>NC_140166.1:88702344-89335242 GCF_963971535.1 Notolepis coatsorum
AATCATGGCATGCTGCAAAAGGGGCATTAGCACCCCTGCAATACAGTACACGGTAATGTGATATGGTACAGTACTGTAAATACCATCTGAGTAGAGAGGTGAAGACATACCAGTTGGAATGTTCTTATTATGGATGCCACTGTGAAGCAGCTTAGATTAGGGTGGACTCTCTGCCCAGCATCCCTCATAGTCAGGCCATGGTTGATGACATGGTCCACCAAAGTTGCTCTTATATCATGCCCCCCCCCCACATAACTTTTTTTGGTACATTTTAAAGTTAAATGCTAGACCTCCTGCTGGGTCCAGTCATTGGAATGACAAAGGAATTTAAGGGTTAAATAAGTGACCTCTTAAGTTACCTGAAATCCAGTCGGTGGTGTGTAGAGTCGACCCATGTCTCTGTTGTGTGACCCCCTGTTTTGTATAATTCTGTACCTGTCTGTCTGTCTGTCTGTCCTGTGTGTCTGTCTGTCTATCTGTCTGTCTGTCTGTCTGTGTCTGTCTGTCTGTCTTTTTGGTTTTATCTGTCCTCTCCACTGAAAACTGCTGAAGGCCAACATTATACATCATTAGGTACTATAGGACACGTTCCAATTGATCCAATTAAATCCTTGATCACCTACCATTCCCACCATAATCTGTAATTGTTTTCATTGATTGTATCCATTTTATTATGGTTGCACTTATTGTACATTGTGTTGTATGTATCATATCGTATTATGTATGCTCTACGTCATTTGAAATGAGGGTGTGCCCTCAATGAATTTTACAGTTGAAATGAAGACTGAATGAATGAATGTGGGAGGGGTGGGTTCTGCTCCAAACAGCAGGGTTTCATACTGTTTAACTGTCCGGCCTGTATTACCCAGTGCTCTAAACGTCGTGGATACGGGCTAAACACGCTTGACAGAAATGGTGCTCAATAATGTCTGAAATGTGTTGATTTGTGTCTCCCAAAGCTATAGGTGCTGTACGTGATTATCCAACAGATGGGATCAATTATTACTCTTGACCAGCTAATATCAGGTCAAGAGAGACTGAGGCTCTGAGAACTGTGCTGCCCTTGACCCATTTACATGACCATATGCTACCCTGCAATCATACTCTGTGTGTGTGTGTGTGTGTTGCTGTGCTTGCATGTGTGTGTAACAAGCATGCACATGCTTCTCTCTCTCTCTCTCTCTCTCTCTCTCTCTCTCTCTCTCTCTCTCTCTCTCTCTCTCTCTCTCTCTCTCTCTCTCTCTCTCTCTCTCTCTCTCTCTCTCTCTCTCTCCTCTCTCTCTCTCTCTCTCTCTCTCTCTATCTCTCTCTCTCTCTATCTCTCTCTCTCTCTGTCTCTATTGTGCAGATTATATCAGAAGGGAGGCTCAGGAGTCTACAATCAGACAAGTACCAATAATTACAATCCACTTACTGTGAGTTGGTCACAATCAAAAGACTACAAAGAGCCGTGTCCATTGTACATCTAGTGCCTATAGCAGAGGCTACAAGAGCGGACAAAGCAAATCCTCTCCTTCGCCCCCCTTACCCCCCCCCCCCCCCCTTTCTCCGTGATCCGAAGGGTTTACTGTGTTCAATATGACGTGATTTAATTCCCCTTCCGGTATGCGAAGGTCCGCGTGCTGTGTTACAGGCAGGAGGTAATAGAGAAGATGTGAAAAGTGAAACACAGACAAAGAACATGTGAAGTGGGGTTCCCCTGAGGTCATAATCACAGACTCCTGAAAGGATTTAAGAAGCGCGCTGCGCGATGAGTCAGACTTAACCCGATCTGTGCAAAAAAAAAGAAAGAAAAAAATAATGTGAGTGATGTTTTCATCGTTAGCTACATTACAGGCAAACGTCTAATTTGGAGAGATTATGAAATCTTCGCAGAGCGGGGAGAGTAATCAAAATGAATTTCATATTTAACCAAATGAGGTAAACCATTAGTCTTTATCAGTGTCTCGTTTTGTTACACGAGACACAATTGGCAAACATGGATAGAACTTGTTTTACAGTAAAAGGCCCTGAACGCCTCCACCCCCCCAGTGATCAAGTCACTTCAGCTTCAGATAAGAAATGTGTTGCTTTTGAGCAAAAGGCAAGTGATTCAAGGGTAGAATTAGGCTACACTGTATACGTATAATGGGGACAAATCGGTGTTGCGGAGCATCCATTTACATGCGTCTACATATGGATATTTATGTTGCAATACTCAAGAGTTCCAACGGCCTCAGCGAAGGAAAGAAAAATTAAATCAAATTAAACGTACAATACTGTCCACCGAACTATACGTCCGGCGGTGCAATTCGACGAGGCCGTTCGATGAATTGTCCTCCCCCTTCCGCATTTCCAAGGCCATTTATGTTGATTTGTCGTGCGAGTGTTGCAATTAAGGTGCTAGCCTGCATTGGCAGGTTGACTTACACCCACTTAACTGCAGTATCTGCTTTCCTGTCGGCCTTCTGTTGCTCGGGATTCGTCAAGGCGAGGCCATCAGTGCCACGGGGGACACGGAGAAGAATGAAGGAACTGGACCTGTGAATTAAAGGTGTAATCATCAATATCCACAAGTAGTAGCTCTCTCTCCTCTTACCCACGCTGCCACTGCTGCTGAGAGAGAGAGAAAGACAGAGGGGAGAGAGAGAGAGAGACAAGAGAGAGAGAGAGAGACAAGAGAGAGACAGAGACAAGAGAGAGACAGAGACAGAGAGAGAGGGATGGGTTGCAAGGTGTGCACTCTTGTGTCACGTTGACCGAGAACTGATAAAAAAGGTGAATAGTGGGTTATTTTGGGGGAGGGGGGCGTTACTCTCTGCTGACGTTGTGGAAAATGTATTTGTATCTGAGACTGTCTTGGACCGAATCGCTGTTGAGGATCGTTTTCTCTTTTTTTTTTGGAAACCACAGAGATGTAACGTTACTCGTTTGTCTCCTGGGTGGATGTGATTCACCATACAGAGAGAGGAGAGAGGAAGAGAGAGAAGAGAGCATTTAGACACTGATTCATAATAATAGTCCCAACCGGTCCCATAAATGAAATAGGAATGGTTTATCACCATTCAATAAAAGATGCTCAGTGAATAGATTAAATTATTTCATTTAATTTAATTTGTATTTGTTCCGTTTATGGTAATGCACAGTTCCATGACAGACAAAAAAAGTGTTAATAGTCAAAGCACCTCTCAATTTGCACATTCCATGAGCAAAAAGGAGCAGGGAGGAGAAAAGCTTACTTTGCCTGCCCCTTACTCAAAACAATTAAATATACAATAGAAATAGATATTTCAATTACATATTATTTAAAAATCAATACTAAAAATAGAGTCATAGGGAGAGCTGTTACCCCTCAACTTCATAAAGTCTAAATGTTCTTTCTTTATACATTTTCTTGAACTGAAATATACGTGTACAATACTTTAAATCATTCTGTATATATTTACAGTAAATTATACATAAACTGTATACATTCTGAAGTTTTACGCCACATAATGAAACACAGTATTTAAAGTTGTCCTACATACTGACGCTGAAAATCACATTATTTTCTTTTTTTTTTATCCACTTTTTCTCCTCTTTTCCTATTTTTCCACTGTGCCAATTCTTCCCTCCCCTGTCTTGAACGTTGCTCGCATATGCCCCCCACTGGCCGGTTGTAGGGAGGATACAAGCCTTGCATCACGTGTCCCCTCCGGTACACGAGGAGGCAGCCTGTCACATCTTTTCACCTGCCAGCGCGGACTCTCATTGGCGAGGTGTAACGTGTGGGAGGCTCACACTACCCCCGCCATTTCCTGACTCTGCTGTGCAGGCGTCCCCAACCGACCTGTAGGAGTCGCTGTCCACAACGACCAGATTACCACCCATCGACTTCCACCCGCTAACTCTGCCAATTGAGTTAGTATGACGGCTGGCCCAAGCCGGAGGCAACGGCGACAGCCGGAGTCTCTTGCGTTGGTGACAAGAAAAATGTCCGCTGCACCACCCAGCCGCCATAATCACATTCCTTTCTACGTCACAATAATCACCGTTATTAACCAAAATAAACGACGCTCACAGTGTAATTCATCAGGACTCAGTAGTATCCGTGTAAATACCTCAGTACTGCTGTTTAACATTTTCCCTGACTAATGAAACTGCGAGAGCCTCGTCAGCCCCCGCCAGGCGACCTGCTGAGGTCAGCATCCGCCGGCCGACAGGTCCTGCCACACATCCCTGGTTGGGCTGCGGCATTACCATATAACCTTTGTTAATGACCTTGTCATTTACACAACTTAATTACCAGTCGCGTCGCCCCGAACATCTCCTCGTATGAATTATACATCAGAGAAGTGGGGACGGCTTCCAGACGAAGGCGGTGGGATTGAGGTGTGAGGATTTGAGGTGTGAGATTCCTGTGCCGGATAGGAGATGCATGAATACACTAACGCTCGATTTAGTTTACCCTCTGGAATCACAAACTCCGTCCGGGATCTGAAGATTTTGCAATCGCGAGAATTATGCAATTCGTGACACTTGACCTTTATGATCAAACGATGCCCGCAAAATTGTATCTTTGTCAGCGCATCCCAGCATGGTTCTCATGGCTCGTTTCATGGCTTATTACTGAGTAACATGGCGACACGCTACAGTTAACAACGGGGGAGGAGATGTGAAAGTATTGAACTAACTAAAAACAACTGACAAGATGCATTGCATTTGTTGGTGAGCAGTGTTGGGCAAATTACTTTCAAAATGTATACAGATGAAGCCTTTAGTTTTCATGGACACTTTGCCGCGACGGGCGCACGGAGATCTCACGTCATGGAAATTAATTAGGAAATCAGGTTGCTGTTCTGTTATATGCCCGCCAGGAGGCGCAAAGTCAACAACGGCCCGACAGGCGGCTGTTAACTTCAAGGAGGCTCATAACTAACAACGCAATGTTGCTCAATTAAAGAATTCAAAGTGTATATTTTTCGGGCAGCTGGTGACTGCTCTCTGTTCATTGGCGAGGAGCTCCGCGCTCGACAAAATGGAGAGAGAGGCAGAGAGAGAATGAGAGATAATGGACAAAATGCAGTGCAATGTTGTGTTCTGACCACATGTTTTGGCTAAAATACATAGTATTGTATTGTACAGTATGTATGTATAATATTGTATGCCTCGTTTTATAAACATTTTGGGCCCGACGCGCGGCTGTTTATAATGGATATATAATGGTTATATTTTGTCTAGGGCCCTGGTCTTGTGGCTTGTACTCAGGGCCGCCTCAGGGGGTGTGCGAGCAGTGCGGTCGCACAGGGCCTCGCGGGAAGGGGGGCCTCGCAAAAAAAAAAAAAATATTATTTTTTTATTTTTTTTATTATTTTTGCGAGGCCCCCCTTCCCGCGAGGCCCTTTTTCATCACAGACCTAAAATCTAGTTTTGCTTATATGCTTATATATTTCACATTAGACACATTTGTAGAATGTGTCTGACTTGTTCCTGCCTCTGCGGCTCTGCAGACTGCAGTGTTCCGGTTTCTGCGGCTTTGCTGCTCTACAGATTTTAGGATAGTGTTTCCGGGCTCTTCTCGGACACACGAGGTACAGGGATGATCTAATTCAGCGCTATTCAGAGGAGCGAGGCGAGTGGATGTCTTTTCAAAAGCAGCATGGATCAGAAGAAATTACACCGTGGGCCAAGAAAGTCTCCTTCCAACTTTACCATTGGCGCCGCATTGATACTGCGTTATGGTGAGTCAACCTATGATTATATACCCGCCGTGGACCTATCTCTCTTTCTCTCTCTCTGGAGCCAAACTGGTCGACTAGCTAATATAGTACTACTAGTAGCTAAGCTAACGGTGTGTGCCTGGTGAGAGCACCTGGCTGTATGTAGCCGCATAGCTTGCTTCTGCGTTAGCTAATGGTTAGCACAAGCATCAAACGAACGTTCCCAGCTGAAGCTAAACAGCTAACTGGCTAACAGTTAGCTCAATCAGCTGTTAGCTAATTAGCTGTTAGCTTGTGCTAACCATTAGCTAACGCAGAAGCAAGCTATGCGGCTACATACAGCCAGGTGCCTGATTGAGCTAACTGTTAGCCAGTTGGCTGTTTAGCGTCAGCTGGGAACGTTCGTTTGATGCTATCAGTTAGCCTTGAGAATAGCAGGGGGTTCTGGCAGACTGGCACTCTGACTACGACATCATCTTTGACAGAAGATGTAGTCGGGCCTGCACCATGACAAGGCTCTGGCCATAGCTTATTTGTCCCGACAGCGAGAGGCCTTTCGTCAACGTGGAGACCTGTGTTGCGGCCTTTCGCCCTGCGTTCCTTTTGTGCAGGTAAGATTAATGAAAATGTCATGACATTACCCCACTCTTCCTTCCTTCCCCTCCCGAATGTTTTGTTAATAACGATGTTTTTTTCCAGGCAAAACATATGCTACTTCACAACATTTGGAGATACGACATGTGCTGTGTGTGAATGTCTTGGTCGTTTGTGTAGCTTGGGTAGCGTTGGGCCGTTGGCCAAAGCTGTGTGTGGCCTGGTGTCACAGTACCTGGCTAGCCTATTTAGCTGATGTCGGCCATTGGCTCCTTGCTGCTTTGGTTTCTCTGGTATAGACCCTCTTCTTGTTGGATTTAAGTGTTGATCTTTGTCCTTTTGGATCTCTCATACATGCTCTAGTCTCTCTCTAACACACACACACACATGACAAACACACATGTTCTCTCTCTCTCTCTCTCTCTTTCTAACACACACAGTCTGCCTATGGCGGCCTTTCTCGATGGCTAGGCTGTGCTCAAGGATCTTCAGTCACAGTGCTCAGGTATTCTGCCACTGTGTACTCTCTGTTTAGGGCCAAATAGCATTTCAATTTCTTTCCAATGTGTCTCTCTCTCTCTCTCTCTCTCTCTCTCTCTCTCTCTTGGATTTAAGTGTTGATCTTTGTCCTTTTGAATCTCTCATACATGCTCTAGTCTCTCTCTAACACACACACACATGACAAACACACATGTTCTCTCTCTCTCTCTCTCTCTTTCTAACACACACAGTCTGCCTATGGCGGCCTTTCTCGATGGCTAGGCTGTGCTCAAGGATCTTCAGTCACAGTGCTCAGGTATTCTGCCACTGTGTACTCTCTGTTTAGGGCCAAATAGCATTTCAATTTCTTTCCAATGTGTCTCTCTCTCTCTCTCTCTGTACACTGTATATTGACTGTAGAACGGGAGCTCTCTCTCGCTCTCTCTTTTGCTATATGTTGACTGTATCATGCCCCGCCTCGGGCAGCGCTATTATTTAAGAATATGTTGACTGTATAAAAAAAAAAAAAAAAAAAAATATATATATATATATATTTTTTACCTTTTGGGGGGGGGGGGGGCTCGCGTTAAATCTCGCACAGGGCCTCGCATTTCTCCCAGGCGGCCCTGCTTGTACTCATGCCTATTACATATTACTAGTAACACATTACTTTACAATATTACTGAGTGGCGGCTGAGTGGCGCAGTGGGCAAGGCACTCACCACTAACGCAGGAGACGCTGGTATCGCGCCCAGCTCTCGGCGTTGCTACCGGCTTGGCCGGCCGTCATACTAACACAATTGGCAGTGTTAGAGGGTGGGAAAGCCGGTGGGTGGGGATTGGACGTTGTGGACAGCGACTCCTACAGGCCGGTTGGGTGACGCCGGTGCGGCGGAAACAGGAAGTAGCGGGGGCAGCGTGAGCCTCCCACGCGTTACTTACTTACGCGTAAGATGCGACAGGCTGCCTCCTTGTGTACCGGAGGGGACACGTGATGCAATGCTTCTATACTCACTACAGCCGACCAGTGGGAGGCATAGTCTAGCAACGTTCAAGACAGGGGAGGAAAGAATTGGGATGGGAGAAAAATAGAAAATAAGGAGAAAAAGTGGATAAAAAAAATAACAATATTACCGAGTAATGTGTTACTTATTACGCTACTTTTGCGTTCCTTTCACCAAAATAACCACAGCGGTATGAGTAGGCATTACAAATTGGAAGGGGATAATGTTCATAGCAGGTAGCAGGTAATCTACAGGTAAGTAGAGGTTTATTGCAGTTCAGTTCAAGCGAGAGTGCGTCTTCTCCTCTCGGTCGGCTTCTCCTGTGTTTCCTGTGTTGCTATGGCACTCAGGCAGCAGAAGTCTTACCATTAGAAGCACTTGGGCCTATGCCATTCATTTGACATTTTTAAATGAATTACTCCTACAGACCTTTTCTTAAATAATTTGAATTTAAATGCCAGCGCAACAGCCCCTTTCCTGCCACATCACGCCACATGTGAATGGCCTTGGAGCGCAGATCTAACCTGCAATCATGATCACTTAGAAAAGCGCCAACTTGAAGACTTTCTGGCAGCGTTACTTCCAGCTCAGTCAGACTTTCCTATGGACACAATTAGGGGTGGGTGGTATGAGTCCTGGTCATTGTGATAGCATGTGACTAGTCAGCCTGTTCAGCAATCAGCAGAGAGGCGATCTGGGGAAATAGCGTGAACCTTACTGTGAGTTACGCTCTCCCAGTGAAACTTTGAAAGCTTCAGGAAAATATAAAGATTAAATATAAAAATAAACGCCCTTTACTGGAATATTCTGGAATACACAAAAAACATTGTCATTTTTCGGCCTATTTATGAAATGTTTTCAAATAAACGCTAGATTATCGATAGTATATGTGTACTTATGCACGCTATATAAGCGGGCTGAAAAATTGTATCTCTTATTTCCTGATCGCACGGACACACACACACACACACACACACACACACACACACACACACACACACACACACACACACACACACACACACACACACACACACACACACACACACACACATATGGCACATGCTGTTATCTCTGTGAAAAAAGTTCTGATTATCCTAAGACTGGTCAAATCGATTCCTTACCTCAGATCAGATGTTCTCCAAAAAGATTATTCCAATTCCTGATCGCCATTCCAAATATCGATCGCGTTTATTGATCCAGCGCTGGGTACTGGAAATATGTATTCCACGCTGTTTTGCGGCTCTACAATGACTTGGATCCCCTCGGGTGGCTTGCCCGAGAAGTAAAATGAGGAAGCCGGATTCCCCCCCCCCCCCCCCCATGTGTTTCATTCAGTCTAATCCAATGGGGTGCAGTACAACAGGGAGAGACGATAGGGGGCGGTATTTTCCCAATGTAGCTCAGAGAGAGTTTGCAGCACTGACGTGAGACTAGATTGATGAAATATGAATTCAAATCGCTAATAAAAAGAAAAAGCGAGATTTATCATCGCTGGCACTCAACAGTTGGCATGAACTAACGATAAATCTCGCCGCTGGCACTCAAAGTGTTAAAAGCATCCACAGTCTCAGGTGGTCAGGGAGAGCATTCCACAGACTGGGAGCAGATGAGCAGAAAGCCCGATCTCCCATGGTTCGGAATTTGGTCCTTGGGCGCCGCTGGAGGAGGTTTGCCTGGCCGGAGCGGAGATGTCGTGAGGAGGAGGGAGGGGTGATGAGTTCCATGAGTATGGCAGTGGCTCTGCCTCGGACCAGAAAGCACTGCAGAGGGTGGTGAAAACCTCCCAATGCATCACTGGTACATCACTCCCTGCAATTGAGGCTGTTCAGCACAAGCGGTATCTAAAGAAGGCAGCATCGCCAAGGACACCTCTCACCCCAACCACAGACTGTTTGCCCTCCTCCCCCCTGGGAGGCGCTACAGGCATCTCAGTTCCAGGACCAGCAGGCTCAGGAACAGCTGTCATCTCGGTGAACTCTGCATCATGGTGACAGCTCCCACCCCACCCCCTGGACTCAATCCCTCTCTCTCACACACACACTCTCTCCATACAATATACATTCTGTTGCCTATACTCAACCTATACCGTATGAACTCTGAACTCTGATGCTTATACTCAATCCATACTTATCTACTGCCTACAACTGTCTTACACTGTACTCATAACTACCGTCATTGTACCACTTCATTCAACCTATAGTATATCCATATAACACTGTATGATTTATCTATATCTGTGAGGGTTTCGGTCAGGGATAGGAGAGGAGACCCCACATGCAGGAAACACAAGCAGAGAGAGAAGAGGCTGAGGCGACGGAATGAAGTGAACAGGCTTTTACTGAGCAGTTGCAAACAAGAATACAAGTTGAAACTGTTACAAACAAAAGCAAACTGCAAAACCTGAAAAGAATACTCAGCAGAGCTGGAAAAATATGGACTAAGTAGGAACGGACTCACAGGGAATACTGGTGACAAAGGTGAGTACGTGACCGAACACAACTGTGATAACAATGAGACAATACAATGGTGCGACAATGAATGTGAGGAACGGGCAGGTCTAAATAGTGCCCGTGATTAATAATTACTAAAGAGTGCCAGCTGGTATAGGCCAGGCATGGCCAAGACAGGTGACACAAGGTAGTTAGTAAAGAAAACTCACATCATTAATAAAAGCATGTGTAAAGGAATATCTAAAAGGAATAACCCTTAAAGGAACATATGTAAAGATGTTAACACTAATAAAAACAAGTGAAAAGGGAAAGGCCTTAAAGGGACACATGTAAAGTATTAACACTTAGAGAATACATATGTAAAAGAGTTAACACTAATAAAAACATGTGAAAAGGGATAAGCCTTAAAGGGACACATGTAAATTATTAACACTTAGAGAATACATAATGTAAAAGAGTTAACACTAACAAAAACATGTGAAAAGGGATAAGCCTTAAAGGGACACAAGTAAAGTATTAACACTTAGAGAATACATAATGTAAAAGAGTTAACACTAACAAAAACATGTGAAAAGGGATAAGCCTTAAAGGGACACAAGTAAAGTATTAACACTTAGAGAAAACATATGTAAAAGATATGGGTTGATCAGTGATTTATTGTATTTCATGTATGTTTTCACAGTTTTACGGTTCGGATTAAAGATGTTCTCTTCGAACGGAAATAAAGCCAATCAGTAAAGATCAAGAACGTGTTGAGTCATCATTGCAGTAGAGGGTGTTACAGGCTCTGAGGTGTTAGAGGCTCTGAACTAGTGGCACCGGTCTTTGCAAGGTTGGTTGTTAACCCACTGAACTTGGCCGTAAGGTGCTTGTAGGTTAAGTTCAGTGGGTTAACAACCAACTGTGGAGGCCAAGGACGAATCACCTCAGCCTGCGCCTGGCGGGAGAGAAAAAGATAGAAAGATAGAAGGATAGAGATATAGAGAAAGATAGAGGGCGCAATAGACTTCATTCTGCTTCCACCAGCGCCACCGTCTTATGGATGGGCCTCTCCAGGTGGACTGGTGTGGGGATGCGCTTTCCTTTCTTATCAAGGTTGGAGTCGCTGATAAGCAACTTAAGTCTTCGCACTCTCACATCTCTCCCTGGGTACACCTTGATAACCACCTTCGCCATCCTCCACTGGTTACGTGGTGTGGCATCATGCTGTAGGAGTACAATGTCATCGACCCTTGCGTTCCTACGATCCTTGGTCCACTTCTGTCTCTGTTGGAGTGTCGTGAGGTACTCCTTCTTCCATCTTGTCCAGAAGTGGTTGGCTAAGAGTTGCACTCGCCGCCATCTTTTGCGGAGGTACAGATCTTCCTTGACGAACCTTCCGGGCGGTGCAGCGAGGATTGTGGCCTTCATGGTCAGGATGTGGTTTGGTGTCAGAGGCTCTGAACTAGATGAATCATTGAGACAATCACGTCCAGACACTTCTGATGGTGCGTATTTGTCCTTCCCAGAAAGCAGCCGGCTTCTTCGTTGCCGCCTCCGTGGGCCCGTTGGCCCCGACAGGGTTCTTGGCTGCTGGCTTCGTGGCTTTCGGAACGGCTTTCCTTGCGGGCCTTTTGGCTTTAACCTCAGCCTTGGTGATCTTGAAAGAGCCGGAGGCTCCGGTACCCTTGATCCTGACCTGGATGATAGCTAGAGCCTTCTTTACGGTAGCCAGAGACACACCGTTCTCTCCCACCTTGACTTCTTCTCCACGTGGTAGCTCGTTCTGACAACGCAAGTCTGGGTCTGTGGGCCCGTTAGAGGATATCAGTTGCTCTGCGGTGCGACCTCTGGAGGCATGGTCGGCTGGCTTCTCTTCCGGAACCACATACCTCCAATTTGTAGACTCTGTGCTTTGCTTGATGCGTTCCAAGTTCGACTGGAACCTTAGCTCCTCCTGAGAGCTGGGGCTGGCCTCTGCCCCTATTTCAGCAGCCACGTCCGACTCCAGCCTCTTTATGCCATCTGTAGGTAACACCACTTCTTTGATCTGTGTTCTACCGACATCGTGCCCTTCACGTGTGAGCTCTAAAGAGGACGGTAGATCTGGCAGCACTTGCTTCACAAGGACTTGGTTACTGATACTGATGGTATCTCCATGGTTGCGACCCGGGTTACCACATCCCACCACACTCCAGCCCAAGTCTGTTTGCAGTGCAAACGGCTGGTGGTCCTTACCAGCCAACTATTGTATTGGCAGGAAGGCTTGAGTACAGTTGTAGCCAATTAACAGGCCGCCCTCACAGCTTTGCAGAGGAGCGATCTCATCTGCAAGGTGTTCAAGCTGCGGCCATGCCTTCGCTGTCTCTGGTGTGGGAATATGGTCTCTGGTTGCAGGGCTAACCTCTCTCGAGTAAGTCACTGGCAGAGTGATTATCTTGTCTGGATAGAATCCTCGTACTTGTAGACCGGTCAGTTTCCAACAGGACACGACTGTGTTTCTTGAAGCCATTGTCGAGATCTTTAGTTGACCTGGTTCACCCTTTGTGTTGAGAGCCTTTGCTGTCATTTCGTGGATCAAGGTTGTGTCACTTTGTGTATCGAGGAGTGTGATACATCTGTCTTCTTGCCTTGTTTCTGCTACAGCTAGCAGTGTAGACCGCTGCTGGTTTTGCCTTGGTTGTGCTTCCGCTGGCAGTGGCGACTGGTACCGGTCTTGCCTTGATTGTGGTGCAGCTTGCAGTTGGGGTTGCCTTGGTGGTGCTGCAGCTGGCCGTGAAAAATGGTGCTGCCCTACGCTTGCCTGAGACGTGAAAAGATAAACCTTTTAAAAACACAAGCTAAAACGCACCACACAACATGAACAGATAAAACACAGCACCATTAACAATATCCAGAAGACCTAGGACTAAAGGGATAAGGTCCAATATCTGGAGCTGCTGCGTTTGGCCACCAGAGGGCGGCAGAAAAGCACTGTTCACATTGTTCGGGCATGCTCCCTGGCTGGGACCATGACAATATCTGTATATATATATCCATACCTACTCGTAATAGTTAAACCACTGGCTAGTATGGTTTTCTACCATAGTGTATTCATACTGTACCACTGTATATAATAATACTGTACATATATTAGCTTAGCATATTTACTCTTTGTCATATATACTCCATATACATGTATACACACATGTTATACTGTATACTACAATGCAATTCACTGCTACTTTGCACTCTCGTTTAGGTTAGATGCCAACTTCATGTCGTCGTACTGTGTACTTGTACTTGTGCAATGACAATACATCTAGTCTAGTCTACACCGTTCCCAGTGCCGACAGCAGGGTAGCGGCCAGGAGGGAATGTAAAACAACAGGGGCAACGAGACAACCAGCCCCACTTATTATGCAAAAAACGAACAGGCTGGAAATGTTGCCACATGTCTGCAGTTCTGATGCTGTTGGTCATGAAAGCGTATCTGACACTCCTATATGTCTGAGGGACTCGAGTGTGGAGGGAAAACCAAGATATAGGATGAGCAGAGCATAATGGCGGATGAACGGTACTCCCATCTGTCATATTTGGGCAAAAACATGCCTGTCAGACACAATGACAACCGCTGGATAAAGAGCAATGCGATGTCAGGTATCTGCATACAATGCCTTGCCTTCCACAAACATAGGCCTTCCCCATCAATCCTACACATAAAAGTATCAGAATGATTTTGAGGAAAAGTATGCAGCATAGACTACAGTATATACCAAACGATCCACCGTATTTCTCTCTGTCTCCCTCTCCTTCTCACACACACACACACAGAAAAAGAAACGTGCATACACAGTGACAGGCGCCTGGAGAGATGGAGAGACACAGCAACCGGCTTGAACAACGAAGTGGCTCAAAGGTTAAGAAACAACAGAGGAGGAGTTACAATGACAATTTATAATCACGGTGAGTTGAGACTATGTTGCAGCCTCTACATGACCTGCGAGTGTGTCCTACTAAATGTCCTATATAACGTCCCTCACAAAACGTCCATGTATGAGTGAGTGAGGTCCTGCAGTCCTGCACGCAGTGGGAAAAACAAAAACAACTGACCGGAATTAAGTGGTGCAGATGTGACTCACATTGTGACCTTCACGCCGTGATATAAAGTTGCAGATTTCTTAGATGGTAGATGTAGTTGATTTATTGTGCCTTGTCATCTTCTATCAGTAAAACAGTTTGTCGGGCAACGTGTTAGAGATCACATCATAAACCCAAACCGTGCATCCTTTTCCTCTGAGTGATGAAATGACCCTGACATGTAGTGCCTTCTTAATCAGGAAACATCAACAGCAGGCAAGCTCTTTTTAATGAGCTATTAAACAGTAACGCCTGGGAATAACTGGAGAGCATTTGTGTTTTATGAAATAATCACAAGGGCTGATAACACACTGCAGAGAAGCTCTGTCACCCACTCTCTCTCTCTCACGTGCACATGGACATACACACATATACACACACACACACACACAAGCACACACACATACATACAGTAGACCCACATATATACACACATTGATATACCCACACACACACATTTACACACACACATAAACATACACACACACACACACAGACACACACACACAGACATACCCACATTTACACAGACATACCCACATTTACACACACACACACACACACACACACACACACACACACACACACACACACACACACACACACACACACACACACACACACACACACACACACACACACACACACACACACACACACACACACACACACACACACACACATATACATACACACACACAAACATAGACATACCCCACACACATAGAGATACCCACATATACACAGACACATATACATACCCACATATACCCACATTGACACACACACACACACACACACACACACACACACACACACACACACACACACACACACACACACACACACACACACACACACACACACACACACAGACATACCCACATTGACATACACATACATACACACACATACATACTGTAGACATACCCCCACACACACACACACACACACACACACACACACACACACACACACACACACACACACACACACACACACACACACACACACACACACACACACACACACACACACACACACACACACACACACACACACACACACACACTCATAGACATACCCACACACACAAACCCAAACCCACACACACACACACACTATACCCCCCCCCCCCCCCCCCCCCCCCCATACAGAATGTTTTATTTAAATCCACAGATCTAGATCTGTACATATCTATATAATGTTTGGACCCCTCTGGTTACACATCAGAGGCCCCACAATACAATATTATCACCATACTAGAGTCACAATATTGTAATATTGAGATATTGCGATTTATTACCTTATTTCAACTGCAAATAAAACTGTCCCCCACGAAAAACTTTGTTAACACTTTGGCTGCCTAAGGTTAAATTCATGATATACCATAGATTGCCAGCGCTATTTGTCTATGGAGAAAGTCCCCTTCTTTGCAGGGCTATAACTTTTTAAATTCTATTGCTACATTGCCATTATTAGGGCCCATTCAAAGTCCTATATGTATTGTTCATTGTGTAGCAACGTTAAACTTTTTCATTCACATATTCATAGTAAAGTATGGTCTAATGTATAAGTATGTTTTCATCTCTTTCTGCAGCTTTCTCCAGAACGTGATATATAGCCCCAAATGCATTATATTGATGATGAAATACAGTTTGATGGCAATCAGCGCGATATAAAAAATTCCAACTAGACGTACTTCTAGAAGTTACTACACGTCATCTGATGTTGACCGGATGGGCGAGGGGGCGTTTATAATTCCGTGGGCAGCGTTATACCAATCATCTAATGTGGGTCAAATGTTGATAATAGCAGTTAGTATCGAAGACGGTAACGTTACACGCTGAAACTCACCCCAGTCTCCGCGCGCCGTTGGGCGATCATCGTCGAGTAGAAATCTTATCATTATGGGATATATTTTTACCCGGTCCATCTCCAGCTTGTATAATGGTATATACGTCCAAATCATGTTGTTTATCGAGTTATTGCCAATCGATCACCGTGTAGCGTGACGAGCCAGAGTCCCATGACCTATAGCGAGCGCCCGGAAGTACTACGGTCATCTAGGACAACCTCTATTCAACATCCTGTTTGGCGATTGCGCCGATCGGCCACCAGATGGCGCTCCTGAACCGCCAGAGAGCTCAGTGGGTCCTGCTGGTGGATCTCAGGCCAGCGGAGGGGACATATGAATCCGATCGCAGATTTTTGAAATATTGATATAAGGACGACGTAACGCGTCCTCCGGCAACTTTAGCATGGCCAGCAAAGACGTCTAAAGACGGGTCCCGGCAGTCAAAGTGTCATCTGCAATAAAAAATATACATACATCATCTGTTTTATCTAATAAGATAACGTTTGTTCACCTCATTCCAATAATTTTTATTGTAGTAAAATCTAAATCTCGATACTCAGCATCAATGTATCAATATAATATCGCCACGCAATATATTGCTGTATGGATTTTTTCACCCCACCCCTAGTACATGTCTTCATGTATGCTGATGACAACTCCATCTCGCAGGCCTGCACATTCTAGGGCTGTTTTTGAACGACCAAAATGGGGCTGATATTTACATGGTATTCATATTGATATATAAGAACAACCTCAATCCAGGTTGAAGGAACAGGTCCCAGAATCAGGACTTGTCAACAACATCAAGTATACACGCCCCTCCGGATCAACCAATACACCACTGTATGAGCGGCTCCATTTCCTTACTTCATGGGCCTGGCGTTCCTCATTTGGACCACTGTCAATCAGACGGCTGTGCAATGGCAAAGTTATGACAGTGAGTTTTATGTTCAGCTATATCCACACGTCTGGAGATGTCAGGAGAAACATCACGCGTTGATTAAAACATCACAATGCATGTCTGGAGACGGAACGCTGCTGTCTCTATAAGGCTACGTTCACACTGAAAGCTTTAGTGCTCAATTCTGATTTATTGCTCAGATCAGATTTTTTTGTTCGGCTGTTCACATCATATTTAAAAAAATATAAATTAAATATGGCCAATATCAGATTCCAGTGTGGAACTGGGCCCCGTTCCCCGTACCTGGATAACTGAGTTAGCCGGATAATTTCCAATCTAGTCTGACTTAAGCCGGACCTTCCTGTTCCCCGACGCGCGATTGTCCAAATCACCATGACAACAGATCAAAAAGTTTGAGCCTGGTCGAGAGCAGGGTTAACTTCAGTTAGCCGGATGAACCATGGCCACGCCCCCGCAAATAAATGACAGCTCGCTTCCTGAAATGATTCTCACAGTCTAGATCCCATTTATACCATTCTGAATTATGTTTCTGTGCTTCGTTTTCCTAGAGGGGGCTTTTGAAATGTATAATAATAGAACTAAATGCTGATAATAAATCATATTGAGCCTATAGATTTACTTTGTCCTAAATAAAATAATGCACGTCATATACGGCGCTCGGAGTCGCGATACACGCTGCATGTGGTTATTTTAATAACGGCGCATTGCAAATGTGAATCCCGCGGGGATATTTTTAATGAATGAAACCTATCGGCCGTTTGGCTCTGATTAGTTTCATATATTCTCCGCTGTAGATTTGCTTAACGGAGCGCCCGGATTGTGTTTCATTCAAGCATAAAATTGAAGTGTCTCTGCGTGGATTGTGGTTTTTGTGTGATATTGTAACTGGGATTAAAATGTCTGATGAGATGCGCTGTTTGACGGATTTGAGAAATTGAATGAGCCGTTGACGTCACATTAATGCATTTGAGAATAAAGAGATAAAACTTCATTTTTTGGTAAGAAAAATATTCTAAACACGGGTCTCTCGTCCATTAATGGATAAACAATGAATATATCCAGTCTGGCACAGTGGCGCAGCGGCTAGTGCTGAATCCTAAACTAATTATTTTCGCTAGCAAGATCTCATTTGATTATTCAATCCATAAACCTACTGCCAGCAGGCAAGTTTAAAGAAATATAATCTGATTGATTGGGGTAATGAGGGACTTAAAATTAGCCTATAGATCATGCATTTAACTTGTCGGCGAGGCTATTGAGCCGTACTGCAATCTGTTAATAAAGTTTTAAATCAATTAATCAATCAATGCCGTTAGAAAATCAGGATCTCTGCTATCGATACGTGCTGGCTTTTCAACTGAAGCGGCCGCGCGCACTTATCCTGGGTCTCAAGTCTGGTTCGAGTTAACGAGACTGAATCCACCTTCGAGGAACAGGAAAATCCCGGCTTCAAACATCGGGTTAATTGAATCTGGATAATGGGACTCTTGATCGACTTAGTTGAACCAGGTACGGGGAATAGGGCCCTGGTCACTGCTCCTGAACTGACCTGCATGCGCAAATTAACAATAATCATGATGGACATAAACATGGAGGACACTGAAGTTACAGCTTATGGTTTAATTTACAAGTTGAATGCAGTGGAGGCCAGCTAATCAAAACAAATCAGACCTGTATCTGATTTAGGACCACATTATGAAAGTGGCCCAAATCAGAATTGAAAAGATCAGATTCAATGTGATTTGTGTTGTTCACACTGTTATGAAAATAAAAATCTGAGTCACATACATCAGATTAGCCACTTTTGTCTGCGGTGTGAATGTAGCCATAGATGTGATCATGTGATCAGATGTGAAGCATTGAACTGGCTGTACATAAAGTGCAATACAAGTGAACCGCCACTAGGAGCAGAGTGGCTAACCATGAGTAAGCACCTAACAGACTGCCTGACTAGGGTCTGAGACAGGTACAAACAGAGACAGCAGTTTAAAATCATGGATTTTAAATGTCCAAGAGTTACCAAGCTCTTGATTAGTTATTTAACCCATGGTAAATATGAGCTCTACCTGTAATTATTAAGAGCAGTGGAGCAGACTGGCACATGGGGGAATCGCTGCTGGTGTGAACAACAAGGCTATGATATTTTCTCTTCCACAGCGATGTGTTTAAGTCCTTAGATGGATGTCTTAGACGCCAATGTACTTTCGATAAGGCATCGCGGTGGAACATTCTCTGCTCCTGAAAGTATGTCATTATATCTTCTGTATTACTGCGCACCAGCTGTGAAGAACAGCTGTGCAGAATTCAAACAACATATTCATTTAGCAACGTTACGGATGGCAGCTTGACAAGATACTCCAGATCTGAAAGACACAATATGTTAATATTACCTAACACAGACATTGTTAGGGTCAAGTTTGACCCACTATTAGGCAAACTTTCTGCTTTTCTTGTCACTATGGGGCAAGGTCAATGTTCTTAAGATTAACTGCATTCCCAGAGTAAACTACCTCCTTCAGTCACTGCCGATAGCAATACCTAGCAAGTATTTCAAACCATTTGACAGAATATGCAATACATTCCTGTGGAACTGTAAAAGACCCAGGATGTGTATTGGTAAACTACAACAGCCTGTGGATAGAGGTGGTCTGGGTCTTCCCAAATTATTACTTTATCATTATGCTTACAGTTTCAGGCATATCACACAGTGGGCCCTGCCCCCTGAGAGAGCGCCTCCATGGTATATAATGGAGCAGTCAGTTTATACACTGCTGCCCCCACTGTCGTATATCTCAGCTAAATTACCACCAACTGCTCAAACTCACCCTATTATATCTCACTTACAGGCCATATGGAAGAAGGTAGGGGAGAACGGCGGACGTTGTCACACTTTTTACTCTAGTGTGAATTGCTCATAATCAAAACATCTTTCAATAGTCATTCCTACATTAAATTGAAGCTTAAGATGTTGGCTTGAAATGTGTATCCCTCTCATTTTCCAACGTATTGTAACAAAGAGTTAATCACCTATCAAAGACACTCTGACACATTGTGACAACCAACCCCATCATGGGGATGGTTGTCACACACTATGGGGTTGGTTGTCACCATGTGTTTTAATGGGAAAATCTTAAAAAGACAAGAAGGCAGAATTAAATTTGAAAGTTTAAGTGCATTGACAAGTTGACAAATACATAACTTAATGCATCTTAACATGAACATAAACAGGAAACACATCTTTAGGCCATCCTATATAACAAAATAAGAACACAATAAATCGGCCTAACAATAATAGCCTACACAACATGAATGAATGAAAACGTAAGGTTATGTATATAACCTAGTTATATGAGTACTGGCTAAGCGTCCCGCTCTTAAGCCTATCGAGATATACCTCATCTCATGTACCTATTGTACTCCATCAACGAAAAAAAACAAGTACACCGACACCTGCCGGGTCCCGCCCCTATGTAGGCGTAGCCTATAAGACAGTAGGCATGGTCACCACTCTTCCTCGCCAAAAATCCTGTTTCCAGTAAAAGATCCCTCAAAAGGGAACTCAGGGCCGCTTAAGAGCGGGACGCTTAGCCAGTACTCATATAACTAGGTTATATACATAACCTTACGTTATATTATCGTACTTGGCCATCGCGTCCCGCTCTTAAGCCTATCGAGATATGGGGTAGAGCGGACGCGAGGCCCGACAAATGTACCCCCTGAGGACCCGTAAGCCCACATCAAGGGGTAGGGGAGCCCCGTCACCCCATCCTTCCTAATGAAGGGGGGCGCAGTCAACTCCACCTGAGTACGAGCAAGAGGGAACTAGAACCCCTTGAACAGACAGCACAGGCGGAACCACGTGTGACCTAACACACTGTGGCCCATACCCACACACTCCTGCTACCCTACCAAAGGACAGGAAGCAGGAAAGGCCACAGACCCCAGAACCGCCTGGGAGACAGAACCCCCGGTCATGTCCATGAGGTAAAACCTTACAAAGGGGCCCGGGGAGGACCATGAAGCTGCAGCACAGATGTCCTCCACCGAGGCCCCACCCAGGAGAGCGGCAGAGGCAGCCACCCCACGAGTGGAGTGCGCCCTGACGCCCCCAGGGGGATCCAGCCCGGCCAACGTGTAGCAGAGGGCAATGCCCTCGCACAACCAATGGGACAGGCGCTGTTTCAATAGTGCCTTACCGGCACGAGAACCACCGTGACAGACAAAAAGCTGATCGGTGACCCTGAGGTCCTGAGTACGGCTGAGGTAAATTCCCAAAGCACGGACCGGACATGACAGGTGAAGGCCCGCATCTAACTCACTAGCATGAGGAGGCGGATGAAAACACCTGAACCACAATATCCCTGGAGTGGAAGAACTCCGGATATTTTTAGGCACGAAGGCAGGATTAGGCCGCAGAGTGACACCGCAATCGGAACGAAAGACAGGCACTCTGGTCGTACCGAGAGAGCACAAAGCACACCCACGCGTTCAGTGGAGGTGACGGCCAGCAAGAACGCGGTCTTGAACGACAGCTGTTCCAACGGCGCTTGCTCAAGAGGCTCAAACGGGGCCAAGGACAACCGACCGAGGACCAATTGAAGATCCCAACTCGGAGCCAAAGAGCGTTGCACCGGCTTAATGCGTCGAGCGCCAAGCAGGAAACGCTTCACAAGAGGGTGGCTGAACAAGACATCCCCCTCAATCCCTCATGATAGGAGGATATAGCTGCAGCATATACCCTCACCGTCGAAGCCGACAGTCTATCAAGGAGAGACTGGAGGTAACTAAGGACAGCATCCAGGGGGCAGGAGACTGGGTCCCGGCCCCCCGCCTTACACCACACTTGGAACATACGCCATCTGCCCGCGTAAAGCGCGACAGTGGAGGGAGCATGCGCATTCCGGATGGTATCAACCACAGAAGGGTCCATCCTCTCCAGACTACCAGTAGCTGGATCAGGACCGGGAACCACACAGCTGCGCCCCGGTCCGGCGCCATCAGGATCAAGAACCCACGCCCTCAACGTACCCGTCCCAACAACTGACCTAACAGATGTATGGGGAAGAATCCCAGGCGGCACGGCATCGGTCCCAGATCTGCCTGGCTATGTCCGGACGTAATACCCACCCGTCAGGATGAGGACCGCCCCGTGACAGTACACCTGTACCCACATTCACCCTGCCGGGGATGTGGGGAGCCCTCAGGCCGCGCAGATGGAGGACGCCCATAGCCAGTCGCCTGGTGCAGACGGGGGGAGCGTACTCCTCCCTGTCTGTCGATATACGACACTGACGTCGTATTGTCCGTCCTGATCAACACCGTTTGAGGACCAGAAGGACCGCTTTCAATACCAACACATTGAACGTAGCGCAGACCGGGCAGCATGGTTTGCCAGCTGCCCCCTACTGCGTTGGCCCGACGCATCACCAGCGATGGAGGCGTCGGTGAAAAACGTGACGTGAGACAGCGCCGGAACCTCCCGAGCGTGTCGACAACACGCTCTGAGAGGGATGCCCATAGCACTCCAACCGTTGACTGGTTGACTCTACTTCCAGTCTACAGCAAACCCCAGGCTGGTAGGGACCTGCCTGGTACGAGACCCGACGATCCACCTTGACCGCGAAGGACCAGAACGTCGTCAGGGCAGAATACCCTTCGTAACCCCTGACGACGCAGAGGCCCCAGTGCGGCCTCCACGCACTTGGTGAAGATGCGGGGAGCCAGAGAAAACCGAACGGCAGCCTCTGGTACTCATACGCTAACCCTGCAAAGGAAGCGTAGGTAAGCCCTAGGATGGAAGATCGGAGATGCGAATACGCATCCTACAGGTCTATGGAGGAGAACCAGACCCCCACCTGACAGTGTTCAACAGGTAGGAGACGATCCAAAAAATGCTGAACCTTCCCATGGGACAGGTCCAGCATGGGTCTGACACCCCCCCCTTCCCGATTTCTCAGGCACCAGAGAACACCGGGAGGAGAACGCCACAACGATGGCTTGCTTCGTCCACAGAGATTGGATCTCGTTGACCAGAGCTGTCACTGCTGGTGACCCTGACAATAGGGTCTGTACCAAACCCGAAAACGGGTGGGGTTGTGTAAACACAAGTCCCCGCCTCAGCGTTCTCTCCATCCACCTCGACATATGGTACTGCCTTAGTCATATGTGATGACACTCCCAACGCACCCGCCGCCATGTGGCGCAGGTCCGCCAGGAACTGTAGATAGTCGGCCCGGTCCCACCCGCTGTGCGTAGCCAACCCTGGACCCTTGCGAGCAGAGCGTTCCGTGGGGTCGGGTCGGAACCTGACACTACCCACGAGGCAATCGCACCCAAGGGGGGACCCCGACAGAAAGGGCCGGTTTGATACGGGGGAAGCTGACATCAATCTAGGTGACAAAAGCCCCCCCACTGAACACCCCTCCAGAACATGCTGAGGAGTTGTTCTGCAGCCGGACATGCAAGGCGTGAGGACCCCATGGGTTCCACACACCGTAGCCCTGCAGTGATATTACTACCACCCAAATCACGCGCGCCTGCGAAACCACTGCCAATCTTTCAGGAGTGGGAGGCACCAACATGATACCTGGCCTGGCGAAGGCGAGGTCGGGGAAGCCCGCACTGTGTGCCTCAAAAGGTTTCGAGCCCCCCTGCTGACAACACTTATAGTTGACAGACGTAACACCAGGCTCAACAAACACAGGTTATGGTGTGGGAGCCGCTTGACAGCACAACATTCTCACGGACAGACCCAGGCTCAGCCATCAACTGGGTGTCAGCCCCTGTCCCCATGAGAAGCGAAAAGTGGGGCCGCCCGCGATTCAACGAAGGCAAGCGGCCCGCAGCCAAAGGAAACAATCAGAGCCCCCTTTTTCCGCTGGTGTTGGGGGAGGGAGTGATCGGAGAGTGGGCTGCTCGCGGCAGGACGTCGACGGCTTGTTGTTCAAGCCGAGCCCATCCAACATGGCCGATCCCTCGGCCGCCAAGGCTGTCGGCCTTGTGGACACCTGTCGATTCAACACCCAGGATACCTCCGGCGGGGGAAAACATGGCCGCCTGTCGAGGGCCTCGTCATCTCCGCTGACGAGGCCATGCTCTCTCTTCTTCTGGCTGCGCGGTGTGAGGCGGTGTGGGGCCTAGGACAATACCGCCCGCGCTCCAGCAGAAGACCAAAATCCCCTGCGGAGAGGGGAACCCTGAGCGGTTATAGCTTGTGGCTAGGTCAAAGCTAATAACGTCAACAACATCGCGCGATGTGTCGACGTCGGCTGGCCCTCAAGGCCCTGCCACCAGACACCATTTTTTGATAGAAAAAACAGCAATTCCAACACAGTTACTAATCGCTGCCAATTCCATACCGTGGCGGTACAGGCTTTAGCAGCCCACCAGCCACTCGCCAGGCCGACCCACCTCATGGCGTCGGCCGGGCGGGGCACTGTTTCAATATGTCAAAAGCAAAGGACTGATGTTAACACGGAGCACCATTGGTGGTTGCAAACAGCAACCTCCACTGTGGTGTGCACCATGAAGGGGTTAAATGAATAAAAGAACTAACACCACAAAATACTGTAGAATGAGCAAGCCCATGTACACAACGTTAAGGGGAGGCGGACCAGAGAGAACCAGTCCCGCATTCATTCATAATATTCACAACAGCACACCAGCCCTAGCTTTAGCCCATTTACCCAAAAGGTAAACAAAGCCCCCCCCTGCACTACTCCCCCAATAGACACTGATTGACCGTCAGCATGAATGGTTGAGAGGAGAGAAAGCTGTAGCATAGACAGACATTCTCGTAGCGGAGAGACAGAACAAAACTGTAGCCCACTACACTACTATAGCATAGCGTCTTCAACGCTACTATGGACAGAAAACAGTCAGCTGAGCCACAACACGGGCCGCCGCTAAGTCCCATCCTGCAGTAGTATAGCTCTACTGCCACCCGCCGAGCCTCAAGCATCGGCTTCCGGGTGGAAACCCTGTTCAAAGCCCCGCCGGGGCACATGTTTAACGCTACCTGGCTAGGCCTACCTAGTCATGGCACACCCTGTTGACAACCCATTTACCCGTAAAAAGGGTAAAATAGGACTCAGCAAAACCCCCACATTAGCTACCGACTGACCTTCATTGATGAACCGGGCAAGAGGAGGGAAAAGCAGCAAAATCCCACGGCGGAGACATTAGAACAGCGTAGCAGTAGTGTTAGCATATAGCATTAGCATTAGCATGTAGCGTTAGCATTAGCTGTTTAGCAGCACGCTTCCAGGATCGTTTGGAACCCGTCCACTGCAGTGAACCGTTCACCAAACCATCCCGCCCCTGGCGCCGACACACGACATGGTTGTGTAACAAAACAAACCAGCATTACTAACACTAACATCAATGCCTGATGACACAGGGCCTACCTGTGTACAAGCTGGCCCGATAGCCAAACCTTGCACGCTGATCCTTGGTCTGCTGCCATCAGACGAGGAACATCAACATAGGCCCGACGTGTCGCTGAAACATGCCCCGAAGATTCCAGGGGTAAGCAAACCTCCGGTAAACTTTCAACATTACGCAATTTCTCATAATCTTTTCATAACAACTAGTTACATAAGGTGCACTGCGACCGTTATGATGGAAACGAAAATAGAGGAAGAGTGTTTGGTGACCATGCCT
This sequence comes from Notolepis coatsorum, assembly GCF_963971535.1. Lineage (NCBI taxonomy): Eukaryota > Metazoa > Chordata > Actinopteri > Aulopiformes > Paralepididae > Notolepis > Notolepis coatsorum. Next base: position 88,728,093 of record NC_140166.1, read on the forward strand.
ACTGTCTTATAGGCTACGCCTCCATAGGGGCGGGACCCGGCAGATGTGGGTGTACTTGTTTTTTTTTCCGTTGATGGAGTACAATAGGTACATGAGATGAGGTATATCTCGATAGGCTTAAGAGCGGGACGCGATGGCCAAGTACGATAATATAACTTTATTTAACAGATTGCAGAATGGGTACAATACAGTACGGCTCAATACACACAATTGTCTTGTTTACATCAGGGTCCCCCATTTTCAATTCATAGTTGTAACATGTGACAACCAACCCCAAATAAAATATGACGACCAACCCCAACTGGAATGTCTTGATAGCATCAAGGCTAACAGCCATCTAACAACTAGTTAGCTAGCTAACAACAATCTAAACTATAGCTATCCGTTCACACTTTTTAAGGGTAATAATTGTTTCATTATAAACCAATTGTGTAAAAGCCTAGAAGAAAAATACTGAGGAGCGGAATATTTACAAATGGACATGAAAAACACAAAAAGTCCTCTCACCTCAAATCAGTGGTGAATCCTCCTGGAAGCCAACGGAAGCCAGGCTTCCCCATTATTAAAATATTTATGAAATATATAAAAAAAGAAAAAAAAATATTTTATTTTATATAGTTTACAATAATAATAAATAAATCATTATTGTTCATCTCTGTGTTATAATATTTTTTTTTTTTAAATGTCTCCCTCTTCTCCTTCTCACTCTCTCTAACACACTGATGCAGTCACTGCAGCAGAGGAGAGGAGAGGCAGAGGGGAGGTGTCTTTCTCCAGCCTCCCACCATGTGATTCATGTATGTGGAGTCCAAAACCAATACTAGCCAATCAGATTCGAGCTGACTAAAGCCCTGCCCCCACCTTAAAATGGGGCTGTCAGCAGACTAAGTAGTCTGGCCTCCCCTCTGCACATTTGCTAACGTGAGTCACGTGACAACGTCTGAACCAACCATAGGTCTGAACGTCATCCCCTCGCGGGATTGATTGATTGATTGATTGAACATTTTATTAACAGAGCAGGCACCGTAAGGCATGTTAGAAGCCTCTATTCTATTATCAAACATTTAGCACTTTATTAGGCACTTATTTTTCGCCGGCGGGACATTTACTGAGGACCAGCACACTGTGGATATAATGATTTAACAAATCTATCTGTCCAGAAGGAGCAAGGAGGATTATTGGCCAGGTAAGAAGCTTGGATGCTATACTGTTATGGCTAGCTTGGATGCTAACTAACGTGATTTATTGATTGATTGAAAACTTTATTAACAGATTGCAGAATGGGTACAGTACAGTACAGCTCAATACATACAATTGTTAAGGGGATGCAGACCAGAGAAAGACTTTCGTCTTGTTTACATCAGGGTCCCCCCTGTATGTCATGTATGTCCCTATGCCATAAATGTCATGATTTCTTGTATGTCATAAATGTCACTATGAATTGAAAATGGGGGACCCTGATGTAAACAAGACAAACGGCTTTCTCTGGTCTGCATCCCCTTATAAAATTGTGTGTATTGAGCCGTACTGTATTGTACCCATTCTGCAATCTGTTAAATAAATAAAAATAAAGTTTGACTGGCCGCCGAGCCATACTGTAGTGTACATGGTGACTGCTTGACTTAAATATTAAAAAGATAAAAAAAATATATATTTAAAAAAAAGATTTCTAATAATTTTTTGTTGGCATCCCCTGTTATTTTACCCATGCGACACCACTGCCTCAAATTCAGCTGTTTCACTCCAAATATGACAATGTATGTGAACTCTGACCCCAATTCTGGACATTTAAATACCAAAGTATGGGAGACAGGATCCTCTGGTGGTGAAATATAATGAATGTGACAACCTACCCGTGTGACAACGTCCCCCGTTCTCCCCTATCCCGCATCTTCCATATTAATCCAAATTTAAGCCTATCAGCAGGTATATATATATATTTTGTTTGTAACCTTTATTTGACCAGGTAGTCACTTGAGATCAAAGATCTATTTTTTTAGCAAGACCTGGCCAAAATGGCAGCAAAACAAAAACAAACGTACAAATACACAAAACACAGACAGAGACATAAAAGGCAAAGTGGGGCAAGGGGATACATTTGAGCTGCAGCAAACTAGATTGAATGGGATTGGGGGAGATTGGAGGGTAGGGTAAAAAGGCAGAAAGAGGATGGAAGGTGAGGCTCCGCAGGAGGTCGCTGGGCAGAGAAGGTCAAGTAAAAAATATAAAATATAACACCACATGGTGGCTGGGTGGCGCAGTGGACATTGCGCTCGTCACCAACGCAAGAGACAACGGGTTCGAATCCGGCTGTCGGAGTTGCCTCCGGCTTGGGCCGGCCATCATACTGGCTCAATTGGCAGAGTCAGCGGGTGGAAGTCGATGGGTGGTAATCTGGACGTTGTGGACAGCGACTCCTACAGGTCGGTTGGGGGACGCCTGCACAGCAGAGACAGGAAATGGTGGGGGTAGTGTGAGCCTCCCACACGTTACACTTCACCAATGAGAGTCCGCGCTGGCAGGTGAAAAGATGTGGCAGGCTGCCTCCTCGTGTACCGGAGGGAACACGTCAAGTCAAGTCAATTTATTTATATAGCACATTTCCAAGCAGCGGCAGCTGGCACCAAAGTGCTTCACAGGCAGGTTGATAAAAGACAAAATATTACGATGCAAGCTATAAAATTAAAACACAGTAAAACAATGAATGTAATAAAAACAGGTAGGACACAGTAAAGCAAAGAAGATAAAAGGGCCAGAGGTCTAGTGGTGATTAAGTGGGGGTGAAGGCCAGGGAGAACAAGTAGGTTTTTAAAAGTGATTTAAAAACCTGCAAGGTCTGGGCGGCCCGTATATTGAGGGGGAGGCTGTTCCACAGTAGGCGCTGCGGTGGAGAAGGCTCTGTCTCCCCTAGTGTTGAGCCTATTTCTAGGCACCACCAATAGCAGCTGGTCAGCTGATCTAAGGGATCGGTGGGGGGGGGGGGGTGATAGATAGCTCAGATAGATAAGGAGGAGCCGTGCCATTGAGTGATTTAAAAACATTTAGGGCTCATTTAAAATCTATCCTAAAGCGAACAGGCAGCCAGTGGAGCGAGGCCAGAACTGGGCTGATGTGCTCATGTTTTTTTTTGGTGAGGAGGTGCACGTCTGCATTCTGCACCAGTTGTAGGCGGCGAAGCAGGGATTTGTCGATGCCTGTGTAGAGGGCATTGCAATAGTCGAGGCGAGTGGTGACAAAGGCATGTATCACCGTCTCTAGGTTACTTTGGGAGAGTTATGCCTTTGTCTTCGCCAGGAGTCTGAGGTGGTAAAAACTGTTTTTGACTACGGCGCTGACCTGTTTATCGAATTTAAAATTGCTGTCGAAGATAACCCTGAGGTTCCTGACAGAGGTGGAGAGGTTTGGACCCAAGGGACCAAGTGCGTCGATGAGGGGAGCCGGGGGGCACTATTAAAAACAATGACCTCTGTTTTCCCTTCGTTCAGTGTCAGGGAGTTTTCAGACGTCCAGCACTTGATCTCTGCCAGGCAGTCAAGTAGCGGTTGTATTGATGTTTTCCCTTGGGTGGATTTTAGGGGGAGGTAGACCTGCACGCAGTGTTGGGAAAGTTCACTTTCTACATGAACTAGTTCAGTTCACAGTTCACAATTTTTTAAATGAACTAGTTCAGTTCATAATTAAAAATGTGTAACTAAAGTTCATGGTTTCAAAAATGAACAAATTTAGTTCTTTTTAGTTCTTTTTTGATATTTTTTTTAATAGAGATTTTTCACATTGGGACAAGGGGGGGGGGTCCTCCAGTTCATCTCTATGCCATCATCCACACTATGAGCAAGCAAAAACAAAACAAAAAGAAAAACAAGCAAAAAGGAAAGCAAACCAAGACAGGCACTGTACAGTATTGCACTTGCCTCGAGCCCATTCACATGTAGACATATATAATTTTTTTCCTATCCTAGGTCTGTCCATACAATGGGGCACTGGGCCTTTAGAAGGATCAGAGAAATTTCAGCAGGAAAATAGTCTAATAGTGGGGCCCACACCTTCTGAAAGGAAGCATTGTTGCCTCCATGCATTGCACAGTGTCTTTCATGGGGTAGCACACCGAAGATCTCTCTATACCACATTTGTAAAAATGGAGGCTTATCCTTAATCCAGTTTATCAGAATGCATTTCCGGGCTGAAAGTAGAAGTTTATAAAATAGTTTGAATTGTAAATAGTGTCACCCCTCCTACCCAACCCCCCCACCCCACCCAACCACCTCCAATGTACAGTCGCCCCCCCCCACCCACCCCACCTACCCAACCTCCTCCAATGTACAGTTTCTATGTCAAATGTATATACTCTCTTTTCTGGACTCTTTTTGTATCACAAACAGTACTGTATTTGCAAATCTGGTATGTCATAAATGTATAGATGTAGCAGTACTGTCTATCTGTATGTCATGTATGTCATATATGTCCTGATGAATTGAAAATGGGGGACCCTGATACAGTACAGCTCAATACATACAATTGTTAAGGGGATGCAGACCAGAGAAAGACTTTCGTCTTGTTTACATCATGGTCCCCCATTTTCAATTCATCATACCAATATGACTGAGCTGTACTATACTGTACCCATTCTGCAATATGTTAATAAAGTGTTCAATCAATCAATCAACCACTTGGCCCCAGAACCTGGATAAACACTTAGATTCCCAAAAGTAGTGATAGAATGTAGGTACCCAGGTCTGTTTGACATTTCGAACATAAAGGAGATATTGAACGGCCCATTTTGTTAGTTCTTTTTTCAATACGTTGCTGCGAGCTATTATTTGTAAAAAATATTGAACCACAAACAGCAATCGGAATACTGGCATTTCCATAACGCTTTGCCGCCGCGCATTCAGTCCACACTAGTAGCAACTGCAGCTTTCATCTCTACAGTATATTTTCAAAAACATGAGGAACAACTTTGCTTGAATTGTCTTTATTATGAAAACTAAAACAGGACGTTTGCTTATTCTCAATGTGCCGTTTAAGCTTAAGGTTTGCGGTCGCTGTCGACGTCGTCGATGTGCGGACTTGCTTCTTCAAACCGGGTGGACAGTTTACAGACAAACGTTTTTTCCGTCTGAGTCAGTACTGACTTTAACGTTAAACTCTTTTAAATGCTCAAAAGCAGACGTCTAGTGGTAGAGTTCTCTGAGCGAATGCTGCTCTCGACCTGCTGCTGTGCAGCTCTCGGCTTCTGCTCGCAGATTCAGCTGGTCCACTGTTGTTGTGAGGAGTCTGATGACGTAGCAGGGGGTGACAGGCGTGTTGCCAGATCGGTTGGTTTTCCACATAATTTTGAAGCTTGTTTACAGTGTGTTTTAACTGGGTTTTCGGCTGAAATGCATATGAAATCGGGCACATATTTGAACGCCGTTATAACAGAGTGTTGAGAATGAACGCACTTTTGAACTCCGTTACACAGTGCTGTGTAACGGACATCGTCAAATTTGCTGACGACACAGTGGTGGTGGGCCTGATCTCTGCCAACGACGAGAGGGCCTACCTGGAAGAGGTCAAGGTCCTGGCGGGATGGTGCCAGGAAAACAGCCTCTCCCTGAACGTCAGCAAAACAAAGGAGATGATTGTGGACTTCAGGAGGTCGGGGGTCAAGGACTACAGCCCCCTCAGCATCGACGGGGCACCGGTTGAGAGAGTCAACAGCTTTAAGTACCTCGGAGCCTACATATCCGAGGACTTGACATGGACCACACACATTAACAGTGTTGTGAAGAAGGCACGACAACGCCTCTACTTCCTCAGGCGCCTAAGGAAGTTCCAAGTCAGCCAGAAGATCCTTAAGAACTTCTACTCATGTACAATAGAGAGCATCTTGACCGGCAACATCACCTCCTGGTTTGGGAATAGCACTGCACAAGACCAAAGCAGACTACAAAGAGTGACACGTTCAGCCGAACGCACAATTGGAGGGGGGCTCCCCACCCTCCAGAACATTTACTACAAGCGTTGCAAGGGCAAGGCTAAGAGAATCATTAAAGACTCCAGTCACCCGAACAACTGCCTCTTTGAACTGCTGCGGTCAGGCAAGCGATACAGGAGTCTCAAGGCGAGCACAGAAAGACTCAGAAGAAGCTTCTATCCCCAGGCCATCAGGCTGCTAAACGAACAATGAATGAACACTACACAACAACAACCACCAAACGCACATAGCACACACATCCACACGCACACACTCACTTTAAACAAACACACTGTAGCACCCACTCCACACACTTATAGCACACACCCACTTTAAACAAACACACTGTAGCACCCACTCCCCACACTTTATATTTATGGATGAAGGATTGCACTACAACTCGTACACCTTACTGTAAATTGTACCTAAAATTGTACCTCATCCCATTTCTGCTTTGCACTAGATAGTACTGTACATTAGTACACTGCATAGTATTGTGTATTGTATATTATATGGTAACTCAGAACATTGTACATATGTCTATACCGAACACTGTGACCTCATTTTCTTCTTCTAAATTCATGCTATATTATGTTATTATGTTATTTGATACTATCTTGTCTAGCACAGTCTCTGGAGCGTAACAGTAAGAAACATTTTGTATGAAAGTATTCTGTACTTCTGTATGACAACTATTAAAGAACTTGAACTTGAGAATGAACGCGTTCTCAATTATGTTCATTTAGCGGATATACAGTACGTTCAGTTCACGTTCGCCCAAAATACGAACGTGTTAATCGTTCATTGAACACGTTCAGGTACATCACTGCCTGCACGTCATCGGTGAAGCAATGGAATGAGATATTATGTTTTGCCAAGATCTGGCCTAGGGGGAGTATATATAAGAGGCACCCCGCAGGTGAGGGGGGCCACAGAGGAAGTGAAGTCACCAAGTTGGACAGAGAAGGTCCTATTACAGAACCGGAACCAGTCTAAGGCGGGGCCCCTAAGTCCTACGTGATGCTCGAGGCGAGCTAGAAGGATGTTGTGATTTACCGTGTCAAAGTCTGTGAGGTCAAGGAGTAGTAGTAGGGATGGGTTGCCTGCATCAGCAGCTGAAATCAGGTAATTTAAGACACAGAGGAGGGCCGTTTCAGTGCTGTGTATGTAGTGCTCCAGGATTTTTGATAAAAATGGTAATTGTGAGATGGGTCTAAAATTTGCAAAGACAGAGGGATCGAGGTTGGGCTTCTTTATCCGGGGCTGGACCACAGCATGCTTGAAGGCAGCCGGGACACATCCAGTACTGATGCAGGCATTTAGTAGAGGTAATAATACGAGGAGGACAGAGTCAGGTACTTCCTTTAGGATGCACGAGGGGAGTGCATCAGAGGGGCAATTTGTTGGTTGCAGGTGTTTAATAGCATCGGAAAGGGAGATCGGGGCAAACTGGTCAAAAACAGCAGGCAGTGGGTGAGGGGGGAGAAGAGGGGGTGGGGGGGGGGGCAAGGGGGAGAGAGATCTGAGGGCAGAGACTTTGCTGATGAAGAAATGTTGGAAGCCTTCACATAGAGCTAATGAGGGTACAACAGAGGGAGTGGCACAGGGGTTGATGAGGGAGTTTAGGACTTTGAACAAGGCCTGGGGTGATGCAAGGCTTCTATCCTCCCTACAACCGACCAGTGGGGGGCATATGCAACCAACGTTCAAGACAGGGGAGAGGAGAATTGGAAACACGAAATTGGAATGGGAGAAAAATAGAAAATAAGGAGAAAAAGTGGATCAAAAAAATGAAAACATAACACCACATTATGCAGTGAAGCATCGTCATTCTCCCATATGACATATATGGACTTACCCCAAACTGTGTATAGGCATATCCCCTTTTATGTGGAAGGAATGGATAGACAAAGGCATTATCACCCTGGGGGACCTCTATGAAGACGATGCATTAAAATCATTTGAAAAACTGGTTCAACAATATCATCTGGTCAACAATCAATTTTGGAGATATTTACAATTGAGGCATCTTCTCATAAGCATATTTGGCTCTCCACAGACCCTCCCCCAGGGTACAGATCTGCTTAAGAAGATTTGAGCTATTTCTGGGTTTGGACATGAGGCCAAATGTTTATTACTCCATGTTTATCGACAGGGAGGGCAGCCAGTGGGATCGCCTCTGCTCTCAAAAGAGTCTGGGAAAAGGACTTGGGGGTCACATTTGAGGAGGAGGACTGGGATATAATCTCGGGGATCCCCAAACAGGTGTCCAGGGATATTAGAACAAGGTTAATACAATTCAAGATCTTTCACCGCTTCTATTGGACCCCCTCTAGAATGTTTAGATTGGGCCTGAAAGAGAATCCAGACTGCTGAAAATGCCAGGCATGGGAGGTTGACCTAGTCCATGCACTTTGGTCATGTCCAAAAATCTGAGATTTCTGGAGTAACATCCATGATTACATCACAGAGGTCACAGGGAATGAGTATGAGTTCTGCTCTGGTTTATATATCCTTGGGGATCCCTGCAGTCTTAGGGTGCTTTCTCACTCACTATTTGGGTCCGTTCCGGTTACGGTGCGGGTCCGTTCCGGTTAGGGTGCAAACTTCCCCCCTCCCTCTCCCCCCTCTAGTTTGTGTACACACTTCAGTCTTGGTTCGCTCCGGGTTCTGTTTGCGTTTTGAGCGTGTACGCTTGCCGTAGGCGATGATGTCACGCTCGAAAATGTAAACAGGAAGAGTGTTAACACTATGATCGCTGTGGACGAGTTTACACGTCATTCCTAGCCATGCTCATTCTGCCGAAGACGCCATAACTCGTCTTTGATGTCAATATTTCAAAAATCTGTCATCGAAATCATATTTCCTTTCCGGAGCCCTGAGACACACTGCAAAGATCCACTCAACTCTCTAGCGGTTCAAGAGCGCCATCTGGTGGCCGATCGGCAGATCGCCAACCGGAAATTAACCTTTGAACCGGTAGTGCTCATCCATATGTGGTCCGGGCACTCGCTATCGTTAGAGAGACTCCGTATTGACACAGTGAACATCGATCGGTGCAAATAACTCGAGAAAAACAACATGATTTGGACGTATATACTATTATACAACCTGGAAATGGATCGGGCATTTCTCCATCCCATAATAGAAAAAATTCTGTTCCACGCTCATCTGCCAGCGGCGCGAGGAAGCCACAGTAAGATTCAGCGTTATATTCTAACGTGTTCCATGACAACTGCTATGATGAACATATGACCCACTCTGGATGAATCATCTAGCGCTGCCCACGGAATTATAAACGATCCCCCACCCATCCGGTCATCATCAGATGATGCGTAGAAACTTCTAGAACCACGTCCAGTTGACATTTTTTATCTCGCACAGATTCCTACCAAACTGTATTTGATCATCAATATAATGCATTTAGGGCTATAAATCACGTTCTGAAGAAAGCTGCAGAAAACGATAAAAACATACTTATACTTTAGACCATATTTTAGTATGAATATGTGAATGAAAAAGTTTAACGTTGCTACACCCTGAACAATACATATAGGACATTGAATGGGCCATAATAATGGCAATTTAGCAATAGAATTTAAAAAGTTATAGCCCTGCAAAGAAGGGGAACTTCTCCATAGACAAATAGAGCTGGCGAGGGATGGTAAATTATGAATTTAACCCATGGCGATTAAAGTGTTAACACGGCGGCGGAGACTGGATGCTGATATAAAATAAACAAATAACCAATAAATATGAAGTTATATTTGAACCTCTGTTGTCAAGCCTTGTCAATATAACCCACCCCCTTTTCTCACGAATGGATGGTGTTGTAGAGTCCGCTTTTGAGCGTGTCCCAGGGCTAACGGCTAACGCTAGTTAGCTTAGCCTATTACTAGTCTAGTATAGCCACTGTAGCACTTATTTTTCAGCAAAGAACGTGCAATAAACAAAATGGATACATTCACTGTGTGTTCTGCCTCTCATTTGTTGATGAAACAAAACTAACATCAACACAATTGAACACCAAAAGCGGAGTTTAGTCTCATCGGCGCCAATTTTGTTAGCTTACATGCTAACGTGAATGGAATATGCCAGTATAACAGTATAGCATTGTGGCTAGCAGCTAACGTTAGCTCACGTTAGTTAGCCAGCCAGCACCAAACTGATGATATCGGGAGCTATCAGTAGCTAGATAACATTAGAGACACCACTGGTCTAATAGAAATAAATGAATTCGAACAAGAATCCAATGTATAGACATAGCAATGGCAAACAAAATTGCCAGGCCTAATGCGAGCCAGGGAAGTGGGTCTGTGTACGTTTTGATAGTTCGTTTTTCGTTTCAAAAGGAAAAACGAAAAAATACGAGGTGTTTCCTATTTCCTTTTGAAACCAAAATCGAAAAAACGGGGAAAAACTGAAATACGGACCTGTTTTTCGTATTTTGGTATCAGAATCAAATGAAAAAAAGGAGTCAATAATGGGCCGTGTACGTTTTTCGTTTTTGATGTGAAGAATGGAGAACGGAACCACGTGACAAGTAAATTTTTCAATGTAAAAGCCATGCACGATCTAACGTTAACGAATATGTATAACGTTATGAATAAATACATAAATACATGCATACAGCTCTATACCAGGGTAACGTTATGATACATACATTTTTTGTTTTGTGCATTTCATTTAGACATGATATTTTATGTGAAGTAATAGCCTAATAATATGGAAATAGCCTGTGTGGTCTGTCCCAAGCAGTGTTGTCTAAACGCACGTTATACAGATATCCTAGTTCAGTGGTCAGCAATAGGCGGCCCGCAGGCCGAAATAGGTCCGCCAGCAATAATATCTGCCGATCAGATTATTTTGAGAATATGATTTGTGATGAAGACTCGGAATCGGGAGATTTAGGTAACGTTTTTAAAACACAAAGGACACCTCTTTCCTATCGTAGTAAGGTAGACAATGAGCTACAACCTTATTTTCACCTAAACGAGGCGAGCCGGCCTCAGAGCTGTACATTTAATAATAATAATAATATTGATCTATATGTGCAGTCGGCCTTGACAAGGCAAGTGCGCAGCCAGGGACCGTCTAAAAGGTGCAACACCGAAAAGAGACACTGCAAAAAGATTCAATAACTTCACGTCATACAGTGTATAGTGTCACCAAAATCACTGCACACATCATCAATGGTATCCTATTGGTTATCCTACAACACTTAGATTTGAAAAAAATGCTTTTTCATAATTCTGGGGATTTTGTATTGGAAAAAAACATTAAATATCTTCACTCTTATAGAGTGTAGTGTCACCAAACTCACTTAAAGTGCCACTTGCAGTTTAAACCCTATACAATTATGGGTAGTTTACATCATTGGTATCTAATTTCATTCTTTATTTTTTTCCATTTGACGCCGGAAATTCCACTCAGAAAGGGTTAAAAATTTCCATGCACGAATAACATGTATGGTGCCAATCAAAAAGCTTATAAGATAAGATAAGATATTCCTTTATTGATCCCCTTGGGGAAATTCAGGCATCATAGCAGCATGGGGGAAGGGGGGGAGGGGGGGGGGGGGGGGGTACAGGTAGTAAAAACAACACAAGCAGTGTAAACAAATAGGTCAATATAATTTACTATCTAACTAGCTGAAAAATATATTCACAGTATTCACAGTGTCACATAAGGTGCAGTATGCATAAGGTAGTGTTATAATTTACTATCTACTGAAATATACATTATTCACAGTATCACAGTATCCACTGAAATATACATTATTCACAGTATCACAGTATCCACATAAGGTGCAGTATGCCTAAGGTAGTGTTATTGTCCTCCTTGGGTTCCTATTAGTCCCAGGTCAATGTCTGGCAGCAGTCGCTGCCCCCTGTTGTGGAGCCTGGAGGCCGCTAGTCGCTGCCCACTGTTGTGGAGCCTGATGGCCGCTGGTATGAAGGACTGTCTGAGGCGGTTAGTTGAGTGTCAGGGGGGTATGAGTCTGTGGCTGAACGAGCTTCTCATCTTGACTAGCTCGTCGTAGAGGGGGTGGTAGGGGTTCTCCATGATGGCAGCCAGCTTCCTTCTCATCCCCCTCTCTGCCATCACCTCTAGTCTAGGTAGCTCGACTCCCACCATGGAGCTAGCCTTCCTCACCAGCTTGTTGAGCTTGTTGGTGTCCCTTGAGTTGATGTAGCCTCCCCAGCATGCCACAGCATAGAAGAGGACGCTGGCCACTACAGACTGGTAAAATGACTGCAGCAGTCTATTGCACACGTTGAAGGACCTGAGTCTCCTCAGGAAGAACAGCCTGCTCTGTCCCTTCCTGTAGAGGGCCTCTGTGTTATCCGACCAGTCCAGTTTATTGTTCAGGTGTACCCCAAGGAACTTACCACCTCCACCTCCACCCCTCGGATGGTGATGGGAATCGGGGGGGGGGCCTCTTCTTGCCCCTCCGGAAGTCCACCACCAGCTCCTTGGTCTTACTGGTGTTGAGTTGGAGGTGGTTGCTGTCGCTCCACCCTACAAAGCTCTCCACCAGGGCTCTGTACTCCTCCTCATCATCGTCGGTCATGTAGCTTACGATGGAGGAGTCGTCTGAGAACTTCTGCAGGTGGCACCCGCTTGAGTTGCGGCAGAAGTCTGAGGTATAGAGGGTTAAGAGGAAGGGTGACAGCACAGTTCCTTGGGGGGGCGCCGGTGTTGCTCACCAGTACGTCAGACTGACTGTCCTTTAGTCTGACGTACTGCGGTCTCTCAGTGAGGTAGTCCTTGATCCAGGCCACCAAGCCGTGCTCCAGCTGCATCGCAGAGAGCTTCTCCGCTAGCAGTGACTTATCAGACGCTATCAGTGCCGTGACGTCACTGCAGGTAACTTTTCCACTACAATGGAGTTTGACGAGCGCGGAAAGCCATTTCCTTGATCCAAATGGACGCCTTACAAGACGAAAATGGGTTTAATCGTCGGAGAGACTTTGATGGACCAGGTACTACTGCATTTTTGGTTGAAACAAAGGTAGTTATAAGGTTTTTAATGTCGTAAAAAAAGAACTACATTTACCACTAGGCAGCCTGTTGTTCAGTACAGCAGCGCTATTGGCTGTCGCCTTATCCCCGTCACGGGTCATAGTACCAAGCTAGCATTATGTCTACTGTCGTGAACCATTTTAAATCGGGGCATGTAGAAGAGTTTCGGGAACGAGTAAAATGTGCAGGTCCTCTTCTCAGACCTGTGGGGCAAAGCACTGCACGCATCATGCCGGCTAGCAAGCTACACGTCACGGCATGTTGATACGATCGTAGCCCCTTTCGTGACTGATGCACTCGGTGCATCACAGTCACGAAACGGGCTACCACGATAGCTAACTAACGTTAACGTTACAAGCTCAAACACCTTATAACTACTACTACTGTCGTGTCCATAAGTTCCCTGGCAGAATACTTTGTTCGTGAGGACAAAGGTATACAGGAGTTAGGAGCTAGCAAGCTAGCTGATTGATTGATTGATTGATTGATTGAAAACTTTATTAACAGATTGCAGAATGGGTACAGTACAGTACAGCTCAATACACACAATTGTTAAGGGGATGCAGACCAGAGAAAGACTTTTGTCTTGTTTACATCAGGGTCCCCCATTTTCAATTCATCATAACATATATGACATACACAACTTACAGATACAGTACTGCTACATCTATACATCTATGACATACCAGATTTGCAAATACAGTACTGTTTGTGATACAAAAAGAGTCTAAAAAAGAGAGTATATTCATTTGACGTAGAAACTGTACATTGGAGAAGGTTGGGTAGGTGGGGTGGGGGGGGGGAACTGTACATTGGAGGTGGTTGGGTGGGTGGGGTGGGGGGTTGGGTAGGCAGGGTGTGGGAAACTGTACAACTGTACAAGAAAAACTGTACATTGGAATATCGACGAAACCATACTTGGTTCTAAGAAGAGGGTCTCGTGTATTCTTGGGTTAGGTAATTTACTGTACATTGGAGGGGGTTGGGACAAGACATTTACAGGGGCCAGTTTCGAATTGCAGTCTCCCGTAGGTGTTCTTTGAGAGTGGTTTTGAAAGTGGGTAGTGATTCACATTCCTTTACAGCTTTGGGTAGGGCGTTCCACATTGATGTGGCATAATTGCTAAATGTGTTTAGTCCCTTGTTTGAGCTCATCAAACTCCATTGTAGTGGATGAGAGGTAGGGAAAAGTTACCTGCAGTGACGTCACGGCACTGATAGCGTCTGATAAGCTTTTTGATTGGCTCCATACATGTTATTCGTGCATGGACATTTTTAACCCTTTCTGAGTGGAATTTCCGGCGTCAAATGGAAAAAAATAAATAATGAAATTAGGTCAATGATGTAAACTACCCATAATTGTTTAGGGTTTAACCTGCAAGTGGCACTTTAAGTGAGTTTGGTGACACTACACTCTAGGGATGTCCGATATTATCGGCCTACCGATATTATCGGCCGATATCGGCATTAAAATGTGATATCGGAAAATATCGGTATCGGTTTTCAAATATATATATTTTTTTTGGGGGGGGAAACCCTGCATATATCGGTATCGGTTGATATCGGTTGATATCGGTATCGGAAATTAAGAGTTGGACAATATCGGTATATCGGTATCGGTAAAAAAGCCAATATCGAGCATCCCTACTACACTCTATAAGAGTGAAGATATTTAATGTTTTTTTCCAATACAAAATCCCCAGAATTATGAAAAAGCATTTTTTCAAATCTAAGTGTTGTAGTATAACCAATAGGATACCATTGATGATGTGTGCAGTGATTTTGGTGACACTATACACTGTATGACGTGAAGTTATTGAATCTTTTTGTAGTGTCTCTTTTCGGTGTTGCACTTTTTAGACGGTCCCTGGCTGCGCACTTGCCTCGTCAAGGCCGACTGCACATATAGATCAATATTATTATTATTAAATGTACAGCTCCGAGGCCGGCTCGCCTCATTTAGGTGAAAATAAGGTTGTAGCTCATTGTGTACCTTACTACGATAGGAAAGAGGTGTGCTTTGTGTTTTAAAAACGTTACCTAAATCTCCCGATTCCGATACAATAAAGCAAGTCTTCATCACAAATCATATTCTCAAAATAATCTGATCGGCAGATATTATTGCTGGCGGACCTATTTCGGCCTGCGGGCCGCCTATTGCTGACCACTGAACTAGGATATCTATATAACGTGCGTTTAGACAACACTGCTTGGGACAGACCACACAGGCTATTTCCATATTATTAGGCTATTACTTCACATAAAATATCATGTCTAAATGAAATGCACAAAACAAAAAATGTATGTATCATAACGTTACCCTGGTATAGATCTGTATGCATGTATTTATGTATTTATTCATAACGTTATACATATTCGTTAACGTTAGATTGTGCATGGCTTTTACATTGAAAAATGTACTTGTCACGTGGTTCCGTTCTCCATTCTTCACATCAAAAACGAAAAACGAACTATCAAAACGTACATGGCCCATTATTGACTCCTTTTTTTCATTTGATTCTGATACCAAAATACGAAAAACAGGTCCGTATTTCAGTTTTTCCCCGTTTTTTGATTTTGGTTTCAAACGGAAATAGGAAACACCTCGTATTTCCGTTTTTTTGTTTTTCCTTTTGAAACGAAAAACGAACTATCAAAACGTACACGGACCGAAGTGCTGTGTGTTGTAACGTGGCTTCATGTTTTCATCCATTGAGCTGTGCGGCTCCACATGCTTGTTTTTGGTTGAGGTCTGAACTCTCAAATTGCCCATAAATATCGTTTTTGTGGGTATTGTCCAGTTGTTGCTGTGTGGTTTTATCTGCCCAAAATTCAAGCAAGCATGAAAGCATTACAGTAACGACGTTGTGTGTGTCACGCCCCCCGCTCCCACTGGCCCGCACCCGAGACCACCTATTTCATCGGTCCAGGTTCAGCGCCCCTGGGGACGAATCAGCGGGGGGCGGGGACGGGGGGAGCGTTCTCACTCAGACGGACACACCCTTTTCTGGTTCGACCCGCCGCTGATTCGACCCCGAATGGTGAGTGAGAAAGGCCCCTTAGCCATATCGCAAAGCCCCTAGCTGATTGGATACAGACTAGCATTATGATAGGCAGACAGATAATAATGAGAGGTTGGAAGGCACCAGAAGGTCCATCATTTCAAGAGTGGAGTGGCGAACTGGGTAGGGTAGCTGCCTATGAGAAGATATATTTTAATTTAGTAGAGAAAGGAGAAAAATACTTTAGTAAATGGGGGGAATATCTGGAGTTTCACTCATTATAACTGGGTTGGTGGGCTCACTTGCCTAAGACAGCGGTGTTGCATATGATTATCTCAGGTACAACTGTTAGCATAGTGTAAAAGTGGCGAAGGTACAGTTACTTTAGATCACACTGGACCTGAGAGAGGGGAGGGTACGGTTCAGGTTCAGGAATAAGAAAACTTTGGTGAATGAGTACCTGACAAGTGTATGTATATGTCGACATGATGTGGTCTTTGTATTAATGTAGCTTTATTGGGTACAATACAGTATGGCTCAATACACACAATTGTTAAGGGGATGCAGACCAGAGAAAGACGTTTGTCTTGTTTACATCAGGGTCCCCCATTTTCAATTCATAGTGACATTTATGACATACACTGGAGAATTATCCAGCGCCCTTCCTACAGAGATATTATTATTATCATTATTATAGAGGCACTTATTATACAAGTATTATTTATCATCTAGTGCCACCTAGTGGGCGTTTACTGCAACTGTGGGACGCCAGGAGACTGAGATGTGGACAGGTGAGGCTGATTCAGCGTCTCTGTGACGCACTATTTAAGAGACACACGTAGCCATAGGCCTGTAATGAGAAAAGCCCTGTGGGCGATCTAACTGGCTAACGGTACGTTGCATTGTATTATCTCTTGTATGCACTGACTCTGTTCATAACTATCATTTATGTATGCATAGCACATGTGGCTAATGGATGCCGTTTTGTTTCCTGTTTTGTATAGGTAAATAATCTACTGACCGTTGCTAAATGATGACAGCTACTAACTGTTGCTACTGACAGCTGCTAAATGCTACTGACTGTATCGACTCTATTGGCTAAATGCTACTACTGCTGGCTAAGTGCTACTACTACTGGCTAAATGCTACTACTGCTGGCTAAGTGCTACTACTGACTGGCTAAATGTCACTACTACTGACAGCTGCTAAATGCTACTGACTGTATGCTGCTAACTAAGGACTAATGCTACCAAGCTACGAGCTGTCTAAATTGACCATCTTGTGGCTGTTTATCAATGACAGTGGAGTATTTGAGCGTTTGGATGGGATATCCTAAATAAATAACGTTCAAGCAAGAGTCTGAATTGTTTCCTTTGGTCCGGTATGAAACAGTTGATCGCCTGCACCCTTCCAATGGGGAGATCTAGTTGACATATTGACGGTGACTGCTAGATAATTGGACCATTATTTACCGAACGCGTGCTGCCACGAGACGGGATGGACGGAACGCAGAAGGAAGTGCCCGCGTGAGATACCACCTCAGCGTCAAGGTGGAACCTGGACAGAGGGATACACACGATGGGGCACATCGAGAGGACGCAGTCAGCTCAAGGGAAGTGATAACGCTGATGTTGACTGCTTTCTGGGTTGGAATCGCCGTATTCCGACCACATGCTGACTGCTTGAAGTGGTGGAATCGCCGTATTCCATCCAATACTAACTGCTAGCCGCTAGCCATCCAATGCTAACTGCTAGCCGCTAGCCAACCAATGCTAACTGCTAGCCGCTTGCCATCCAATGCTAGCTGCTAGCCGCTAGCCATCCAATGCTAGCTAAGTGACTTTACCACGCCAATAGGCTTTGCTTGTTGTATAACGATAAGATATTCCTTTATTGATCCCCTTGGGGAAATTCAGGCATCATAGCAGCATGGGGGGGAGGGGGGGGGGGTACAGGTAGTAAAAACAACACAGGCAGTGTAAACAATTTGGTCAATATAATTTACTATCTGACTAGCTGAAGAAAATATTCACATTATTCACAGTGTCACATAAGGTGCAGTATGCATAAGGTAGTGTTATAATTTACTATATACCGACCAGCCAAGCATCAACGCAGGCAATTATATTATTGCTCTAACGCCGTGAACATTATCATTGATACACCAATGCCTTGGCTATGCTGAACCTAGCAATTATATTATTGCTCTAAACGCTGTGAACATTATCATTGGAACACCTATGCCTTGGCTGTGCTGAACCTATCAATTATATTATTGCTCTAAACGCCGTGAACATTATCATTGGAACACCTATGCCTTGGCTGTGCTGAACCTATCAATTATATTATTGCTCTAAACGCTGTGAACATTATCATTGAAACACCTATGCCTTGGCTGTGCTGAACCTATCAATTATATTATTGCTCTAAACGCCGTGAACATTATCATTGGAACACCTATGCCTTGGCTGTGCTGAACCAATCAATTATATTATTGCTCTAACGCCGTGAACATTATCATTGATAGACCAATGCCTTGGCTGTGCTGAACCTAGCAATTATATTATTGCTCCAAACGCCGTGAACATTATCATTGAAACACCTATGAGATAGTATATTTGAATCACCTCTTCATGTCGTGAACGGTACTATTGATGAACTGACCTAAAGTAACTACGTTTCATCCTACCGTCTTCGAATTACTCCTTCACGTCGTGAACTGTACTATTGATGAATTAACCAGGAGCTGTAACGGTGCTCACCAACTCTTTCCTATTTGCTCACTCACATTGTGGACTGTACCTCGAGTTGCAAGTGAGTTAAGCAAAACTACGTTTGACCCATCATATGGTCCCGTCATTAACCCCTGCTGGGGACAGTGGCATTGTAATCATACTGCTACACACCAACTGTACAACTGTGCTTCTAACTGTTGACTCCATTCTTTACTACTGCCTGCGACCAGTGACTCAGCCGCAAAAGGAGCTCCAGTTGGGGCAACGGCTGACTGGGACAAGATGGAGGGTGTAGATGTGGAAGAGCTAAAGAAGAGGCGTACTGCAGCGCAGACAGCTTTCACAAGGAGATCCAACCAGGTAGCTGACAATGTTGACACCGCATCGCCAGCGGAGCTCGTCAACGACAAGAAAGCTCTTCAAATAGAGTTTGCGAAGCTCGTTGACACGACGGGAGACTATGTTGGAGCATTGGAGGAGGCCGACGGAACAGCACATGCTACCGTGATAGCCGACGCCACAGCAAAGAAAGACACGAGCAAGCAGAGGAAAGCGGCACTGGAGAAGAAGATCTTCTCGGAGATATGGTCCCGCTTCGTTCAGCCAAAGTTAGGCCCCCTGGAGTTCGAGGAGGCCTTGGAAGAGACAAAGAGACTCAGCACCCAATGGGCACCCAAAGACAAGAGAGCGTTGGAGGGGAACAAATTGGAGAGAAGACTCAACGCCTTCGAACAGATGGTGAGAGAGTGGAGATACCTTCTTCCAACTCCCAACATAGCTGAATTGGAGAAGCGGTACAGGCACCTAGACGAGGAAAGAGCAGCACTAATGGACAGGTGGTCGAGCCTGGTGGAAAGGGTGACATTGGAAGTGATTATGAGGATGAAGAGGAGGAAAGGACACACAACATTGAAAGGGGCGGTGACGTGACCAGCCCACTTGGTATTGCAAACGATGTTCTGCAACTCGCCGCCGACGCTAAACCTTCCCCGTCCACCGACAGCAAAAGTGTGGTCCTTTACATTCACTCGTCATATCCTCAGCATGACAGCAGTCAAACAGAGGGCACTTACAAAGACTCTCCCTTACCTTTCGGGAGCCACAAGGAGGCCTCTAACACCACCCACCTCCAGCTTGGAGAAGAGACCGCAAGGAGTGGGCCTCACAAGTATATCGGAGGGAGTTCGCTCCCACGGGTGAGACAACCCGGCAGCGAACCCCATTTTAACCAGCGCGCCAACCTCACTATCATGCCTCAGTCACGAGGTGACGTGCCACGCCACCAGGTGATAAGGGCGCAACGCAGGAAGGTCTCGCTCACCACAGAGGCTACCAGGGGGCCAGACCTAGAATCAAGCTTGCAGCCATAAGTCTGCCCAAATTCTGTGGAGACAGAAGGACCTATTGGCGCTGGCGGGATAACTGGGAGAGCCTCCAGGCGCTGGCAGAACCCTCAGGTTTACCAGTGTGTAAACTGTATCACCTACTGGACAGTGTGGAAGAGCCACTGAGGAAGAAGCTTGGGCTGGATCGCTGCAGAACCGCAGATGACATCTTCAGGCTCCTAGACAACCGCTTTGGGGACAGGAGCATGACCGCAAGCCTGATCTTCAAGGACCTGGAAGAAGTGCCTGCAGTGCGAAGCAACCAGCCTAGGCCGATGATAGACCTGGTCCAGGCAGTGGAAACCGCACTGCATGACCTGAAGGACCTTGGAATGGAGGATGTTATCAAGAACCACTTAACTGTCGCCGCCATAGAGAGGAAGCTGCCTATAGGCATGAGAGAGAAGTGGATCTCCTACGAGCGTGACCCCGCAAATGGCGTCACGCCTAGAAGCTACTTCGACAGGCTCTTGTCATTACTGAAAGGACAGGAAATGATCCTCGAGAGGCTAGCACAGCTGGAGATCGGAACCACCCATGCTGGCGATAGACCAACCCAGAGTGAGAGGCTGAGCGACAGAGGTAGTGAAAGACCTCACCTCGCCTGTCCCGTCTCCCTGTCCCCCTATGACTTGCTGTCCTGGAGTGTTGACCGGAGTGTTGGACGTCCCGTGATGAAGGCCGGGAGGTTGCGACCCCCTCTGCGTGCCCCCCTGTCTCCGGAGGTCTCGTAGTGGTGACCGGAGTGCCGGATGTCCCGCGATGATGTCGGGGAGTTCGCGACCCTCTCTGCGCCGCCCCCTATCTCCCTGTCTCCGGCTGTCCCTGAGCAATGACCGGAGTGTTGAATGTCACGTGACTAAGACGGGGAGGACGTGACCCTCTTTGCGCCGCCCCTGTGCCTCAAATAGATCCGCTATCAGCTCTATCTTTAATCTTTCAAAATGTTCAGTTGCTATCGCTATTAGCTCTATCTTTAATCTTTCAAAATGTTCAGTTGCTATTGCATGCACTCATCTGTGTTTCACTACACACATAAGTGCATGCTTACCAACTGTCCGTCTGCAACACTACTATCACCAACATCTAAGAAGGGAGATCCCCCCTTGAATGGCCCTTCTAAGGTTTCTCTCCTCCACACTGCCTGTGGAGCTTTTTTCCCTATTGTTAGGTTTTAGTGAGTTTTTCCTTACCTTCGCGTGGGGTATGTCTGGGAGTGCTTGCATTCTTTCATTTATTTGCATTCATCTAAAAATGTTTGGACCTTATGGTGTTCTTGTTCTGTTCTTGACTTATTGTTATGTTTTCTTCTTGACTTGTTTAAAGAAGACCTGTACGGCCCATGGGGACATTAACGTGTGTTGTCGGGCCCTATAAATAAATTTGATTTGATTTGATTTAAGACAGTCATTCACCAGAACAACAGTGAGTGATGTCAGGAGGGAGTTCCAGAGGGACCCGTGCACCCAGGGCCGCCTCAGGGGGTGTGCGAGCAGTGCGGTCGCACAGGGCCTCGCGGGAAGGGGGGCCACGCAAAAAAAAAAAAAAAATGTATTTATTATTTTTTATTTTATTTTTTTGTTATTTTTTATTTTATTTTTGCGAGGCCCCCCTTCCCGCGAGGCCCTTTTTCATCACAGACCTAAAATCTAGTTTTGCTTATATGCTTATATATTTCACATTAGACATGTTTGTAGAATGTTCCTGGCTCTGCGGCTCTGCAGCAGACATACTCACTATTGGAGCTCTGGGGCTCTGCGGCAGACATACTATTGGTTTCAACGAAGGGAGGGGTTACATCATGTGTACGCCGGCGTGCGTCAGCTGCGTTTGACTATTTCGCGCGTGCAGCTTTGGAGGTTATGCTTAGTTATGCCAGCCAAAACGAAGAGGACGGTCATTCGGCAGATGGACTGAAGATGAAAGTTGTTGCATGTTAGACAGTTCAGTCAGGCTAGCCATCCCGGCTAAAGGCAGGGACAGCTAGTTAGCTTTAGCTACGTTATAATATTGAGTGCTAACGTCGGGATAGCCATGATGATGTCGGCTAGTAGCTAGCTTAGCTAAAGGCTAACTAGCGTTAGCTAACCTAGAGAGAGCGCGTGCAGCATTGTTATGCCAAGATGAAGAGGACGGTCATTCGGCAGATGAACTTCGTCAACTCCACGCGGTTGTCTCCATCCTCTTGGACGTTTGGTGAGTTTTTAATGCACTCTATTCTATTCCCGCCGTGGATATATCTCTCTCTCTCGGGAGCCAAACGGGCCGGCTAGCTGTTGTAGTAGCTAACGGTGTGTGGCCTGGTGTCAGCACCTGGTGCGAGGGAGGTGAGCTTGGTGTTTCATTATGAGAATATCTCCATGCTCAAGTCGGCTATAGTCCGTGAGGGACTTGTTGCCGGCACCGCTATGGTAAACACCACTCTGTAGTGGGACGTGTATTGCCTTCTTTTTCCCTTCTCTCTTCGGATGAGAAGAGGAAAACACAGCGGCTGTCTGAAGTGTTGGCCTGTATTGCTTTTCTCACGTTGTACAGTGGTAGCCGCATAGCTTGCTTCTGTGTTAGCTAGTGGTTAGCGATAGCCGGGTTGAGCTAACTGTTAGCCAGTTAGCTGTTTAGCTACGACGTTAGCTGCTCGTTTTCGCTTGGCTGGGAACGTTAGCTTGATGCTATCAGTTAGCCTAGAGTTAGCTGTTAGCTTGTGCTACGACCATTGACATTAGCCGTGAGAATAGCAGGCCCTGGCACTCTGACTACGACATCATCTTTGACAGAAGAAGTAGTCGGGCCTGCACCATGACAAGGCTCCGGCCATAGCTTCTTTTTGTCCCGCCAGCGAGAGGCCTTTCGTCAACGTGGAGACCTGTGTTGCGGCCTTTCGCCCTGCGTTCCTTGGTGCAGGTAAGATGTCCATTGGACATTACCCCACTCTTCCTTCCTTCCCCTCCCGAATGTTTTGTTAATAACGATGTTTTTTTCCAGGCAAAACATATGTTACTTCACAACATTTGGAGATACGACATGTGCTGTGTGTGAATTGTCTTGGTCGTTTGTGTAGCTTGGGTAGCGTTGGCCAAAGCTGTGTGTGGCCTGGTGTCAGTACCTGGCTACTCTATTTGCAGTTAGCCTATTTAGCTGATGTCGGCCATTGGCTCCTTGCTACTTTGTTTTCTCTGGTATATACCCTCTTCTCTTTGGATTTAAGTGTTGATCTTTGTCCTTTTGGATCTATGTATATTCATGTTGCCTTTGTGAAGTTATCTTTTCCTTCTGTTTTGTTCTTCCATTAAAAGTTGAATATCCTTTAGGGGCTCATCTTTGCTTATCTCTCTCATACATGCTCTCTCTCTAACACACACACACACAGACATGCTCTCTCTCTCTAACACACAAACACACATGCTCTCTCTCTCTCTCTCTCTCTCTCTCTCTCTCTCTCTCTCTCTCTTTCTAACACACAGACATGCTCTATATCTCTCTCTAACACACAAAATGACATGCTCTGTCTCTATATATTTATCTCTCTTTCTAACACACATATACATGCTCTCTCTCTAACACACACACACAAACAGACATGCTCTCTCTCTATCTCTCTCTTTCTAACACGCACAACTGTGCAGCGATAACACTGTATATTGACTGTAGAACGGGAGCTCTCTCTCGCTCTCTCTCTTGCTATATGTTGACTGTATCATGCCCAGCCTCGGGCAGCGCTATTATTTAAGAATATGTTGACTGTATGAAAAAAATAAATCTCACACAGGGCCTTTCATTTCTCCCAGGCGGCCCTGCGTGCACCATGTGTGGAGACAAAGCACATGGAGGGAGACTTTATTTCTGCCCGGCCTTCAAGAAGGCTTCATTGAAAAAGCCCAGGTGAAAAAGGCAGGGATGTGTGCCAAATGTCTCGATTATCACAGGGTTGACGGCGGGTGCATCATGGAGAGATTCTTCTGCTAAGAGGAAGAGTGTGTGGAAGAGGACGGCCCTGTCGAGCATCATTTCCTCCTCTGCCCCAAGACGCAAGGGAGGAGTGAAGCAACTGAGGAGCCTAGAGCTAGGAGAGGACCCCAAGGCCTAACAGATTCAGAGTATTTATTCAGATTCAGAGTATTTATTTGCCACATGGAATCATACAATCAGAGTTTCTTCATTACACAATCATAATTATCATTCCATGGACAAAAGGAGCAGGAAGAAGAATAAATCTTATAGTTACCTCTTACCTGCCCCTTATTCCTAAACTAAACAAGTATTTACTTAATGGTCGGCGTACAACCCAATTTACACAAATAATTATTTATACCATTATACAAGAAACACACAATCCACAGTTAAACAAGAACAAATTTAATAATAATAATAATAATAATAATAATAATAATAATAATAATAATAATAATAATAATAATAATAATAATAATAATAATAATAATAATAATAATAATAATAATAATAATAATAATAATAATAATAAAGAATAAAAGAAAGAGAAAAAAAAGAAAATATCTCATTATTCAGATCACATTTGATTTTCATACAGACTAAATTTTTTTTTTTTATAATTTTTTTTGAATTGATAAACACTATTACATCCCTTAAGCTCGCTATGGAGAGAATTCCACAACTTTACACCAATAACTGAAGGACACATCTGTTTAAGTGTGGTACGTGCAAACTGATGTTTAAAATAGTATTTTCTCCTACTAAACTCACTTTCTAAATTAAAAAGATTTTGTAGTTTTTCTGGCAGTGTATTATTTCTTGCCCTAAACATAATTAACATTGTTTGAAACATAACCATGTCTTCAAGTTAAATTATTCTAGATTTAATAAATAATGTATGTGTGTTCTCGATAACTCACTTTGTGTGATTCTTACAGCCCTCTTCTGTAGTATATATAATGGTTTTATATTGGTCCCATAAGTATTCCCCCATACTTCAACACAATAACTGATATAAGGTGAGATGAGTGAACAGTAGAGTGTTCTCATTGCCTCATACTCTAACACATCCTTTACTTTATTCATAACAAAAATACTCTTGGACATCTTTTTTTTAACGTGTGCTATGTGCGATTTCCATGTTAATTTATCATCCATAATCACACCAAGAAAAGGAAATTCATTAACTCTCTCTATATCAACTCCATCTATGGTCAGTACTATATTTTCATCAAATTTTCGATTGCCAAAAATCATAAATTTTGTAACGTTTTTTTCAGATTCAGTGATAGCTTATTTACATCAAACCATTTCTTTAGCTTTGTCATTTCATACACAATATATTCAGCTAGTTCCTTTAAATTATTTCCAGAGCAAAAAAAATTGGTATCATCAGCAAACAAGACAAACTGTAATCGTTTTGAAACATCACAAATATCATTAATATATAAAAGAAAGAGTTTGGGCCCCAAAAACGAACCTTGCGGTACCCCACATTCAATTTTCATGAGCTCAGATTTGACATCTGCCAACTGCACATATTGTTGCCTATTCTGGAGATAACTACTCAACCATTCTAGAACCATTCCTCTCACACCATCAAATGCCTTTTTTAAATCAATAAACACCCCTATTGTTAATTTCCTTTTATCTGTTGCTGTTGTTATTTCTTCAATAATATTCATTAAGGCATAAGACAGAGAAGCAGGAGGAAGTCATCGCTGGGTTGGCGGTCAGAAAGGCCTTCACAAACAAAGTGACCTCTAAAGTGTGCACCGGCAAGAGCCTGGTGGACAAAAGTGGCTTAAGAGAATACCCAGTCCTGATGATGCTTGTGGATGTCACCACAAGGGGAGGAGGCTGTGTGGGGGCCTTGATCGACCTCGCCTCTGACACGAACTATATCACACACAAAGCCGCCAAAAGACTCGGGCTGACCGGCGAGCCAATCACACTGGTCGTGTAAGGTGTGGGGAAGATGGAAGTCAAAGTTGACACAAAGCGATATGTGGTGGCGATCAAGGTATGGACCCCGAAGGGGACCTTAAGGTGCCATGAGATGATCTGCTATGGCCTTGAGGACATTGCCAAGGTGGACCGAGTGGTGGACTCTGAGCAGCTGGAGCTGTTCTTCCCACGTGTCCAGCCAGGAGAACTGACCCGGCCCGAGACCATCGACCTGCTCATCAGCGCCCGGGAAGGTCGCTTAGTCCCACAAAGAGTGGGGAGAGTCTGCGATCTGGTGCTGTGGGACGGCCCGCTGGGCAAGACTGTGAGTGGTGCACATCCGGACCTCTTTGAGGAGGTAGAGTTGATGGCACGCCAGTCATTGACCCACTTCGCGCACTCCATGGGGACGATGGCCGTCGGAGTGAAGAAGCAACCAGCGTCACTCCCTAATGACCACAGGTTCTCACAATCAGCACTCCTGAGAACGGAGAAAGCCTCAGGAGGGACCTCGCATGGCGTTGAGCTTACACCAGACAGGCCCGGTCTGGTCAAGGTGGGAGGCGTAATGCCACAGAAGCCAAACCAAAGACACTGGTCCAAAAATGCCCCAAGAGGGACCCAGAGTGGAAAGGAGCCTACACCAGGCAGACCCGGTCTGGTCAAGGTGGGAGGGGTAACGCCACAGAGGCAAGACCAAAGACACTCATCCAAAAGCGCCTCGAGAGGGACCCCAAGTGGAAAGGAGCCTACACCAGGCAGACCCGGTCTGGTCAAGGTGGGAGGCACAACGCCATGGAGGCGAGACCAAAGACACTGGCCCAAAAGTATCTTAAGAGGGGCCTCAAGTGGAAGGAAGCCCACACCAGGCAGGCCCGGTCCTGCAAAATGGGATGCATTGACGGGCAAGGAACGCCAAAACACGTCCGATGAACTATGCCTGGCTGGGCAGGAAGGAAAAGCCCACAGGGCCAACCACGAGGGCGTTGCTGAAACCCTCTCACAATTGAGGAACAATGACCGAATCAAGGACGTCGAAAGTCGCCTGTTTCTGGCACAAAAAGAAGGACGTCGAAAGTCGCCTGTTTCTGGCACAAAGAAGGACGCCTGTTTCTGGCACAAAGAAGGACGTCGAAAGTCGCCTGTTTCTGGCACAAAGAAGGACGTCGAAAGTCGCCTGTTTCTGGCGCAATTGAGGACGCAGAGGATTGCCTGTTTCTGGCACGATTGAGGACGTCGTGGATTGCCTGTTTCTGGCACAACTGAGGATGTCGAGAATCGCCCGTTGCCGACATAACTTACGTAGTTTTCACGGACGCCGTTGAGCTACCACTGTAGATAGAACGAGAGTTGTATCTTTTGTTTCCCTTTAAATATAAGTCCATTTGTATGGGTAGAACAATTTGTATGGTTTGGGTAGTTTTCTGAGCCCTTACGGCCAGAATACTAGGTGGGAGGTGGAGAATTATCCAGCGCCCTTCCTACAGAGATATTATTATTATTATCATTATTATAGAGGCACTTATTATACAAGTATTATTTATCATCTGGTGCCACCTAGTGGGCGTTTACTGCAACTGTGGGATGCCAGGAGACTGAGATGTGGACAGGTGAGGCTGATTCAGCGTCTCTGTGACGCACTATTTAAGAGACACACGTAGCCATAGGCCTGTAATGAGAAAAGCCCCGTGGGCGATCTAACTGGCTAACGGTACGTTGCATTGTATTATCTCTTGTATGCACTGACTCTGTTCATAACTATCATTTATGTATGCATAGCACATGTGGCTAATGGATGCCGTTTTGTTTCCTGTTTTGTATAGGTAAATAATCTACTGACCGTTGCTAAATGCTGACAGCTACTAACTGTTGCTACTGACAGCTGCTAAATGCTACTGACTGTATCGACTCTACTGGCTAAATGCTACTACTGCTGGCTAAGTGCTACTACTGACTGGCTAAATGTCACTACTACTGACATCTGCTAAATGCTACTGACTGTATGCTGCTAACTAAGGACTAATGCTACCAAGCTACGAGCTGTCTAAATTTACCATCTTGTGGCTGTTTATCAATGACAGTAGATTATTTGAGCGTTTGGATGGGATATCCTAAATAAATAACGTTCAAGCAAGAGTCTGAATTGTTTCCTTTGGTCCGGTATGAAACAGTTGATCGCCTGCACCCTTCCAATGGGGAGATATAGTTGACATATTGACGGTGACTGCAAGATAATTGGACATACACAACATACATGACATCATGACATTTATGGCATAGGGACATACATGACATACTATAGTACTGTGTGTGTGTGCGTGTGTACGTGCACGGGTGCCAGGGACGTGCACAGGACTTTAGAAAGGCAGGTGCCCAAAAGGAGAAAAGGGCATCAATTATTAAATGCAATGCGAGCGCGCACAGCGCGCAAGCCCGATTTTTTGGGTTAATACAAGTCTATGGTACATTCAGTTTCACCGATAGATGTCACCAAAACTACATAGTGTCCCTTTAATAACACAATATGCGCTCCAGACAAACAGCTGCGGGCGGCATGCCGAAATTAACACGCTGTGTTGAGAGAGCAAGAGAGAGCGAGAGAGAGAGAGAGAGAGAGTGAGAGAGAGAGCGAGAGAGCGAGAGAGAGAGAGAGAGAGAGAGAGAGAGAGAGAGAGAGAGAGAGAGAGAGAGAGAGAAGAGAGAGAGAGAGACCACATTAACTCACTTGTTTAGTTGAAACGTGGTCCAGGTCAGGAGGGCTTGATGAAGTATTATGTCCACTGTCCCACAGTCACAGACTGTTGTCTTGATGTATATCCACTGTCCAGACTGCATCCAGCCAAATAGCTTATTGTTAGCAGTTAGCACAACACAAGTACTGATGAGCTGTGTCTACTGTCTGTCTTTGCCCATTTCCGCGTCGAACAGCCTGCAAACTACCTGGCGTTCTATCGCCATTCTCTAAGACAAACTCTAACCTTAACCAACTTTGAAAGAGTGCCTAAGCTTAACCGTCGAAAGAACTTGCCGTCACGCTCTAAGACAAACTCTAACCTGAACCTATTTCGAAGAGTGGCTAGGCTTAACCAGTGTAGAAACTGACGTCGGCCAATCAGAGAGCGTCTGCCAGAAATGCGGCTAAGGAAAGTATACAGGCGTCTGGCAGCGCGCGTAAATAATAGGTCCTTCCAGGAGAGGGGTAGGGGCATTTATCTCTCTTTCTTTACCTAATATTTAGATTTTATCATGACATCTTTCATTTGGAAGGGCAGGGCAGTCTATCTATATGTGCAACAGTAAAAAAAAAATTAAAAAGGGGCATAAAAAGGGCAATTTCTAATGAAAAATTAAAAAGGCAGGTGCCCGGGCACCCCTTCACGTCTATGTGTGCACGTGCCTGACGTTTTCTGACGCTGCGATGATACAAACGCATGTTTTATGATGGAGTTTCGGTAAAGTAGACGTAAAATCGACGTTACCTTTGTTTTAGAGGTACTCCATTTCTCACTTCAAGTCCAAGTGTCTTGAATCAGAACAGGATCAATACATATAACGTTAGGAAACGCATCTCATCGTCCATAATCATCATCCATATAATCCATTTAGTCATTTTCATAATATCCAATAGTTCGCTCTAGGCGATCACCATTGTCGTCCTGCTCACAGCTGCTCGCAACCTACTAGTAGAGTGAGTCCCTAGTTGTTTGGGGGCTGGGGCTACCCACACTAAGCTGGCCCATATGCATGTTCCTAAGGTAGGCGATACTGCCACCTGGCGGGATGCAATCGTCATTGAAATTTCAAGGTCTCAGATGAGTCACAAAGGTACGTGCAAGTGTTTAGAATGGGAAAATCGAAAAAAGGATCTAAACCAAAGAAATCTCGGGTTTGGCGCAGAAAGGGTTAAGAGGTTAAAGGTGACCCTCCTCCTCTGAACATATACAGCAGTACTTGTGTTGTTTACTTTTGTCTGTTGTTGTTTGTGCTTTAACTAGGGATGTCCCGATCACATTTTTTTGCTCCCGATCCGATCCCGATCATGTGATTTTGAGTATCTACCGATACCGATCTTTCCCGATCCGATCAAACATCTTTTTTTCCACATCCCAATTTCTCACATTACATTCACCCTGAATGTTGACGTTATCCAGGTGAAAAGTTAACTTCATTCAAGCGAGGCATTGCAACCGGAGTAATCTAAAAACTCCGCCTCCAACCTGCTGCTTCATGAAAGCAATGGCGCCATCGTCTGTAAAAATCAGGTGACTGCAAGTTCTGCAACTAGTGGATGTCCCTCGTCCTTGACATAAATCATTTGATGTATAATTAAATCAAAGGAAATGCGTTTGTTTTGGCAAAATTATTCTGCTCTGTGTGACAATAAATAAATGAATTTAATGCATTAAATGCAATTTAAAACCAAAACTAAGGCCTCAGTATGAGTTTAAGACGTGAACATGGTCATGTTTGTTGAATCTTCTGAAAATCACGTGATCGGCCCCCGATCCCGATCACGTTATCGGATCAGGACATCCCTACTAATAACTGTGGATTGCTCTGTATATCAACGACACCATCCTCCTTATCAGCTCGGGTCTCGAGGTGACTAACCCGTTCCATCACGCTAAAACACTGTAAAGCGTGAGTCTTTTTCAGGTGTCGAGATCTCACATGAACTTATCAAGACGGCCATGAATGTCAGACCCTCTCAAAAGTGTGAGAAGAGCGATGTTTACTTCTCCGCCAGGTTTGAATGAAAGGTTGACGCACACACACACACACACACACACACACACACACACCCACACACACACACACCACACACACACACACACACACACACACACACACACACACACACACACACACACACACACACACACACACACACACACACACACACACACACACACACACCTCATACCTCACGAGTAAAAAGGTCATCCTCTAACATTCAGCACCATTGACCATATTCGGTCCATTCTGGTGATGGAGCAGAAAGCACTCTGCATTGAAGGCTATCTCTGCCCCTGTGATGCATTACTGTCTCACCGCCATTGGCATTCATTCATTACAGAGGTCCGAGAGAGAGATCCCCAGCTTTGTATTCCTTGACAATGTCACGCCGGTCTGTGCCATCCAGATAATTATGAGAGGAGAATGAGAAGGCTCTCCGAGCTCCTCTCGTTTCTCCTGAATAGGAGGCCCCTCTGCGTCACACGCTGGCAAACGAGTGACCTTGTGTGCTCAGAAAATCACACTGAATTAAGCACAGAGCAGATATCACTTATCCTCCCCGGGCTGCTCCTCCTCTTCAGGGGCCTTGTGTCATCTTTCAGAAATGAATCGACTCCACAGCCCCCTAGATTATAACCCCCGCCGCCCCCTTCCATCCCGACAACAGTGACATGTTAATTTCGCTACACAATATTTCCCCTGGCTGTCTCTTACAGAATATAAAAAGGTCATTGTTATCGTCGTCATCATCATCTCGGATGGTTGATCTGAGAAGTAAATATTATAATTGTTACATTTTGATATATATATACTGTATTATTTTTACATCTTTATTTTCAAAACAAAGTTTGTGATAATATATATAACAACAGATACACAAACAAGTATGAATCTGCAATAGCTGATACCACACCCGCCTACATTGACACACACACACACACACACACACACACACACACACACACGCTCACTCGCTCGCACGCACGCATGCACGCACGCACGCACGCACGCACGCACGCACGCACACACACACACACACACACACACACACACACACACACACACACACACACACACACACACACCTGCACACAGACACTTGACCTTCAGCCTTCAGCCTCATCAGGACAAAAACTGTGGTCGCTATTATACTTTTGTGGACCAACCAACCAACAGGAGTGAGCGAGCTACAGAGTACAGAGATACTGGTCGCAGCTAATAAATTGACCCCCCAGATAATGGTAAATTGGTGGAATGGTAGATACAGATGGAGTAAAGTATTCCTAGCACCATTCTACCGGCGGCAATAGTGCTCTTGTGTTGATGTGTCAATCTCATTGTACTGTAAATATATATCTGTCTAAATTCAAATACGGATTTGAAATACACAATCGCTAATATTATCTATTTGAATAACACTGAACAGCTGAAAAGAAAAACTGCAATGGTTGCAAATTACACCCTGCTCACCCTCGCTCTCCATAAAGACCCTCCCTGATCCCCCCAGATTCTACCCCCCCCCCCCTTCTCTTCTCTAGCTGTTCTACAGTAGCGATTTTATCCTGAGCATAGCATAATTCCTGAACTACTATGTTTATGGTTTTGACACCAGAGTTTTAAGAGAGGCTATATCCAAAAATTATCACAGCTACTTGTGTTTAGACAGGACACTACAGTATGTGGTGGCTTCCAGCAGCAAGCCATCATTCTTTTAGCGGCTGTGAGACCGGAAAGGCATAGCCTCCTCTGTTGTAGCGAGAGATGCAAATTAGAAACATGGGGTGATAAGGGAATGGTATTGTAATATGTTGACCAATAGTGTCTGAAATAGCTTGAGTGACAACCTCCCCCACAGACTTGCCACCGTATGTCATTCCAAACACACATGCCAGGGCTGTAGGCTAAGCTTTTTCACTAGGGGCACACTTGCCCCTAAATGAGAAATTTAGGGGCAAAGAATATTTTTTAGGGGCAAATTTTTAAATAACTATTTTACCATTATAGTAGGGCTGGGCGATATGGCCTCTAAATGATATCGCGATATTTTGACATTTCCTCTAAAGCACTTAAAAATGCTTGATTTAACCCTTTGATGCATACAGTCACGCCAATATGATGATTATAATAAGTCCCTGCAACATATGTTTGCATTATTAAACCATGAAGATGCTTTAAAAAATAATTTAATGAAAATGTACTAAGAGTAGTCTACTGACACACTAATAAAAAAAAATTATTTACATCTAAGACAATTTATATAAAAACTCTTGGGTGCCTTTTACACAGTATAGGCCTACTGTGTTTTCTATCCACTTTAGCCAAACACACACACACACACATATATATATATACACACACACTACTGTGAGAAAATAATAATCACACAGACTTAATGATTTTAGAATATTTCAGATAATGAAATTAAATGTTTATATCATCAACTATCCAGTTAGTATTTATACTGTGTGTAACATTTGGCTACTTTAAATCATTGAATGTAGAGAGAGAGCGAGAGAGAGAGAGAGAGAGAGAGAGAGAGAGAGAGAGAGAGAGAGAGAGAGAGAGAGAGAGAGAGAGAGAGAGAGAGAGAGAGAGAGAGGGGCGAGAACGAACAAGAGAGCCAGCCCCCCCTTCGTGTTTTGATCGTCTAAGCTGCCGTAGGTGATGACGTCACACTCGAATGTAAACAGGAAGAGATGGAGACACACGGAGATGGAAATTCAATGATATACAGAAATGAATAACCAATAAATATGAAGTTATGTTTAAACTTCTGTTGTCAAGCGTTGTCAATATAACCCACCCCCTTTCCTCACGAATGGAACTAGTCTTGTGGAGTCCGCTTTGACCGTTTTCCAGGGTTAGCAGAGATCGCTAGTTAGCTTAGCATAATCCTAATGGTAACCTTGGTTAGCAGCTACCGTTAGCTCATTGCTTGTGTCAATTAAATTGCATGTTATTAAAGGTCCGCGCTGGTCTGTCTAATGAAATTACAACCGCAACATTATATTGCACTGTACAGCCCTGGTTGTAGGCTAATGTTTTACTACAATTTGTATGGATTAATTTAGGAGTGAAATGCGAATGAAGGGTTGAAATCACCACTCGCAAGCTTGCCCCCAGATATTATTTTAAACTCGCACGGACCAAATTAGGGGGCAATTTGCGATCATATCATCGCAGTGTACAGGCCTGCATGCAAACATGCATACATGAACAACAGAAAACTCTCCAGGAAATGTAAATACAGTACTATTCGACCGCAGGAAAAAGGTACATAATGTACATTATTTTATAGCAATAAGTTATATATAGGTCACATATTTACTTTTCGTATCTGCAAAAGTCCAAAAGAAACACTGCGACCAGGGCGGCTACGTGGCATAGTGGGCAAGGCGCTCGCCACGAAATCTGGAGACGCTGGGCTTGCCTGTTCGAGCCCAGCGCTCCACATTTGCTTTCATTTTAGCTGGTCGTCCGTACTAATACACATTGGCCGTATTAGGGGGTGGGAAACTGATGGGTGGGGATCGGGCATTGTGGACAGCGACTCCTACAGGTCGGTTGGTGCGCCTGCGCAGTAGAATCAGGAAGTGTCGGGGGCAGCGTGAGCCTCCCACGCGTTACTCCTCGCCACTGAGAGATCGAGCTGCGCAGGTGAAAAGATGCGACTGCTGTTACCTCAAGTACCGGAGGGGACTTGTGCTATGTATGACTTAGTCCACATTGCAGCCTCTTGGGAGGCAAGAAACAGCGTTCGTGACAGGGGAGGGTTGAATTGGATGATACAAAATTGGGATGGGAGAAAATATAGAAAATGGGAGAAAAAGTGGATAAAAAGAAAAAGAAACACTGCGACCAATAAACAAACCAACAATGGACCTCATGATCGAACGTGTATGTAACTATCTTCGTAACTATCTTCGTAAGTAGTTAGTATGAACAAACCTATGAAAGTCCTCCTCCTGATGCCTGAACGTGTGAAACGGTGTCCGTAAATGGTCAAAATGTTCTTAGCTGAGTTCCCATGAACTTACATTCTTATGGCGAGAACTTCTCATACACCTGAATTTGCATACAAAAATGCCCCTCGTAAGAGTATAAGGGAGAGGCTAAGCATTGCACTGCAGTTGTGATGACCCTTGTGTTATTCCCCACATGTGGGAATCTTGATTGCATAATTTCTGGTTTTGCGGGGAAAAATTCAAGCAATTTGCGACTGATCAAAATTGTATTAGATCAGATTCATATGTTTATGTTTATGTTTATTAGGATCCCCATTAGTCATCATCAATGTGTTGACTATTCTTCCTGGGGTCCTCACAGATATATGTAGCAGCCTGAATATTCTACTAAGTATTCAGAAGTGCTAACTAACTGTTACTTTCCCTGTGTGTGTATAACGTGTGATAAACAGTGTTCCTTTGGATAGCTCGCCCAGTCTAATAACGAGGTGAGGTGCTACTCTTCTACAGCTTCAGTATGGATCACTAACAATAACATTGAAGCACCTTTTCCCTTTCTGGAGTGGTCCTAGAGTTGGATCAGTGGCGGTTGCCAGCAGGGGGCGAAGTGGCAGTGGTGGCAGGTGGAGCGGAGGAGAGAGGGAAGCAACGAGGAAGAGGGAGTTACCTGGGAGCGAGAGGACCAGGAAGCTCTCTTCGGCAGTGAACTCGACCGTGAACAGTCGCAGTCGCAGCGGGCGTGTGCTCTGGAAGAGCCCCGTTGCAGAAGTTATGAGGAGAGCCCCGTTGGAACCATCATAGCACGCTCCTCCAGCTAACCACTGCCCATGCTGTTCGCCCAGCCCGCTGGCTGTGCTCGCGGGATCGCCGACACCATCTTGTCACCTGGACGAGAGGTGATAAGAGTGGGTCCGCCATCTTGGCTAAGTACGAATGGTACCTCGTGTATCCACATCAACGTCCATTCAAGTGAACGCTAACAACCAGTGTCTAAGGGGTACCCCAAACAATTTAAGCCGGCTTTAGTGTAGGTTTTATTTTGGTAACGTGGGCCCACATTTACTTGGTTTTCTTTTGGTATTTTATTATTCTTGTTATTTGAATTCCAAATGTTTCTCTACTTTATGCCTGGGTCTCCCCTAGTACAAGCGGGGTGTTATTAATGTATTGAGCATGCGGTGCCTATGGTGGGAATAGTTTCCCCTACATTATCAGTGAGAGCACCCGGTGCCATGTATGAATAAATCTGAAGTATTATCTGTAACTGATAACCTGCCCAGGCTTCAATACAAAGTAGACCTTATTGGGAGCACTGTGTGTGTGTCTGTTTCTTCCATTTGCTAATCTAACCCCTGGGTAAATATTGTGACTGCATAATTATTTAACCCTTACACCCCAGTCACTGGGTGTGGGAGGGCTGTCGGAGGTACTGGGGGAAGTGAGAGTGTGTGGGGAGCTACTGCTGACCGCCTTGGAAGGCGAGGGAGACCAGAGTACCAGTCCCCAGGTTAGTAAATCCTGGGCCCCATCCACTCCTGCTGCAAGCCCTCCAGAACGACGTTCCGGGCCAAAGACGGGGGTACATATAGGTCCAATTCTATAGTATCCTACTACCCAGTGTCTGTGTACTACTACTCCCACAAGCAGGGATAATCCACCCTTCTACATATACACATACAAATATGAAACATTCAAATGTATTGCCATTATACAGAACAAGTACAATACAAGAGTTTTGCATCTAACCAGAGTATAAATGTAACAGTAAAGTGCAATAGTAATATACAATGCACAGGTGATTAAACTGGGTATAACATATAAAACATATACATACATAACATATAAAAATACTACTGAGTAATAGTAAAATAACAGGCTTCCGACAACAGAGCACGGCCGTGGCAGGGCCCCTTGAACGTGCAAATGAGCTGAACCGGTTTTTCAACCAATTTGACCTGACAAACCCCCCCCACCCATCCGCACCAGTGTCTACCACACCCCAACCCCCACCACCTCCAGCAACGACAGGCGCACCACCCCACCCCCGCCCACCGCCACCAGCGATGACAGGGGCACCACCCCACCCCTGCTGATCATCACTAATGACCAGGTCCGAAGGCAGCTCTCCAAAATCAGCGTGAACAAAGCAAAAGGACCCGACAACACCAACCCCAGGGTGCTCGAGGCGTGCGCTGGACAACTGGCGGCACCATTCCAACTAGAGGATGACATCTTTTCGGGATTCCCACGGGATGGGAGTCAATTTAATTTTGAATCCCGTGATTGGGCAGGACCGGGATTAAAAGTCAAC
This sequence comes from Notolepis coatsorum, assembly GCF_963971535.1. Lineage (NCBI taxonomy): Eukaryota > Metazoa > Chordata > Actinopteri > Aulopiformes > Paralepididae > Notolepis > Notolepis coatsorum. Next base: position 88,765,105 of record NC_140166.1, read on the forward strand.
GGGAGCAGAAGGGAGTGGGAGCTATGACAACAAAATCAACAGGATTTGGACGGGAGTGATACATCGGTGCATCACTAATGTAAATGTTTGGTGGTTTTATATTTAACTAAGGCAGACATCAAGACTGTACAGCGTGCTATGAAAATCGGTCTGTGCGATGAATGAATTTGCTGCACTAGCACCCGTGTGATAGGCATTCGGTTCGTATCGATACTCTTATTTTGAAAATCCTGTGGCAAGTCTCATTTCTGCCCAAGCGCAGCTCCAGCCATAATATCTATGGCTCCGGCAGCTAACAACGTTCGGTTCATATCGATACTCTTATTTTGAAAATCCTGTGGCAAGTCTCATTTCCTCCCAAGCGCAGCTCCGGCAGCCCAACAACAACAGCGTGCTATGTTATGTTAGAGTGCGCATTTTGCAGGAAATAAGTCCCTGCCTGTTTTCCCCGCAACGCTTCCAATGCATCTTACATGCTTTGCATCCTCACCAAAACTAACTAGTTAGCTGCTCCCGGTAACTAAACTAAGCTAACCCGGCTGCGTGTAGCCTTTCCGCAACGGAATTCGGTTTCCAAGTTCCTCTGATTGGCCGCGACTCCCACGTGACCCGCCCCCCTATCCACCGCTCTGCCGGACTCGCTCGCTTCCTCAATTTATACGCATGGAAGTATTGACTGAATGAATGAATGAATGAATGAAAACTTTATTTAACAGATTGCAGAATGGGTACAATACAGTACGGCTCAATACACACAATTGTTAAGGGGATGCAGACCTGAGAAAGACGTTTGTCTTGTTTACATCAGGGTCCCCCATTTTCAATTCATATAGAACGACTACGCCGTAACAAATCATTAAAAAAATATACCGTTAACTGGAATATGTTGTGCCTTTACACATATGTTGGATTATGTAATTGGTTTGTCATGACAAACAAATTACAAAATCGCGATTTACCCGCTGGCTACAACAACACTCAGTGACTGCATGTAGTCAGAGCCAGAGCTCAGCGATGCCGCTCGCGGCAGCACATTCTCGCTGCGGGCTGAGCTCTGGTGTCCGCTGGAGCAAGCCAGAGACAGCCGGCGATGAGATATTTTATTTGTTTGTCATGACAAACCAATTACATAATCCAACATATGTGTAAAGGCACAACATATTCCAGTTAACGCAATCTTTTTTTAATGATTTGTTACGGCGCAATCAATACTTCCATGCATTCGGGACCTCCATGTTTTGGGGGTATTCATCAGACAAATCGGATCCGGGGATTCGGCTCCCATCAGTCGGGCAAGAACTGCAGGTTTTCAGCCTCTCCCCTCTCTCCTGGAGCTTAAGGGGGAGCTTAGTATTCCTGCCTCTGAGGAGGTGGCTACAACATCAACACACAGTGACTACATGCAGTCACTGTGTGTTGTTGTAGCCAGCGGGTAAATCGCGATTTTTTTATTTGTTTGTCATGACAAACCAATTACATAATCCAACATATGTGTAAAGGCACAACATATTCCAGTTAACGGTATATTTTTTTAATGATTTGTTACGTCGTAGTCCTCTATTTTCGTTCCATCATATTGGATGCTGTGCACCGTATGTAACTAGTAGTATGAAAAGATTAGAGAAAGTTCGTAATGTTGAAAGCTTACCAGAGGTTTGCTTTTCCCTGGCATCTTCGGAGCATGTTTCAGCGACACATTGGGCCTGTGCTGATGTTTCCTCGGCTGACGGCGGCAGACCGAGGGGCAGCGTACAAGGTTTGGCTATCAAGTCGGCTTGTACAAAGGTAAGGCCTGTGTCATTAGGCATCAATGTCAGTATTGGTAATGCTGTGGAGTATGTTTCGGCGCCAGGGCCGGGGCGGCTTGGTGATCGTTCCACTGCAGTGGACGTTTTCCTGGAAATCTTGGAGCACGCTGCTAACGTTAATGCTACTACTGCTACTTCTGCTAATGCTAACATTGACGCTGAAATGGGTCGTTGTTCTAATAATCCCCGCCGCGGGATACCGATTCTCCCTCCTCTTACCAGCTTCATTGATGAAGGTCAGTCGGTGGTTGATGTGGGGGGTTTTGCTGAGTCCTATTTACCTTTTTTACAGGTGAACGGGCTAACAACAGGGTGCAGGCCGGGTGTACCGTGGCTACGTAGCCAGGTAGCTTTGTTCCTGTGCCCCGGCGGGGATGAACGACGTCCCGCCCGGCCGATGCTTGATAGCGAATCGGCTCGGAGGGTGGCAGTATGAACGGATGAGTTGTATACTGCTACAGGATGGTATTTGGCGGCGGCCGGAGTTATGGCTCAGCTGGCTAGTTTCCTATCCACATTGGCGTCGGGTAGTAGGACTTTGGGTCCAGCCGACATTGTAAACATGGTTCATGTTTGTGGTGTTATGGAGATCTTGACTCAGTCGCAAGCTATAACTGCGGGGAGGATTAGGATGCTATCAACGTTGGTTGTTAGGCATGTTTGGTTGGAGCAATCTCCTCTTGGGGAAGAGGATAGGTTTTCTCTCCTCACGACTCCTTTTTCCACAGATAGTCTTTTTGGGCATTCTGTGGAGGCGCAGGCGGTTGTTGATCTGGGTCCTACACCGCCTCTCGCTGTGCAGCCAGAGGTGGGAGCACGGTCTCGTCAATGACTGTGGCGAGATCCTCGACAGGCGGCCATGTTTCCCCCGCCAGTGGTGCCCTGGGTGGAGTCAACAGGGTACCACAAGGCCGACAGCCTTTGGCGGCAGAGGGATCGGCCATTGTGGGTGAATTCGAGTTTGGTAAAACAAACCGTCGTCACTTTGCCGCGAGCAGCCCGCTCCCCGTTCAATCCTCTCTCTGTTACCCACGGAGGCGGGGCTCTGATCGTTCTCCTTTGGCTGCGGGCCGCGAACCTTCCTTGAAGCGTATGCAGCCCCATTCTTCACTTCTCATGGGGACAGGGGCTGACACCCAGTTGATGGCTGAGCCTGGGTCTGTCCGTGAGAATGTTCCGTCGCGTGGTTCCTGCACCACACGTTGTGTGTTGGATGAGCCTGGTGTTACAGCTGCCACTAGCTACAGTGGTCAGCAGGGGGACTCGAGGCCTCTTCTGTTGAATGCACAGCAAGGGTTACCCCGGCTTCGCTTTCGCCAGGCAGGGTATCGCGCTGATGCCTCCCACTCCCGTCACAGCGGCAGTGGTCTGCAAAGGAGAGGCGAGCGTGATTTGGGTGGTAGCAATATCACTGCAGGGCTTCTGCGTTTAGGAGCCCATGGGGTCCTCATGCCTTGCGTGTCTAGCTGCGGAACAACTCCTCAGCATGCGCTAGAGGGGTGTTCAGGGGGGGGGTGTGTGTCAACCAGTTTGATAACAGCTTCTCCCGTATCAAACCGGCCCTTTCTGTCGGGGTCCCCCCTTGGGTGCTTTGCACAGCGGGAGGGACCGGGCCAACTATCTACTGTTCCTGGCGGGCCAGCGTCAGTTGACGGCGGGTGCGCTGTGGGATTATTTTCACGTATGGCGACGAGAATGCCATCTTGTGGGGTGGATGGCGAGAACGTTGAGGCAGGGGCTTGTGTTGCAGTTCGCACAACCCCACCCTCCGTTCTCAGGTTTGGTGCCGACCCTATTGTCAGGGTCAGACGCAGTGACAGCCCTGGCCGACGAGATCCAATCTCTGTTGGCAAAGCAGGCCGTCGTTGTGGTTCCGAGAGAGGACGCAATGTCAGGCGTCTACTCCCGTTATTTTCTGATACCCAAGAAAACAGGGGGGGTCAGACCTATACTGGGTCTGTCTGCGTTCAATCGGTTGATTGTAGCGAGACCGTTCAGAATGTTGACCGTCAAACTCCTTCTGCTTGCTGTCAGAAGGGGAGACTGGTTCACCTGCATAGACCTGAAGGATGCGTATTTTCACATCCCCATTTACCCTCCTCACAGGAAGTTCCTACGGTTCCTGTTTCAGGGCGTAGCGTACGAGTACCAGAGGATGCCGTGGCGACTGCGCTGGAGCCCTTACGTCATCGGGGGTTACGAGTTCTATTCTATCTCGACGACATTCTACTCCTCAGACGTTTGGAGGAGGTTGCCAGGTCTCATACCAGGCTGGTGGTGGAATTCCTCACCAGCCTGGGTTTTGCTGTGAATTGGAAGAAGAGTACCCCTCTTTCCAGTCAACAGGTGGAGTACTTGGGCTTGACGTTGAGGTCAAGGCCCATGATTGCAACCCTCTCGGAGCAGCGCCGGGTGGTTCTCCGTCACGCGCTCTGGGGTTTCCGTCTGGGAAGGACGGTCACGGCGCTGCAAGTGATGCATCTGCTAGGCATTATGGCATCTGCTCACGCGGTGGTTCCTCTTGGCCTCCTCTTCATGAGGAGGATACAGAGGTGGTTTCTCTCTATGAGAATAGATCCGGTGAGGGACAAAGGGAAACGGTTGACGGTTCCTTTGTCGATATGGGGAGATCTCGCCCACTGGAGGAGGCTGGGTATCCTCACCATTGGGGTCCCCATAGGCAGCAGGAGCTCACACGTCACGGTCTTCACCGATGCCTCTCTCACGGGTTGGGGAGGGACGTGTCGGACCCACGCAGTGGGGGGCAGCTGGACGGGGGTTCATGCTGGCCCAGCTACCCCGCATATCAATGTGTTGGAGTTGAAGGCGGTCCTCCTGGTCCTCAAACGGTTCGACCACCTGGTAGTAGGCGAACACGTTTTGGTCAGGACAGACAGTATGACGGCAGCGGCGTATATCAACAGGCAGGGTGGGACTCGTTCCATCCGCCTGCTCCGGGCGGCGGTCGAACTTTGGCTATGGGCATCCCGCAGGCTGCGCAGTCTGAGGGCGCTCCACATTCCTGGTACAGAGAATATGTGGGCGGATATGATGTCTCGGGGCGGTCCTCATTACGACTAGTGGGAACAAATACTATCGACGGTGAGGGTATATGCGGCGGCTATATCCTCCTATCATGAGGGAATTGAGGGGACTTTTTTGTTCAGCCACCCTCTTGTGAAGCGTTTCCTGCTTGGCGCTCGACGCGTTAAGCCGGTGCAACGCTCCTTGGCTCCGACTTGGGATCTTCAATTGGTCCTCGTCGGTTGTCCTTGGCCCCGTTTGAGCCGCTCGAGCAGGCGCCGTTGGAACGGCTGTCTTTCAAGACCGCGTTCCTGCTGGCTGTCACTTCCGCTAAAACGCGTGGGTGAGCTCTGTGCTCTCTCGGTATGTCCAGAGTGCCTGTCTTTTCGGGCCGATTGCGGTGCCACTCTGCGACCTAATCCTGCTTTCATGCCTAAGAATATCCGGAGTTCCTTCCGCTCCCGGGATATTGTGGTTCAGGTGTTTCGTCCTCCTCCTCACACTAGTGAGTTAGATGCGGGCCTTCACCTGTCATGTCCGGTCCGTGCTTTGGGAATTTACCTCAGCCGTACTCAGGACCTCAGGGTTACCGATCAGCTTTTTGTCTGTTACGGTGGTTCTCGTGCCGGTAAGGCACTGTCGAAACAGCGCCTGTCCCATTGGTTGTGCAAGGGCATTGCCCTCTGCTACACATTGGCTGGGCAGGATCCCCCTGGGGGCATCAGGGTGCACTCCACTCGTGGGGTGGCTGCCTCTGCCGCTCTCCTGGGTGGGGCCTCGGTGGAGGACATCTGTGCTGCAGCTTCGTGGTCCTCCCCGGGCCCCTTTGTAAGGTTTTACCTCATGGACATGACCGGGGGTTCTGTCTCCCAGGCGGTTTTGGGGTCTGTGGCCTTTCCTGCTTCCCGTCCTTTGGTAGGGTAGCAGGAGTGTGTGGGTATGGGCCACAGTGTGTTAGGTCACACGTGGTTCCGCCTGTGCTGTGTGTTCAAGGGGTTCTAGTTCCCTCTTGCTCGCACTCAGGTGGAGTTGACTGCGCCCCCCCTTCATTAGGAAGGATGGGGTGACAGGGCTCCCCGAACCCCTTGATGTGGGCTTACGGGTCCTCAGGGGGTACATCTGTCGGGTCTCGCGTCCGCTCTAACCCATATCTCAATAGGCTTGAGCGGGACGCGATAAGCCAGATACGAAATATAACGATAGGTTATGTATATAACCTAGTTATATGAGTATTGGCTGAGCGTCCCGCTCTTAAGCGGCCCTGAGTTCCCTTTTGAGGGATCTTTTACTGGAACGGGATTTTGGCCAGGAAGGGTGTTTGGTGACCAGGGCCATGGTCTTATAGGCTACGCCTCCATAGAGGCGGGACCCGGTCAGGTGTGGGTGTACAAGTTGTTTCGTGGTGGAGTACAGTAGGTACAGGAGATAAGGGGTATCTCAATAGGCTTGAGCGGGACGCTCAGCCAATACTCATATAACTAGTTAATATACATAACCTATCGTTTTCATTCATTCATTCATTCATTCATTCATTCATTCAGTCAATACTTCCAAGCGTATAAATTGAGTCCGCGGCCGCTCGCTCTGCCGCGCGCGTCAGCGGCAGAGCAGAGCGGTGGATAGGGGGGCGGGTCACGTGGGGGTCGCGGCCAATCAGAGGAACCCGGAACCGAATTCCGTTGCGGAAAGGATACACGCAACCCGGCTCAGAGGCAGAGAAAACAGTGAGGAAAGGGAGGGGGCGGGGGAGCCTCAGCCTCTCTCTGTCCCTCTCTCTACGTCAATGATTTTAAGTAGGTGAGGTCAAAGGAGTTTGATAGTATTTACTGAGGATGGCCAGATAATGTTGATATTTAAACATAACAAATATAATACATAATAAATGTATACATGATCATGCAACATAAAAAAAATTGGAACTGTTTGGGAGAGGGAGGTAGGGAAGGGTTTTAGGTTGTGTGTTGTGAGTGCATCTATTAAATCCCACACCAGCCTCTGACATCCTCAGCTTAGCCTCTACCTTAAAATGTGAGGAATTTGCACAATTCTTTAAGAATAAAGTAACGACCATTGGAGCTGGTATTGTCAGACATACCAGCGTTACACATGACTGCAACAGACCAGCAACTCTGAGACATTTTAGTAACATTTCTGAACCAGAACTCCAAAAAATTGTAACAGAGTAAATCATCAACCTGTAATCTTGACCCTGGCCCCACAAAGTTTTAAAAAAATGTTTTTAATAGTCTCTCTAAATCAGTTCTTAAAATAATTAATACATCCCTCGAGACGGAATTTTTCCTAATGCATACAAAACAGCTGTTGTGAAACCGTTATTAAAGAAATCTAATTTAGACTATAATGTCTTAAGTAATTATAGGCCTATTTCCAACTTACCCTTTATGAGTAAGATACTTGAGAAAGTAGTTTTTAATCAATTAAAAAAATTTTTTAATGAAAATGGTATCCTAGAGAAATTTCAGTCCGGTTTTAGATCTAATCACAGTACTGAAACAGCTCTGATTAAAGTAACAAACGATCTAAGACTTAGTGTTGCTGATGGCATGGTCTCATTTCTCATCCTTTTGGACTTGAGTGCTGCATTTGATACACTTGACCATAGCATATTAATTCATAGATTGGAAAACTGGGTTGGATTATCCGATTGTGCATTGAACTGGTTTCGAACTTATCTTATAGAGAGAACATTTTATGTTAGTTTAGGTGACTTTGTATCTGAGAAACATGACATGTCCTTTGGTGTTGCACAGGGAAGCTGCCTTGGTCCTCTTCTTTTTTCACTATACATGTTACCTCTAGGTGATATTATCAGAAAACACAATGTTGACTTCCATAGCTACGCCGACGACACCCAATTGTATATTTCTGTCGAGCCAAAAGATCCAAATGCTTTATGCTCCTTGACTACCTGTTTGTCTGCAATTGATCGATGGATGAGCGATAATTTTCTTTAACTAAATGAAGACAAGACAGAAATTATTTTAGCAGGCCCTAAAGCCAAAAGGGAAGCAATTTTTAATGGGTTGGTAAGTTTGGCTCACCAGAATAAACCGGAAGTAACTAGCCTCTGTAATTTTAGACTCTGATTTAAGTTTTAATACCCACATAAATAAGGTGACCAAAACAGCCTTTTTCCATCTAAGAAACATTGCTAAAGTTCAATTGTTTTTAACCCAACAGGATGCTGAGAAATTGATTCATGCTTTTATTTCAAGCAGACTGGACTATTGCAATGCTCTTTTTACTGGTCTTCCAAAAAAATCAATAGACAAGCTATAGCTAATTCAGAACTCTGCTGCTAGACTTTTAACGAAAACAAGGAAGAGAGATCATATTACTCCAGTTTTAGCAGCATTGCATTGGCTCCCTATATCTTTTAGAATTGATTTTAAAGTCCTTCTACTTTTAAAGCTCTTAACAATTTAGCACCATCGTACATTTCCGATCCCCTGTCCTTTTATGTCCCCTCACAAGCCCTAAGGTCCTCCACAGATGGTATTTTAATTGTTCCTGGGGTGCCCAAAGGAAAATTGGGGCATCTGCTTTTAAATTCTATGCACCACAGCTGTGGAAGACAATCCCAAAAAATATTAGAGAGGCTGGCTCAGTGGACATCTTTAAACGACAGTTGAAAACATACCTTTTTAATATTGCTTTTAATTAGCAACTATTTTTAAAATTTTTCTTTAAATACTTGATTTTATCCATTTTCTTTACTTGTGATTTTGACTGTGTGGTTTACTCTATGTTATTTCTTCTTCTTCTTCTTCTTCTTCTTCTTCTTCTTCTTCTTCTTCTTCTTCTTCTTCTTCTTCTTCTTCTTCTTCTTCTTCTTCTTCTTCTTCTTCTTCTTCTTTATTATTAGTTGTCATACAGAAGTACAGAATACTTTTATACAAAATGCTTCTTTCTGTTACGCTCCAGAGACTGTGCTAGACAAAAGGATAAGTATAAAATAAAATAAGTATAGCAAGTAAAAAATAGAAGTCACGTACGTGGACACAAGTGTTCAGTATGTACATATGTACAATGTTCAATGCAGAGTAGAAGTAACTGAGTTACCATACAATATACTATACAATATACTAATATACAATATACTATATAGTGCAAAGCAGAAATGGGATGAGGTACAATTTAGGTACAATTTACATTAAGGTGTAATGAGGTATGGGTTGTAGTGCAAATTCTTTACTAATACATATAAAGTGTGTTTAGGTGTTCTAAAGTGTGTAAAGTGGGTGCTGCAGTGAGTTGTTTGTTTAAAGTGAGTGTGTGCGTGTGGATGTGTGTACTATGAGTGCATTTGATGGTTGTTACATAGTGTTATTGTTCGTTGAGCATCCTGATGGCCTGGGGATAGAAGCTTTTGTGACTGTTACAAATATAACACGTTTTATACTTGTGCTACAAGATTTTGGCCTGTGCTAAAAAACTATCAACCTCTGTAGCACCAGTGCTATGCGCAAAAAAAGTTAACGTACAGCCCTACAGCCATGATGTGACCCATGTACTGCATATTTTATACTGAGGAAGAAAAACGGAGCAGGATTGGTAAACAGGAGTGGGATGGGAGTGGGATTCTATAAAAGTTTGGCTCTGGATTGGGACGGGATTGGGATCAGTCCTCTGTGGGAGTGGGATGGAGTGGGATTTTTTCTAAACTCTCACTTGGGATTGGGATCGGATGGGATTATTTCTGTGGGAGTGGGAAGGAGCAGGAGTCAAAATCCACTCACATGTCAGCCTCTAATTCCAACACATTTTCAACCTCTCCCTGAGACTGGAGAGGGTGCCCCAGCTATGGAAAACGTCCTGCATTGTCCCGTTGCCCAAAAAGGGGCACCCAAGTGCCCTCAATGACTACAGGCCGGTCGCTCTGACGTCATACGTCATGAAGACCTTTGAGCGGCTGGTCCTGCAGCACCTCAAGCCCCTGGTGAGTGACTCCCTGGACCCCCTGCAGTTTGCTTACCAGGCAAACATTGGTGTGGAGGATGCCATCACCTACATGCTCCACATAAATCAAATCAAATCAAATTTATTTATAGGGCCCGACAACACACGTTAATGTCCCCATGGGCCGTACAGGTCTTCTTTAAACAAGTCAAGAAGAAAACATAACAATAAGTCAAGAACAGAACAAGAACACCATAAGGTCCAAAATTTTTTAGATGAATGCAAATAAATGAAAGAATGCAAGCACTCCCAGACATACCCCACGCGAAGGTAAGGAAAAACTCACTAAAACCTAACAATAGGGAAAAAAGCTCCACAGGCAGTGTGGAGGAGAGAAACCTTAGAAGGGCCATTCAAGGGGGGATCTCCCTTATTAGATGTTGGTGATAGTAGTGTTGCAGACGGACAGTTGGTAAGCATGCACTCATGTGTGTGGTGAAACACAGATGAGTGCATGCAATAGCAACTGTACATTTTGAAAGATTAAAGATAGAGCTAATAGCGATAGCAACTGAACATTTTGAAAGATTAAAGATAGAGTTGATAGCGGATCTATTTGAGGCACAGGGGCGGCGCAAAGAGGGTCACGTCCTCCCCGTCTTAGTCACGGGGGGAGAGTTAGAGAGTTCCCATGTTTGTGGTGCTGCAAAGGAGCAGACATGTAGTACCCTGTAGTGCCATGTAGTAGCATGTAGTACCCCGTAGTACCATGTATTACCCTATAGTACCCCGTAGTGCCATGTAGTACCCCGTAGTAGCCTGTAGTACCCTGTAGTGCCATGTAGTACCCTGTAGTGCCCTGTGGTACCATGTAGTACCCTGTAGTGCCATGTAGTGCCATGTAGTGCCATGCAGAGCCATGTAGAGCCATGTAGTACCCTGTAGTGCCATGCAGTACCATGTAGTACTCTGTGGTACCATGTAGTACCCTGTACCCTAACTAAACTACCCTATAGTAAACTACCCAGTGGTACCATGTAGTACCCTGTACCATAACTAAACTACACAGATTAATCTAAAGGTCAGTCCCCAACCAGGTGAGATCAAGGTAGGTTGAAGGAGAGAGAGAAAAGATGAGTCTTAAGCAGGGATTTAAAAGCTTCGACAGAGCAGGCGCCCCTGATGACGGCAGGTAATTTGTTCCACAGGTAGGGAGCGAGGTAGACAAAGGGTCTGTGGCCGGCGGATTTCTTTTTAACCCTACGGGTCGATAGAAGCCCCGCATTTTGTGAGCGCAGAGCACGAGCGGGCGAGTATCGGGAGATGAGATCGGATAGATAGAGCGGTGCAAGCCCATTTAAAATTTTGTAGGTGAGGAGTAGCACTTTAAAGTCAGAACGGGCTTGGATAGGAAGCCAATGTAGGGCAATGTATGGCCTATACACACCTGGAGAGGCCACGCAGCTCAGTGAGAATCATGTTCTTCGACTTCTCCAGCGCATTCAACACCATCCAGCCACTGCGGCTAGAGAAGAAGCTCACTGGGATGCAGCTGGACGGGGGAATGGTGGCCTGGATCACCGACTCCCTCACCAGCAGACCTCAGTACGTGAGACTTCAGGGCAGCCAATCAGAGGTGCTGGTGAGCAACACTGGTGCTCCTCAGGGTACCAGGATGTGCCACCTGCAGAAGTTCTCCGATGACTCCTCCATCGTCAGCTACATTGTGGATGACGATGAGGCTGAATTCAGGGCTCTGGTGGAGAGCTTCATACGATGGTCGGACAGTAACCAGCTCCAACTCAACGTCAGCAAGACAAAGGAGCTGGTGGTGGACTATCGGAGAGGTAGGAAGGGTCCCCCTTCTCCCATAATCCTTGGAGGGGAGGAGGTAGCGATGGTGGAGTCCTACAAGTTTCTTGGAGTTCACATGAACAAAAATCTGGACTGGTCGGACAACACTGAGGCCCTCTACAGGAAGGGACAGAGTAGGCTGTTCTTCCTGAGGAGGCTCAGGTCGTTCAACGTGTGCAGCCGACTGCTGCTATCGTTCTACTAGTCACTAGTCAGAGGATCATCAGTATATAGAGGTTGGTCATGCTGACATGGTAGAGGAGGATCATCAGTATATAGAGGTTGGTCATGCTGACATGGTAGAGGAGGATCATCAGTATATGGAGAGGTTGGTCATGCTAACATGGTAGATGAGGATCATCAGTAGGGATGGGTACCGAATTCTGTACTTTTTTTTTTTTATCCACTTTTTCTCTCATTTTCTATATTTTCTCCCATCCCAATTTCGTATCATCCAATTCAACCCTCCCCTGTCACGAACGCTGTTTCTTGCCTCCCACAAGCCGGCTGCAATGTGGACTAAGTCATACATAGCACAAGTCCCCTCCGGTACTTGAGGTAACAGCAGTCGCATCTTTTCACCTGCGCAGCTCGATCTCTCAGTGGCGAGGAGTAACGCGTGGGAGGCTCACGCTGCCCCCGACACTTCCTGATTCTACTGTGCAGGCGCACCAACCGACCTGTAGGAGTCGCTGTCCACAACGCCCGATCCTCATCCATCAGTTTCCCACCCCCTAATACGGCCAATGTGTATTAGTACGGACGACCAGCTAAACTGAAAGCAATGTGGAGCGCTGGGCTCGAACAGGCGAGCCCAGCGTCTCCAGTATTCGTGGCGAGTGCCTTGCCCACTACGCCACGTAGCCGCCGTCCGAATTCGGGACTTTTAAAGGTACTTACCAAAACACGTCGGTACTACCGAGTATCAATTGACGTGAGATACCGTTGTCGGTACTGTTAAAAAAAAAATATATATATATAAATAGTTCTTTACTTTTTTCTTTTCATGTCAAGCCGAAAACGGTCAAAAGTGTGGTTTGAAGTTTGGATTTTCTTTCTCACAACAATACAATACAATAAAATGTTTAGAGACTGGAATACCGAAAAAAGGTACCGTTGGGTACCGGTATCGATTCACAGGTACCGGTACCTGTTCAAATGTGAACGGTACCCATCCCTAATCATCAGTATAAAAAACATGGGTCTAGACACCTCATTTGTTCAGTTATCTGCAATATTGGCTGAGAATCATGAAACAGTTCTTTTTGCGATTTTTTTACACTTGCGTCCTTAATTTGCATATACATGATACATGGGACACTCTGACAACTTGTTAACATAGACTATAATTTTTTTCACCTTTTTTCCATTCTAGAAAGTCTGGTTAGAAGTATATTTACGGGGGGTGCATGATACCCCCCTCTATCTACTAGACTATTTGGGCTTATTGCATAAAACGTGTCATATCTCGCGATCTATGGAAAAAGACTGGATTATTTTGGAACTGGGGCGATGTTTAGCATGTAGCGTGTAACAAACTACAGTGTGTAGAAATTAACTGATTAGTCAGTAATGGACTATGAACAATGCCTGTAAAATGAGCTATTGTCTCCATAGCTATAATATACACTGTAAAAATAAATGTTTTTTCACAAGAAATTCACTGTATTATTTTACAGATTACCTTTGTTTTTCTACTTTAAGTGTAAATACCATAAACATACAGTAAATGACCTTTTATCAAAATATTAACCATTAAATAAAGGTTGTAATCTGTAAATGTATTTGATTTTACTGTAATTTGACCGTAAGTATTTGGAAACCATTGATGCCAGACATTTACCGTTTTCTTGCAGCTTTTATTTCTTACAATGTACAGAACACATAATGGGTCTGCAAACATCGCTAAAATAGTCAATAACGCTGGCGCCATTTAGTAAAGATAGCGAAAGCTGGTGGCAGTCAAAGAGTTAAGAGGTTAAGGTAACAGTGTGGTTAACACTTTGGACGCCAAGAACGAGTTATGCCGTTTTTGCCCGCCATGCGTTGAACGCCAAGAATGACTTACGCCGTTTTTGGGATCAATATTTCATTTTTTCGCCATGGCATTCATAATTCATCCAGCCAACCTCCGGACTGCAGTGGGACCCTGTATGAGATTGCAACGCCTCAATACCGCCGCCTGGTGGATGGTCGGGCGAGTTACACTCTCGCCAAAACCGGAAGTGGTGATCGGTGCGTCGAGGAAATCCCTCCGGAAGTCACATCTTGTTACGTGGATCCAGACAAACACTATAGTGTATTTGGATCGCTTTCTAAACTTAATAATCAATATGATTTCGGCGTTTATTGCACCATACAAACCGGAAATGGATGTAGGAGATCCAAGTGGCTAAGTGGCGCAGTGGGCAAGGCGCTCGCCACTAACGCAGGAGATGCTGGGTTCGAGCCCAGCTCTCGGCGTTGCTTCCGGCTTGGCTGGTCGTTCATACTAATACAATTGGCAGTATTAGTGGGTGGGAAAGCCGGTGGGTGGGGATCGGACATTGTGGACAGCGACTCCTACAGGTCGGTTAGTGCGCCTGTACAGCAGAATCAGGAAGTATCGGGGGCAGCGTGAGCCTCCCACGCGTTACTCCTCGCCACCGAGAGATAGCGCTGTGCAGGTGAAAAGATGCGATGGCTGCCTCCTTGTGTACCGGAGGGGACACGTGGTGCAAGGCTTTGTCCACATTGCAGCCGACCAGTGGGAGGCATGGTCTAACACCGTTTGAGACAGGGGAGGGTAGAATTGGATAATACGAAATTGGGATGGGAGAAAAATAGAAAATGGGGAGAAAAAGTAGATACAAAAAAAATGTAAATAATTGGGATCTTTTTCCTCCAGTCTCATCGGCGAACGGTAAGAGGACAGTAACGTTATTTAGCCTACTGCTCAAGGGACTCCGGTCCAGGCAATCATGGGGACACAGCGCCGCCGCCAGGGGAAGGCAGGCAACTACAGGGCTGGAGTGGGGAGCTCAGGGACTGCTTTTACTGACACAACTGCATCAGGGCAACAGCGCCGCTGTTTCCGGTGCGACTCCTCAAGCCACCTTGCCAACTCCCCTACGTGTCCAGCTGTGAAATCAACTTGCAATACATGTGGTAAAACGGGACATTTTTCCAGAGTCTGTAAATCCAATACTAATGATGTGAGTGAGGTAACTGTACCCGAGTTGACCATTTGTAATATGGAATCTGACAGTAGGCCTGCTGACAAAATAATCTGTACTGTAGATATTGAGGCACCTCCTGGATGCAAATATAGTGTTGATCTACTAGTAGATACAGGTTCGAGTGTGTAAATTTTGCCCGAAGCGCTATGTCAGAAATACTTCACCGATTGCAAGTTAACTGAGCCTAGGATTAGGTTAGTTACTTACCCCTGCCAGTGATAGGCTGTCTCACAGCTGCTGTCTCCCGTGATGGAGTGTCTGTCCCTGCAACGTTCTACATTGTCAGAAGTGGATCCCCGTTGTTAGGAATGGACTTGGTTAGGTCGCTGGACTGTCATATTGCAGGGGGCTCAGTGCTTTCTAAGAATGTCCAAGTGCAGGAGACACAGGCTGCTCCCACTACAGCTGAACCAGTGGGATGTGTTAAGGGGTTCATCCATAAAGTGGAAATCGATGACAGAGTGAAGGCAGTGCAGCAGAAGCTGCGTAGATTACCATCGAGTGTGCGTGATGATGTCTCAGCTGAAATACAGAAGCTGCTGCAGGCAGGGGTGATAGAGAAAGTGGATGCGTCGCCCTGGGTATCACCCCTTGTAGTCGGCCGAAAGAAGTTAGGGGGCATCCGCTTGTGTGTAGACTTGAGGGAGCCCGATAAGGCAGTTATAATGGATAGCTATCCCCTGCTCGTCACAGACTGAGCTTCTTCCCCTCAGCTGCCAGGCTGATCAGCCCCCCCCCCCCCCCCCCCCTGCCCCCAAGTGACACTGACTGCACTCACTGGAACTCTGCACTCTACACTTTATATATATATACTGACGTTTTTACACAAATGGCTCAATAAAGGAATCTGAATCTGAATCTGAAATGCCATGGAAATGAGAGGTGACCTCCTTCCTACACAGCTACAGAGCTACACCACACGCAACTACAGGCGTCTCTCCATTCGAGCTACTCCGAGGAAGGAAGATGCGGACCAAATTGACCATCCTGTCACCCCAGAAGTTGGAAGCGCATAAGGAAGTCCGGAAGACCGTCAGAGAGAGACAGACAGCAATGAAAATCTGTGCCGACGCCAAGAGAGGAGCGGAGAGACTGCGGTTCAAATGTGGAGATAGGGTCTGCGTTCGCAAGCCGATGCACGTGCACAAGGCTGATGCACGTTTCACAGCCCCGCTGTCCACACTTACATTCTGAGTGACGGAAAGAAGTGGAATGCCTCCCACCTGACCCTTTATCCAGAAAATGCAATGTGGCCAGCAGACGTTGGGCAAGAGCCACCAGTCGTCAGATAACCGGATCCAGGGAGACAGACACGGGATAGAAACCCCCCTCTATGGTTTAAGGATTATGTAGTGCAGGGTTCAGGAGAGAAGGCCTAGGGACAGAGACCAGTAGGTCTGCCAGGCGACAGCGTAGAGTAGACTGTCAAAATACGTTTTTGATTTTGGGTTGATTTAATTGGTTGAGACGTGTTAATTCCCATTCCCATCTGCTGTGAGTAGAGTACTAACCTTATGAGAAAAAGGGAGATGTTGTGTTCTGCATGGTTAGTATTATTGTTAATATGATGTTATTACCACCGCCACCGTTAGGCGGCACAATAGGCTATAGGCAGGAACAAGCAAGTGTATCGAGTAGTTACTGTACGCACCTAGAGCTACCATGATGTTGATGTTCTGAGAGCATGGAATAAAGACGGAGGAATAACAACACAGCCTACTGACTCCTGCATGCTTATTATAATTACTAATAGTCTAAGTGTGGACATTACAGTATTAACACAACAATGTATGGATGAAAAAATATAACGTTCCCACATCCTGAACGATAGATAATCGATGTTGAATGGGCCATAGTAATGTCAATATAGCAATACAATTAAAAAAGTTATAGCCCTGCAAAAAAGGTAAACATCTCCATAGGCTTTCAACGGTGGCAGACTGGGTATATTGATGGATACATATAACCCATGGCGCCCAATGTGTTAAGGTTAGGGTTAGGGTTTGTGCAAGGCTATCAGAAAAGTGTGTCTTGAGTTAAAGGCACTTGCCTCTCATGTGGGCACCCTGGGTTTGCTCCCCAGCAGGGGAACTCAAATGTTTTCTGAACTGAAATCTTTTGAATATGTAATATATGTACTTATTTGTAATATGTACACATTGTATTTGTACTGTACATTTTCGATAAAAGATGTTCATACACTATACTACTACAACAGTGGCTCAGGAGGTAGAACGGTCATCTGGATATTTTTATTTTTATTTACCGTATATATATTTATCCAAATCTGTCTGTATATACCTTCATATCATCCTTTTTACATACCTGCAGATAGTATATCTATATCTGTACATATCCCTTACCTACTCTTACTAGTTATACCACTGGCCAGTATGACGTACTACCATAGTGTCTTCATACCTGTATCAATGTACATAATAATAGTATAACACTGTAAATACATCTGATTAGCACTATTACTCAGTAGTACTGTACTTGTGCTGTATAATGACAATACATTGGCATCTAATCTAATCACCTGTGTGGCAACTATTTTTCCTGGGGTCCACAGTAGGGTTAGATTCCCTACAACATGCTGATTGCACTCCCCTATCACTCCATATAGACAAGGTAGGGTGTTTGTATGACTTTATGATTTGAATAACTCTCACATGAGACAGGGTTTCTGTTACACGGTAATTACTGTTTTTTAACCTGAAAAAAGTGTTATATAGTCCGATATTCAAATCTCTCCTGTCATAATGTCCTGTGAAAATAATTCCCTTTTATTTATATTTGGTTACAAAGTAACGTACTGTATGTTCAGTAAATGTGCTTGTTTTTGACACTGAAATAGAAATCTGGCTATTTAAAATGTTGTGAGGGGGTGTGTGTGTGTGCGCAGCAGAAAAACAAACAAAACAGTGAAAGATAGAGCATGAGAGAGTGGGGTAGGAATCTATGGATAGAACACTAATGTTAGCTTGTTGTGTTGGAATACAGCTACCTTAGCTCATCTAAAAGATCGAAACAATGGGTCTCATTCACCAACGGACTTAGGACAAAAGATCTGACAAATCTTGCTCTTAGCGCCACTTAAGACATTTTTGGCCAGATTTTGGGATTCACCAACCATCCTTTGTCTTGGATTCGGCCCTAACTAAGAGCAGGATTTAGGAGCGCTGAAGAGCAGTCTTAAGTTGACAGACTGGTGTGCTCCGTGTTCTTAAGGGCTTTATTTGGGAGGAATCATAGTGATTCCTTCATGTCAACTCTACAGGCCTCCTTGGAATTAATTAATCATAATTTAAATAAACATGACAATATTTGTATGATAAAAAATTACGCATTTGATGTCGGAAAAATTTATAATAGCACTACACAAACACTGCAAATTACTTTGAATAAATAAATAAATCAGATAAATGTTGTTATTATTTATTGTTGTTCTTATTTATAGTTTTGGACATTTGCTTATTGTATACATTGTAAGAGCCAGTGGATAAACATCCACTGCTCATCTTGATGTTGCATGTGACAAATAAAACCTTGACCTTGCAGGTGGACTTGAACAGCAATCATGTACATTGAACTCTGCCATCCAATTAACAGTGAGCAATCGCGCTATTTAAATGGTCAACTCTGCACCCTAGGCTTACACAATCCGGGTAAAGACGGCATCCTATGCCATTGAAATGACAGTGGATAAATAAATAAGAACTAATAGTGTGGATTTATCTATAGTGGAATAGACTGTATTAATATTCCATATTCTTGTTCGCTCCTTCCTGGCCACCTGTTCAGCACACGCACGCACGCACGCACACACACACACACACACACACACACACACACACACACACACACACACACACACACACACACACACACACACACACACACACACACACACACACACACACACACACACACACACACACAGGGCTTGACATTAACACTGGCCACCGGCCAAATGCTGGTAGAATTCGGCTGTGGCCGGTAACTTTTTTAGATGAAAAAAAAACATTGTAGTCTACAAAAGGCATCGGCAATAATTAAGTCAATCCAAGTGATACTACATAATACTACAACTCCCACAACAATTCGGAAAAGTGCATTACCGGCCAGATCCTGGTAGTGGTGCTGTCTCGAGAATGGAGTACTCCTTGTTTTCAGACCGGATGTAAATTTTTTTCATTCAGGCCTACTTTTTCTGTTAGCGTGAAGCTATGCCTTAATCAGATCGCATGGAATACCTTTTGCAACGCAGAATTCAGTATGCAGTAAAGGAATATAGCATCAGCCAATGGACATATCGATCTACCAGATGGCGATCAATAACTGGGAAATCCTTTTTGGGATCCAACCGGCCACAGGTAAGAATGATTTCATGCTGATCAGGCCTTGTTAGCATATCCAACCAGCCGATGAATGAATGAATGAAAACATTATTTAACAGATTACAGAATGGGTACAATACAGTACGGCTCAATACACACAATTGTTAAGGGGATGCAGACCAGAGAAAGACGTTTGTCTTGTTTACATCAGGGTCCCCCATTTTCAATTTATAGTGACATTTATGACATACACAACATACATGACATCATGACATCATGACACATCAGTGTATGATGCTACAATAACGAATGCCGTTATTGGTAATCAACAGTGTTGGGCAAGTTACTTTAAAAAAGTAACTAGTTACAGTTACTAGTTACTTCTTCCAAAAAGACCAGATAAATACTTTCGTCTTGTTTACATCAGGGTCCCCCATTTTCAATTCATGACATACACAACATACAGATATAAGATAATACAGATTTTTTAAACAATGTTTTTATTGCAATTTTTTTCTTTTACACAAACATACATATATACAGAAAATAGCACATGACAAAAATAAAAAGACACCCTCAAATCCCCTCCCTTCCCTAATTATAATACAAATTACATTTCCGCAGACATACTACAATAGAAATAATTATTGTTAATGTTAATTTATAAAGGGGAACTAGCCTATAAACGGCATTCCTCAGTGTCCAGTACCTTTCCCCAGCTCTATGGATTCACATCAACAGTATCCACCAGGGGCGTTTTTAGGGTTAGAAAACATTGGGGGCTTCAGCCCGGGGGGGTTGAAGAAATACGCAATTTTACAGAAATACGCAATTTTAGAGTAATTAGAGATGAATACTGAATAACTAGAATCATTAGAGGTTCTCAAAGTGAGGTCCAGGTCCATGAGAGGGATCTGGGCAGTCCCCATAGAAAATTCAAAGTTAACCCTTTAATCGCCGTTGCCGCTGAAACACGTCATTCCCGCCATGCTCATTCTGCCGATGACGCTGGACAGCGTCTTTGATATCAATATTTCAAAAATCTGTGATCGAAATCATATTTCTCCCCCGGAGACATTATATGTACTGGTGAGCCCCTGTCAACTCTCTAACGGTTCAAGAGCGCCATCTGGTGGCTGATCGGCCTGATCGCCCAGGGAAGAAACAGGAAGTGGAAGCTGGTGCTCATTTCAATTTGGTCCGATCACTCGCTATAGGTCCCGGGACTCTAGCTCGACACAATGGAAAGCGATCCGTTGCCAATAACTCGATAAACAACATGATTTGGACGTATATACTATTATACAACCTGGAAATGGATCGGATATTTCGACATCCCATAATAGAAAAAAATCTGTTCCACGCTCATCTCCCAACGGCGAGAGGAAGCTACAGTGAGTTTCAGCGTTATTTTTTAATGTCTTCTATACTAACTGCTCTAATGATCATATCACCCACACTAGATGAATGATATAACGTTGCCCACGGAATTATAAACGACCCCCCGCCCATCCGGTCAACATCAGATCATACGTTACTAAGTTCTAGAAGTACGTGCAGTTGAAATTTTTTATCTTGCGCCGATTGCTATCAAACTGTATACAATCATCAATATAATGCATTTAGGGCTATAAATCACGTTCTGGAGAAAGCTGCAGAAAACGATAAAAACATACTTATACTTTAGACCGTATTTTAGTATGAATATGTGAATGAAAAAGTATAACGTTGCTACACCCTTTAAACAATTTTTTTTTATCCGGGGCTAGGAGAAAAACATCCGGGGCTAGAGCCCCGGAAGCCCAGGGCTGATTGATTGATTGATTGATTGAAAAGTTTATTAACTGATTGCAGAATGGGTACAGTACAGCTCAATACATACAATTGTTAAGGGGATGCAGACCAGAGAAAGACTTTCGTCTTGTTTACATCAGGGTCCCCCATTTTCAATTCATCATAACATATATGACATACATGACATACAGATAGACAGTACTGCTACATCTATACATTTATGACATATCAGATTTGCAAATACAGTACTGTTTGTGATACAAAAAGTGTCCAGAAAAAGAGTGTATATACATTTGACGTAGAAACTGTACATTGGAGGAGGTTGGGTGGGTGGGGTGGGGTTGGTGGGTGGGGGCTGTACATTGGAGGGGGGGGGGGCACTGTACTCTGTACATTGGAATACTGACAAAGCCATGCTTGGTAATTTACTGTACAACTGGGTTAAGACATTTGTAGGGGCCAGTTTCGAATTGCAGTCTCCCGTAGGTGTTCTTTGAGAGTGTTTTTGAAAGTGGGTAGTGATTCACATTCCTTTACAGCTTTGGGTAGGGCGTTCCACATTGATGTGGCATAATTGCGAAACGTGTTTAGTCTGGGCTAACGACGCCACTGGTATCCACGTATCCAACTCTCAATGTCCGAGATTTCTCACCCACCTAAGTGGCAGCCTGTGTGGCATTTGGCACCCGTCCACACAGTGGTAGGAGCCCAGCCTTAAAATGTCCCAAGATCCTGAGATAGAACCATGTTGCTTTTCAGTACCTGATTAGAAATATAGAACAATGATCCTCTTATTTAATTTTTTTTCAAACCTTTCCGAGGTGTTCCATAGACTCACTGGAACTGTGCAAAAGTCCCCATATAGTGAAAGAAACATCCAAATAGCTCTCCTTTAAATTACCTACCAGAAACCACGGAAATATCAGCACAAAAATAAAAATAAAAATACAATAAAAAACAAACTAATAAAATACATAAAATTAAATAAATTAAAAAATTAAAAATTAAATAAAGATAAAAATAAACAACTGTTCTTCGGCTTCTCTACCTCCATCCACCATTATTTTTTTTCTCTTTTTTCCTTCTTTTTTCCCCCCTAAACCTTCCTCCCATTTTCCCTTTCCTTTCCTTTCCTTTCCCTTACCCTTCATGTTTCCTATCTCTCTCCTTTAGATTCTTACATTTTCCAGGAAATGTATAAACGACGACCAAGTCCTTTCAAATTGTTCTGTTTTTCCCTTCTGTATGTATGTTAGTTTCTCCATTGCTAAGTTCTCTGACACTTCCTTTAACCATTGTTTAGCCCCTGGTCTCTGTATCTCCTTCCAGTTTAGAACTCTCTTGGCCTGTAGCAAACAAAAATGTATCAATTTCCTCTTTCTAATATAAGCGGGGAACTTCTCCGGGTATAAGTGTAGTATACATAACTTAGGATCGGTCAGGATTTCTATCTCTGTCATCTCCGATATGAGTTCCAATATCTCCTTCCAATATTCCTGTATCTTTTCACATTCCCACATACAGTGGTATAGGGTCCCTATCTCTACCCCACGCCCAGTACATTCATCCGGGATCACGGGATAAAACTTGTGTAATTTCTCTGGTGTCATATATACTCTATGTATCCACTTATATTGTAGGAGTTTACATCTGGTATTGATTGAAAGTGTCTGTGACATCTCACATGCTTGTTCCCAATCCTCTTCTGCTATTTCTACCCCCATGTCCCTCTCCCATGCCCGCAAACTGCTCAAAGAGCTCTCATCCGATCCTGATAACAACACATCATAAAACTTGGATAATTGTCCTCTTCCCACCATATTGTTCCTAGTAAGTCTTTCTATTATGGATGTGGGTGGTTCCTCTGTGCCCCTGTTCTTTGAGACTACGTAGCTCCTGATTTGAAAGTATTTAAATCTATGTGATCTTGGGATTTCAAATGTGCTTACTATCTGTTCGAAGGTCATCAATTCCCCCTCTTTGTATAAGTCTTTAATCTTACCCAAACCCCTTTCTGCCCAATTGTTGAATCCCCCATCATTCCTTCCCGGTTTAAATTCCTCATTCCCCCAGATTGGTGTATACCCCGATAATTTATCTCTTCTACCTTAGGTCGCCTTCACATATAGTTTTGGTGGACTCGGTGCGGTTCTGGTGGTGAAGTTGCAACATTGTTGCATTCTTCATTTGGTTCGGCTGCGTTCACATAGAAATCTGTGAGGCGCACCGAACCTTCTGAACAATGTCACGCGGTCGAAAAGGGCGCTTGTCTATTGGACAGTGGAAATGTGTGTGTGGCTGCAAGCCCGTGTGTGCGCCCGTGTGTCTGTGTGTGGACTGTCTGCAAGCCCTCCAGATCAGCGGAGGCGAGTTTTGACATGGCATTGATCCATTGTTCTATTGAAGCACATTACCACCATTCTCTCGCTAAACAACTTGTAGACCACAGTGTTTTTATGAGTGCCCACAAGTAGCTGTTTTATTAATAATATAATAAGCCGCGTTTTTTCTTCCTTCTTCCCAAGATGCACAGATATATAGATATATAGATAGATAGAGAGATAGATGCAGTGTGCTTGTTTTGCAGTGAATGAATGCTGCGAGCAGTGGTAAGGTAATAATAGTATTGACGTGGCATTGATCCATTGATCCAATGCCGTGCGCCTCGGTAATAATAATAAGCCGCGTTTTTTCTTCCTTCTTCCCAAGATGCACAGTTAGATAGATAGATAGATAGATAGATAGATAGATAGATAGATAGATAGATAGATAGATAGATAGATAGATAGATAGATAGATAGATAGATAGATAGATAGATAGATAGATAGATAGATAGATGCAGAGTGCTTGTTTTGCAGTGAGTGCTGCGAGCAGTGGTAATAATAATCACTTCCTATATTTGGTTCGCGTTTGGTCCGATGAAGCGAACCGAGACCGACGTTTTCAGGCGGACCAGAGTTCGCCTGTTTGGTCCGCGAACCGAGTTCGACACGCATTCACACAAACCCCAAAAACCGGACTATCGAATTCTGGTCCGAAAGTCCGGACCAAACAGCCCCTGTGTGAAAGCGACCTAAGTGTAAATGCGCCTTGTGCCAGACCCTTACTGTATTTTTGAGGAACGGGTTCTTTGTACTTTTTATCAACAAGCTACTCTGTCGTGAATATATATATGCGTCTAGTTCTATCTTTGTCTCTTCTTTTTCTATCTCCATCCAAGCCGGTATATCTGTCTGTTGAAAGTAAAACATTGCTGTCCTGAGCTGTGCCGCCCAGTAATAAAGCCTCATATCTGGAAGTCTAAGCCCTCCTCTGTCATATGGGAGGTAAAGGAGTGTCAGTCTCAACCTGGGTTTTTTATTGTTCCATATGAAACGTGTGAACATCGTTTTCAATCTCCGAAAGAAGGTTTCAGGCAAGGGCATTGGGATTGACTGGAATAGGTATAGGAATTTAGGCAATATAGTCATTTTAATAACATTCACTCTGCCTATCATTGATATTGGTAATTTGCTCCATCTTTCAAGGCTATTTTCTACATCTGTCATTATTGGATCGTAATTACTCTGTACTAAGTCTTTAATCTCCGGGGTTATCTTCATCCCCAAATATGTAAACCCCTGGGGGGAGCTTGCAAACTGCGTGTGCACCGGTGCTTTCTCCCTTTCTCTTTCATTTAGTAACATAAGTGCACTTTTATTTTGATTCGTCTTATATCCTGAAAATACTTCAAATTTCTCTAGTATTTCGTTCGCATTTCTAATTGAGGTATCCAATTTAGTTAAATATAGTATTATATTGTCCGCGAAAAGCGATAGGCGATGCTCCCTATTCTCATCCCCGTGATTCCCGGGTCCTGTCTAATCGGCATCGCTAATGGTTCGATTGCGAACAGAAATAGCAACGGATAAATCGGACATCCCTGTCTGGTAGATCTCTGTAGTTTAAACGGTGTCGATATTTAGTTGTTCGTAGTTATTTCGACCATTGGGTCTGTGTATAGAATCTGGATCCATTTTATATATCCTTCTCCAAACCCGAACCTTTTAAGTGTTTCAAACAGATATCCCCACTCAATCCTGTCAAATGCCTTTTCGGCGTCTAATGACAGAACTGCGTGGTCTTTTTCGTTTTTCTTAGTGTGAAGAACATTTAGTAATCTCCTAATGTTATGAAACCCCTGTCTTCCCAATACAAATCCGTTCTGGTCATATTTAATCAGATGTGGAATCGACTCCTCTATGCGCCTAGCTAGCGCCTTACATACAATTTTCGTATCACAGGACATGAGGGACACAGGACGATATGAAGTTGTGTCCGAGGGTGGTTTACCCGGTTTCTTAAGTACCGAAATCATCGCTGATCTTAAGGATGGAGGCAAAGTCCCCTCTTCATATGCTTCATTGAACATTTCCAGTAGGTGGGGTAGCAGTTTCCCTGTGAATCTCTTGTATATTTCTGTTGGTATCCCATCTGGGCCCGCCACCTTCCCACTATTCATAACCGAAAGCGCCTCGTTTAATTCTTCTATCGTTAGCTCTTGGTCAAACTGTTTCTGTTCCTCTTCCGTTATTTTTGGGAATTCTAACTTGTCCAGGAATTCCTTTTGTTGCTTTGTGTCTTTCAGGTATTCCGATTTATATAACTTTTCATAATAATAATAATAATTAATAATTTAGGACCTGCTCCGAGGTCACCATTTGGCACACATGCGAACCATGCATACAATGCGTATCTGCGATTAACCCATCCCGTCGTCCTTCCCCCCCAAGGGCAGCCGGGAGCAGACAGGCGCCACGTGAGCCGCGCCAGGGGACCAATCCAAGTGCTCCTGTCCGTCTTCGTCAAGGACGCCACAGCGTTAGCGATCTTGTTGTTGTGCATGTTTTTCCATTGGGTTTATCTTATCGGGGGGGGAAACCCTTGCGAGCACGGGGAGAACATGCAAACTCCACACAGAAAGGCCTGGGAGATACCCCACCTGGGTAACTGGCATCATGGAAATATTCCTTAAAGGCGTTATTTATTTCTATTGGGTCATTCATTTCAAGTCCATTCCCTAATTTGATCGTATTTATCCTTCTTTCCGTTTGTGCCTTTCTAATTCTCCACGCTAGTATCTTGCCTGCTTTTTCCCCTTGGTCGTAGTATGATTGTTTTAGCCACTGTAAGTCCGATGTTATCTTTGTAGTGGATAGATGTTTGTACTGGGCCTTTAATACCGGCAGTTCTCTCTGTTTTTCTGGGTCTTCTCCTCTATATAGCTGTTTTTCCACTTTTCACCTGTCTTTCTATGTCCTCCATTTGTTTATAGTGTTCTTTAGATTTATGTTTAGTATAGCTTATCATTTCTCCCCTAATATACGCCTTAAATGCCTCCCATCTCACTGTTGCACTTGTCTGGTCTGTATTTATGGAGAAGTACATGTATATTCTTTCACCTATAAAAGTCATACATTTCGGGTTGTTGAGCCATTTGGTTTGGAGTCTAAATCTAGGGGGTGCCTTCGCTATTTCAGGCATGTTCATACTTAACGTCATTGGAGAATGGTCAGACAGTAATCTACTGTCATATTCACTTCCTGTAAATTTAGATATCAAGCTCGTCGAAACAAAAAAATAGAACGTTGGCCTACTTAGTAATTTAGAAGCGCACGAATATTCCCTCTTGCCTGGGTTTAGTTTTCTCCATATCTCCACCAAGTCGAGGTCTCTCATAAACGTATCCATTACTTTCCTTGTTCTTCCGTGGGAGGTATCCCCTCCCCCTGACTAATCTATTTCCGGTCTCCTCACGCAGTTAAAGTCTCCCCCCATGATGAACTGGCCCGTGAGAGTTGCCATTTTCATAAACAGTTCTTGAAAAAACAGCGGGTCATCATTGTTTGGTCCATATATATTTACTAGGTTCACCTGCATGGAGACTATAGTACCGCTTAATATTATAAATCTCCCTCCCGGATCTACAATTTTATTTCTTAAAGCAAATGGTATCGACTTGTCTATTAGTATCATCACTCCTCTAGCTTGTGAGTTGAATGGGGCGGAGTAGACCTGTCCTTGCCATCTATTCTCAACTCTCTTGACATCCTTCCCAGTGCTGTGTGTTTCCTGTAAATAAACTATTTTCGCTCCTGATCTTTTTATCTTCCCTAGTATCTGTTTTAGCTTAATAATGTGGCTCATTCCCCTCACGTTCCAGCTCATATATTTTATTTCATTCCTACTCATCCTTATGTCCTATGTTGCCCACTCTCTTCTTGCCCCCCTCCCCCCTCTCTCCTCCATGTTTTGTGATGTGGTGTTCCAGCCAAAGAGTCCTGTAATAATAAAGAAAAAAAAAGAAAAAACACAAATATCCCCAGACCCCCCATATAAAGCTAACGTCTCTCCTGCCGCTCTTCCCTCCTAGTATGCTCTAACCCCATGCTCCCTTTTTCTCATTTCTGTTATTTAACGTCTAACTTGACTAAACTATCTTCAACTTGAGTCTGTATCATTACTCTCCCCCTTCCTCCTCCCGTAACCATCTCGAGGAGTCCTCTATTTCAGCCTCCAAACTTCTAGGTCTCCATCACTTTAAAACATTGGAACATTGAAACAAAACTCTTGAAACAAAACAAAACCAAGTCCGCCACTTACCGGGCATCAACCATATTGAATACCTGTTAAGAAAGGGGATATGGCCTACGAAAACCCCTAAGCTATACCCATTACCCGTTAAGAAGGGGGGTATCTTTTGTAGAGTTAAACCAGAACTTGTTGCGCTTCTATGTAATATACTCTTCCCCTTCCTCCACAGATCCTAACTATCCACTCCTCCTCACTTCTATGTTGGGTCCTTGACCTCTCTGTTGTATTCCTATATAGCTATCCCTTTTTTCTGTCTGTGTGTGTCCAGTACTTATACTGAACGGTAGAGGTCGCCAGGCCTTCTTCTTTTTTTTTTATATTGATCTTTTTCCCCCTCCATTTTTCCTCCGATTTTCTCCCATCCCAATGTTAGTCGTATGCCAATTCCCAATCCCCTTCCTGGTCGCTGCGCACTTACCCCCCACAGTCAAATCATCTGGGAGAGTGGAGGCTATCATGTGCTTCCTCCGACACACGTCCAGCCAATCAACCGCTTCTTTTCACCTGGCAGCGCGGATCCTCCCTGAGAGGGCGTAGCGTGTGGAAGGATCACACTATCCCACTCAGGTCCTATCCGCGCTTAGCAGGCGCCCCGACCGAACTGTAGGAGTCGCTGTTTACAACGACCCGGACCCACCCCGCCAGCTTCTCCCACCCTCTAATACAGCCAATTGTATTAGTGTGAACGGCCAGCCAAGCTGGTGACAACCCCGGAGCTGTGAGAAGTCACATACAGAAGTCAAGTCCGATGGGATTTTGGAATCTCAAATACAAATCGGGATTGGAATAAAAAAGGCATTTATATTAAACAATACAGAATATACAGCACTTCTTGGGGTCTGTAGGGTAAGCACTTATTCCCTCCCCCCTGAACATTTATGCAGATGTAGTTTCAAGTTCAAGTTTCTTTATTAGTAGTCATACAGAAGAAGTACGTAGAATACTTTTATACAAAATGCTTCTTTCTGTTACGCTCCAGAGACTGTGCTAGACAAAAGGATAAGTATAAAATAAAATAAGTATAGCAAGTATAAAATAGAAGTCACGTACGTAGACACAAGTGTTCAGTATGTACATATGTACAATGTTCAATGCAGAGTAGAAGTAACTGAGTTACCATACAATATACTATACAATATACTAATTACAATATACTATATAGTGCAAAGCAGAAATGTGTACAATTTAGGTAAAATTTACAGTAAGGTGTACTGAGGTATGGGTTGTAGTGCAAATCCTTTGCCAATAAATATAAAGTGTGTTTAGGTGTTCTAAAGTGTGTAGAGTGGGTGCTGCAGTGAGTTGTGTGTTTAAAGTGAGTGTGTGCGTGTGGATGTGTGTGCTGTGAGTGCTTTTGATGGTTGTTGCATAGTGTTATTGTTCATTGAGCAACCTGATGGCCTGGGGATAGAAGCTTCTTCTGAGTCTTTCTGTGCTTGCCATGAGACTCCGGTATCGCTTGCCTGACCGCAGCAGTTCAAAGAGGCAGTTGTTTGGGTGGCTGGAGTCTTTGATAATTCTCTTAGCCTTACCCATGCACCGCTTGTTGTAAATGTTCTGGAGAGTGGGAAGCCCCCCTCCAATTGTGCGTTCGGCTGAATGGGCCACTCTCTGTAGTCTGCTGCGGTCTTGTGCGGTGCTATTCCCAAACCAGGAGGTGATATTGCCAGTCAGGATGCTCTCTATTGTGCATGAGTAGAAGTTCTTAAGGATCTTCTGACTGACTTGGAACTTCCTTAGGTGCCTGAGGAAGTAGAGGCGTTGCCGTGCCTTCTTCACAACACTGTCAATGTGTGTGGTCCATGTCAAGTCCTCGGATATGTGTACTCCTAGGTACTTGAAACTGTTCACTCTCTCAACTGGTGCCCCGTCGATGCTGAGGGGCCTGTAGTCCCTGACCCCCGACCTCCTGATTATTATAGTTCAATATTCAATATTTGATCACCAAAACCCCGCAAAAAGCATAAAAAGCCCCCCCCCCCCCCCGCCCAAAAAGAACATAGGTCTCTGTTTTTTTTTTTTTTTAAACTTTATCTGTTTTACTCGAATTATTTTGGAGCACACTTTCACAATATACTGTAGGCTGTTCCTATCTTTAATAGATAGGCCACTGAACCAGCAGATAAGAAAAAGTTAAGAGGCTTTCAATAAAATAACCATAAAAAGTGCTCAGGATCTTCGCACTAACATTAAAGGGGAGATGTTGCATAGCGATATAAACATAGTCATAGCATCAAATTAGTAAACCACAGAAAAAAATCACGTTATAAAAATAAGCCGTTTTTAAGAAAAAAATATTTGTTATGTCCCTTCGTGTAGCATTTACATTTACATTTACATTTACATTTAGTCATTTAGCTGACGCTTTTATCCAAAGCGACTTACAAGTTCTGTACGACAAGCCATCAGGAAGAGCACAACTCTATCAGCTGAGTAACAATGTTCATCAAAGTGTTGAGTGCTACAGTGTAGGTTAGTTTATTAGGACAAGTGCATGACAGTATGGTTAGTTAGGGTTAGTTTTTTTTTTTTTTTTTTTTTTTATTCAGATAATGGTTGAAGAAGTGAGTCTTTAGTCGACGGCGAAAGATTGGACGTGTTTCGGCTGTCCTAACTGGGGTGGGTAGTTCATTCCACCATTGTGGGGCAAGGACTGAGAATAGGCGACTTCTCTTTGATGACCCTCCCAGTGCGCCATTTTGTTCACGTTAAATCCTGACGTCACAGAGATGGTTTCGCCCGGAGCCTCCCACCTAAGACCTGTATCCATGGACCTAGAGGCTGGAGCTAGAATGGATCTGGAACGTTTTGATGAGGTGGACAGACCCACAGAGAGTATCAGAAACCCAGTGGCCTATGCCTTTGAGCCAGTTAGAACGACAGCAGTGAGACGTGCTCCTCCTGTCGAGTCGGACGACGATGGAGAAAGTGGTGCGCAAAACTTGCCTGAAGATGATGATGGCCCAGTGGCGTCGCGTGGGTAAAATAACAGGGGAAGCCAAAAAAAAATTATTAAAAAAAAAATTATTCAATATTTTTATTAATAATTTTTTTTTTTTTTTTTTTAAGTCAAGCAGTCACCATGTACACTACAGTATGGCTCGGCGGCCAGTCAAACGTTATTTTTATTTATTTAACAGATTGCAGAATGGGTACAATACAGTACGGCTCAATACACATTTACGATGAATTGAAAATGGGGGACCCTGATGTAAACAAGACGAAAGTCTTTCTCTGGTCTGCATCCCCTTAACAATTGTATGTATTGAGCTGTACTGTACTGTACCCATTCTGCAATCTGTTAATAAAGTTTTCATTCATTCACACACAATTGTATAAGGGGATGCAGACCAGAGAAAGACGTTTGTCTTGTTTACATCAGGGTCATTAATACTGCTGGAGCATTGGTTAATTTTTGGTCCGATTTTCCTTGCGCGATTTTGCGCGCCGCGTGGGAGCAAATTCGAGACACATATTCGGTTGCAAAAAGGTGTCCCACGGTCTCCTCTATGGCCGTAAATATTTTCACGCGGATCGGAATCACGGCGCGCCCGTGGGACACTTTTCCGTTTCGGCGAGTTTATTCCACGCTTTCTGTTTTCCTTTTCTAAGCATTTTAGGGGCTACATGTGAATCAGTAAAAGTTGCGGGACGCCCAGATGTTTCCACGATAGAAAGCTCGCGTGGATCCCATAATAGGCTCACTTAATACAGCGTTTTTAAAATCACGCGACATTTTCAGGGTCGCGAGCCGACCTTTTCCCCTCGTTTTCGATGATGGAAGTGATTTAGGAAAAGCTTCGGCACGTCGAGAGGTCCCCGTGGATTTAATCTCGCGAGGATCGGGGCAATATTCGGCCCGTGGGAACAGTTACGGGTTAATACAATGTTCAGAGTGCAGAGGGGAAAATATGGCACCTGCCCCGCCTCCAGGTGGAATATTATGCTGAACGTCTTCCTCCCAGCTCCGTTTTAAACTTTTAGGGTGTGGCCAGTGGCAGTCAGCTCGAATCTGATTGGCTAGGATCGGATTTGGAGTTTGGACTCACTCTATAATGCTGGAAGCCTGGAGAAAGAGACCTACCCACTGCTTCTCTCCTATACTAGCTGCAGTAGTGAGCACAGTCTGACAGTGTGTTAGAGGGAGTGAGAAGGAGAAGAGGGAGACATTAAAAAAAAAAAAAAAAAAAACACACAGATGCACAGATGAAAATGAATGTAAACTATATTAAAAAAAAATTATATTTAAATTTTTTTTTTTTTTTCATATTTCATATTTCATAATTTGATATGAAATTTATAGGGAGGCATGGCTTCCGTTGGCTTCCACAAGGATTCGCCACTGTGATGGCCGCGTTGGGAATACTGCCTGGTGCCGCTGCGGATATTGTATCCCGATGGAAGCTGAAGTTGAAAGCGTGTGCTGCCAAGATGAACACATGGCTAACCTAGAGCATCTCATAATCGACAACTGCATAACGAGGAGTCCAACTTATAAAATGTTGTGTCTTGAGAGAGATGGCCTGGAGGTCTCGATGTTGTCGTTGAAGGATGTCCGAGCTGAGATGAGGCCGATAAGTAGCAGGTAAGATCAGGGGCGGATTTAGGATTGTAGCAAATATATGTGGCAAAGGTGTGTATCTTTGAATTATCTTGGAATTTTTGAAAGTATTTTTTTACTCTACTTTCATTCACCCTGTAGAATTAAAAGTTACACTCTTACCATTAAGGGACAAAATTGTCCTCTTGAAAAACAAAATAAAAATATTATATGTTGAAATAATTTCGCACTTTCTTTTCCATACATCTTTTAATCAACTTCAGCCCTGGTCATAACCACCTAAATCTGTATTAATTTACAAAAATGTACCTTAAATGCCAGTGTGTGTGATGGCATCACAAATTATTGTAAAAAAAACACACTATTAATATTTTCAATATATCAAATGCAAATATTTTTTTCTGGGGGGGATTATTACAGGCTAGCATATGTCAATGATTAGCAGCAACACTGATTTGTATGGATTCAATATTTTTTTGTAATGTCAGATTGAAAAAAAAACTCACACTCTTACCATTAACACTTTGACTGCCCAAGCTTAATTCCTTTTTACCCCCTTGAATGCCCAAGGCCACTTCAATGTTAACGTTAATATCGCCTAATCTATGTTTTTAATTATGGCTAAATTATGTGTCTAATGTGTCATTTCCGTTTCATAGCATTTAGAAAACCCCTCGTTTTCATAGAGAAAAAAGAGGTTTCCATGATAATCGCCTTTTACTGGAATATTCTAGAACGTTGTCATTGTTCTGCCTATTTATGAATCGTTTTCAAATAAACACTAGATTATCGATAGTATATGTGTACGCATGCCCGCTCGTGGCGCGCGCTGAAAATCGCTTCTCTTATTTCCTGACGGCGCGCATAGTCAAACAGCCATATCACATAATCACATAAAAGCTTATATATCCGTGAAAACGGGTCTGATTATCCTTAGACTTGTAACATAGATTCCTTACCTGAGATCAGATGGTATCCAAATGGATTATTCCAATTCCTGATCGCCATTCGAAAAAATCGACCTTTTTATTGATTCACCGTGTATACTGTAAAACACATATTCCCCGCTGATCTGAGAGTCCAGCATGAAGCTGGTAGATGCCGGCTGCGTGAGTGAGAATGTTATGAGGTCATGGGAGCAGTGGGTTCACATTGACCTCTGTTATCAAGGAGACTTGAACTATACAGTACCTTTTTACTTTATGAGTAACTTTGGCATAGTTACTCATGGTCTCTAGCTAACACTGGCATTTATTGGCAGAGTATTTATTTTATCTGATATTACAAAAAAACAAAAAATCCATCGAAATCAGTGTTGTTGCTAATCATTGACATATACTAGCCTGTAATAATCCCCCCCAGACAATTCCACTTTGCATTTGATATATTGAAAATATTGCCATCACACACACTGGCATTTAACGGGTTACTGTAACGTCCCTAGGGCCGAAAGGAACAGTGAACATTTCCTCCCTCCTAACATTGGTCTCCTACCTCCTGACAGTGGTCTCCTACCTGGTCTCCTACCTCCTAGTGGTCACCATCAGATGGGCCAGATGAGACAAGCCACCATTTTGTGTTTATTTGTTATTGTTGATTTGATTGCTTCATGTTTGTTGTCCTGGCATTTTCCTTTCCTTGTGTAATGGTCTTCCCCTTGTCTGGTTGTGGTTTGTGATATTGCCTTTGTTATTGTTGTGTATTGATTTAGTCTAGTTTGTGGTTTATTGTTTCTGTATGTTTGGACGGCCTCACCAGGTGTTGTCACTTATAATTAGCATAGTATTTAAGTATGTCGTCTTCCTCTGTTCTGTGTGGCGACATACTTCCTGTTCCTCCCCGTTCCTGCCCTCGTCAAGTTGCACTGTGTTGTCTTTCTGAGTAAGTGTAGTTTTTGTTGTTTACTGTTATTTTCCGTATTCCCAAGTTTTGTTTCACTAGTACCAGCATTGCTGCACCGTTTATGTTCTGTTGTTATTTGTAGTTTAGTCTTGCTCTCTCTCAGTTCTAAATAAATAGAACACCAAGTTTTTTTTTTTATCCACTTTTTCTCCCATTTTTTCTATATTTTCTCCCATCCCAATTTCGTATCATCCAATTCAACCCTCCCCTGTCACGGACGCTGTTTCTTGCCTCCCACAAGCCGGCTGCAATGTGGACTAAGTCATACATAGCACAAGTCCCCTCCGGTACTTGAGGTAACAGCAGTTGCATCTTTTCACCTGCGCAGCTCGATCTCTCAGTGGCGAGGAGTAACGCGTGGGAGGCTCACGCTGCCCCCGACACTTCCTGATTCTACTGCGCAGGCGCACCAACCGACCTGTAGGAGTCGCTGTCCACAATGCCCGATCCCCACCCATCAGTTTCCCACCCCCTAATACGGCCAATGTGTATTAGTATGGACGACCAGCTAAACTGAAAGCAAATGTGGAGCGCTGGGCTCGAACTGACGAGCCCAGCGTCTCCAGCATTTCGTGGCGAGTGCCTTGCCCACTACGCCAGGTAGCCGCCCTAGAACACCACGTTTTGTGAAGAGCAACCACCGTCTCGTTCTCTGTCATTGTGTAGCTCTGGGGCTCCTCCATCCTTCTGCTTACTGGGTTCTGTTCTCCCCCCTAATCGTAACAGGTTACAATTATAAAATGAATTGAATTGGTTATGATCAGGGCTGTAGTTGAATAAAAGCTTTATGAAAAAAAAGTGGACAATTATTTCAACATATAATATTTTATATATAACGGACAATTTTGTCCCTTTATGGTAAGAGTGTGAGTATTATTTTCAACTGACATTAAAAAAAATTAAATCCATAAAATTATGTGTTGTTGCTAATCATTGACATATGCTAGCCTGTAATAATCCCCCACAGAAAAATCTATTTTGCATTTGATATATTTAAAATATTTACATTTTTGTGTATTTTTTTTTTACAATAATTTGTGATGCCATCACACACACTGGCATTTAAAGGGTTAAAATGATCAAATGTATTTAATAGTAGGTGGTTATGATCAGGGCTGTAGTTGAATAAAAGATTTATGGGAAAAAAAGTGGAAAATTATTTCAACATTTTTATGATGTTTTTGAAGAGGACAATTTTGTCCCTTAATGGTAAGAGTGTGTTTTTTTTTCAATCTGACATTACAAAAAAATTAAAATACATACAAATCAGTGTTGCTGCTAATCATTGACATATGCTATGTTAAATGTAAGTAATAATATGATTGAATATAACTGCACTTTAACTGTTCCACAAGAGGGCGCTATAGGCGTAAGGAGACGCTGCTATAGCAGCTGACGTCAGGTAGCAGGTATAAGGGAATGTTCCCTCCCCCTCTGTCACTCTCACTCTAGCTCTCACGGAGAGCAGGTCTCGTGGTGGAAATGTACATATGAAATAAACCACGCCAGTTAAGGCTAAAGAGCACCTCGTTGTCATGACCAGTTATTTTGCTCCCCAGGTGACTCTGTCAACAGGTTATGGGCCCAGATCACGGAAGAGCAAAAATAACGATAGCTAGTTAGGTGAAAAGTTTAGGCTAGTTTAGCAGCGGGAGAACCGCGTGACGCTAAAGCTAAGCTAACGGGCAGCTAAGCTAAGCTACAATCAAAAGATGGCAACCAGAGGCAGGAGCAAGTGGTCCCACGTTTAACGGAAGGGCAAAAGAATACGAGCTCTGGGAAGAGCGGATGTTGTGCTGTATGCACGGAGTGGGGCTGAAAAAGACAATTTTGACGGGCCTCACAGGAGAAATAACGGAGGCCACGCAAGCCCTGGATACTAAGCTGAATGCTGACGCATACTGCGAGCTAGCACCACTCCTAGACAACACGAGCTTGGGGCTGATATTCTGGGACACAAAGGACAAAGGCAGAGAGAGTCTAAAAGTGTTAAGAGAACACTACATCAGCAGAGGTAGGCCCCGGATTGTATCCCTGTATATAACTTTTACCGCGCTGAAGAAAGCTAACACAGAGACTGTGACTGAATACGTTATCAGGGCGGAACAGAGCATCACGGCGCTCAAGAGTGCAGGAGAAGCACCGAGCGATGGACTAATGATGGCGATGGTTATGAGGGGACTACCGGAGATGTATAAACCATTCACACTGTTGGTGACACACAGTTCAGTGGACATGTCGCTGGGGGAGTTCAAGGCTGAGATCCTTCAATGTATGTACAAGGATGTTGAGGATGTTCTGAGTCGGTGGTGGCGGGCGCCTTCTTGTACGCTGTGACCTGCTGGAGCAGCGGACTGAGAGCAGGGGACACAACCAGGCTGGATAAGCTGGTCAGGAAGGCCAGTAGCGTGGTTGGGGTGGAGCTGGACGCCCTGGCGAGGGTGGCGGAGAGGAGGAGCCTTGCTAAGCTCCAGGCCATCAGGGAAAACCCCTCCCACCCACTATACACTGACAGGAGGAGCATGTTCAGTGCTAGGCTCACACTACCCAAATGCAGCACTGAACGGCACAGGAAGTCCTTCATTCCAACAGCCATCAGACTATACAATGCATCACTGTGCCTCACTGCATCACTAAGCACAGAGTGGCAGTTACCATCTTCCTGGACTTAGTTCGAAACAGCACTGTGCAATACTACATCTACTGTAGACCTCAGTATATTTTTACTGTATTTATTTACTGTATATTTTATTCCATTTTTATTCTATTTTACTCTACTCTTATCCTAGGCAACTTGATTTGATTCGTTTTATTATTCTAATTTGTGACCTGTTCTGTCTAAATGTTTAAATGTTTAAATGTTGAGCGATTTGCAGTGTCAAATTTCCCACGGGATAATAAAAGTATTTCTATTCTATTCTATTTCTATTCTAAGAAAACATAACGCGTTTACTAGAATACACCGGCCATTACGAAGCATTTTGGAAATGACACCAGACCACCCTGAAACTACACTCATATTCACGACGGTATAAAACGGAAATGTATGGATGGAAAAATGATCTGTTTTTTTGCATCTTGACCTGAAGAAACTCAATGACAATCGACTATATTATTAGATCCATAGCTATAATATATAATATAGCTTTAGGCCTGCAAACACAGCCACATATCCCCATGTTAAAAGGCGCTGGCCTTTCAACAGTAACAGTAAACAGCGCCATCTGGCGCTGAAAGTGTTAATAGGCGTCTTTGTTTACGGTTTGATTATCACTGATACAAAGTAAAATAGTGCAGTGCAATAAAATAGTTAGTAAAATAGAATAAAATAATGCAATAGTGCATTGCAATAAAATAGTTATCATCGTATTTTTTCGGGAGGCCGGTAAGAAGTGCATTACAGTAGTCGAGTCGGCTTGACATAAAGGCATGGATCTGTTTTTCAGCGTCCTTTTGATTTATAAATGGCCGTACTTTAGCTATTATCGTATTTAGGGAATAGGGATTTTCCTTTAAAATCCTCTATCTAACCTACTCTGCGTTGTGTTCTAAATTCACCTTAAACCCTATTTACTGATAAGACCCACACGGTCTGTAGGACGGCAGAGAGAAAAAGCATCAATGAGGAGGAGAAGTTTTCTATTTCCCAGATCTTTTTTATTTCAGAGTCCAAAAGTGAACAAGAATGGTCTGGTTCAATGGAAAAGGAATATGTGCAATAATATCAATGAGTCAGAGCACTATGCCGCTCGTCATTAAATATTAGTCTAATCAAAAGTAGTATCTTCAATGGAGCCTTGGTGGTGGAGCGTCGTTGATTGTTGATGTCTTTGTTTCCAGGAGACAAAGAGATTCTTGGTCTCGTCCTCAGCTTCAAGCAGTTCCTCTGTTCTCGTTCGCCGTCCTCTTCCGGTGCATGGATGGTTTCAAAAAGCGTGTGTGTTTTCTATCTGCCCGGCCTGCTAGTTTTAAAGCTTAAACTCCTCCTCCCAAATCTTACGTCAGAGGAGAATGTCTCTACTTCCTGATTGGTTGAAACCTATCGCGGCCATTTTGATTAGGCCCGGTGGCCTGTAGCTGTTCCGCAACCGTTCCTACTTCCGGGGTAGGCCTGATTGGCCCTGACAGGCACGTGACCCGCCGCGGCCACGCCCCGCGGCAGCCCCAGGAGCAAGCGCGCTACTGCTGGAGTTCGCTTCGCCTTTCACATCGCTGCCGTTGGCGAAAGCAGACAAATGAATGACTAATTCGGTCAGAAATAACGTAACTAATAACGTTAGTAAGCACTGCTTATAGTTCGCTTCGCCTTTCACATCGCTGCCGTTGGCGAAAGCAGACAAATTAATGACTAATTCGGTCAGAAATAACGTAACTAATAACGTTAGTAAGCACTGCTTATATGCTTATTATGTCTGCGGGGTACAGTAAACGTTTCTCCCGGTACATTCTGAAGAGCACACCGCTGTATGTTGGAGAACCAGCGGTCTTCCTCACTCGAGTGAGACTAAAGCCGTGCACAGCTCAGCCCTGTAAGACGCTTATGTCTGCGGGGTACAGTAAACGTTTCTCCCGGTACATTCTGAAGAGCACACCGCTGTATGTTGGAGAACCAGCGGTCTTCCTCACTCGAGTGAGACTAAAGCCGTGCACAGCTCAGCCCTGTAAGACGCTTATGTCTGCGGGGTACAGTAAACGTTTCTCCCGGTACATTCTGAAGAGCACACCGCTGTATGTTGGAGAACCAGCGGTCTTCCTCACTCGAGTGAGACTAAAGCCGTGCACAGCTCAGCCCTGTGAGACGCTTATGTCTGCGGGGTACAGTAAATGTTTCTCCCGGTACATTCTGAAGAGCACACCGCTGTATGTTGGAGAACCAGCGGTCTTCCTCACTCGAGTGAGACTAAAGCCGTGCACTGCACAGTCTCTAACAGTGTAACAGTAAGAAGCATTTTGGATAAAAGTATTCTGTACTTCTGTATGACAACAATGTATGCCTTTCAAATGTTAAATGATTAAATGATACACAGCAAAATCTACGCTCTCGCCTCTCATCCTGCTTTCGCCAACGGCAGCGATGTGAAAGGCGAAGCGAACTCCAGCAGT
Organism: Notolepis coatsorum; assembly: GCF_963971535.1. Classification (NCBI taxonomy): domain Eukaryota; kingdom Metazoa; phylum Chordata; class Actinopteri; order Aulopiformes; family Paralepididae; genus Notolepis; species Notolepis coatsorum. The sequence continues at coordinate 88,804,263 of NC_140166.1, forward strand.
AGCGCGCTTGCTCCTGGGGCTGCCGCGGGGCGTGGCCGCGGCGGGTCACGTGCCTGTCGGGGCCAATCAGGCCTACCCCGGAAGTAGGAACGGTTGCGGAACAGCTACAGGCGGCCCGGTGTCACCTATGACCCCCTGGGAGAGGCCGGCTTAATATCTCTAAGAGGATATTCTATATTTCACTTAGTTAACGTTTTATACTCCAGTATCTATTTTTACTGTCTAACCGTTTAAGAATGAGCAATGACTATACTTGATCGTGAATGTTATCGTTTTTCTGATCGAAATTGGAGGTTAAAAACTAAGTTTAGCCTTATTGATGGTTTTTGATAAGCACAATGGAACAAAGAAGCCTATATTTTTTAGTTGAATATAGAATCTTCAACTGTTAGCTATTTTTGTCCCTCTTGGTTTTGAGACAATCCTGTTGCATTTATTAATTCCATAACCTTATCTTTGACATTAAATTAACTTTCTAATTACATTACTGTATTAATTAGATTTGACAAATGGTCCACCGTATCCTATAGTCTTAAAATGACGGGATAACCATGGGCTATATTTTGTTTTAAATGGACTGAAATTAAAAGGTCTATATTTTCCTGTTATTATAAATGTCTATTTTTACATTAAAACTATAGTTTTAACCACGCTATTTTTCTCTGCCCAGTAAACAGGAGGAACCATGTGATTACATGCAATGCCTCTCTGTCTGGCCGGAACACCCGACACTTCTTTGAAGTGATGTAGCCCAGTGGTTCCCAAAGTCGGGGTCGCGACCCAAAGGTGGGCCGCGAGCAGCCACGGGTGGGCCGCGAGATGATAAAAAATAAAAATAAAAAATTATTAATTTTTAATTTTAATTTTTTAATTTTTTATTTTTTTTGTCAGGCCACTGAACTTAGAAGCAGGCCAGGACAGTGTTTCTAGTTGTATTCTAAAATTCTATTCTAAAATGTGACTATATGGTTTTATATTAACTTAATAAATAAACAAAAACGAAAAATCTACTTATTTCAACGAACATTTCTAACTAAATAACAGATTATGCACATAAAACGCTGAAAACCGAAGCAACAATAGTATTTTAATGAGGCTATTATTATTATCATTATTATTTTGCAACAAGTTAGCCCTCTCATAAATAGCACATATAAATGAATAACTAACTTGAACTAACTTAATAGGATTGAAGTGATATTTGGCTTAAAAAATCGGTCGTTTGACAAAAAAAAAGAAGAAAAAAAAGCCTGACGATGTGCATTGGGCCGCAGCTCTCTGACGCCTTATTTTCTGGGTCCTGGCCTGAAAAGTTTGGGAACCCCTGATGTAGCCAAATGCTCTTACGGAGGTGATATCTATTGTTGAATAGAAACTTGGATGCTTGCCTCATCCCCCCCCCCCCCAACTAAGACCTTTCTCTACAAACCAGTTGGCTGGGGGCTCCAAAAGTCTATTGTTTGAGAATGTTTACAGGAAAGGGGGAAGTTTAGTCATCTTAAGACTGTATTTAAATCTAAGTGGTTTCATTCTCCCCCGTTGTGGTTCTCCAGAGAAACAGGCCCCACAGTATTTGGCCATGACCAACCTTTTAGTCTAATGGTGAATTCGTCCAACACTTTTATTATCTATGCTGACTTTTAGAAGTCCAATTTGTACTTATCCTTAGTTTAGAGCACCTGTATCTTAATAACCTATTTTAGGGAGAACATAAAGACTATTCTAAAATGTGTGTGCACTGGTCCTTACCAAGTTCTACCTCTTTCTGGAGCCCTTGACCTTTGGGAATCAAGACTCAACAAATATACCCATTTTTCATAATAGTTTGAGCAGAGAATGATACCACACTATGTTTCTAAGGTGGAAGAATTATGTTTTTGTCTTGTTGATTGTGATTGAAAGCTTAGGTCTGAGTCTACCATAACACCAAGACTTAACTCACTCAAATACAGTTAGCAGCTGGATAGACTACAGATGGAAATTAGCTTCTGCTAAATCTGGTGCAAACATATTTTCATGTAACAATGATTAATTGTCAAAAAAGAAAAGAAAAAATATTTTTTTTTAATTTCTTTTATTTTTAGAAGTAGATTCGGGGCTTTTCAGAAAACATTCAGGGCTCGAGCCCAAGTAGCCACCCCCTAGCCCCGCCCCTGGGTAAGATTATGCATAACGGTAGCTAACGTCAGACAGTAGCTAACCTCTCCATCAAATTGTTTGGACCACTTCTAGCCGGTGTTGTGCCGAATTCGAACTCCCTGCCAGAATCCGACTCCCCCTTGCGTGAACGCACATCCATACACTCTATCAGCCTACCCAGCATGTAATACGTTATTTTCCCCACGTCAAATTATGTGCAGTATCACTGTCAGTCGTAGCTTCAATTCATTGTTGCGAGTTGGATTGCGAGCACGGGATGCGTAACGTTAGCTCCCATCATCAGTGCTACTGACAGGGTCCACTGACAGCCTCTGTAAAACAGCAGGGAGCATAACACCTTTATACGTTCCTTGTAAAACTGGCACAAATGCAAAAAAGAATAATGAAAGTCCCTGTTATTAGGCTCCTCAATTATATTTTACAGCATTGAGCAACCAAACAGGGGGATGCTGCTGCATATATGCTCTGTCTTCTTTAGACTCATAATGTAGGAAAGACCGGTCTATCAAGAGAGAGAGATAGACCGGTCTATTAAAAATTATGAATTAACAGGAACAATTTACATATAAATATAGCCAAAAACATGGCCTACTGCACGTCACTGCTAATAATACTTCTTTTGCACTTCTGTATACATGCACGAGACTATAATGCTAAAACCAGACTATTATAAACAGGGGAGGGGCTCTGTCTCTTGAACTAAATTTCCTCTCTCATTCGCCGGTAAAAATAATTTGAACAGCCGGGAGCAATGCAAAAATAACGTATCTAATTTACATATCTAACCAGCAGTGTAAACCGGGAGCCAGCCCAAACCATCACAGTGACGTCACCATCTAGCTAACTCTAAAATGGCGCCGCCCATGGCGAAAACGGAGAAATTACATTTAAGTTTTCAAACAAATAAGCAGGATTTCACATTTGATTATAGGACCCTGTCTTACCCAAGGTACACAACAAACAAACTAGGCTCATATTGTTCAACACTTTATCTCCCCTTTAAAATAGTTCAGCTTTCTCAGGAGGTAGATCCTCTGCTGACCTTTTTTGACAATGGACTCTGTATTTAAACGGTAACTATTTTACTATTTCTTTCACTATTTGGGCAATTTTACACAATTCCTGTGAGTTTATGGAACACATCTGTAAGGTTTTAAAAAAAATGCCTTGTTTTGTATTCCTAATCAAGTACTCAAAAACAGGGCGGCTAAGTGGCGCAGTGGGCAAGACGCTGGCCACTAATGCAGGAGATACTGGGTTTGAGCCCAGCTCTCGGCGTTGCTTCCGGCTTGGCTGGTCGTTCATACTAATACAATTGGCAGTATTAGGGGGTGGGAAAGCCGGTGGGTGGGGATCGGACGTTGTGGACAGCGACTCCTACAGGTCGGTTGGTGCGCCTGTACAGCAGAATCAGGAAGCAACGGGGGCAGCGTGAGCCTCCCACGCGTTACTCCTCGCCGCTGAGAGATCCCGCTGTACAGGTGAAAAGATGCAACAGCTGCCTCCTCGTGTACCGGAGGGGACACGTGATGCAAGGCTTGGTCCACATTGCAGCCGACAAGTGGGAGGCATGGTCTAACAACGTTCAAGACAGGGGAGGGTAGAATTGGATAATACGAAATTGGGATGGGAGAAAAATAGAAAAATAAGGAGAAAAAGTTGATAAATATATATATATATATATGCCGCACACACACACACACACACACACACACAGATGGCCCGATAGCCCCCACCCATGCTATTCTCTCTCTGTCTCTGACAGCTCCCTCCCCCGATAGCCCCCACCCGTGCCCTTCTCTCTCTGTCCCTCTCTGTCATCATCAGCGTGGCTTTAGCTAGCTAACCGCTAACGTTAGTTTACCATGTAAATTAATGACTAGTCTAGGATGCAAAGCACTTTCACTTTTTTGTTTTGCTCATATTATTTACGTTAGGCTAACTCTCTGCACTTCCTTCCTTGCGGTCTGTGGCAACAAACAGAGGGGGCGGGCGTTATTATTAGGGATATTATCGGCCGACCAATATTATCGGCCGATATCGGCAGTAAAATGTGATATCGGAAAATATCGGTATCGGTTTAAAAAAAGAAAAAAACAATAACAATATTGTCTTATATATATCCAGTGAAATTATTAGTTACCTGAAATTATTCAGTTTTTTGGGGGGGGAAACCCTGCATATATCGGTATCGGTTGATATCGGTATCGGAAATTAAGAGTTGGACAATATCGGAATATCGGTATCGGTAAAAAAGCCAATATCGAGCATCCCTAGTTATTATGCAGCTGAGAAACGTCTGATGTCACAGATATGCTAATTTTCAGATTACTCAGTTCAGTGAGGGACAATATTATGTGATGAGAATTGGAAGAATGCGCCAAATTGAGAATTAGAGGCATAGATCCTATTAATATAAGTCCACATAGCTAGGAAACAATGCTAAACACTGAAAAAGGCTATTTATAAGATAGTTCCCCTTTAAGTTGAACTTCAGTTTACAATAAAACACGGTTCCCAGGTATTTGTAAGATTCAACAATCTGGACGTCCTCGTCGTGAATTACACTAGCTACACTGGCTTGATGATCGGAGTTGTGTCTGAAGTCAATTATCATGTCCTTAGTCTTAGAGACATTGAGGTCCACGTAATTCTCATCACACCATTTCACAAAGTCGTGAAGTACAGGTCCATGATCAGTCTCGGAGCGCTGCAGTAGGGATACAAAGACAGTGTCATCTGAAAACGTAACCAGATGCCTGTGGTCAAGCCTCTCAATTAAAATGTGGGGCTGCATTTTAGAGAAATCTGCAAATAAAAGTCTAGCATGAGCTCCAGGTGTTTCTAGGTGTTTGTACACAGTGTCCAAGATGAAGAGCATAGCGTCCTCCACCCCTTTACCTGGCTGATATGCGAATTGAAGGGGATCTAATTGACCCTCTATAAAAGACATAGTAGTTTTTTCTTTTTTTAGAAACTTCTCAAAAACGTTCATTGCTAATGAGGTAAGCGCCATTGGTCTGAAGTCCTTCAGTTCTTTTGAGTCTTTTGACTTAGGGATAGGTATGATGGTTGACGTCTTCCATAATGTGGGGATCTGACCTAAATCTACACACATCTGGAAGAGTCTAGAAAACACCCAACCAAGCTGATCAGGACAGTGGTGCAGGGTCAGGACCAGCAGCTTTTCTTGGTTTAACCTTCTTAAATGATGCTGTGACCCAATCTTGGGAAATAACCATTTAGTTTTGGGGTTCCATCATGCATAGAGATATTCTCTAAAAAGAAATTGCAGCCTAAAGTGCTTCACAGCAGTGATGTGGACACAAAATAAACATACAATTGACGTAATTATAATGCTTAGTTATCACTGAATTGATTAATGTTAATTAATGTCCCTTATTGTAATGTGTTACTGGAATTTCCAAGGTTTCCGGCTTCTAAGCCCAAAACATGCACTTACATTTACATTTACATTTTGTCATTTAGCTGACACTTTTATCCAAAGTGACTTACAAGTTCTGTACGACAAGTCAGCAGGAAGGGAACAACTCTTTTAGCTGAGTAACAATGATCAAACAGTGCTGAAACTTGGGTGCTGCAGTATTGAGTGCATAGACATAAGACATAATTAGTATAGTAGGAGGAGTGCATGGTAGTATAGGACAGTAAGAAGGTTCGTATATATATTATTTTTTTCAGATATTGATTGAAGAAGTGTGTTTTTAGTCGACACAAAATATTGGTTGGATTCGGCTGTCCTGTGGTGGGAAGTTCGTTCCACCATTGTGGAGCGAGGATCGAGAATAGGCGGCTTCTCTTTGATGACCCCCCAGGAGCTCTGATAGGAGTGGGTTTGAGGCGGCCAGAGGATGTAGAGCGGAGGGGTCTTGAGAGTGTGTAGTTAGAGCCATTGACCGGAGGTAGGTGGGAGCCGTTCCCTTTGCCGCGCAATATGCCAGGTCGAGGGCTTTGAAGCGGATTCGTGTGGTGATGGGGAGCCAGTGCAGGTCCCTGAGAAGTGGGGTAACATGGGCTGATTTTGGTAGATTGGAGATCAAACGGGCGGCTGTGTTCTGGATGAGTTGAAGAGGCTTGGTGGCAGTGGTCGTTAGAGCCATGCTGGATTCGGTCTTGGAGGGTCACATATGCAAGTTAATATATGTTATGCACTTTTTGGCTCCTACGGCAAGATAACAGAAAACATCCGGAGCTTCAGGGTTTGCAGGTTAATTTAGTTTCTACAGAAAATGTGAGCCCCCTTACTGTCCAAAGGGAGGTATTTCTTCAAAAAGCCAAAAGGGTCTTTGAAGGGTAATAAATCCCTGGCTAGGAGCTTCAGCCAATGCAAAGGTTTCAACACATGCTAAAGAACCTGGGGCCCTAGGCTATACTGTGAGAGAAATATTAGGGGTTCTCTTCACCTGAATAATACAAGAGAGGTCAAAGGTCGTATTGGAATTTCCAATTCTATAACATTTAAGAGAGGTAAGGTGGGGAGAGAGGTCCAAAGCAATTACCTTCATTCAGGTCCAAAGCAATTACCTTCATTCATAACAGCACAGAACCATGTTAATTACCTGATGTATTAATAACCGGCCTTGCCGCTGTAACCTAAGGCGCTGCATTTCGATCAGTAATATCCGACTTATTAAAATATTCATGAATTATTTGATTTGTTTGTCACCGTTGCACAAACCACCTGTAGTGGGAGGCTCATCAATAAACTAAAACAAAAGAGAAAATCTTTGATTTTTCAATAAATTACTGGCAATAAAGATGGCAATACAATGATGTGAATTCTCAGTGCAATTTATGAAGAGCAAATGACTGTAAATTATTGCACATCCCACATTTATGGTTTTCCGCTACTTTTCTCATAATGGTAAATCATTATGTATAGACCAGGTCTCTGTATCTGACCTTATTATATATTAAAATAAGTAAATTGCTGTCAATAGTACATTACATTTGCAGAGTGGATTTGCGAGCTCACGCATGTCTGTGTAACGAGCCATCTGGCGTGTCAGGTTACATTACTGTAGCCTGTTTGGACTTTGAGAATAATTGGATAGAGCTTTCTGGAGCCATTGTCATTTTGCTTCAATTCCCAACTCGGCACAGGTAAAGAGAAGATGATAGTAGCACAGTGCAGAGGCATTTTAGACATAGTGTCTCTGCAGTGATATCATGCAACATGCAGTTCAAAACTCCGTCAGTATGAAGGTTTGAAACTACAAACTTCATGTTACTGGCTCTGCTTTTACTCAAACTGCCTTTTCATATAAAGTCATCAAATAATGAAACAGGTTCTCTGATAGTATAAAAAACATCACAAACTATCCTAGTTTTTCCTGTGGGGTCACAAACAGCATTCTAAGCAACCAACGTTGTCAGCACTGATTGCTCTTAGATGGTAGGATGAAGATCTGTGGGTATATGTTAGGATGAAGATCTGTGGGTATATGAATGCATGAATGAATGAATGAATGAATGAATGAATGAATGAATGAATGAATGAATGAATGAATGAATGAATGAATGAATGAATGAATGAATGAATGAATGACATTTTATTGTCATGTCCGACGACCCATCCCTTACGGGATTATAAAACACCAAAAACAACAATTGAACATAACAATCACTTCCCATGGTTTCTAAGGTACACCATGCACACCATCAGAGGCCAAAATACATCACATAGATGTTATTTTCGTGCGTTTATCCCAAGATAAATATTCAGCAAGTGCAAAAACCCTGTGATCAAAAATCCATTTTAGTCTATCTGCATCACTAAACCACATTAATAACTCACAGTTATATTATCGTACTTGGCTTATCGCATCCCGCTCTTAAGCCTATCGAGATATACCTCATCTCATGTACCTATTGTACTTACACAACGAATAAACGAAATACACCCATACCTGCCGGGTCCCGCCCCTACGGAGGCGTAGCCTATAAGATAGTAGGCGTGGTCCCCAATACACCCTTCCTCTATTTTCGTTCCCAGCATAGCGGATGCAATGCACCTTATGTAACTAGTGTTATGAAAAGATTAGAGAAATTACGTAATGTTGAAAGCTTACCGGAGGTTTGCTTACCCCTGGCATCTTCGAGGCATGTTTCAGCGACACAACGGCCTTATGTTGATGTTTCCTCATCTGTCGGCAGCCAGATCAAGGGGCAGCGTACAAGGTTGGCTATCGAGCCGGGTTGTACAAAGGTAGGCCCTGTGTCACCAGGCACGGGTGTTGGTGTTAGTAATGCTGGGTTGTTTGTTACACAACCATGTTGTGTGTCGGCGCCAGGGGCGGGATGGTTTGGTGAACGTTCACTGCAGTGAACGGGTTCCAAACGGTCCTGAAAGCGTGCTGTTAAACAACTAATGCTAATGCTACATGCTAATACTAATGCTACATGCTAACACTACTGCTACGCTGTTCTAATGTCTCCGCCGTGAGATGTTGTCACTTCTCCCTCCTCTTGCCCGGCTCATCAATGAAGGTCAGTCGGTAGCTGTTGTGGGGGTTTTGCTGAGTCCTATTTACCTTTTTACGGGTAAATGGGTTGACAACAGGGTAGGCCATGGCTAGGTAGCCTAGCCAGGTACGTTACCTCTGTGTTCCGGCACGGTCTGTTGAACGGTGTCCCCATCTGGGAGCCGATGCGTGAGCTCGGCGGTGTAGCAGTAGAGCTATACTACTGCAGGATGGGACTTAACGGCGGCCAGTGTTATGGCTCAGTTCCTGTTATGGCTCAGTGTTATGGCTCTAGTTCCTATCCACATTGGCGTCGGGTAGTGGGGCTATGGGTCCAGCCGACATTGTAAACATGTTGCGTGTTTGTGCGCAGGCGGTTGTTGATCTGGGTCCCACATCGCCTCACGCTAGGCTATAGTAGTGTAGTGGGCTACTGTTTTGTTCTGTCACTCTGCTATGAGAAGGTCTGTCTATGCTACAGCTTTCTCTCCTCTCAACTATTTCATGCTGACGGTCAATCGGTGTCTATTGGGGGAGTATGCGGGGGGGGCTTTGTTTACCTTTTTTGGTATATGGGCTAAGCTAGGGCTGGTGTGCTGTTGTGAATATTTTGAATGAATGCGGGACTAGTTCGCTCTGGTCCGCCTCCCCTTAACGTTGTGTATATCAAGTTTCAAGTTTCTTTAATAGTTGTCATACAGAAGTACAGAATACTTTCATACAAAATGCTTCTTACTGTTACGCTCCAGAGACTGTGCTAGACAAGATAGTATCAAATAACATAGTATAGCATGTAATTTAGAAGTAGAAAATGAGGTCACAGTGTTCAGTATAGACATATGTACAATGTTCGATGCAGAATAGACGTAACTGAGTTACCATATAATATACAATACTATGCAGTGTACTAATGTACAATACTATATAGTGCAAGCAGAAATGGGATGAGGTACAATTTAGGTACAATTTACAGTAAGGTGTACGAGTTGTAGTGCAATCCTTCATCAATAAATATAAAGTGTGGGGAGTGGGTGCTACAGTGTGTTTGTTTAAAGTGAGTGTGTGCTATAAAGTGTGTGGAGTGGGTGCTACAGTGTGTTTGTTTAAAGTGAGTGTGTGCGTGTGGATGTGTGTGCTATGTGCGTTTGGTGGTTGTTGTTGTGTAGTGTTCATTGTTTGTAACTGAGGGGTACAATTCCCTGACTGTATTACTAGATATGATACTTACTACCACTACCTTTGTACTTAATATTCGGCCACCCAGTACACGGCATAAATATATTATCATGAACACTCTCACGTAGATGAAACGGATCCAACACAAATGTACGAATTAGAAACAGGTCTTTATTTCTACACAGCGATGGTGTGTAGAAGAAGCACTTAATCACTTAATTACATTTATGAATTGAAATAGTATGCACTTTTATGGCAAAGAGTATTCGTCGGTATATCAATAGAGAATGTCCAATCTCTGAAGGCGCAGGTGGTAAATATACGACCTGGAATAGTTAAGGAATAACAGCAATGATACTTTAATGATTATATACTAGATACACTAGAGGGGGTTAATCCGGTCGCTTGTAAGCCGACAGGAGTAGGAGGGGGGGGGGGGTAGAATCCGGCTGCCTCGTCCGGCCAAGGGTATCCCAGGTGAACCCACTGTAGTGCCGTTCAATGCGCCGGCGATCCTTGGACCACAGATGAAAGCAGGTGGACTCTTTGTGGGCCGGCTCTCTCCGGTCCACGGGGGAGAGACGTGAAGCGACCTCGTCTTGCAGAGCGTCTCCTCACCTTGCGTCCTCTCCAGGGGGGGGGGTTCCAACACACGGCAGTGTCGGGGGTCTTTATCCATGGAATAATCAAAGTATCCAAAGCATAATCCGTGCCTGGGAAGGCGGGCTGTCGTCGGTAGAATAATCCGGTATACAGGTCCACTCGCTCGTCGGCTCTGGGGCTCCTCGGGTGCAGCTTCACATAGGGTCAACCACCCTGGGTAAGCAGCCAGTTCTCTGCCCGAAACGATGGGGTACTGACTACGGTAGTATTCTCACCGCACGAAGCACTATATATTAACAGACTATTATTAGCTTAATAGACTACGTCCAACTCGACGATATAGTGCCAAATATGACTATTCAAATATTAATATACACGATGTCTCAATACCGATGGTAGGCAAACTTGGCCTTACTCCCACACGTGGCGTCGCGGGGAGGCTTTACGTCTGTGACTCTATTGGAGGGTAAGAAACTGGACTGAAAAGAAAGTCCTACTTTAGTAGCGCAGTATATATACGCACTATGAACAAATAGTCCCATTAGTGGTGCGGTAGCCAAATTCCTACGCGGAACTAGGACTTGTTCGTACATGTCGAGCGGTACGTTTGAACTGGGTCTGAGGGGTATGGCAGCCTGGCACCAAGGTCTCGACCAATAGTAGAATGGAGACTATTATGGGATGTTCAGTAGGCTAGAATGGATATTCAATGCATATTGTACAAGGAATATACAAGGGATATCAGGGAATATTAGAGAATATACAAATACAATTAAATATATATATATAAATAAATATATATATTCGGTTTAATCTGGCCCTTCACAACAGCCACCCCCTGAATAGGTCCCAGACCTAATCAGTTAAACAGAGACAGATTAATCGCGTTGTCTATTTACACATAAGGGTTTGCTGTAGGGGTCAGTCAACTTCACAAAGTCATAGGGTTGTAGGGTCATGGTCATCATCGATTGTGTCTGGGAGTCGAGGCAGTTCTATGAGCCTTGCCACGGGACGGGTGTAAGTGCGACCCTGGATGAGCACTTCAGCTGCTCGGACCTTGCCGTCGGCACCGGTGATCACTTTGCTTACGCGGCCGGCCGGCCACATAGCTCTGGGCAGTGATTGATCAATAATCATGACGACTGTTCCTTCTGTCAAATTGTCTCTCTCCTTTACCCACTTCTGGCGGGTCTGTAGAGACGGTAGGTAGTGCAGTAGGAAACTGTTCCAAAACTTGTCGGCTAATACTTGGCTGTACCTCCACATTCGTCGGCCGTTCGCTTCTTCAGGCCGGTACATTGTCTGGGGTAATGCAGGATCTAGCCGCACCATCAGGAGTGTGTTGGGGGTAACTGGGTCGATATCCGCCACATCACTGGAGACATATCCGAGGGGCTTCGAGTTAAGTACTCCCTCAATCTCCGTGAGGACTGTCATTAGGACTTCTTCCGCCACAGTCTGGGCCCCAAGTACTGCGTACAGGGCTGTCTTTATGGAGCGCACTTCTCGTTCCCAAGTGCCACCGAAGTGGGGTGCGTTTGGGGGGTTGAATTGGAAATCAACCTGTGCTGGAGCGAGGTGGGTCTTAAGTTCTGGGCCCATAGCTTGGAAGCTCTCTCTCAGCTCTCTTTCGCCGCCTTTGAAGTTTGTCCCATGATCGGACAATAGGGTAGACGGTCTTCCTTTCCGTGATGTGAATCTACGGAAGGCCATAAGGAATGAGTCTGTGCTCATGGTCGGGAGAAGCTCGATGTGTATCGCTCTGGTGGTCATGCATTTGAATACAATACCCCACCGCTTCTCGGTTCCTCTTCCTTTCTTTATGTGCAGCGGGCCAAAGCAGTCCATACCCGTTGAGTGGAATGGCTTGTCACCGATTCGGAGGCGACATGGAGGAAGGTCAGCCATCCTTGGTATGCTGGGCTGCGCGCGCCACTTGCGGCAGTCTAGACATGTTCGCTGGAAGCGTCGTACCGCCTCTCTTCCTTGTAGGATCCAGTAACGACATCTGATTTCCGCGAAGACTCTTTCTGCTCCTGCGTGATGTACATCCTCATCGTATTTCTTTATAATCAGCTCTGTGACCTTGTGTCGGCTGTTCAATACGATCAGGTATTTAATGTCATCCGGTAGATTGGGGGCTCTGCGTAGGCGACCACCCACTCTGATGAGGGTATGAGCGTCGCTCTCGGGGGCCAGGTGAATTAATCTGCTGTCGGATGGGACGGGCTTTCCTCCCTGTAGACAGGCCAATTCATCGGGGAACGAGTCTCTCTGGGCTCGCTGCAGTAGAAGCAATTCTGCTTCCTCGTAGTTAGCTGCTGACATATCAGCGGGGGACTTGCACTCCGGGTGGTACCGCAGGAATGTTCTTTGTTGTGCACTCTCTATGGACGTGCAATCGTCTATGTTAGGGTCGGTGGAGGCTACGGTGCTCAATCCACAGAACACAGACTTCTTAATTTCCACCTCCTCTGGACTTGCTTCCCTCGGGATAGGCATGGGCCACTGTCCTTCCGGGAGTCTTAGGAATGCGGGGCCGTCACTGTAGACATTGCGACGGGTGAGGTCATCCAGGGGCATCCCCCGGGTGATGACGTCAGCTGGGTTCTGTTTTGTATCAACGTAGCGCCACTCTGTTTCTCCGGTTAACTCTTCGGTTAAGTCTTGAATCTCGGTGACTCTGACTCCCACGAAGACTTTGTACTTGCATGAGTCCGATTTGATCCAGGCGAGTACCGTCGTGGAATCTGACCACAGGATTGTTCTAGACACCGGTATGGTGAGCTCACGTTGGATGAGCGTGGCTAGGTGCGCTCCGGCTAGGGCTGCGCAGAGCTCTAGACGTGGGATAGATTGTTGCTTGCGTGGGGCTATTCTCGAGCGGGCGAGGACAAATGCTGTGTAGATCTCTCCCCCCTGGTCTTGGGCCCGCAAGTAGGCTACTGATCCGTATGCGACCTCTGAGGCGTCACTGAAGACGTGTAAGTCCATTTTACATGTCTCTGGCCTCACCGTGGGTGGGAAGTAGCTTCGGCGCATATTAACGCCTGGGAGTGAGTGGAGCTCCATCTCCCACTCTCTCCAGGTGGATGCAAGGTGTGCGGGAATGGGGTCGTCCCAGCCCTGGTCCTTGTCCCACAATGCTCGTACAATAATTTTTGCCCTGGTGGTGTACGGTAGAATACATCCTAGCGGGTCATATTGTCGGGCGAGTGTTGTGTACACACTCCGTCTGGTGGTCGGCGCCGCCGCCGGCCTTCCCTGCTCCGTAGTCAGGGGCTTGTGTCTGTAGTGAAGCGAATCTGTTTTGAATCGCCACACCAATCCCAGGGTCATCTCCTGGGCTTCTCCCGGGATTGTAGCCATCCAGGTCTCGCTGCTGGCTGCCTTGTCCTCGGAGGAGAGGCTGCGCAGTACTTGCGGATCGCTGCTGGCCCACTGCCTGAGATCAAAGCCGCCTTTGATCAATGAGGCGCGGAGTTTAACCAGGAGAGCCTCGGCTTCTTCCTGGGTTGAAAGGCTTTGTAGACAGTTGTCTACGTAGAAGCTGTTCTTTACGCTGTGTCGGACCTCTTCGTCCGCTGCTGGGTCCTCTGCTACATGTTTCTGTAGTGCAAATGTCGCACAGCAGGGGCTGCACGTCGTTCCGAAGGGGAGGACTTCCCATTGGTAGATGGCTGGGTGCTCATCTCCTGGCTTCTCTCTCCATAGGAACCGTAACAGGGGCTTGTCCGCCTCTACTAATCTCACCTGCAGGAACATTCCTTTAATGTCCCCGCTGATGGCCACCTTTTCCTGGCGGAAGCGGAGTAGAACGCCGAGTAGGGAGGGGCCGAGTGTGGGACCGGGCAGTAACTCTTTATTCAGATTTTGGGATCCGATCTGGTAGCTGCAGTTAAATACTATGCGGTCTTTACCGTTGTGATGGACCTTGTGGTGGGGCACGTACCACGATTCAGTGGTCTGGTCAGCCTCTTTAATGTCCATCTTTGTGACGTGTCCCGCTGTGATGAGCTTCTCAATCTCAGCGCGGTATACACTCTCTTGGGCGGGGTTCTTGGCTAAGCGCCGCTCCGTGTTCAGCAGGTACCGTTCTGTGGCGTCTGTCTTGGCGTGGAAAGTAGGCATTCCTTATCGCCGCAGGAGTGGCGTGGCGTATCTCAACACGCCGTTGACCGGGACTCTCTTGGTCCCTGTCTCGAGGAGGTGAATTGCGTAAATGTCATCTTTAGAGCGAATGTCTTTCTTTCCGTTCTTAAAGGGTATTTGTTCCAAGGTCCATAGCCGCTCTACGTGTTGCAGGAGTGCGGTTTCTCCCTCTGTGACTCGGGAGTGGAGACATCTAGTGGCTGTACTTCGGTTGAGAGATTTGGCGAGCGGGCCTTGGAGAGTCCATCCCAAACGGGTCTCGACTGCTGCAGGACAGCCTCGGGGTCCGGTATGAACCCGGTCTATCGGGACAATGAGGTCTGCATGGTCGGAGCCTATCAACAGGGTCGGCATAGCATTGTCTATGAGCGGGATCGGTAACTTGCGCAGATGTGCATATTTCTCCATCAGCTTGGCGACGGGGTATGTGTACCGCGACAGTCCTATTTCTTGGCTGGTGAAAGCGTCTGCAATCTGGTACCGGCGCTCAGGCTGGCCGCTTGCTGCGATAGAGAATGAGACATTCTCGCCCTTTATCGTCTTCAAATCTCGTCTTATTGTCCGAATTGTCATTTGGGTTTCGCTTCCCCGCAGCCCTAGCTGGGCCGCAGCGGAGGCGAGCAGCAGGGTCTTCTCTGACCCGTCATCGAGGACGGCGTAAGTGTCCAGGACTTTATTCTGGTAGCTTAGTGTCACACGCACTACTTTTAGGAGTACTCGGGCTCCACTGCTTCTGGCGGGATCGATGTACATGACGCTCGCTTTGCGGCTGGATGGTGCGGGTGAAGGGCGCCGTCTGTTACTGTCGTGAAGTATGTCCAGATGGGCTCCATCGCACTTGGTGCACCTTTTCTTTAAGCGGCATTCGGCTGCCATGTGTGAGCGCGCACAGCGAAAACAGCGCTTGTGGACTTTATCCATTGACCTGCTTCCTCCGCGTTCAGCTTGGGGAAGGAGTCACATTGCGCTAGCCAGTGTTCTTTCTCACAGTAGGGGCACACTATCTTCCACTTCTCCGTTCTGGAGGGCGTACTGTGGCTCCTGCTGCTCGGTACTGACTCCGATTGGTGCATCACAGTCACCGATCTTCTTCCATCATTTAGTCGTCTGGTTCCTTCTCTGGAGCCAGGGGTGCTCCGTCCGAATGTATCTAGCCGTAGGCTGCTGACTTCTCTCGCCAGGAAGTCTGCTAGATCGAGGAGGTTCGGTTCGGGGCCATTCGGGTCTCTGTGGTCCCTCTGCCGCCTAAAGCGCTCCTGACGAGCGGGCGGCAGCTTCTCCAGGATCCTTTCCACATTTGAGTTGGCGTAAAGTTCATGCCTCCCCTTCTCTCTTTGCGCTCCCAACATCCCTACCAGGGACTGCACTCTGATGGACAGGTCGTCCAGTGCTCGATTGTCTATTGCTGGGGGTAAGCGGTCAATGTGTCGGATCTCCTGGATCACGTAATCCCATATGCGCCCATACCTCTGGTCCAATGCTACCAGCGCTGCTGTGTATGGGGTGGTGGAAGTCGCGTAGGCGAGCGCTATATTATGTGCGCGGGGTACCTTTAAGTGCTTCAGTAGGATGGCGTATTTGTGGCGTTCATCCAATACATCCACCAACATGGTCTCCAGACACATGCGGAGTTCTGTATACTGGGCCCGGTTCTCTTGGGTGAAGTCGGGTACCATAGGCGTGCCAATGTATGACGCTGACTGTGGATACATCGGCGAGCGTTGGGGGAGAGGCCTCCTAGGCGAGTCTCCTCCCGCTCCTTGGTATGGGCTGGTACCGGCAGTGTACCATGGCCCGCTTGTCCAGGTGCTGTTCCTCGGTGCGGGTCGTGCGTCGTGCTCACCCGTGTATAGAGTCGGGGGTCTGTAGCGCAGCTCCGCGGGAGTATAGCCTGGGCTGTACCGGACCTCCTGGTCCGGTAGAGTACTGTGCTGTCTTCGGGCGTGGTTCTCCTCCTCTTCCTCTTCGTCTTCAGTTAGGTCATCCAGTGCTTGTAGTCTCTGGTTTAGCCTCTCCACAGGATATGCTGCTCCTTCCCGGTTGCTAGGTCTCGCTTGGACCGGTGGGGGGAGGTGGTCTGTGGGGGGTATAGACCTCGTCTGTTGGTCAAGTTCAGGGTTGTTTACTCGGCTAGGGGATGCCGCCCTGGAGGTGTGTCTAGACGAGTTCCTGGAGCCTCTGGCGGAGGGAGAGGGTGTTGTCCGTCTGATCAGCTGTTCTATTAGTTGCGACTGCTGTCTGTCGCGCGCTGCGTCCCGTTGAGCACCGGCTCGTTCTCGGGCCACATTCTCTTCCATCTGAATGCGTCTTATTTCTAGACGTATCTGCTCGTGTTCGCTTCGCTGCTGGATCTGCAGTCGGTCGCGTTCAGCAGCGGCGTTCAGGCTGATGAGGAAGGCCTGCTGTAGGGTCCTCTCTGCCTCGCTGGGAGAAGGCGGTTGTATAGGGGAGCCTTCCCTCGGGGTACTCCTTGCGGAGCCTTGGAGCTCTATCTCCACGGTGCTCTCCCCGTCTTCTTCCGTGCCGAGTTCTCTCTCGGTAGCGTTGTATTCCTCCCGGGACTCATCGGGGACTACTTCTTCAGTACTGGCGGGGTGTGAAGTCATGTCTGGTTCCCACTGGTCCCCACCGTGAACTTGGTCAGTTACATTAGAGCCCGTAGGGGCCTCTATGGTCGGGGTAGTCTGGGCGTTGGGGTTAGACATACTTTTACTTTCTAGTTTTACCGCGTTTACTGTTAGTAGAAGACTAGGTTGTTGACTGACAGCGTAAGCCTCTAAGTACTGAGGGAGCCGTCGTTCGCGCTGCGGGCGTTGGTTAGGAGGATCGTTTCGTGGAGTGTTCATCATAGGCCATTTCAATATTAATAACACTATATTAATATTACACTAATTACCCTCCGGCTCGAAGGACCAATTGTAACTGAGGGGTACAATTCCCTGACTGTATTACTAGATATGATACTTACTACCACTACCTTTGTACTTAATATTCGGCCACCCAGTACACGGCATAAATATATTATCATGAACACTCTCACGTAGATGAAACGGATCCAACACAAATGTACGAATTAGAAACAGGTCTTTATTTCTACACAGCGATGGTGTGTAGAAGAAGCACTTAATCACTTAATTACATTTATGAATTGAAATAGTATGCACTTTTATGGCAAAGAGTATTCGTCGGTATATCAATAGAGAATGTCCAATCTCTGAAGGCGCAGGTGGTAAATATACGACCTGGAATAGTTAAGGAATAACAGCAATGATACTTTAATGATTATATACTAGATACACTAGAGGGGGTTAATCCGGTCGCTTGTAAGCCGACAGGAGTAGGAGGGGGGGGGGGGTAGAATCCGGCTGCCTCGTCCGGCCAAGGGTATCCCAGGTGAACCCACTGTAGTGCCGTTCAATGCGCCGGCGATCCTTGGACCACAGATGAAAGCAGGTGGACTCTTTGTGGGCTGGCTCTCTCCGGTCCACGGGGGAGAGACGTGAAGCGACCTCGTCTTGCAGAGCGTCTCCTCACCTTGCGTCCTCTCCAGGGGGGGGGGTTCCAACACACGGCAGTGTCGGGGGTCTTTATCCATGGAATAATCAAAGTATCCAAAGCATAATCCGTGCCTGGGAAGGCGGGCTGTCGTCGGTAGAATAATCCGGTATACAGGTCCACTCGCTCGTCGGCTCTGGGGCTCCTCGGGTGCAGCTTCACATAGGGTCAACCACCCTGGGTAAGCAGCCAGTTCTCTGCCCGAAACGATGGGGTACTGACTACGGTAGTATTCTCACCGCACGAAGCACTATATATTAACAGACTATTATTAGCTTAATAGACTACGTCCAACTCGACGATATAGTGCCAAATATGACTATTCAAATATTAATATACACGATGTCTCAATACCGATGGTAGGCGAACTTGGCCTTACTCCCACACGTGGCGTCGTGGGGAGGCTTTACGTCTGTGACTCTATTGGAGGGTAAGAAACTGGACTGAAAAGAAAGTCCTACTTTAGTAGCGCAGTATATATACGCACTATGAACAAATAGTCCCATTAGTGGTGCGGTAGCCAAATTCCTACGCGGAACTAGGACTTGTTCGTACATGTCGAGCGGTACGTTTGAACTGGGTCTGAGGGGTATGGCAGCCTGGCACCAAGGTCTCGACCAATAGTAGAATGGAGACTATTATGGGATGTTCAGTAGGCTAGAATGGATATTCAATGCATATTGTACAAGGAATATACAAGGGATATCAGGGAATATTAGAGAATATACAAATACAATTAAATATATATATATAAATAAATATATATATTCGGTTTAATCTGGCCCTTCACAACATTGTTCGTTTAGCAGCCTGATGGCCTGGGGATAGAATCTTCTTCTGAGTCTTTCTGTGCTCGCCTTGAGACTCCGGTATCTCTTGCCTGACCGCAGCAGTTCAAAGAGGCAGTTGTTCGGGTGACTGGAGTCTTTAATGATTCTCTTAGCCTTGCCCCTGCACCGCTTGTTGTAAATGTTCTGGTGGGTGGGGAGCCCCCCTCCAATTGTGCGTTCGGCTGAGCGTGTCACTCTTTGTAGTCTGCTTCGGTCTTGTGCAGTGCTATTCCCAAACCAGGAGGTGATGTTGCCAGTCAGGATGCTCTCTATTGTACATGAGTAGAAGTTCTTAAGGATCTTCTGACTGACTTGGAACTTCCTTAGGCACCTGAGGAAGTAGAGGCGTTGTCGTGCCTTCTTCACAACACTGTCAATGTGTGTGGTCCATGTCAAGTCCTCGGATATGTAGGCTCCGAGGTACTTAAAGCTGTTGACTCTCTCAACCGGTGCCCCGTCGATGCTGAGGGCGCTGTAGTCCTTGACCCCCGACCTCCTGAAGTCCACAATCATCTCCTTTGTTTTTCTGACGTTCAGGGAGAGGCTGTTTTCCTGGCACCATCCCGCCAGGACTTTGACCTCTTCCAGGTAGGCCCTCTCGTCGTTGGCAGAGATCAGGCCCACCACCACTGTGTCGTCAGCAAATTTGATGATTGTATTGCTACTCCGCTGAGCCACACAGTCGTGTGTGTACAGGGAGTAGAGGAGGGGACTCAGAACACAGCCCTGGGGGGCCCCTATGTTGAGGGTGATGGATGAGGAGGTGCAGTTGCCTGCTCTCACCACCTGGGGTCTGCCCGTCAGGAAGTCCAAGACCCACTGGCAGAGGTCATAGTTCAAGCCCAGGTCCCTGAGGTTGGCTATGCGTATGGAGGGGACTATGGTATTGAATGCCGAGCTGTAGTCGATGAATAGCATTCTCACATAGTTCCCCTTCCTCTTGTCCAGGTGTGATGCTGCTGTGTGCAGCACATGGGCTATGGCGTCCTCCGTGGACCTGTTGGGGCGGTATGCAAATTGCAGGGGGTCCATGTTGATGGGGAGGGAGGAGCAGATGTAGCCCTTTACTAGCTTCTCAAAGCACTTCATGGCTATGGAGGTGAGAGCTACAGGGCGGTAGTCGTTGAGGCAAGCAGGCTTGGATTTTTTGGGTACAGGGATAATAGTGGACTTCTTCAGGCAGGTGGGGATGACAGCCTGTTCTAAGGACAGGTTAAATATGTCCGTGAATACCGGGGCCAGTTGGTCTGCACAGACTTTTAGGACGCGGCCTGGGATGCCGTCCGGTCCTGCTGCCTTCCTGCTATTCACTTTTTTAAAGGTCCGCCTCACCTCATGCTCTGTTACCCTGAACACTGAGTCTCCATCAGCAGCAGACCCCCCCCCCCCCCCCCATTGCCGTGGCTTGTGGGCTGGTGTTGTTATTACCAGCGTCAAACCTCGCATAGAAGGTATTGAGGTCATTTGCTAAGGAGATGTCACTGTTCAGTTTGAGGGAGGCGCCTTTGTAGTCTGTCATCGTTTTGAGCCCCTGCCACATAGCTCTAGAGTCAGCCTGTTCAAACTGGAGTTCAATTTTATCCCTGTAGCGCCGTTTGGCCTCTGTCACTGTCCTCCTTACGTTGTATCGCGCCAACCTTGTGGTCATTCATGTTGCCTGCCACTAGGCCGTCGTTGTATGCTTTGGTGCGCGCTCTCAGAGCTTCACGGACGGATTTGTCTACCCAGGGTTTTTGATTTGGGTAAACTCTAATTGTGGTAGTGGGGATTGTTTCTTCCACCAAAGTACGAACATAGTCCAGCACTGTCTCCGTGTAGACATTAATGTTATCTGTGTCGCGGAACACACCCCAGTCTGTGCACTCAAACGCAGCCTGGAGCGTCTCCTCTGACGTCAAATCCCATTTCTGCACCTCTCGCGAGACTACAGGAGTGCTCTTGATTATCTGTTTGTACTTTGGTGAAAGGAAAATGGCCGCGTGATCCGACTTACCAAAGCCACTAGCAGAATGAGCCTTGTAGCCACCCTTGAATTGCGTGTAACAGTGATCTAGGATGTTACCGCCTCTGGTGTTACAAGTCACATGCTGATAGAAGTCAGGTAAGACCTTTCTCAGATTGGCGCTATTGAAATCACCCACTACTATAATGGCGGCGTTAACGTTCGCCGCTTGGATTCTATTTACCTCGTCGTGGAGTCTGGAGAGCGCGACACTATTGCTGGCTTGCAGTCGAATATACACTCCGACCAGGACGATCGCCGTTAACTCCCTCGGGAGGAAGAAAGGACGACACTTGATGGTTATATATTCCAGGTCTGGGCAGCAGTGGTTCGATAATTCCTTCACGTTAGCTGGATCGCTCCAATTGTTGTTAAACATGAAGGCGATACCTCCTCCACGCTGTTTGCCGGACTCTGCTGATCTGTCCTTGCTGTGGATGAAGAAGTGATCGGCCGGTTGTATGGCGTGATCTGGGGTTTCTGGCGACAGCCACGTTTCAATGAAGCAGAGAACATTGCAGTCTCTAACGTCTCTCTGGAATTGAATCCTTGCTCGGATGTCGTCCAGTTTATTGTCAATTGATTGTACATTGGCTAGCAATATACTGGGTAGTGGCGTTCGGTGTCGTCTGGTTCTCAGTCTGTTACGGATCCCAGCTCTCTTCCCACGCCGTCTGGTGATTCCTTTGTTCCTGGGGTCAGGATCTGGTCCCATTGTCCTGAGAATCTCCACAGGCCATTGCTGCGGTTCAGAAAGCTGATCCAGTATATGGGCTTGCTCATTCTACAGTATTTTGTGGTTTAGTTCTTTTATTCATTTAACCCCTTCATGGTGCACACCACAGTGGAGGTTGCTGTTTGCAACCACCAATGGTGCTCCATGTTAACATCAGTCCTTTGCTTTTGACATGTTGAAACAGTTCCCCGCCCGGCCGACGCCATGGGTGGGTCGGCCTGGCGAGTGGCTGGTGGGCTGCTAAAGCCTGTACCGCCACGGTATGGAATTGGCTGCGATTAGAACTGTGTTCGAATTTCTGTTTTTTCTATCAAAAAAATTGTGTCTGGTGGCGGGGCCTTGGGGGCCAGCCGGCGTCGACACATCGCGCAAGGTTGTTGACGTTATTAGCTTTGACCTAGCCGCAAGCTATAACCGCTCAGGGTTCCCCTCTCCGCAGCGAATTTTTGGTCTTCTGCTGGAGCGCGGGCGGTATTGTCCTAGGCCCCACACCGCCTCACACCGCGCAGCCAGAAGAAGAGAGAGCACGGCCTCGTCAGCGGCGATGACGAGGCCCTCGACAGGCGGCCATGATTTCCCCCCGCCAGAGGTATCCTGGGCGTTGAGTCGACAGGTGTCCACAAGGCCGACAGCCTTGGCGGCCGAGGGATCGGCCATGCTGGATGGGCTCGGCTTGAACAACAAGCCATCACCGTCCTGCCGCAAGCAGCCCGCTCTCCGATCACTCCCTCCCCCAACACCAGCGGAAAAAGGGGGCTCTGATTGTTTCCTTTGGCTGCGGGCCACTTGCCTTCGTTGAAGCGCGGGCGGCCCCACTTTTCGCTTCTCATGGGGACAGGGGCTGACACCCAGTTGATGGCTGAGCCTGGGTCTGTCCGTGAGAATGTTGTGCTGTCAAGCGGCTCCCACACCATAAGCTGTGTTGGTTGAGCCTGGTGGTACGTCTGTCAACTATAAGTGTTGTCAGCAGGGGGGCTCGAAACATTTTGAGGCACACAGTGCGGGCTTCCCCCGGCCTCGCCTTCGCCAGGCCAGGTATCATGTTGGTGCCTCCCACTCCTGAAAGATTGGCAGTGGTCTCGCAGGCACGCGTGATTTGGGTGGTAGTAATATCACTGCAGGGCTACGGTGTGTAGGAACCCATCACGCCTTGCATGTCCGGCTGCAGAACAACCCCTCAGCATGTTCTGGAGGGTGTTCAGTGGGGGGGCTTTTTTCACATAGAAAGTCCACTGTATCAAACCGGCCCTTTCTGTCGGGGTCCCCCCCTTGGGTGCGATTGCCTCGTGGGTAGTGTCAGGGTCAGATGTCCCGACACGGAACACTCTTCTCGCACGGGTCCAGGGTTGGCTACGCTCAGCGGGTGGGACCGGGCCAACTATCTACAGTTCCTGGCGGACCTGCGCCACATGGCGGCGGGTGCGTTGGGAGTGTCATCACATATGTCTACGGCAGTACCATATGTCGAGGTGGATGGAGAGAACGCTGAGGCGGGGACTTGTGTTTACACAACCCCACCCATTTTCGGGTTTGGTACAGACCCTATTGTCAGGGTCTCCAGCAGTGACAGCTCTGGTCAACGAGATCCAATCTCTGTGGATGAAGCAAGCCATCGTCGTGGCATTCTCCTCCCGGTGTTCTCTGGTGCCTGAGAAATCGGGAGGGGGGGGTGTCAGACCCAGGCTGGACCTGTCCCATGGGAAGGTTCAGCATTTTTTGGATCGTCTCCTACCTGTTGAACACTGTCAGGTGGGGGTCTGGTTCTCCTCCATAGACCTGTAGGATGCGTATGCGCATCTCCGATCTTCCATCCTAGGGCTTACCTACACTTCCTTTGCAGAGTTAGCGTATGAGTACCAGAGGCTGCCGTTCGGTTTTTCTCTGGCTCCCCGCATCTTCACCAAGTGTGTGGAGGCCGCACTGGGGCCTCTGTGTCGTCAGGGGTTACGGAGTGTATTCTGCCCTGACGACGTTCTGGTCCTTCGCGGTCAAGGTGGATCGTCAGGTCTTGTACCAGGCAGGTCCCTACCAGCCTGGGGTTTGCTGTAGACTGGAAGTAGAGTACTCCTCTTCCCAGTCAACGGTTGGAGGGCTATGGGCATCCCTCTCAGAGTGTGTTGTCAACACGCTCGGGAGGTTCCGTCCTAGGACGGTTACGGCGCTGTCTCACGTCACGTTTTTCACCGACGCCTCCCTTGCTGGTGACGCGTCGGGCCAACGCAGTAGGGGGCAGCTGGCAAACCATGCTGCCTGGTCTGCGCTACGTTCAATGTGTTGGTGTTGAAAGCGGTCCTTCTGGTCCTCGCACAGTGTTGATCAGGACGGACACTACGACGTCAGTGTCGTATATCGACAGACAGGGAGGAGTACGCTCCCCCTGTCTGCACCAGGCGGCGGGCGGCTGGCTATGGGCGTCCTCCATCTGTGCGGCCTGAGGGCTCCCCACATCCCCGGCAGGGTGACTGTGGGTACAGGTGTACTGTCGCAGGGCGGTCCTCATCCTGACGGGTTGGGATTACGTCCGGACATAGCCAGGCAGGTCTGGGACCGATGCCGTGCCGCCTGGGATTCTTCCCCATACATCTGAGGTCAGTTGTTGGGACGGGTACATTGAGGGGCGCAGGTTCTTGATCCTGATGGTGATACCATCCGGAATGCGCATGCTCCCTCCACTGTCGCGCTTTACGTGGGCAGATGACGTATGTTCCAAGTGTGGTGTAAGGCGGGGGGCCGGGACCCAGTCTCCTGCCCCCTGGATGCTGTCCTTAGTTACCTCCAGTCTCTCCTTGATAGACTGTCGGCTTCGACGGTGAGGGTATATGCAGCAGCTATATCCTCCTATCATGAGGGATTTGAGGGGATGTCTTGTTCAGCCACACTCTTGTGAAGCGTTTCCTGCTTGGCGCTCGATGCGTTAAGCCGGTGCAATGCTCTTTGGCTCCGAGTTGGGATCTTCAATTGGTCCTCGGTCGGTTGTCCTTGGCCCCGTTTGAGCCTCTTGAGCAAGCGCCGTTGGAACAGCTGTCGTTCAAGACCGCGTTCTTGCTGGCCGTCACCTCCGCTGAACGCGTGGGTGTGCTTTGTGCTCTCTCGGTACGACCAGAGTGCCTGTCTTTCGTCCGATTGCGGTGCCACTCTGCGGCCTAATCCTGCCTTCGTGCCTGTAAATATCCGGAGTTCTTCCGCTCCAGGGATATTGTGGTTCAGGCGTTTCATCTGCCTCCTCACGCTAGTGAGTTAGATGCGGGCCTTCACCTGTCATGTCCGGTCCGTGCTTTGGGAATTACCTCAGCCGTACTCAGGACCTCGGGGTCACCGTTCAGCTTTTTGTCTGTCACGGTGGTTCTCATGCCGGTAAGGCACTATCGAACAACGCCTGTCCCATTGGTTGTGCGAGGGCATTGCCCTCTGCTACACGTTGGCTGGGCAGGATCCCCCTGGGGGCGTCAGGGCGCATTCCACTCGTGGGGTGGCTGCCTCTGCCGCTCTCCTGGGTGGGGCTTCGGTGGAGGACATCTGTGCTGCAGCTTCATGGTCCTCCCCGGGCCCCTTTGTAAGGTTTTACCTCATGGACATGACCGGGGGTTCTGTCTCCCAGGCGGTTCTGGGGTCTGTGGCCTTTCCTGCTTCCCGTCCTTGGTAGGGTAGCAGGAGTGTGTGGGTATGGGCCACAGTGTGTTAAGTCACACGTGGTTCCGCCTGTGCTGTGTGTTCAAGGGGTTCTAGTTCCTCCTTGCTCGCACTCCGGTGGAGTTGACTGCGCCCCCCCTTCGTTAGGGAGGATGGGGTGACAGGACTCCCCAAACCCCTTGATGTGGGCTTACGGGTCCTCAGGGGGTACATTTGTCAGGCCTCGCGTCCGCTCTTACCCCATATCTCGATAGGCTTAAGAGCGGGACACGATAAGCCAAGTACGATAATATAACGATAGGTTATGTATATAACCTAGTTATATGAGTACTGGCTGAGCGTCCCGCTCTTAAGCGGCCCTGAGTCCCCTTGAGGGATCTTTTGACTGGGAACGAGATTTTGACGAGGAAGGGTGTATTGGGGACCACGCCTACTATCTTATAGGCTACGCCTCCCTAGGGGCGGGACCCGGCAGGTGTGGGTGTATTTCGTTTATTCGTTGTGTAAGTACAATAGGTACATGAGATGAGGTATATCTCGATAGGCTTAAGAGCGGGACGCTCAGCCAGTACTCATATAACTAGGTTATATACATAACTTATCGTTTTTACACCTGGCCAGGGGCGGACTGGGACACAACTTCAGCCTGGGACATTCAGACGCACCAGCCCACACACCGGCCACGAAACCGGCCCACACAACCGCCGTTATGAAACACTCGTCCAGTATTAAACAACCCAAGGCTGTGGCTAAGGAGTCAACATCAGGGAGACCAAATCTACACCCCGCCCCTAGATGTGCACTCGTGCACAGTGCACGCACGCACACACACACACACACACACACACACACACACACACACACACACACACACACACACACATACCGTTACTTCCTGTCATTGGCATACGTTTTATTTTTTTTACTAACATCTTAGTGCCTCATTAGCCTAGGGATTAAGGATACATGAAGTATTAACTATACCATAATAATAGTGAGGTTTTGATCCATAGAAAGGTCGGTGCTACACAATTTCAGTTAGATTCGATTTATTGTCCGTTAATTTTGCACTCATGACATTAGTTGCTTGCCGTTTAATCAACATCGAAAGACCCCCCACTTCCTCCAGACACCCATTCCAAGAGCCTGTTCGCTTTCCAGGTCTCTCTCTCTTTCTGTGTCTCTCTCTCTCTGTGTCTCTCTCTATGTCGCTCTCTGTGTCTCTCTCTCTCTCTGTGTGTGTTACTCTCTGTCTCTCTCTCTGTGTGTGTCTCTCTCTGTGTGTGTGTGTGTGTCTCTCTCTCTCTCTCTCTCTCTCTCTCTCTCTCTCTCTCTCTCTCTCTCTCTCTCTCTCTCTCTCTCTCTCTCTCTCTGTGTCTCTCTCTCTGTCTCTCTCTCTATCTGTGTCTCTCTCTCTCTCTCTGTCTGTCTGTCTGTCTGTCTGTCTGTCTGTCTGTCTGTCTGTCTGTCTGTCTGTCTGTCTGTCTGTCTGTCTGTATGTCTGTCTGTCTGTCTGTCTGTCTGTCTGTCTGTCTGTCTGTCTGTCTGTCTGTCTGTCTGTCTGTCTCTCTGTCTGTCTGTCTGCCTGCCTGTCTGCCTGTCTGTCTGTCTGTCACTCTCTCTGTCTCTCCCCCAATTAAACTGTCCTACTCTACATCACCAGCATGTTTTGCAGCAAGTCACTTGTTCCTTCCTCTACTAAACAGGTCTGTAATTTTCTAATATTGTTCTGCCTCTTTTACTAGCAATTTTAGTTTTTTAATTCTAGCCTTTTAATTTTTTTTGAATATTGTTCTGCGTCTTTTACTAGCAATCTTTTTTTTTTTTTTTTTTTTAACCACAAGGTGAGGTCAAGGGCTGCAGCGGCGTCGGACGCCGAGCGTCACCACTATTAACAGAATTTGGTTATAGTCATAACCTAACGTTCTGTATACATAGTGGCTCCGCTCGGCGTCACTCATGCACAAGGGAGGCCAAGCGGGAGCCACCGGCCGACAAATACACCCCGCTGAAGGCCCCCCACAACCATCAGAACAGGGAGGGCCGAGCCCCCCCGACCCCCCCTAATGGAGGGCACCCCCCCTATTGGAGGTTTCCCGGGAGGGCGATGGACCCGACCGTGCGAAGAGGCACTCAAGCAACTCAACGCACAGGGTGAGCAGACCGTGGCCTGACCACACGACTACACACACACACAACCTGCATGCCACCCGGGAACGAACGGAGGGAACAACCTCGTTACTGCCCCCAGAATCACGGGGTCAAGGGCAAACCCAACCCCGTGGCAAGGCCGTAGCAGCGGAGCGCGAAGGAAGGCCCAGACCCACCAAAGGGACTGGACCCCCTGGAACGGGGGCCCGGAGAAGTCCATGATGCCAGCATCAAGACCCCACCAGGTGGGCACTTAGTGACCCCGCCCCCCACATCGCCAGCGTATTCGGACAAAGGCCCCTCAGCCGAGCGGGCCCTGTCCCCCCAATAGTACACCGCCTGGCATACTGACCCTGCAGTACAGACAGTCAGCACGGCCGAAATAACAAGACTTACCACGGAAGCAGGCAGCGCACCGGGGAAAAAAACCAGGCAACAGGCTGTTAACCCGAGCCTGGAGACTGCGGACGAGACAGGCGCCAGAGGGGACAGCTGAACACAGCCGCACCGGCGGAAGGGGCGTATGCTGGCGTTGTCGTCACTATGACAAACCTCCCTCAAAGCGAAGGCTGACACAATTGGCAGACGTCACGAACGTGCAGGGGCACACTCAACCGGGCAACCCGGGAGTTGACACCGCACCGACAGAGAACCAACCACCCAGGCATTACCCTATGTGGTGGTCGGCCCCATAACCCCTCAGGAAAAAAACTCCAAAACGTACCTGCGGCCCACCGCAGTACCGTTTCAGTTTCCAACAGGGTTATCCCGGGCCTACGGGTCAACGAAAACATTACTCCGGACCGGGCCCGGCGATACGGGGAGCACAGGATCCCCCGAGGAGGTAAAAAACCACCCCAACAGGCCCCTCTTCGCCACACGTAAGAGAAGAGCGAAAGAAATGGAGAACCAGCCCCAAACACCCCGTACTTGGTATTCCCAGGAGGTCACCCAACCAAGTACTAACCAAGACCAACCTGCGTGGCGGCCGAGATCTGACGAGATCGGGCGTGTACAGGTTGGCACGGCCGTAAGCCATTACGACAGTGTAGAATACAATGTACCCAACAAGGGCTCCATAGCGCTTAACCCTGTGACACCCGGACCGACCTGGCATTTTTCCCCCCGAAAAAAGCCCAAGTCCCTCAGGGTACCAGAACAGCAGATCTGCATCCCCGGCGGACAACGGGTGCAACTGATCAGGACCAGCGTGTCCAGAACCAGTCCCGTGTCCTAACCACGCCGATCTGCCAACTCCAGGAGAAGGGGCAGACATGCGTGTTGATCTTAGACATGAAAAGAAGGCGCCACCCAGACGTTCGGTGCGAACCGCGCCCGGCGGCCCACCCCCAGGGGCGTGAAACCCTTCTACGTATGTTTCAGATCCATTCTGTCATCATCCCCCCGATATGAACGAGAATCCGTCGACAACCACACAGGTCGTCGGAAGAGGAAAAACCCCCATCCCAGTTGCTTTATAAAAACGCTGTTTTAACCCCAAGCAACCAAGGCGCGCCAGTCAGTTGCTTAATGTCCAACAGAACATCCCGAACTAGCACTATGTGTGCGTCGGGTATATCCACATATTTAGACCTTTCATTGAATCCCCAAGGCGCCCAGGGGAACGACAAGAGGGGTGAGATGCAACCAACTCCAACTCTTTATAATAATAAAGAAGAAGCATCAACAGTATAAACCCAACTGCACAGCTGGGAGTAAAAACTGTTTATATTTTTACATCCAGTCACTCCTTTTGTCAAAGAGTATAGACCGAACTTCCCCAGAAGCCTTCCCACACGAGTCGCAGTTATGAAAAAGACATGTCAACTGTGAGTCACGTGACCAACTGACTCAAGTTTACACATAAAATCGAGCGTAGCAGATCCGTAAGCCCTACGCTCTAACCCGACACTTTAACACCACAAACCTTACGTAAAGATCTCAACTCATACTCAACTCGCCATAGCAACGTATATGCTATGACGGGGGGAAACCCTGTACACGACTCCTGTTTGTAATAGGAGTCGTGTCAAGATAACGACTCATCTCTCAATGTAATAATCCAGATTCACATTTCGCAACCCCATCATATGTATTAGTGAATAAACACACAGTTTGTTTGGCCAATAATATAGTCCCCTTTTTCAGGGAACTTTTTATTTATTATTTACGGCACAAAATCATGAGGGGGCCGGGGAGGGTGTAGAGGGGACCACAGGGGGAAAAGTCACTTTTAGCGGCGTCTGCCGCCTCGAGCCGCTCGGGTTTTGCCACCCCGAGAAGCCCCGGAGGGACGGTAGTGAATCGGCTGCTGGTCACGGCGTTCCCTACCGTCTCCTCCGGTCGTGGATGGGCCGGCGGCAGCAGAATCGCCGTCTCTCCTCCTGGCCTTCTTGGAGGGGCCAGCAGTGGCGGCGGAGGCAGTGGTAGGCACGGCGGAGGGAGCTCGACGTCGTGGAAGCCTTCTGACTCCACCGGCAAGAACGGGAGGCGGAAAATGGAGCTGGAGCACGGACCGCTCCTCTGCCATCTCTCTGCACGTTGAGGTCATCAGCTGCAGGGCCTTCCCGAATAATCCAGCATCGGAGAGGTCGGCCGTCAGAAGAGGGGCTCTCTTCTTCTCCGGCACTCGAGCCTGCTCCAGCCAAAGGTGGCGCTGGGTCAGGGTGGCCAGGGCGCGCATCTTCCCAGAGGCTATGGCCTGCACCTGGGTAAGATGCAGGACAGCTCCTGCCGCCTGGGTGATCTGATCGCATTTTACCTCGGTCAGACCCGTGCTGCCCGTCATTATCCCCAATACAAATCTAGCCAGGTGGGCGATGTTAGAAGCCGCAGCCAGTGATTGTGTACCAGCGATAAATGACTGGTCACCCCAATATGCCAATCGCCTAGCCGATCTTCCATGGAGAACCGGCTTGCATAATGGTTCCCACACCACATCCGGACAGAGGAGATCGGCCATCGGCCTATCAAGCCGTGGCACGCCCTCTCTCATACCTTTGACCAACCCCGACACCCGCGTAACTGGTACGTAGGCGGGGGTAAGTCCCATGATGTGAGACACCGCCTGACCCTGACGAACATAGGCCCCCATTGAGGGGAAAAATGGGTAGACAACGTCCACCCCTCTCACCGGGCGACGCTGCCAGAGATGACCTATGAGATCATCGGGGGCAGGAGCAGGCAATGGCTACGGCAGCGGCACGCCATTTGCAGCGGCAGCTACAGCCATGAGCTCGGGAAACAAAGCCTGCAGTTCCCCCTGCTGACTTTCCTCCACCGAACCCGCATCCCTCACATGCAGCAGGCTTCGACCAATTGAGGAGCCACAGTCTGATGTGGCTGATAGCAGGGCATCCTGCCGAAGAAGCAGAGGTGGTTCCCCGACATCCTCGAAAAAGGCGCCCCAAGGAGACATTTCTCCCCCCTCCGGTGTTTCCTGGACAGGAGGGATACTCGCCTCCACAGGGCCTTCAAACAAGAATCCGTCCGACTCTTCCATGAAATCCTCAGTTTCCATCGGACATGCAGAGCCCGACGCATCCTCGCTGGTCTCCAGCAATTCCCCAAACCCAGGCCGTTCGCGTCTGCATGCCAGCATCTTGCGACGTGAACGGGCAGACGCGAAAAGCTTGCGTCGCAAATCCTCCGGAACCAAAAGAACCGTCCGCTCAACAACGGACGATTCCCTGGAACCAGAGGAACCAGAGTCGAGGGGCGACGGCACCGATGCCTCGGCTCCTCGGAGAGGCAAACTATCCATCGGCTGTCTCCTGGGCTGGGTCGGCAACCACGAAAGTGGCAGCAGCCCCGCACCAGTACGCACGACAGAGGCGGGAATGGAGAACCGCTGGTGAAGAGTGGGTCTACTCTCCGAAGTAGACATTATGACTTAGCTTTTTCTTTTTGAATAGTTATGAGAGAAGAAAAAACTAAGCACAATGTAAACACGTCTCAACTCTTTTCAACTAACAACACGTCAAGTGGGGTACTACCGAGGCACTTCCTTGTGGTGAAAGCGAGAAGGAGGAGAGCAGGTGACCACACACCTGCTTATGAAGGTAAGCTAACGAGGGGTGTGGTCAGACGAATACTGGGATAAAGGTACATTGTGGAATTTTATTCAGTGCGCGTGCACATATCCGAGGATAGTGCATGAGTGACGCAGAGCGGAGCCACTATGTATACAGAACAGATTGCAGAATGGGTACAATACAGTACAGCTCAATACACACAATTGTTAAGGGCATGCAGACAAGAGAAAGACTTTCGTCTTGTTTACATCATGGTCCCCCATTTTCAATTCATAACATATATGACATACATTGGGTGGGGGGGGGGGGGGACTGTACATTGGAGGGGGTTGGGTTTGGACATTTACAGGGGCCAGTTTCGAATGGCATATCATTCTTGGTTGACACTGAAGTTAGTAAAATGCCATCCGAATTATGAAAAAGCTTTCTTGATGGAGAAACAGTGTATCAAAAATCTGAAAGAAGGAAAGATAGCCTACTGTTTGAAATTCTTACAGTTGTTAGATTACTGATTCCCTCTGCTGATCAGCTCTTCCACCTTAGAGCTATATCTCCAGGAAGCCTCACGTTGTTCACTAAGCCAGGACAACAGCCTGCTCCTGAACATTGGTAAAACCAAGGAGCTGATCGTGGATTATAGGAGAGAACAGCAGGAGACACACACACCACTGAGGATTAACAGGGCTACCGTGGACAGGGTGAGCAGCTTTAAGTACCTGGGGGTCCACATCTCAGAGGATCTGACATGGTCAACACACAGACACAGTAGTAAAGAAGGCAAAGCAGCGCCTCTACCACCTGAGACAGTTAAGGAAGTTCAGAGTATCGGGGAAGATACTCCAGTCCTTCTACTCAGGAGCTGTAGAGAGCATCTTGACAGGAAACATCACTGCCTGGTATGGAAACAGCACGGCACAGGACAAGAAGGCCCTACAGAGAGTGGTGCGCTCAGCCGAGCGTACCACGGGTATTGCACTACCTCCCCTGCAGGTTCTATACAACAAGAGGTGCAAATCCAGAGCCTGCAGAATAATGAAAGACCCCCACCACCCCAATAACAGCCTGTTCCAGCTGCTGAGGTCAGGCAGACGCCTGCGAACCCCAGCTACTAGGACAGAGAGGCTTAGGCTCAGATTCTTCCCCCAGGCCATCAGAGCCTTGAACAATGAACATTGAGTGCCACAGAACACTGAACTATCCACACACAAGCACACATGAGCACACACACGACACGCACGCTGTGCACTAGCAGCCACTTTAACACTTTAACATGAGCGGGCACACACTCATGCCGCACTCACACACACTTATTGCCAAAAGGAAAGGCCACTTTAAATTAGTATAGCAACAGTAACAGTATATTGCACTACCAAAGCTACCTAGCATGCAGTGGCGGCCGGTGGGTTTCGCCACTAGGGGGCGCTATACCAAACATATACCAAACATGTACAGTACAGTACCACGCAACACTCATTGCCAGACGTGAGCGATTCGACTCACGCTCACGGCAATGAATCGGCTCTTATGAACGAGTCGCTCAGCTGTTACTACAACAACACACAACCAGTCAAATAAAGTATAGTCTAGACTCTAATTCACAACTTGAAACACAATATATAAATAGAAAAGTTAGAAACAAAACTCGCCCGTCTACAAACACAGGCAGATCTCTCCCTCTCTCCTTCTCTCTCTCACACACAGCGCGACGTGGAATCGATTCGTTACACAATCAGACCTATTATATACCAAGAATAACTTCAGTATGAGTACAGGGCTGTACACATATTTTGCATATTGTTAAACGAGCCAAGGCTAGCTATTAAACTATCGATATGAATCGAAAATCTGGGACCCTGATGTAAACAAGACAAACGTCTTTCTCTGGTCTGCATCCCCTTAACAATTGTGTGTATTGAGCCGTACTGTATTGTACCCATTCTGCAATCTGTTAATAAAGTTCTCATTCATTCATTCATTCATTCAAACATAGACGATATTGAACAAGCCATAATCCACGTATTTTCAATCCGAGAGAGCTGCAGTAGTTAAATCAATGAGCCATCGAGATAGTCAGTGTGGTAAGTAACGTTATTATTGCATCCAAGATTGATACAGATACAGAGAGAGAGAGAGAGAGAGAGAGAGAGAGAGAGAGACTCACTGTTTAGTTGAACGTCCAGGGCCAAGTTAGCAGTTAGCCAAGTGTTAGCTCAGCTGAGCTCGTTGCCACAACACTCAACAAGTACACCTTTGTCCATTTCCGCTCGAACAGACTGCAAAACTACCTGGCGTTCTATCGCCATGCTCTAAGACAAACTCTAACCTTAACCAACTTTGAAAGAGTGCCTAAGCTTAAGAACTTGCAGTCACGGCATGGCAAACAGCTGCATGCATCTCACAACAACACAACTATCTCAACCAAGCTAGAAGCTAGAAATTGGATTCGGCCAATCAGATATCGTCTCTGTGAAATTCTGCCATGGAAAGAAATACTGGCGTCGGCCAATCAGAGAGCGTCTCCGCGAAATGCGGCTATGGAAAATCCTTCACGGAAGTTCACGCTGCTGGCTAGACCGCTTCAAATCGCGCTCGGATTCCAACATAATAGTCATATTTCAACGCACAACGCCGTATGCACTGATTGGCTGTGACGGAGACAGCGATCAAACTGTGACGCGCACGCAGAGCGCTATCGCGTATTGCCCCCGAGAAATACGAAAAAATAAAAAAAATAAAAAAAACGTGATGTCACTTCCTGCTCTGGAAAACGGTGTTTTTTTTATTTAGATAATAACGTTATATTGTGCATTGGAAATACAAACATACTTAAAATGAGTAAATATTATTAATTTTAAACATGTTTATATTATTTATAGGGCTATAAAACACAAAAACGAAAAAGTTTTATTCTCTTCTTCTCTGATTTAACAGCAGCTGGCCAGCAGGTGGGTCGGCGCCCTAGCGCCCCTAGTGGTGAGCCGCCACTGCTAGCATGTCCTATATGCTCTGTAAATAACTATGTACAGATATCGAGATGTCACACCATGTTACCTGTTACCTGTTATTGCACAATGTTGTTTTTATTGGATTCTATTATATGTTGTACCACTGTATTGCACATCGTTGCGGGCAAGACCACCCGCATTTCATTGTATACTTGTATGCCGTGACAAATAAAACTCTTGACTTGACTTGACTTAAGCACAACATTTGATGACACAGAAGCGAATCTTCTTTCAAACAGCAATGGCAGGCAGCTCGCACAGTAGAAGCAATCATCTGTGTTATCTGATTTGGAGAGTATTCCTTCATTAAAAGGACAACAAAAAACGTCTCTGAAGGCTTATATTGTCAGAGAATAGGCTACGGTGTCAGAGAATTAGGAGAATTAGGCTACGCTATGGTATGCTCCAAATGGCATTGAGTTTCTCTCGTTCTATGTCACGGATAGGCTAGGGGACACAAATTCAGCCTGAGACGTTCAGAGTCGCTCCGGCCCGCGTGCACACACTATTGTCACCTATGTGTGTCGTTGTGCTCTGGGTAGTGTATCTGTAGTAGAGCGCTGTGTAGGCTACATCATCTGGATGGACTGTTTCTGTGCGAGCGAGCATGAGTACTATGGAATTTAATCCTGCCGGCCCACACACTGGCCCACACACCGGCCCACACACCGGCCCACACACCGGCCCACACACTGGCCCACATACCGGCCCACACACTAGCCCACACACTGGCCCACACACCGGCCCACACACACCGGGCCACATACCGGCCCACACACTGGCCCACACACTGGCCCACACACCGGCCCACACACCGGCCCACACACCGGCCCACATACCGGCCCACACACTGGCCCACACACTGGCCCACACACCGGTCCACATTAGTGGCCCACACAGCGGCTCACACTGGCCCACACCGGCCTGCCGTACAGACCATGTAGCCTGGGAGATGACTGAAATCACTGCAAGAGTAGGCTATTCTTTTATAATTTTTCAGCATCTTTCTGTGGCAATTTTCATTTTTACATCTAACTTTTTCAGCCCTACCCTACCAAATTGGGCCGATCGGAGTGGACTAAATGGGCCAGTCAAACACTGCATCAAAAAAATAAATAAAGTAAAAAAAAAATATATATATATATATATTTTTTTTTGGACCAGCCCACTTTGGTTCCGGCCCATCGGGATTCGTCCCGAACGTCCCGATGGCCAGTCCGGACCTGCACCTGTCAAATAACTTTTTACGCAACTCATATGTATGTTATGATGCTGATCTGTGGGTATATGTTAGGATGCTGATCTGTGGGCATATTATGTTAGGATGCTGATCTGTGGGTATATGTTAGGATGCTGATCTGTGGGTATATGTTAGGAGGAAGATCTGTGGGTATATGTTAGGATGATGATCTGTGGGTATATGTTAGGATGCTGATCTGTGGGTATATGTTAGGATGCTGATCTGTGGGTATATGTTAGGAGGAAGATCTGTGGGTATATGTTAGGATGATGATCTGTGGATATATGTTAGGATGCTGATCTGTGGGTATATGTTAGGATGCTGATCTGTGGGTATATGTTAGGATGCTGATCTGTGGGTATATGTTAGGATGATGATCTGTGGGTATATGTTAGGATGAGGATCTGTGGGTATATGTCAGGATGAAGATCACTTTAACCTCTTAAACCTGACGGGACGTCCCAAAAATGACATCAGGTCATAAATCAAGCTCTATAGACTGTCTGACAAAATTATTTTAGATTTTTTTCACACGTATTCAAGTATAAACATCATAACCATGTCACAACAACAGTTATAATGTATATTATCATCATCAATACGTTAGTTTACCAATAGGTTAAAGTGTTATTAGTTCAATTTTAGTTTACATTTTTCTGTTGTGATCGCGAAAGTCGGCCATTTTGAAAAAGTGACCATCGGTAATTGTAGTCATTTTGATGCCATTTTGAAGAGGACATCCAGAGCGTTCAATGAGCGTTGGAATTTAAAAAAGAAATACACTTCCCAGAGGCCTCTAGATCAAAAAAAGCAAATTACTTCTGTATGAATATTTTAATATCTCTTATTACTCAGGATAATATACCACACAACTGAACATTATTGGCATATATTGGAGCGCAGTTAGTTTGTCTCCCCTATTTTGAGCATTTAGCAACAATCAGATTTGAAATAAGTTTCAAAATGGCGGCACTCTGGCAAGAATAAGAAACCTAGTATATTTCATTATCTGTTCTTATGCACACCTGGTGATACTAAATCCAAATTGAACTCTGGCATTTGAAAGATAAGATTTGGCACAATCCATAAATGTGCGAATAAGGTCATTTATAAGCCTGCTATTCTATATTCTATAATAATATTTCCAATTGCATTGGTCCGGATGGGAGAATTCAGTACTGTATCTACAAAACCTTCTGTTTAATCATCTTCCATTTATTAATTTCCTTAGATTCCTTAGATTCCTTAGCTCAGTGGCAGTTTTTCATGTCTGGTCATTTTTAGCATGGTGTTATTCACTGTCAAAGATGCAAAGAAAAATCATAATTCATATTCTCCTTTGTTTCATCACAATTTAAGCAAGCCTAGTAATACACAATATTTCTGACACTGGGAATACATTCACTGAGGTCCATAGATGTCCCTAGATACCAAGAACATGCAAATGGACCTTGCATTTACCTATATCTAAGTTCAGTGATCGTATAGTTTTCTATATTACCCTTCTCCTGCATGGTTTGGTATTTCAGATGTTCGGTTCAATTAAAGGGAGGCGGACGAGGTGGTCAAATCAACAACTGCGGTGTTTATTAATAAACCACAGCTTAGGAATCAAAACAAGTACATCGTCTCTTTGGTATATCTAATTGTCTCTTTCATGTGGCTGTTTGGTCCATGCTCCGATCAGCTAGGGCTGATCAGAGCTTTCTCCTCTTCGGTGCTGGGGTGGTATTATTTGTTGTCTTGGGTTTCCATGCCAACACGCGTCTTCTCTTAGTGGTTTGCTGGTCGTTCCTCGGCGGTCAGGCAGGGAGCGCTTGATTTTCGTCTCGGCGGAGTCTGCTATGAGCCTCGGCTCTGTCATCTGGTGTCAATGGCTCTGAGTCTCCAGTCCCCCTCTGTCGGTGGAGGTTTCAGCGCTCCAGGTCTGTCTCTCAGTCCCCAAGTTCCTTCTCGCTGTGTCTCAGGCTCGGCTCTTGAGTTCTGTGTGGCTCGCCTCCCCGGATCCTCTCCGGGTCTGTCCCCGGGTGTGTGTGTCTGTCCGTCTCCATCAGCCCTTTTTATTAGAGCGAGAGAGAGAGAGAGAGAGAGAGAGAGACCTTCCCTGCCTGCC
Organism: Notolepis coatsorum; assembly: GCF_963971535.1. NCBI lineage: Eukaryota > Metazoa > Chordata > Actinopteri > Aulopiformes > Paralepididae > Notolepis > Notolepis coatsorum. The sequence goes on from NC_140166.1 coordinate 88,842,138, forward strand.
TAGTCACGTCACTCCCACAATCTGGCTTCCCTTTTTGGCCACATTCCTTGTAGCAGGAACTTTTCTGCTGGGTCTTGCGTCAACATGTTACACAATTATTCTGCTGACACAACCGTTCACCATAGAATCTGTCGGGCTGTTTAATCATTACTTGATGAGGGGATCCGTTTTTCACTGAGTAACACATCCTTATTCTTGTGACAAAATGTTTACATAGTGTAACTTGTAAGCTCTTGATTCACAGATAATAGCATACGTCCATCAATAGAACACTTTATTTCCTGATTAAATTATATGACCAATATTGTATAGTTGTTTATCTTTTTAGCATTAAGAGTTTTTATTCCTTATGGTAACTTCTGTTATTCTAATAGTTCTAAGAGTTATGCCTACATGTAACTTATGAAATTGCTAAACCTATTAGTATATTATTGATTTGCACTGTTTTAACTGGTGGCAGTTTCTGTGATGTGAAAGGAAGATTCCAACTGTTTTGGTGTCACCTTTCTGACCTCTGTACCTTAGTCAGCAGCAGCTGCCGTTCTAACCTGAAATTACTTAAATATGACCTTTTGATCTCAACTGTTATTCTCAGTTGGTTCCTGTTTCAAAGATAATTATATCCTTCCTTGTCTGTTTGAGGTGACCATTTCCCTTTAGAATGTGCTGTTTGGAACGGGGGTTTTTACTCAATCTCTATAGAATGCCAAATGGTCTCCTGTTTGACGTATCCAAGGCTATTTGGTTTAGTGACCTCTGTGGCCTTGCGGTAGGTAGCTATTTGACAGGGGGAGGGTTTCTCACAGTGGCCAGTACACTAAAATACCAACTCCTTTCTTGATTACCTCAATATAGTCTTGAGGGGTCATTGATTATCTTAAATGTCAGCCATCTGGTCTGGGGAGTCAAACTGTCTACCCTCTTTCAACCAACATGGTGTTTTTCCGGCTCCTTCTTGTAACTCAACATTTTGGTACATTTATAGTTTGCTTTATTCATGTTTTCATTTAGAAATATACGACAATCCACCCTTAGGGGGTTTAATAACCCACTATACAGCACCAGTATTCTAAATTAAACATGTTAAAATCATAATCATAATTTTTGCTAATATTTTCTAAAATTTAAAAAAAATCAAAAATTGACACAAATCGAACTACAAAACCCCTTTCCATCTGTACAGTTACAAAATCATCATTTCACCTACCTTTTCCTCCTTTCACAGTTATACACATTATCAGTTATAAATACGACTTCCAGTCTATGAAAGCTGTTCCTGTTTTTACAAGAAACACTCTTTCAATAATAGCTTTTTTTGTTTAGACTATTTTATCCATGTAATTACCAAATGTCTATTTTGTGTAATGGACTCTGCAAGAAAGGATTAATACATACATTCTTCTCCTTGAAAAGACCACTGAGGCCTCAATTATTCTTCGCTTTCATCCCTGTCAGTTATCCCTATTTCAACCTCCTGAGGCCTTTACTGCTAACTCGTTTTTGACCGTTTTCTTCTTGTTGTATTTTTGTGCTAACCACCGCCTCTTCTTTGTTGTATGCAGGTCTCGGTACTGCTCCGATTCTCCACAGAAGGAAACGATTTTCCCTCTGTCCTTTTTGCATTTTGGATTATTATTTACAAACACACAATAGATTGGAAACTTTAATTTTCGCAGATACATCTCTACTGTTCTGCATTCTGACAATACATTTTTCTCCAAATTATTTATCTATGTATTTCACAGCTTCTTACGTTAGCATTCAATCAAATCACCTTTGTCTCATTTCTTTTTGTGCTGTACTGTTTTACTAGATCAAATATCTCAAGTTCAACACAACTACCACTTCCACCCTTGAAAGTGGAATAACCATTATTTCACTATCAATACCTTGTTTACAGACAGCTCCTCGGTCCGGACAGTCAGCTCCAGACGAGGCCAATCACCAACATAATCCTATGTGCATGGCAACAAACCACAGTCCCTTTAAACACACATCCCACACACTCCGCCAGCCTTCAACAAGCCGGTGCAGAGTCTCCCATAAGTCAATCATCAAATTCACATGTCTGCACGCACCCTACATGAACACTATTTCGGCCAATTTCGACCAAAAACCTACAGAGCTTTCTATAGACAGAGAAACACGTTTCCCCAACCCTTACCATAACCCAAAATGTGACACAACCTCCCAGATTCTACATCTGGACTCTTAATGAGCGGAAAACAAACCATGAACCAGCTCCCGTCCATTCTCCCTTCCCAGCTCATTACATCAGACCTCCTACCAGTCTCGCTGTGTCACCACCACCTGCTATCCCTGACCGGCGAGAGACCCCCCCCCCAGCCAGCCAGTTCCCATAAAAAAATAGAGTATCAAACAAAAACAAACAAAATTGCAAATTAAAAAAAATTGTGAGTGCCTACATGCTACACACCCATCCAACATAATTAAACTATCATCTAGAGGCATAAATACCCCCGCAAAAACTAAGACAGCAAAATTAAAAACCCAAAAAGAAATAAAATAAGTAATGAAATAATAATGTGCGTCTCTTTTTTATTTAATTTTTTTTAAGTCTACTTGACCACCCTTTGATCAAGTATGTAATCACCACTATAAATAGTCCTTTGTTTTTAACTCTGTCTAATATTAAATGTTCCATTGTTCCTGTCTAAACCCCATCATTTTTGTTAGTACGATTAGCCCATGCAATTTTCAGTTACTTCATCCCATCAACAGCCCCAACTTACCCTGGTTAGTCTTCCAAACCATTTTAGTAACTTGCACACCTAATCAAACCTTATCTATGTATCTGCGTCTCTATCTTTATTCTAATCAGTCTCATTTTCCATTTTAATTTATCAATAACTCTATTTACTCGAGCACCCAAAAGGCTTTGTTTGTGCATTTCCGCTTCGCTCTTATTCAACCTATGACCTATGCAGACAAAACCTATTTACACCCCCTCTGAAAATGTCCCAACTCTCCACATTTCCAGCAACCCTGTTCTCTGATGGACTCTCGCTTTCTACTGGACTTTTGCTGAGCCCGCCACCCTTTGTCACATGACCGAGCGAAATGGCCAATCTCCCCACAATTCCAGCACTCAGCCGACGCCGGCCATCCCAGGGGTCCCAGTTTACCACGACTCCCGCAGTCTCTCGGCTGGCATCCCACAGTCCTCGCCAGGTCAACCCCTCTCCTGTCCCCTGGTCGCATGTCCTGTTGCCTGGAGGAGAGAGGGGCATACCTGTCCTTTTCTGCTGCCTCTCCTCGGGCCTTCTCTTGTTGGGAGGGGCCTGGAAACTCACCCCTCCTGCGGTTCTGTTCACCCTGTCGCGGCCCAGTTCCCTGTCCGGGCAACGGAGCACAGGGCACTCTTTGATCACGGCAGCCTAGGTCAGACGCCCGAAGCATGACCTCAATAGCTGTCGCTTCTAGTAGCGCAGCCTTTCTTGCCAGTTCTCGTTCCAATCTCTGAGTCTCGTGTGCGGCTTGACCGATCTCCAGCTGTGTCTTCATCAGATCTCGATGAACCGCCTCGTGTTGTTCAAACGCTTCTACAAACGCTCTCTGTCTTTCTGGAGAGAGGCATGTCATCCTCTCCTCTTCCTCCACCCTGGCCCCCGCTGGCTGGCCCTCGTCACCGGCCCACGCCTCTCATCCCCGCTTTGGTCTCGAGGGACGCCTGGACATGGGAAACGAGTGGGCTGTAGAAACTGTTCGTGTATAGTTCCATACCTGCTGTCGGTCTCAGTTCCAGCCATTCGGCCAGAGTGGACTTCGTGGGACCGCTGTAACAACGCCGCTCTCCTCAGTCTCTTTTTCTGCCCCTTGGTTAAACCGCAGTCGCCTGCAACGGACACTCCAGCTTGGATCGGTTCTGGTTGGAGTATTACCATTGTCACTGGTTCACTCCCCTGTATTGGAACCAAAGTCAACATTTCAAGTCCTTCTGTCGTACTGGTCACATGAGAGAAGTCCATCCTATTCCAATCAATCAGATTATCATCACTGTTTTTTTTTTTTTTTTTTAATACTACAGGTTTACTGAAACAGACTGATTGTTTACTCTCGTTTTTGTTATTCTATTGTTATTGCATCTAACGCTTCAGTTGTTCCTATCAATGTTCCACTAAGGTGAACTTCCTATGTTACAGTCATTCACTCCACTTTCAAACACTCCTGCAATCACCGTTTGAAAAAACAAGTTTCTCCGTCTTTCACTATTTCTACTTACTTGAGTTAAAACACTCACACTGTCAAATTTTTACTGTGCAGACAAGGATTGATAACTGGCTTATCATTCATACTTATACCAAGGCTTATTAGCCGTTTCCCCAGTTGGCTTATGGAAATCGTTAGAGCTCCTGTCCAGCCGAGCACCTGTGCAGAAAGAAAGCAAAAACATCCAGACTTAATACAGTGGCATTTCCCTGTTATTTCCACTATTCGTTATGCATTGGAAATGTCGGGCAACACTATACTAAAATATTTAGAGAGACACAGTGTGATCTGTTTGAAAATAACGATACAGCTTATCTTGTTTTTGTCCGTTTCCTCCAACAGGAACACTGGAGGTTTCCAATCCCCTGTGTGTTCTCTTCACCTGATTTTCTGGGAAACATAATCATTAGTCCCACGCCTATCAATTGTCTAATAATCTTGGTAAACCTGGTCCTTCATCCGTTCCAATCTCTCTTTGCTTGATGAATCTGTTCATCCTGACCTTATTTCTTACTTTAAATGCCCGAGTAGCGTATCGACTAAATGTATTATTCGCTTTTGCTTCACACTCCTCATACAACATCAATTTCAATCATCCCCACACACACACTTACATCCTTACACACAACTACTACCCCCTCACAACACTAATAGAAATTAATTAGTGTCGTTACCGCTTCCAACTACCAATCAGGGAAAACAATAAACTTTTAGCAACTTAGATCACTAAAACCCTGACCGTCACATAGCACAGCTGGCCACGTTAATAAATTCACGGACACCCGTACTATACCACCGCAATATCCTTCAGATCCTTGAATTCACAAAGAACCGTAAACTCACAGCCCAAAGCGTCCTCCCTTCAGTTTCGAACCTGAACGGAAACACCCCAAGCTTCATCACACCAAGAATATCACAACTCATCCTACCACCACCTGCACCTAGACAGGCCAACGCCCACCCGGCACCTACTTCACATACACAATAACAACGCAGTTCAAATAAACCTACAACCCAATAACCCACAACACGCCGCAAAGCCAGGGATGGTGAACCACAGGGAGAAATACAAGGAGAGTCAGGGGGGGGGCGGAGGGAAGAGAAAAAGGAGGTAGGGATACAGGGATCCAGGGACTGAGGGGAGGAAGGGGGGGGGGGCTCACAATGCAACATTAACTATTACCAAAACCGTCTATACTTAATCAGCAGATCACCCCGTATTGCCTGGTCCAGTTAACCCACAGGACTCCAAACACTACTAACCTTAACTCAAATCAAACCCTAACTTTAATCAGACTAAAAGAGTCCGCATGGAGCTCCTAATATATAACACTATACTTTAAATCCTACTGCCGGGGCACCACAACCTGAATCAACCCTGGCCGCCCAACAGTAACTAGAGACAAAAGAGGGAGAGAGAGATAGAGGGAGAGAGAGTCATAGAGGGAAGAGAGGGTCATAGAGGGAGGGGGGGAGGGCTCCAAAACGACCATGAATATTCTATTTATCCTTATGTAATCCTAATTTAGCAAGTAAAACTATATTAATATAACCAACACTCCAAGCCCCCCATAAAGGCAATCCATCCTGAACAAAACTCCCTTTGCGCACCTGTCATCTCACAAAGTCAAGCTGGGAGATAGGGATGGAGCGGAGGGGGGCGGGGGGGGAGGGAGGGAGGGAGGGAGGGAGGGAGGGAGGGAGGGAGGGAGGGAGGGAGGGAGGGAGGGAGGGAGGGAAGGAGGGAGGGAAGGAGGGAGAGAGAGAGACAGGGAGGGAGGAAGGGGAGAGTGTGAACGAGGGAGGAAGAGACAGAGGAAAAAAGGGGGGGGGGTTTACGCAAATCCCATCACACAACGCCGCTGCTCTCACTTCAACCATTCCTGACCAACATCGCCCCCCATAGCCCTTCACTGTCCACTGCCTCATCAAACGCCCATAGTCCATCCCCCTTGCGCCGACCGACCGTGGCGCGCATACGCAGACAGACACATACCGTCAACATGTCTCAACTTGTCATTCACATCAGCAGCCTATAATTCGAACAAACTACTCTAACCAAAGTCACAAACAAACTCACCCATCCATCTCATTTCTATCCCACCAGCGCCATCATACTTGGCCCCTAACAAATACAGATTGATAACCAAACAAGTACATACATTCGTCATCAACAACTGAAAAAATCGATAAAAAGAATTTACAAATTCCCACAGATGGTCGCGCTTTAAAACCCATGATAACCACAAACTGTTCCCTATTGCCTACTGCACCTCGTTCACCTGTGAAGGAGAGGTGTAACTATCAAAGAGGCAACACTGCCCTCCGCTGGAACGTTTGTCTATCACCACCATTGCACTACAGTACTCACAACGTCCTGCAGGAGGCGCCCATGCCCTCCCCCGCAAGTGCGTCATCACGTAACACCACACCAAGACGTCAACTTGACACAACTTGACACCACAAAACCACAACCCCCAGAACCCCCTACACCGGAAGTTCCCTGTCCTCCGCCTCTCTAAGGTCCCGTCCCAGCCACCAAGAGTAGCATCACGCGATATTCCCAGAGAGTTCAATCATGCTATATTGTTAGCACAAGTAGCTTAGCATCTTAGCTTCGTTAGCTCAGTACTGCTAGCTCCATTAGCTTAGCTTAGCATCCAACATCACTTCTCCTAAACGGCCCATTATCCTGTTGATCCGAGCGGCACAACACATCGCGACGATTACACAACCCCTGCTATACCCCGCAACACAACTTTAATCCTATTTAGCCCCCGTTCACAGAACATATATCATTATCTTTATCCTAGTACGCTCGCCCGTTTGGCCCCGCCTGACCGAAATACACAGTATTTTAAACCCAACGCTCCCCAAGCTTAGACGCTCCCAGTGACGTCATCAGCTCCAAAAACTTCGTTCATTTTGATCGCTACTACATTAAATTCAGACCCCCACACCACCGTTTTGAAAAATTTCAACAAACATTACACATCATCTAGGTTCCATCACACTTGCCATTCATTCAATTCACTCGACAACGCAACACAGCGTCCACACGTTAGTCCCGTTGCCCTCAGCTAACGCCGGCAGCTAAATAAACGCCTCTTCCCCCGGACAGGGTTGCGGTTTCTCCGCTGCCGCCTTGGCCACCAGTGTTTATACAATAATACAAAAAATACATTGGCATTCACTCAGAGCTCTTAACATTCACCCATTCAAACACATATACTTAGCAAAACAATGTCCCATTCATAAGCATACCATTCATTTGTGCACATTCATCCTAAACGCATTTCCTACCTCGCCCATTTCACACAATATTCTCCTAAGATCTAATCTCATGTGCAGTATCTACTCTCAAAGTGCTTCATATATCTACTGAGTCCGACTTGCTATACCCCTGAGAAACCCACTTCATTCATGTATAGTAGCTCGTGAAGAGTTTTAGTAGCGCCCCTTGTCGGCTTGTATCGGAGTTTTATATGGCCAAATCGTGTGTTCGACCGTACTTTCCGCTACCCGTAGAGCCCCTTGTCGGCTTGATTTTTTCTACATTCCCTCATTCCTCCACGAGGCTGATGTTCTTCAGATATGGACCATAGCCAATCTGAGCCTAAATGACGTCGGATTAGACTCGGTAATTCGCTTATGGAACGTCTTCCAAAGTCCATTACTTAGTCGTACCGATTCTAAGTTTGGCTTCTATCTCGTTAAGCAACCTAGCCCGAACCCTATCCTCTTCTCATCACTCTGTTCTCTGTTTCTATGCTATCCGTACCCTGTACTCTGTTCTCAGTACTCTATACTCCGTTTTCTGCACTCTGTCCTCCGTACTCTGTTCTCACCGTGGAACCAGGAACTCCTGTACTACAATCACGGTTATCTCGTTGAACTCTTTACCTTACCATATAATCTTCTCTGTAAGATCTGACCACTCCGCATTACCCATTAATGAAACACTTAGCCACTCACAGTCTCACGTCCCGCATATCTGTGACTAATCCCCGTCCTACCGCTTCCACGCCTACGCCTTCTAGTCAATTACCTATCCCTAACCTATCCCCCTAAGCTAACTAAATATAGACATCTATATCCTCTCCTCACTTGGCATTGTACCAACCATAGGCATCCTAACCGAACATCCCCTATCCCCTACGCTTCCTAAGTGCAGCGCCGGCGTGTGGCTGAGACCAGAGCCAGGTTGTGAACCCTGGACCCCGGTACTCCTCCAACACCAACATTATCCTGGTCCATTTACACCTCATTTTTACCAAAAGCAAATAGCAACCCCCAAGGCGAGACTGCTTCGACCACTACCAATCTTAAAACGCATCAGTACTACTTACCTAGTCCCGCTGGCCTCGGCCGAAGTGGTAACGATCATTCAGTCGTAGAGAGCTTCGATGAGGGACTGGTCCATTTTCCAGAAGTAGCTTTCCGTCGTCTCCAACCGGCTGTGGCCGAATGCAGCACGGGTCACGGACCAATTGAAGTATCTTCTATCTTCATTTACCTATATCTAAGTTCAGTGATCGTATAGTTTTCTATATTACCCTTCTCCTGCATGGTTTGGTATTTCAGATGTTCGGTTCAATTAAAGGGAGGCGGACGAGGTGGTCAAATCAACAACTGCGGTGTTTATTATTAAACCACAGCTTAGGAATCAAAACAAGTACATCGTCTCTTTGGTATATCTAATTGTCTCTTTCATGTGGCTGTTTGGTCCATGCTCCGATCAGCTAGGGCTGATCAGAGCTTTCTCCTCTTCGGTGCTGGGGTGGTATTATTTGTTGTCTTGGGTTTCCATGCCAACACGCGTCTTCTCTTAGTGGTTTGCTGGTCGTTCCTCGGCGGTCAGGCAGGGAGCGCTTGATTTTCGTCTCGGCGGAGTCTGCTATGAGCCTCGGCTCTGTCATCTGGTGTCAATGGCTCTGAGTCTCCAGTCCCCCTCTGTCGGTGGAGGTTTCAGCGCTCCAGGTCTGTCTCTCAGTCCCCAAGTTCCTTCTCGCTGTGTCTCAGGCTCGGCTCTTGAGTTCTGTGTGGCTCGCCTCCCCGGATCCTCTCCGGGTCTGTCCCCGGGTGTGTGTGTCTGTCCGTCTCCATCAGCCCTTTTTATTAGAGCGAGAGAGAGAGAGAGAGAGAGAGACCTTCCCTGCCTGCCTAGTCACGTCACTCCCACAATCTGGCTTCCCTTTTTGGCCACATTCCTTGTAGCAGGAACTTGTCTGCTGGGTCTTGCGTCAACATGTTACACAATTATTCTGCTGACACAACCGTTCACCATAGAATCTGTCGGGCTGTTTAATCATTACTTGATGAGGGGATCCGTTTTTCACTGAGTAACACATCCTTATTCTTGTGACAAAATGTTTACATAGTGTAACTTGTAAGCTCTTGATTCACAGATAATAGCATACGTCCATCAATAGAACACTTTATTTCCTGATTAAATTATATGACCAATATTGTATAGTTGTTTATCTTTTTAGCATTAAGAGTTTTTATTCCTTATGGTGACTTCTGTTATTCTAATAGTTCTAAGAGTTATGCCTACATGTAACTTATGAAATTGCTAAACCTATTAGTATATTATTGATTTGCACTGTTTTAACTGGTGGCAGTTTTTGTGATGTGAAAGGAAGATTCCAACTGTTTTGGTGTCACCTTTCTGACCTCTGTACCTTAGTCAGCAGCAGCTGCCGTTCTAACCTGAAATTACTTAAATATGACCTTTTGATCTCAACTGTTATTCTCAGTTGGTTCCTGTTTCAAAGATAATTATATCCTTCCTTGTCTGTTTGAGGTGACCATTTCCCTTTAGAATGTGCTGTTTGGAACGGGGTTTTTTACTCAATCTCTATAGAATGCCAAATGGTCTCCTGTTTGACGTATCCAAGGCTATTTGGTTTAGTGACCTCTGTGGCCTTGCGGTAGGTAGCTATTTGACAGGGGGAGGGTTTCTCACAGTGGCCAGTACACCTAAAATACCAACTCCTTTCTTGATTACCTCAATATAGTCTTGAGGGGTCATTGATTATCTTAAAGGTCAGCCATCTGGTCTGGGGAGTCAAACTGTCTACCCTCTTTCAACCAACATGGTGTTTTTCCGACTCCTTCTTGTAACTCAACATTTTGGTACATTTATAGTTTGCTTTATTCATGTTTTCATTTAGAAATATACGACAAAAGGATCAGATTAAACCGAATATATATATTTATTGATTGATATATATTGCATAATATTTGTATATCGTTTGATATCCCTTGTATATTCCTTGTACATATACACAGAATATCCCTTTAGCCTAGTACAGACCATAATATTTCATTCTCCTATTGGACAGCGGTCCACAGGCGCCATGGCCATACCTTCAAGGTCTGGTTCAAAGTCACCGCCGGGGACATGCCTGGACATGAACGGTACTGCGCAAGGTTATGAGACAGGAATAAAGCTGGTACTAGTTTGTTCATCTAAGCGTATAAATACGGTGCAGGTGAATACAGAAGCACTTAGTCAGAAGTCTAGAGTTACCCAATAAGTTGAAGCCTCACCCACGATACGACGTGCGGTGCAGTATGGCCTGTTTGGCTCCAAATAGAGCATTGAGACCGCGTGCGAATTAATAACTGAAGTGTCAGAGTTTAACGCTGTACCGTCGAGTTCGACCTATTCTATTAAGTCAGTAATAGTCTATTTTTTCGTATAGTGTATCGGGCGGCTAAAGTTCTACAGCGACCAGCATCACCAACGTTTCCTCGTATCAGCTAGAGTGCTTATCCAGGCTGGGCTGCTTACCATGGCGCTTTCACCCGAGGGGCCCTAGACGAGGACCGTGTGGATTATGTACACTGGATAACCTACCGACGACTGCATAGCCCTTTTCGGCTGGATTATATTTGCTTTTGGTCCTGTAATTAATGGAGTGGAGAATCGCCGACACCCACAAGTGTGTGGGATTTAACCTGTGAGGAGCCACGTCGAGTCTGCCTCTCAGAAGTCTGAGGCCGGCTAGCTTTCTTCCATGTGGAGCTACATGCTACGGAGAACAGCTGTATTCGTCTGCGGATCAAGATCTTATTGCACCGTCTCCTGTACTTGGAGTCTCCTTATCATCGTTGACCCAGACTATACTACCGACAAATCCTCTACCCTTGCTGGCTTACAACCGGGGGGACCCTACCAGTATCTCCCGCTATATTACTAGTGTACCATAGATATAATTCCCTAAGATTCAGGTTGTATGATTATCTCCTGCGTAATATGAGAATGGACATTCGTTATTGATTTGCCTACGCACATTCCTTTGCCTTATAAGCGCATCCAAAATAAAGTAAAGTAAAGTATATTATGTACCTTTTGCTACTAATAAATACTTAAATCCAGTTTTGTGTGGAACCGAGTCATTGTGGGAAGTGTTCATCATTAGATACCTGTGTACTGTATGGCCAGTAGGAATGTACATAAGACGGTAGTGGTTTAATGATACCATACTTATCAATACAGTCAGGGAATTGTACCCCTCAGTTACAATTGGTCCTTCGAGCCGGAGGGTAACTAGCGTAATATTAATATAGTGGTATTAATATTGACATGGCCAATGATGAACACTCCACAAAACGGTTCTCCTAAAATAGATCGCCCGCAGCGTAGACGGCAGACACCTCAGTACTTAGAGGATTACGTTGCCAGTATACTACCTAGCTTTCTACAGACGGTAAACGCGGAAAAAGTAGATAGTAAAATTATGTCCGACCCTACCGACCAGGCTACCCCGCCAATAGAGACCCTAGTGGGTTCTAACGTAACTGACCAAGCTCACGGTGGGGACCAGGAGGGACCTGACATGACTTTACCCCCCGCCAAGACCGAAGAAGTAGTCCCCGGAGAGCTCCAGGATAAAGAAAGCCCTCCAGGGATGGAACTCGACCCACTACAAGAAGGGACGAGCACGCCGGAGATGGATCTCCTCGATTCGCCACAGGAGAACGGATCTCCAACGAGTACTACCAGGAGCGGATCACCTCAACCAGCGTCTTCCCCCAGCGAGGTGGACAAGATGCTGGCGCAGGCCTTCCTCGCCAGCCTGGCAGCCTCAACCGAGCGCGATCGACTCCAAGCACAGACGCTTAGTGAGCGCGAACATTCTTCCATGGAAAGAGAACGCCTTCAAGCGCAGCAACGGAGTGACGAAGACCGTACACGTCTAGAGATTAGACGCCTCCAGACGGAAGAGAATATGGGAAGAGACCGCGCCGAAGCCCAGCGCGCCGCCGCCGAAGCCCAGCGCGCCGCCGCCGAAGCCCAGCGCGCCGCTGCCGGTGCCCAAAGAGAAGCAGAGCGCGACCTCGCTCTCACCAAGCGCGAAGCCGAGCGCGACCGATTACAAGCGCAGATAATGGAGCAGCTGATTACCAGGGCAACCCCCCCTCCCTCCGGACGGGGCTCCAGGGTCTCGTCAAGACAAGGGTCAAGGGCACCCTCCCCTACCCGATCAAGCGACCCTGAGCCCGACCACCAGAGAGAGCCTATACCCCTCTCCGAACCCCTTCCCCGACCGGTCCAAGCGAGACCCAGCTACAGGGAAGAACCGGTCTATACCGCGGAGAGGCTAAGTAGACGACTACAGGATCTAGATGACCTGCCAGAGGAAGAAGAAGAGGGAGAGGAGGAGAGTCAAGCCCAACAGCAGCACAGTACTCCACAGGACCAGGAGGTCCAGTACAGCCCAGGCTTTACCCCCGCGGCTCTGCGCCACAGACCCCCGACTCAATTCACGGGTGAGCTTGACGCACGACCAGCCCCGAGGAACAGCACCTGGGTACGCGGGCCATGGTACCCAGCAGGTACCAGCCCACCAAGACACGTAAGAGGAGACTCGCCTAGGAGGCCTCTCCTCCAACGCTCACCCATGTGCCAGCCATCCATGGCATCGTACCTTGGCACACCGACGTTCCCGGACTTCACACACGAGAACAGAGCACAGTACACAGAGCTACGAATGTGCTTAGAGACAATGATGTCCGATGTAGCTGATGAACCGCACAAATATGCTATCCTACTAAAGCACCTCAAGGTGCCCCGAGCGCACAATATAGCGCTGGCATATTCCACCTCTACTACCCCATACACCGCAGCTCTAGCAGCACTCGACCAAAGATATGGACGCATATGGGACTACGTAATACAAGAGATAAGGAATATTGACCGTCTACCCCCAGCCACAGACAATCGCTCACTAGATGACCTGTCTATCAAGGTACAATCCCTGGTAGGGATGCTGGGGGCGCAAAAGGAAAAGGGTATGCACGAACTGTACGCGAACTCTAATGTCGAGAGGATTTTAGAGAAGCTTCCGCCCGCCCGACAAGAGCGCTTCAGGCGGCAAAGAGACCACTGTGATCCTAACGGTCCCGAGCCATCCCTCCTAGACCTAGCCGACTTCCTGGCGAGAGAAGTCAACAGCCTACGGTTGGATACGTTCGTGCGGAGCACACCAAGCTCCAGAGAGGGACCTAGGAGAGCAAACGATGGCCGCAGATTGGTGACCGTCATGCACCAATCAGAATCAGTACCGAGCAACAAGAACCACAGTACCCCCTCGATGAAAGAGAAGTGGAAGATGGTGTGCCCGTACTGCGAAAAGGAACACTGGCTGTCACACTGTGACACGTTCAAGAAGATGACCACCGACGAGGTGAGTCAATGGATAAAGTCCAACCGACGCTGTTACCGATGTGCGCGCAGTCACATGGCAGCTGATTGCCGCTTAAAGAAGAGGTGTAGTCGGTGTGACGGAGCCCACTTAGACGTCCTACACGAAAGTAACAGAAGAAAGCCTGCACCCTCAAGCAGCACAAAGGCAAGTGTTATGTACATTGACCCCGCCAGCAGCGGGGGCGCCCGGGTGCTCTTAAAGGTGGTCCGCGTAACATTGAGTTACCAAGACAAGGTAATGGACACTTACGCCGTCCTTGACGACGGGTCAGAGAAGACCCTTCTCCTCGCGTCCGCTGCGGCCCAGCTAGGGCTGCGGGGGAGCGAAGACCAGATGACGATTCGGACAATAAGAAGAGATCTAAAGACGATAAAGGGCGAGAATGTCTCCTTCACTATCGCAGCAAGCGGGCAGCCAGAGAGACGGTATAGGATCACTAACGCTTTCACCAGCCAAGACATAGGCCTGTCGCAGTACACCTACCCCATCGCCAAGCTGATGGATAAATATGTGCACCTGCGTCAACTACCTATACCGCTCATAGACGGTGCCACCCCGACCCTGCTGATAGGCTCCGACCATGCAGACCTCATCGTCCCGATGGACCGGGTCCACACAGGGCCCAGAGGCTGTCCTGCAGCAGTCGAGACCCGCCTAGGATGGACACTACAAGGCCCCCTCGCTAGGTCTCTTAACCGAACAGCAGCCACTAGCTGTCTCCACTCCAGAGTGACAGAAGAAGACACCACCCTCCTACAGCATGTCGAGAGGCTATGGACACTAGAGACAATGCCCTTTAAGAACGAAAAGAAAGACATTCGTTCCAAGGAAGACATTTACGCTATAGCCCTCCTCGAGCGGGGGACAAAGAGAGTCAAAGTCAACGGAGTGATGAGATACGCAACTCCACTCCTGAGGCGAGAGGGTATGCCTACCTTCCACGCCCCAAAAGAAGCGACGGAGCGGTATCTATTGAACACAGAGCGGTGCCTAGCCAGAGACCCCGCTCAAGAGACTGTGTACCGCGCTGAGATCGACAAGCTAATCACAGCGGGACACATAAAGAAAATTGACATTAAAGAGGCCGATCAGACGACCGAATCATGGTACGTGCCGCACCACAAAGTCCACCACAACGGCAAGGATGGTATTGTGTTCAACTGCAGCTACCAGATCGGATCACAAAATCTGAATAAAGAGCTCTTGCCCGGCCCAACACTCGGCCCCTCTCTACTAGGTGTGTTACTACGTTTCCGCCAAGACAAGGTGGCCATCAGCGGCAACATCAAAGGGATGTTCCTGCAGGTGCGACTAGTGGAGGAGGACAAGCCCCTGCTGCGGTTCCTATGGAGAGAGAGGATCGGGGACGAGCAACCAGCCATCTATCAATGGGAAGTCCTCCCTTTCGGAACCACATGCAGCCCATGCTGTGCTACGTTTGCACTGCAAAAACACGTCGCAGAGGACCCAGCAGCTGATGAAGAGGTCCAACAAAGTGTAGGAAATAGTTTCTACGTGGACAACTGTCTGCAAAGCGTCTCGACGCCAGAAGAAGCCGAGGCCCTCCTACTCAAGCTCCGCGCCTCCCTGATCAAAGGCGGCTTTGATCTCAGGCAGTGGGCCAGCAGCGACCCTCAAGTATTGCGCAGCCTCTCCCCCGAGGACAAGGCAGCAAGCAGCGAGACCTGGATGGCGACCATCCCAGGAGAAGCCCAAGAAATGACATTAGGACTAGTCTGGCGCTTCAAAACAGACTCGCTCCATTATAAACACACACCCCTGACCAAGGAGCAGGGAAGGTCGACTGCACTACCGACCACAAGACGGAGTGTATACAGAACACTCGCCAGACAATATGACCCGTTGGGATGTATTCTACCTTACACCACCAGGGCAAAGATGATTGTAAGAGCGTTATGGGACAAGGACCAGGGCTGGGACGACCCCATACCCGAACACCTTGCCTCCACATGGAGAGAGTGGGAGACAGAACTCAGCTCACTCCCAGGTGTCAACATACGCCGCAGCTACTTCCCACCCACAGTGAGGCCGGAGACGTGCCAGATGGACCTGCAAGTCTTCAGCGACGCCTCCGAAGTAGCCTACGGTTCGGTGGCCTACTTGCGTGCCCGAGAGGAGGGAGGAGAAATACATACTGCTTTCATCCTGGCTCGCTCAAGAATAGCCCCACGCAAGCAACAATCTATCCCGCATCTAGAGCTCTGCGCAGCCCTAGCAGGAGCGCAACTCGCCACGTTAATCCAACGTGAACTCACCATCCCGGTGCAAAGAACAATCTTGTGGTCAGACTCCACGACAGTACTCACATGGATCCGGTCTGATTCGTGTAGATACAAGGTCTTCGTGGGAGTCAGAGTCACAGAGATCCAAGATTTAACAGAAGCAGCAAGCTGGAGGTATGTGGACACAAAACACAACCCAGCTGACGTCATCACCCGGGGAATGTCCCTGGATGACCTCACCCATCACAATCTATACAGTGACGGGCCAGAGTTCCTCAAGCTCCCGGAAGAAGAGTGGCCTACACCCACCCCACGGGAGGCGAGTAAAGAGGAGGCAGAGAACAAGAAATCTATGTTCTGTGGGTTGACCACACTCGTCTCCACAGACCCCAACATAGACGATTGCCTCACCCTTGAGAGTGCGCAGCTAAAGACATTCCTGTGGCACCACCCAGAGGTTCAGCTCACTACTGACATTACTGCAGCTAACTACGAAGAAGCAGAACTTCTTCTCCTACAGCGAGCCCAGAGAGACTCGTTTCCCGATGAGCTAGACTGTCTACAGGGAGCAAAGCCCGTCCCGTCAGACAGCAGATTGCTCCACCTAGCCCCAGAGAGCGACGCCCATAATCTCATCAGAGTGGGTGGTCTTCTGCGGAGAGCTCCAGACTTACCGGATGACGTCAAGTACCCGATAGTCTTAAACAGCCGACACAAGGTCACAGAGCTGATCATAAAGAAATACGACGAGGATGTGCATCACGCCGGGGCAGAGAGAGTCTTCGCGGAGATCAGACGTCGTTATTGGATACTGCAAGGGAGAGAAGCAGTACGACGTTTCCAGCGGACTTGTCTAGACTGTCGTAAATGGCGAGCACAGCCCAGTATACCCCGGATGGCTGACCTACCTCCCTGTCGCCTCCGACTCGGCGACAAGCCTTTTTACTCCACCGGTATGGACTGTTTCGGCCCGCTGTATGTAAAGAAAGGAAGAGGGACCGAGAAGCGGTGGGGTATTGTATTCAAATGCATGACCACCCGAGCGATGCACATAGAACTCCTTCCAACCATGAGCACACTCATTCCTTATGGCCTTCCGAAGATTCACATCGCGGAAAGGCAAACCGTCTATATTATTGTCTGATCACGGGACAAACTTCAAAGGCGGAGAAAGAGAGCTGAGAGAGAGCTTCCAAGCTATGGGCCCAGAACTTAAGACCCACCTCGCTCCATACCAGATTGACTTCCAGTTTAATCCCTCGAATGCACCTCACTTCGGTGGAACTTGGGAACGAGAAGTACGTTCAATAAAGACAGCCCTGTACGCCGTGCTTGGGGCCCAGACCGTGGCGGAAGAAGTCCTAATGACAGTCCTCACGGAGATCGAGGGAGTATTGAACTCAAAGCCCCTCGGTTACGTCTCAAGTGATGTAGCAGATGTCGACCCAGTCACCCCCAACACTCTCTTGATGGGGCGGCTGGACCCCGCGCTACCACAGACAGTGTACAGGCCTGAAGAAGCGAACGGCCGAAGAATGTGGAGGTACAGTCAAGTATTGGCTGACAAGTTTTGGAACAGCTTCCTACTCCACTATCTACCGTCTCTACAGACCCGCCAGAAATGGGTGAAAGAGAGGGACAATTTGACAGAAGGAACAGTCGTCATGATTATCGACCAGTCACTACCCCGAGCTATGTGGCCGGCTGGCCGCGTAAGCAAAGTGATCACCGGTGCCGACGGAAAGGTCAGAGCGGCCGAAGTGCTCGTCCAAGGGCGGATCTACACCCGACCCGTGGCGAGGCTAATAGAGTTGCCAAGGCTCCCCGATACTATTGATGACGACCATGACCCCATGACTTTGTGAACTGCCCTACCCTCACAACAGACATTGAGTAGTGGACAGTGCGGTTAATCTGTCTCTGCTTATCTAATTAGGTGGGACTAATTAGGAGGCGGCTGTTACGAAGGATCAGATTAAACCGAATATATATATTTATTGATTGATATATATTGCATAATATTTGTATATCGTTTGATATCCCTTGTATATTCCTTGTACATATACACGGAATATCCCTTTAGCCTAGTACAGACCATAATATTTCATTCTCCTATTGGACAGCGGTCCACAGGCGCCATGGCCATACCTTCAAGGTCTGGTTCAAAGTCACCGCCGGGGACATGCCTGGACATGAACGGTACTGCGCAAGGATATGAGACAGGAATAAAGCTGGTACTAGTTTGTTCATCTAAGCGTATAAATAAGGTGCAGGTGAATACAGAAGCACTTAGTCAGAAGTCTAGAGTTACCCAATAAGTTGAAGCCTCACCCACGATACGACGTGCGGTGCAGTATGGCCTGTTTGGCCCCAAATAGAGCATTGAGACCGCGTGCGAATTAATAACTGAAGTGTCAGAGTTTAACGCTGTACCGTCGAGTTCGACCTATTCTATTAAGTCAGTAATAGTCTATTTGTGTATAGTGTATCGGGCGGCTAAAGTTCTACAGCGACCAGCATCACCAACGTTTCCTCGTATCAGCTAGAGTGCTTATCCAGGCTGGGCTGCTTACCATGGCGCTTTCACCCGAGGGGCCCTAGACGAGGACCGTGTGGATTATGTACACTGGATAACCTACCGACGACTGCATAGCCCTTTTCGGCTGGATTATATTTGCTTTTGGTCCTGTAATTAATGGAGCGGAGAATCGCCGACAACCACAAGTGTGTGGGATTTAACCTGTGAGGAGCCACGTCGAGTCTGCCTCTCAGAAGTCTGAGGCCGGCTAGCTTTCTTCCATGTGGAGCTACATGCTACGGAGAACAGCTGTATTCGTCTGCGGATCAAGATCTTATTGCACCGTCTCCTGTACTTGGAGTCTCCTTATCATCGTTGACCCAGACTCTACTACCGACAAATCCTCTACCCTTGCTGGCTTACAACCGGGGGGACCCTACCAGTATCTCCCGCTATATTACTAGTGTACCATAGATATAATTCCCTAAGATTCAGGTTGTATGATTATCTCCTGCGTAATATGAGAATGGACATTCGTTATTGATTTGCCTACGCACATTCCTTTGCCTTATAAGCGCATCCAAAGTAAAGTAAAGTAAAGTATATTATGTACCTTTTGCTACTAATAAATACTTAAATCCAGTTTTGTGTGGAACCGAGTCATTGTGGGAAGTGTTCATCATTAGATACCTGTGTACTGTATGGCCAGTAGGAATGTACATAAGACGGTAGTGGTTTAATGATACCATACTTATCAATACAGTCAGGGAATTGTACCCCTCAGTTACAGATAGAATATACATTGTGTATTATGTTTAGTCTATAGTTTCGTTTATAGTTTTAGTTTATAGCTTATTTATACAGTTAGTATAGCATAGTTTGTATAGATGGAGCGGCTCCGTCACTGACTGCGAACAGAGCGCATACACACACGCACACATACATTCACCATTCTCTTCTGTTATTGTACTGAGAACGTCAACCCCCCCCCCCATCATTAATTTCCTTTACCTTACCGTCAGTAGCACAACCAAGGGTGCACACCTGGGAGTGCTACATTCATTCATATTATCATACATACATTCATTAATCTGGTTAATGAATTAATTTGGTCTGCAAAAGACCAAAGCAGACTACAAAGAGTGACACGTTCAGCCGAACGCACAATTGGAGGGGGGCTCCCCACCCTCCAGAACATTTACTACAAGCGTTGCAAGGGGAAGGCTAAGAGAATTATTAAGGACTCGAGCCACCCGAACAACTGCCTCTTTGAACTGCTGCCGTCAGGCAAGCGATACAGGAGTCTCAAGGCGAGCACAGAAAGACTCAGAAGTAGCTTCTATCCCCAGGCCATCAGGCTGCTAAACGAACAATGAATGAACACTACACAACAACAACCACCAAACACACATAGCACACACATCCACACGCACACACTCACTTTAAACAAACACACTGTAGCACCCACTACACACACTTTATAGCACACACCCACTTTAAACAAACACACTGTAGCACCCACTCCCCACACTTTATATTTATGGATGAAGGATTGCACTACAACTCGTACACCTTACTGTAAATTGTACCTAAAATTGTACCTCATCCCATTTCTGCTTTGCACTAGATAGTACTGTACATTAGTACACTGCATAGTATTGTGTATTGTATATTATATGGTAACTCAGAACATTGTACATATGTCTATACCGAACACTGTGACCTCATTTTCTTCTTCTAAATTCATGCTATATTATGTTATTATGTTATTTGATACTATCTTGTCTAGCACAGTCTCTGGAGCGTAACAGTAAGAAGCATTTTGTATGAAAGTATTCTGTACTTCTGTATGACAACTATTAAAGAACTTGAACTTGAACTTGAACTATTATATATGCATACCTACATTCATAAATATTATCATACATACATTCATTCAGCTTATCATTCATACATACATTTATATATTTATTAGGTTATTATGGTTGTGGGTTTTATTGGTGTTGTTGTTTGCTTGGTAGGTTAACACATTGGACGCCAGACGACCTGAGTATAGTCGGGTTAACTCGCCGACGCTTGAGCGCCAATCACGCGTATAGTCGGGTTTTAATCGTTATTTATTTTATTAGTGATATCCATTCATTTTCATCCATCCAACCTGATGTTATCGTTGGGAATGGGTCTGAACTCGCAAAAGGGCAAATACCGCCGCCTATCGTCTCCCGGATGGTATTGCACATCATTGGATTGGCTGGGGATATGCATAAAAAAAATTGTCCGGTCCAGGTTTTCCTTCTCGGGCATGCATTCTATTATACCACATTGACTGGGGACACTCTGAGCAGTGTGGATTATGTGTTTTGGATATATAACGTTGGATCAATAAACACGATCAATATTTGGAATGGCGATCAGGAATTGGATTAATCTTTTTGCAGGACATCAGATGTGAGGTAAGGACTCTATGTTACCAATCTTGGGTTAATCAGATGTTTCTTTCACAGCGATCACAACGTGTCTGTGTGTGTGTATGTGCGTGCCATTGGCGCCGACCAATGCACGGATAAGCGATTTTCAGCCCGCTTCTGTATCGTGCATGAGGACACATATACTATCGCTAATTTATTTGAAAACGATTCATAAATCAAGCGACAAATGACAACATGTATTCCACTAAAACGCTATTATCGCGTATTTTCCTGGAATTACACAGAAGCACCCAAACTATATTCATATTCAAAACGGTATAAAACAGAAATGTACCAATGAAAAAACTATCCGTTTCGTACATGTTGACTGCAAGCGACTCATTGATAAGCGACGGGTGTATTAGACCCATAGCCATAATTTAAGATATATTTTAAGCACTCGCAAATATCCCCGTCCTCCCATTGATTAAAGCGGTGGCCATCTAGACCTAATTCAGTCATATATCTCCGGCGCTGAATGTGTTAATGAAAATGAAGGGTTATGTATATAACCCAGTTCTGTGAGTTATGGTGCGCTCAGCACCTGTCTGCATATATCTCGCTTCAGCGTATATACACTGAATAAAAAATTCCACCATGTACCTTTACATGCCAGCATTCATCTGACCACACCCCCATCCGCTTACCTACATAAGCAGGGGTGGGGCCACATACTCATCTCCTTCCCAACAAATTTCACCACAATGAAAAATCAAGGGCCGCAGCGGCGTCCAGGTGCTGAGCGCACCATAACTCACAGAACTGGGTTATATACATAACCCTTCGTTCTGTTTCGTTATGGCTTGCTCAGCACCTGTCTGCATACAGTAACGGGCTGAGCGGAGCCATAGCCCGACAAATGCACCCCGCTGACGCCCCCCACAACCATCAGACCGGGGAGGACCGAGCCCCCCCGACCCTCCCTAATGGAGGATACCCCCCCTATTGGAGGTTCACGGGAGGGCGACGGATCCGACCGTGCGAAGAGGCACTCAAGCAACTCAATGCACAGGGTGAGCAGACCGTGGCTTGACCCCACGACTACACACACGCACAACCCGCATGCCACCTGGGAACGAACGGAAGGAACAACCTCGTTACTGCCCCCAAAATCACAGGGTCATGAGCAAACCCAACCCCGTGGCAAGGCCGTAGCAGCGGAGCGCAAAGGAAGACCCAGACTCACTGAAGGGACTGGATCCCCTGAAAAAGGGGGCCCGGAGAGGTCAATGACGCCAGGCATCAAGACCCCACCAGGTGGCCACTTAGTGACACCGCCCCCCACATCACCAGCGTATTCGGATAAGGCCCCTCCAAGAGCGGGCCCTTTCCCCCCAATAGCACACCGCCTGGCACACTGACCCTGCAGAACAGGCAGTCAGCATGGCCGTAAGCACTCAAAAGGTTAACCAACGGAAGCAGGCAGCGCACCGGGGAAACCAGGCAACAGGCTGTAACCTGAGCCTGGAGCACTGCGGACGAGACAGGCGCCAAAGGAGTCAGCTGAAAACAGCCCCCCCGGCGGAAGGGGCGTATGCTGGCGTTGTTGATCACCATGACGAAGCCTCCATTAAAAAAAAAACACCCAGAGGGGTCGAGGCAGAGAAGGCTGACATGATTGGCAAATGTCATGAACGTGCAGGGGCACACTCAACCGGGTAACCCGGGAGTTGACTCTGCTCCAACACACCAGGGAATCAACCACCCTCTCTGTACAGACGGTGGTTGTTCCTATAACCCCTCAAGAAAAAACTCCAAAACACACCTGCGGGTATACACTGGCTATACCGCAGTACAAGTGTTTCAGTTTTCAAAAAAGGGTTATCCCAGGCCTACGGTATCAACGAAACTTTACTTCGGACCGGGCCCGGCGGCACGGGAAGCACAGGGTTACCAGAGGAGGTCCAAGACCACCCCAACAGCCCCCTCTTCGCCACGCGTGAGAGAGGAGCGAAAATAATGGAGAACCAGCCCTAAGCACACCGCACTTGGTATTCCCAGGCGGTCTCCCAACCAAGTACTAACCAGGACCGAACCTGCGTAGCGTCCGAGATCGGACGAGATCGGGCGTGTACAGGTTGGTATGGCCGTAAGCCATTACGATAGTGCAGAGTACAACATGTACCCAACAAAGGGTCTCCATAGCGCCTAACCCTGTGACACCCGGACCAACCCGGCATTTTCCCCCCCGAAAAAAGCACAAGTCCCTCAGGGTACCAGAACAGCAGATCTGCATCCCCGGCGGACAACGGGTTAACTGACCTGGACCAGCGCGACCAGACCAGTCCCGTGTCCTAACCACGCTGACATGCCACTCCAGAAGAGGGGGTAGGTATGCATGTCGATCTAAAACATGAAAAGAGGGCGCCACCCAGACGGTCCTATTTGGACCGTGCTCAGTGGCCCACCCCAAGGGCGTGAGACCCCTCTACCTATGTTCTGATCTATTCCGTTAACATCCCCCAGATATGAACGAGAATTCATCGAGACAACCTAGTAAACTGGCGCTCGGAAGAGACAAAACTCCATCCCAGTTGCCCTATAAAAACGCTGTTTTAACAAGCAACCAAGGCGCACTTAGCCCCTGTGTGATTCTTTAACAGAAACACACCGAGCCAGCACTATGTATGCGTCGAGACCCAAACACATCAATGGATAGTCTAGCAAGACCCCAAACATTGTTCCTCCAAGTCGCCTGGGAGAACGACACGGAGCCGTCGTGCTTCATGTACCTTCCTCTTTTTATTCAAAAAAGAAAGAACACAGACTGACATGAATCCCACATGACGCAGCTGAGGGTAAACTTTTTTTACATTTTTATATCCCACCATCCTCGCCATAGGGAGGAGACGGAAATCCCCAGAGAGACATCCCACGCGAGCTGTATAGATTAGAAAGAATATATTGCAACATTGAGCTATGTAATATTTGGGTTAGGGCTCTCCGAGGAGGAGGCACTGAACCAATACACACTCAATAATCGAATTGAATCGAATACACACACAATAGAGCAGAACTCCTTTTTGAAGTTCTACCCACCTTGACAATCTGAGGAGGAGGCTCTGAACTCTGAGGAGGCTCCCTCACAGGGAAGGAGAGTCCTAACTCACAGAAGGCCCGAGGAGGAGCTTCGTGAGGAGGAGCTCTGACAACTCCCTGAAACAGATCCATCACATGGACCTGAACAACTCAGGGAAGTCTTACCAACAGAGACGCGCACTCTATGGCGGGGGAATTTCTGCGGTGCACACGCCCAATCTTCCAGGGCGTGGGACCAGGAAACTCCCTCCCTCCCCCCCCCCCTCTTACCCTGTAACGTGCCGAACAGCAACGTGACAGGAACCTTGAAGGACAGGAGGTTTTAACCCCTGACCAATCAAAAAGGGGAGGAAAGGATTACCAGTTCACCCCTTTACGACCCCACACCCATGATATGATGTAATGACAAAAAAGAGCATGACACAGTCATAGTCAGCTACATGAAGTGTCTAACAGCTTCACACAGCTCATGTGCTAACCTGCTATCTGATTTTTACTAAGGAAAAAACACAGAATAGAGAGGGCCCCCTTAAGAGCCCCGGTACCAGACTTACACATGTGCTTCTGTGGCCAAACCTAACCCAGTTGTAGATCACAAGACACACACAACCCTTTATCACAACAAAAAATGGCAAGTACACTCTTGCTACAGAGGAACGCAGTTTTTCATAACGAGAGAATACAGAATCCTCGATTATGTATTGGACACAGGCCTTGCTAAGCACACACGATAAGCGACCAAACAATATTTTCTTTAGGAAAATATAGTTTCTCAAGCGATTAGCACAACCCCAGCAATTAAGCTAAGGGTTACATCGTATCCCCACAAACACAGTGACACAATATATTGTAAACAACATGTCTGAGAGGAGGGTGGGGAAGCCCCAGGGAAACCGGGGGGAACACCCCTCCTACCTTACCCTTGATACGGCCAAGTTGAACAGGTAACCCTGTTAATATGTGAACACACTGTTCATTGTCATTACAGGCTGAGAAAAGAATTCATTCTTCACTCATATGTCACTAAGCATAGCTTTATAGGTTAATTAACCCCCTTAGTTGTGAGTTCACGGTACATGAACACACATGTTCTCAACACAACTAACCAAATCATTTTTACACATGTAAAACAACAACCCTGATTTCTATGGAGAGAGAAGCCATACCAGTGACAAGACAATTCACACACAACACGCGTCGTATCCTCAATGTATTGCAGCAACACCCGTTTTGGAAAACATCGTTATTACAAAACATTTAGAAGGGAAGGAAAGAATCAAATCAAATCAAATCAAATTTATTTATAAGGCCCGACAACACATGTTAATGTCCCAATGGGCCGTACAGGTCTTCTTTAAACAAGTCATGAAGAAAACATAACAATAAGTCAAGAACAGAACAAGAACACCATAAGGTCCAAAAAATGTAAGATAAATGCAAATAAATGAAAGAATGCAAGCACTCCCAGACATACCCCACGCGAAGGTAAGGAAAAACTCACTAAAACCTAACAATAGGGAAAAATGCTCCACAGGCAGTGTGGAGGAGAGAAACCTTAGAATGGCCATTCAAGGGGGGATCTCCCTTCTTAGATGTCGGTGATAGTAGTGTTGCAGACTAGCAGTTGGTAAGCATGCACTCAAGTGTGTAGTGAAACACAGATGAGTGCATGCAATAGCAACTGAACATTTTGAAAGATTAAAGATAGAGCTAATAGCGATAGCAACTGAACATTTTGAAAGATTGAAGATAGAGCTGATAGCGGATCTATTTGAGGCACAGGGGCGGCGCAAGAAGAAGTGTTTAAGGTCCGGTCGGGACCTTCCTACCCTGAGCGCAGGCCAAGCGAACTGCAATCTGGCTAACGGGGCACCGACGTTGAACACAGCATTCCTGTGTTGACGACAAGGGCAGCGTCGCTGCGCCACCCAGCCGCTACGGTTCTCCATGTTGACGCAGTCCTCGCCGGCCGGGCTCCCGGTAGGTTCGCCTAACATCCTCTGTCAAAGATGACGTCGTAGTCAGAGTGTTTAAGGCATGTTATAGTCACAGAAAACTTTCAACAGTGTAGCATTAAGCTAACAGCCGTTCGGCTGATAGCAACAAGCTAACGATTACTAGCCTGGTAAACACAGCGAGCTAACGCCGCAGCTAACAGCTGCGCAGCTAACAGCTGACTGGCTAACACAGTAGTCCACAAACTAGCACGCAAGCTAAGCAGCTATCACCTGAACTGTACACAATGACATAACAAGCCACACTTCAGACAGGCTGCTGTCCCAATCCCTCCCCCATCAGGGAAAAGAAAAAGAAAGTCAGAACATAGTTGTCAACGGTGATCCAGACATACAGCGGGGCCCTTTGAGCATGGAACTCCCGATAAAGAAGATCCTATGCCCACATTTCCTCTTTAGGGTATACCTTCATTTGTATATGAAAGATGGGGCCTGCACGGGACAGAGAAGCATCCGCTCGAGAATCCTGGGATCACCAGGATCTAGTCGCGGCCCACTAGATTAACCATCATGGGCGTCAGACCAAGATCCTCCGACCCGCCGTTTAAGCCGAGCAGAGGACCCTAGCCTAGAGTCTGCGTTTCGTAAATTGTCAGTTAACCCCCACAGCATCAACAACAACCAGAGCTCGCAAGCAAAACAGTACGTACCCAACCTGGAAACAACCGCTTCTCACAACAATCTGTGCGTCCTACAGTCCAGCTGTGTTGCCGGAGGGTAACCCCATCCAGCCGCAGCAAGGAGAACTGTAGCTGGGAAGCATGTCAGCGGCGTGAGCTCCTAATACGAAAAAGCCGTTGAAGGTCGGAATGATCCAGACACTCCAGTAACGAAGACAATATCGCCGTATTTTCTCGAAAATAGTGAGAGAGAAAATAAAGATATGATGTCAACGTATCTCCTTGTTCTTCTGTTTTCCTTTCCTCAGACTAAATATTTTTCTCCACGTCAAGTGGGCATGTGAGCAGGCACTTCCTGTGGATGAAATTTGAGAAGGAGATGAGTATGAGGCCCCACCCCTGCTTATGTAGGTAAGCGGATGGGGGTGTGGTCAGATGAATGCTGGCATGTAAAGGTACATGGTGGAATTTTTTATTCAGTGTATATACGCTGAAGCGAGATATATGCAGACAGGTGCTGAGCAAGCCATAACGAAACAGAACATACGTATATAGTGTGTAGGAAACTGTTAATGAATTGATGTGTAGCACCTGGTTAGGTTGTTAATTAATTATGTGTGGCACCTGTGTGAAGCCTGATGTGAGGCTATACCAGGTGTACGTGAGGGCTGCGTGGGCCCAAGGGAGTCGGTCTTCACCTGCTAGAGTGAAGGTAACATAGTGAAGCGCCGTAAGTGTTTGTTTGTTCTGTTTGTTATTATGAGTCTGTCTTCACCTGCTTATATTACAGTGAAGGTAACCTAGTGAAATGCCGTAAGCGTTTTTTGTTTGTTTGTTTAGTATTATGAGGTATTGGGGAACTCATTTAAAATAGTAGGAATAGTAAAAATGTTGGTTTTGTTATTTCGCTTGTCACTTTTTGTAAAATAATGTCACCTCTGCACTGTGGGAGGCCGGCAAATAAAACAACATCAAGATAATCTTTCAGACTACCCCATCGTTTGTGGGAGTTTTGAGGAGTTCAAGAAAGAACCCCGCCACAGTATTATGTTTAGTTTAATAGTTTAGTTTTTAAAAAATTGTATCCACTTTTTCTCCTCCTGTTTTTCTGTGTTTTTTCTCCCATCCCAATTTAGTCGTCATGCCAATTCCCCCCTCCCCTTCCTGGTCGTTGCTTGCATGTGCCCCCCACTGGTCTGTCTAGGGAGGGTTGATACTATTGCATGTCTCCTCCGATACATGCGGAGTCAGCCAGCCACTTCTTTTCACCTGCCAGCGCAGACTCTCATTGGTGAGGTGTAACGTGTGGGAGGCTCACACTACCCTCACCATCTCCCTTCCTCGCTGTGCAGGCGCCCTGACCGACCTGTAGGAGTCGCTGTTTACAACGACCAGATTACCACCCACCGGCTTCCCTCCCGCTGACTCTGCCAATTGAGCCAGTATGACGGCCGGCCAAGCCGGAGGCAACGCTGACAGCCGGATTCGATACCAGTGTCTCTCGCGTTGGTGACGAGCGCTTAGTCCGCTGTGCCACCCAGCCGCCACTAGTTTAATAGTTAGTGTGGGTGACCTGGCGAAGCCAGGTTGCCACCCACACTATAGTAATCTATACTATTCTTTATTTCTTTATTCCACCGATATTCCAAACACTACTCGTGCCAGAGCATTCGCGCCCCATACATGTGAAAGGTATCAAAACGACCGGCTATGGCAACAGCGCTATTCAAACTGGGAAAGTTTCACCGCACCGTTTGGCAACGAATCGACTTTAAACAGGAACATTTCGGTCCCATTGGAAATGCATTGCAAGTTAGAGTGCGGGAGCTGAAATATTTTTTTTCCACTACCTTGGGTAAATTGGGAGAGTGATCTCAATTTTGGACGTAGAAAAAAAAAAAACACATCAAAACGATGACACGGCTGTGAAAAATAAATGGAATTGGACATTTCTATCTCAACTGATGACCATTTGTTTGGAGGTTCTCCTCCCCATAGACACCAATGGCTAGCCACTCTAGAAAAAACAGATTATTTTGCTTTCCCCCCCCTTCTGTTCTGATCGCCACCAAGGCCACAATTGTCGACGGAATGCCACAATATCGCACACAACCCTTCACCTACTCGTTGAAGTGCTCATGTGCGCGTCACAGCGCTTCATCTCTTATCGTTTGCTTTTAATCATCGTGACAATGCAGACATGCATCTGCCCCCATTGAAATACATTCAAAGTGAAAATGCAGAGTCATTCGTGATTGCATCACCTGATGCATGATTGCATCAGCCTAACAGCTGTGTGGCTCATGGCTCAAGGGAACAGCTGACCTGCCAATGACCTCTCATGGACTTTACCCTTAAGTTACCCTCTGTGTTGCAGTACTGAATTGCTTGACAGCGCCCTCTGTCTTGCGGGTTGTGTCATTGTACTCAGTAGGGATATCCTCTTTCATTGGTCGATGTTGACCACCTTTCATTGGTCGATGTTGACCACTCCCCCGATCCTTAGACCATGCCCCCTTAGGCCACACCCCTTAGTGTATCTCTTGAACCGTTTGTCGTAGAGACTTGCGGGTTGTTCCATTGTACTCGGTAGGGATATCCTCTTTCATTGGTCGATGTTGACCACTCCCCCGATCCTTAGACCACGCCCCCTTAGGCCACACCCCCTCAGTGTATCTCTTGAACCGTTTGTCGTAGAGACTTGCGGGTTGTGCCATTGTACTCGGTAGGGATATCCTCTTTCATTGGTCGATGTTGACCACTCCCCCGATCATTAGACCACGCCCCCTCAGGCCACACCCCTTAGTCCCGAAAAATTTCAAAAACTGAAAAGTCCAAAAAATTTCAAAAACTCGGAAAAGTCAGATTTTTTTTTAAAACTCGGAAAAGTCTGAAAAATTACAAAAACTCGGAAAAATTCTACATTTTTTAAAACTCGGATAAGTCAGAAAAATTTTTTTAAACTAAATTTCAAAAACTCGGAGAGTCAAAAAAAATTAAAAACTCGGAAAAGTCAGAATTTTTTTTTAACTCGGAAAAGTTTGAAAAATTTGAAAAACTCGGAAAAGTCAGAAAAATTCTAAAAACTCTGAAAAGTCCGAAACATTTCTAAAACTCAGAAAAGTCCGAAAAAATTTCAAATGGTCTTCAAATGGTCTATGTTGACCAGTCCCCTGATCCTTAGGCCGCGCCCCCTTTTTGTATCCTTTGAACCGTTTGTCATAGAGACTTGCGAGAGACCCTCTCCCGTTGGCCGGCGGTGCACAGGCGTCACCCACACTTTCACAATTTCCCCCGCGCGGAATTGTCTAGTTTAGTTTATAGTTTATTTATAGCTTGTTTCATTTATAGTTATAGTTTATATTTATAGTTATAGCTTATACAGTAGTTATAGTTTGTATAGATAGAATATATGTTGTGTACTATGTTTGAACAAATCTACAACGGTTGAGGAGCTGGGATGATTGTGATTGGTTTAAAGAAATATAAACAAGCCAGAGCGTTTTTTTACCCCTATACCAGAATGATAATAGGTTCAGCCAGACCTC
Source organism: Notolepis coatsorum (assembly GCF_963971535.1). Classification (NCBI taxonomy): domain Eukaryota; kingdom Metazoa; phylum Chordata; class Actinopteri; order Aulopiformes; family Paralepididae; genus Notolepis; species Notolepis coatsorum. Next base: position 88,872,538 of record NC_140166.1, read on the forward strand.
TCTCCATTGCTGGCACAGTGCTAACAGCGCTCTGTGGCGAGAGGTCTGGCTACGCAAGACTAGGTATTTTCTGGAACACGAGAGAGAGACAGAGACAGAGCGAGAGAGAGGGGGGGGGAGACAGAGAGAGAGAGAGAGCACAAATCAGGCTTTTGCTAACTTTTATTATGTGATCAGGAGCCCAATGGACTGACCTTGATGTTTCCTTGGAACATTTAACCAACCCCAAGGTGGCCATTACGGTGATGAATATTGGGCGTTGTCAACAGCACCGGGCCTTATTTATTTACCCAGCGAGAGGTACTCCGCCGCCTCGCCGTGACCCCACACTGTGTCCTCTTCCCCTCGTTTGTCAGCTCGCAGCCTCCGCCGGGTTGCCACGCTATTCAGGAACAAGAAAAAAGAGATGTGTACACAATAAGTGATGAGCCAGTTGGAATTTTAAATAAACTTTGTTTAGATATTTCTCTCTCTCTCTCTCTCTCTCTCTCTCTCTCTCTCTCTCTCTCTCTCTCTCTCTCTCTCTCAAGGGCTGACGCAGCACATTCATTTAATCATACTTTACTCTCTCGGCGCGAGGGGTTGCCGGTCGAGATTTAACGCCTCATTTCAGAGTCGCTCTTTATACACAAGAGTACATCCAATCACGTTTTGACGGTTATGAGGAGAATCATCTCTTCCATTTGCAGTCTGAATGGTTATTCAATATATTTTAAAGCCTGTCGTCATAGAAGGCAGACGAGGAGCAACATAGGGTGTCCATTATCAGAGGATATGTTCTGCTGCTGAACGGAGCCTCATTCATTCTCTCCATAATCACTGAGAGAAGATGAAGACATAAAATAAGGTGCCTGCAGCCTGGAATTGATGCTCAGTGGTTCATTCAGCAACACAACTGGTCTTCAACACGCAAAATAGTATTATAATATTTATATATATATATTCAGCAACACAACAACTTGTCTTCAGCACGCAAAATATTATTCTAATAATAAATAAATAAATTTGTATATATATATAAAGCTAAAAGAAGAACACCTTCAAAAGAAGGGACCGCACACTCCTTAGGACTGGTTTTGCTGTTTTTCTTTTATTGCACAAAGAAAAATAAACAGTATACACAAGGTTTTGCTTTTTTTTTATTGCACAACGTGTTTCCCGAAGCAGAAGCGAAACGCGCTGTGCAATAAAAAAAATCAAAACCTTGTGTATACTGTTTATTTTTCTTATTTCTATATTCAGAGTTAATTATATTGTTTACGATATTTATTCTTTTCATATTTTTATATTCATATTTCATTGTATTGCCTATATTTATGTCTTTCTACTGTAAACTACTAATGAGTCGGTTGCAGTCAACCAGTACCTGCTAACGGGTCTGACTCTTTAGCTCAGCTGGTTAGTGCTGCTCCCTGTGGATCCAGAGACTGTGCTAGGTAAAAAAGACAAGTATAAAATAAGTAAAACAAGTATAAAATAGAAGTCAAGTACGTAGACAAAAATGTTCAGTATATACATATATACAATGCTCAATGTAGAGTAGAAGTAACTGAGTTACCATACAATATACTATACAGTGCAAATGATGAGGTACAATTTAGGTCCAATTTACAGTAAGGTGTAATGAGGTATGGGTTGTAGTGCAAATTCTTTACCAATAAATATAAAGTGTGCTTAGGTGTTCTAAAGTGGTTAAAGTGGGTGCTGCAGTGAGTTGTATGTTTAAAGTGAGTGTGTGCATGTGGATGTGTGCTGTGAGCTGTGAGTGCATTTGATGGTTGTTACATATTGTTATTGTTCGTTGAGCATCCTGATGGCCTGGGGAGAAGCTTCTTCTGAGTCTCTCTGTGCTTGCCATGAGACTCCGGTATCGCTTGCCTAACCGCAGCAGTTCAAAGAGGCAGTTGATTGGGTGGCTCGAGTCTTTGATAGTTCTCTTAGCCTTGCCCATGCACCGCTTGTTGTAAATGCCCTGGAGAGTGTAAATCCACTCGGTTACACTACTATTACCCTGCCCATACAGTACCTGTACCCCCCCCCCCCCCCCCCCCCCTCATGCTGCTATGACACACACATTTCCCCAAGGGGATCAATAGGAATATCTTATATTATTTCAATAAGAAGACATGATACTGTATCCTGGAGTAACATGAGACGAATACTTTTTTTTTAATCTAGTATCAACATGCGATGGTATCTAATCTTTCTTGCACTTACCTTTTTCTTTTAACCTCTTAACACATCCTGCGCCATAAACGTTGTACGACGGGTTTCAAGTTCATGCGAATTCTGCCAATCCACGGCGTACGACGTTATTGAGATCATATTTCATATTTTCGCCATGTTGTTCATATTTCCCTCACGGAGCCTGGTCTGATGCTGTGTGAGCCAGCACAACTCTGCAACGCTTCAATACTGCCCCCTGGTGGATGATCGGCGAGTTGCCAAACCAGAAATAGCCGGTTGGATCTCGTTGCATCTCCGGAATGCGTCCGGCCACTCGCATACCGTTGCGGGACTCTAGCCACACACCATGGATATGGATCGCTGCCATAACTCAATAATCGACATGATTTGGGCGTGTATTATTGTTATACAAACCGGAAATGGATCGACTCGATCCCCATCAAATAACTGGGATCTTTTTGCTCCAGTCTCATCACCCAACGCTAAGAGGACGTTGACGTTACATTCAGCCTGTTTGTTTATTATTATCCATGCAAACTGCTCTGATCTATATATCACCCATACTACATAAAGCATTTAACGACGATCACGGAATTATAAACGACCCCCCCCCCCCCCCTCCGTTCATCCGTGCATGATCAGTTATAACGTTTAGGATCATGTACAGTTGAAATTTTTAATATAGCGTGGATCGGCAACAAACAGCATTTGATAATCTATATATGCGTTTATGCCAGATATCTCACATTCTAGGAATTACTGCAGAAAACGATAAAAACATATTTATATTCTAGACGGTATTTTCGTATGAATGTATGCATGAAAAAGTAAAACGTTCCTACATCCTGAACGATAGATAATCGATGTTGAATGGGCCATAGTAATGTCAATTTAGCAATACAATTTAAAAAGTTATAGCCCTGCAAAGAAGGTGAACATCTCCATAGACTTACAGTACTGGCAGGTATAAGATGCTAAAAGTGCGTGGCAGGGAATGTGTTAACATGCGGGCAGAAAAGTGGCCATTTTTGTTTTCGTTTTTTTTTTTTTTTTACTTTGACCAGTCAGCTGGTTCTTTTAGCGTTTATCGCTTTTTCATCGCATTCATACTTGGTCAAGTTCGACCGACAGAAGCAGGCTGAAAGGGTTCAGATGGGGGGGAAGACACTCTGGGAAAGGCACGGCTGCCGTCCGGGATTCGAACGCGCTCAGCCCCAGATCCGTGACGAGCACGGTTGTCCACGGCGCTGAAATAGCACTCGCGGTACGTGGTGAGCTACTGGAGCTCCCCTTTTGTTTTCGTTTTTGAGGACTGCATACTTTTATTGCAAACCAAAATACTATACTTTATACTTATAGCACATGCATAAGCCTGGTCTTGTTTGAAAGAGAACATTCTGAAGTTTCTGATAATAAAGAAAAGTTTTTCTGTAGTAGTTGCAATATCCAGATATAGTATATCCCAAAAAATTGGTATGAGCTGGAAAACACCCTTGGTCCATAGCCTGAAGTCTTATGTAATACATGTCCAAATTTCATAAAAATCCGTTTAGAAATGAGGGGTGTAACGGTACATGTATTCGTCCCGCAACTTCACGGTATGGACAGCACGGCTCGGTATATCCAGCCATACGAAGAATACGTCTCATACGTAGGGATGGGTATTTTATCGATACTACTACTGTTGTGAAGGGCCAGATTAAACCGAATATATATATTTATTTATATATATATATTTAATTGTATTTGTATATTCTCTAATATTCCCTGATATCCCTTGTATATTCCTTGTACAATATGCATTGAATATCCATTCTAGCCTACTGAACATCCCATAATAGTCTCCATTCTACTATTGGTCGAGACCTTGGTGCCAGGCTGCCATACCCCTCAGACCCAGTTCAAACGTACCGCTCCACATGTACGAACAAGTCCTAGTTCCGCGTAGGAATCTGGCTACCGCACCACTAATGGGACTATTTGTTCATAGTGCGTATATATACTGCGCTACTAAAGTAGGACTTCCTTTTCAGTCCAGTTTCTTACCCTCCAATAGAGTCACAGACGTAAAGCCTCCCCGCGACGCCACGTGTGGGAGTAAGGCCAAGTTCGCCTACCATCGGTATTGAGACATCGTGTATATTAATATTTGAATAGTCATATTTGGCACTATATCGTCGAGTTGGACGTAGTCTATTAAGCTAATAATAGTCTGTTAATATATAGTGCTTCGTGCGGTGAGAATACTACCGTAGTCAGTACACCATCGTTTCGGGCAGAGAACTGGCTGCTTACCCAGGGTGGTTGACCCCATGTGAAGCTGCACCCGAGGAGCCCCAGAGCCGACGAGCGAGTGGACCTGTATACCGGATTATTCTACCGACGACAGCCCGCCTTCCCAGGCACGGATTATGCTTTGTATACTTTGATTATTCCATGGATAAAGACCCCCGACACTGCCGTGTGTTGGAACCCCCCCCCCTGGAGAGGACGCAAGGTGAGGAGACGCTCTGCAAGACGAGGTCGCTTCACGTCTCTCCCCCGTGGACCGGAGAGAGCCGGCCCACAAAGAGTCCACCTGCTTTCATCTGTGGTCCAAGGATCGCCGGCGCATTGAACGGCACTACAGTGGGTTCACCTGGGATACCCTTGGCCGGACGAGGCAGCCGGATTCTACCCCCCCCCCCCCTCCTACTCCTGTCGGCTTACAAGCGACCGGATTAACCCCCCCTTAGTGTATCTAGTATATAATCATTAAAGTATCATTGCTGTTATTCCTTAACTATTCCAGGTCGTATATTTACCACCTGCGCCATCAGAGATTGGACATTCTCTATTGATATACCGACGAATACTCTTTGCCATAAAAGTGCATACTATTTCAATTCATAAATGTAATTAAGTGATTAAGTGCTTGCTCTACACACCATTGCTGTGTAGTAATAAACGCATACTTCGACTTCGTACATTTGTGTTGGATCCGTTTCATCTACGTGAGAGTGTTTATGATAATATATTTATGCCGTGTACTGGGTGGCCGAATATTAAGTACAAAGGTAGTGGTAGAAAGTATCATATCTAGTAATACAGTCAGGGAATTGTACCCCTCAGTTACAATTGGTCCTTCGAGCCGGATGGTAATTAGTGTAATATTAATATAGTGTTATTAATATTGAAATGGCCTATGATGAACACTCCACGAAACGATCCTCCTAACCAACGCCCGCAGCGCGAACGACGGCTCCCTCAGTACTTAGAGGCTTACGCTGTCAGTCAACAACCTAGTCTTCTACTAACAGTAAACGCGGTAAAACTAGAAAGTAAAAGTATGTCTAACCCCAACGCCCAGACTACCCCGACCATAGAGGCCCCTACGGGCTCTAATGTAACTGACCAAGTTCACGGTGGGGACCAGTGGGAACCAGACATGACTTCACACCCCGCCAGTACTGAAGAAGTAGTCCCCGATGAGTCCCGGGAGGAATACAACGCTACCGAGAGAGAACTCGGCACGGAAGAAGACGGGGAGAGCACCGTGGAGATAGAGCTCCAAGGCTCCGCAAGGAGTACCCCGAGGGAAGGCTCCCCTATACAACCGCCTTCTCCCAGCGAGGCAGAGAGGACCCTACAGCAGGCCTTCCTCATCAGCCTGAACGCCGCTGCTGAACGCGACCGACTGCAGATCCAGCAGCGAAGCGAACACGAGCAGATACGTCTAGAAATAAGACGCATTCAGATGGAAGAGAATGTGGCCCGAGAACGAGCCGGTGCTCAACGGGACGCAGCGCGCGACAGACAGCAGTCGCAACTAATAGAACAGCTGATCAGACGGACAACACCCTCTCCCTCCGCCAGAGGCTCCAGGAACTCGTCTAGACACACCTCCAGGGCGGCATCCCCTAGCCGAGTAAACAACCCTGAACTTGACCAACAGACGAGGTCTATACCCCCCACAGACCACCTCCCCCCACCGGTCCAAGCGAGACCTAGCAACCGGGAAGGAGCAGCATATCCTGTGGAGAGGCTAAACCAGAGACTACAAGCACTGGATGACCTAACTGAAGACGAAGAGGAAGAGGAGGAGAACCATGCCCGAAGACAGCACAGTACTCTACCGGACCAGGAGGTCCGGTACAGCCCAGGCTATACCCCCGCGGAGCTGCGCTACCGACCCCCGACTCTATACACGGGTGAGCACGACGCACAACCCGCAGCGAGGAACAGCACCTGGACAAGCGGGCCATGGTACACTGCCGGTACCAGCCCATACCAAGGAGCGGGAGGAGACTCGCCTAGGAGGCCTCTCCCCCAATGCTCGCCGATGTATCCACAGTCAGCGTCATACATTGGCACGCCTATGGTACCCGACTTCACCCAAGAGAACCGGGCCCAGTATACAGAACTCCGCATGTGTCTGGAGACCATGTTGGTGGATGTATTGGATGAACGCCACAAATACGCCATCCTACTGAAGCACTTAAAGGTGCCCCGCGCACATAATATAGCGCTCGCCTACGCGACTTCCACCACCCCATACACAGCAGCGCTGGTAGCACTGGACCAGAGGTATGGGCGCATATGGGATTACGTGATCCAGGAGATCCGACACATCGACCGCTTACCCCCAGCAATAGACAATCGAGCACTGGACGACCTGTCCATCAGAGTGCAGTCCCTGGTAGGGATGTTGGGAGCGCAAAGAGAGAAGGGGAGGCATGAACTTTACGCCAACTCAAATGTGGAAAGGATTCTGGAGAAGCTGCCGCCCGCTCGTCAGGAGCGCTTTAGGCGGCAGAGGGACCACAGAGACCCGAATGGCCCCGAACCGAACCTCCTCGATCTAGCAGACTTCCTGGCGAGAGAAGTCAGCCACCTACGGCTAGATACATTCGGACGGAGCACCCCTGGCTCCAGAGAAGGAACCAGACGACTAAATGATGGAAGAAGATCGGTGACTGTGATGCACCAATCGGAGTCAGTACCGAGCAGCAGGAGCCACAGTACCCCCTCCAGAACGGAGAAGTGGAAGATAGTGTGCCCCTACTGTGAGAAAGAACACTGGCTAGCGCAATGTGACTCCTTCCCCAAGCTGAACGCGGAGGAAGCAGGTCAATGGATAAAGTCCAACAAGCGCTGTTTTCGCTGTGCGCGCTCACACATGGCAGCCGAATGCCGCTTAAAGAAAAGGTGCACCAAGTGCGATGGAGCCCATCTGGACATACTTCACGACAGTAACAGACGGCGCCCTTCACCCGCACCATCCAGCCGCAAAGCGAGCGTCATGTACATCGATCCCGCCAGCAGCAGTGGAGCCCGAGTACTCCTAAAAGTAGTGCGTGTGACACTAAGCTACCAGAATAAAGTCCTGGACACTTACGCCGTCCTCGATGACGGGTCAGAGAAGACCCTGCTGCTCGCCTCCGCTGCGGCCCAGCTAGGGCTGCGGGGAAGCGAAACCCAAATGACAATTCGGACAATAAGACGAGATTTGAAGACGATAAAGGGCGAGAATGTCTCATTCTCTATCGCAGCAAGCGGCCAGCCTGAGCGACGGTACCAGATTGCAGACGCTTTCACCAGCCAAGAAATAGGGCTGTCGCGGTACACATACCCCGTCGACCAGCTGATGGAGAAATATGCACATCTGCGCAAGTTACCGATCCCGCTCATAGACAATGCCATGCCGACCCTGTTGATAGGCTCCGACCATGCAGACCTCATTGTCCCGATAGACCGGGTTCATACCGGACCCCGAGGCTGTCCTGCAGCAGTCGAGACCCGTTTGGGATGGACTCTCCAAGGCCCGCTCGCCAAATCTCTCAACCGAAGTACAGCCACTAGATGTCTCCACTCCCGAGTCACAGAGGGAGAAACCGCACTCCTGCAACACGTAGAGTGGCTATGGACCTTGGAACAAATGCCCTTTAAGAACGGAAAGAAAGACATTCGCTCTAAAGATGACATTTACGCCATTCACCTCCTCGAGACAGGGACCAAGAGAGTCCCGGTCAACGGCGTGTTGAGATACGCCACGCCACTCCTGCGGCGAGAAGGAATGCCTACTTTCCACGCCAAGACAGACGCCACAGAACGGTACCTGCTGAACACGGAGCGGCGCTTGGCCAAGAACCCCGCCCAAGAGAGTGTATACCGCGCTGAGATTGAGAAGCTCATCACAGCGGGACATGTCACAAAGATGGACATTAAAGAGGCTGACCAGACCACTGAATCGTGGTACGTGCCCCACCACAAGGTCCATCACAACGGTAAAGACCGCATAGTATTTAACTGCAGCTACCAGATCGGATCCCAAAATCTGAATAAAGAGTTACTGCCCGGTCCCACACTCGGCCCCTCCCTACTCGGCGTTCTACTCCGCTTCCGCCAGGAAAAGGTGGCCATCAGCGGGGACATTAAAGGAATGTTCCTGCAGGTGAGATTAGTAGAGGCGGACAAGCCCCTGTTACGGTTCCTATGGAGAGAGAAGCCAGGAGATGAGCACCCAGCCATCTACCAATGGGAAGTCCTCCCCTTCGGAACGACGTGCAGCCCCTGCTGTGCTACATTTGCACTACAGAAACATGTAGCAGAGGACCCAGCAGCGGACGAAGAGGTCCGACACAGCGTAAAGAACAGCTTCTACGTAGACAACTGTCTACAAAGCCTTTCAACCCAGGAAGAAGCCGAGGCTCTCCTGATTAAACTCCGCGCCTCATTGATCAAAGGCGGCTTTGATCTCAGGCAGTGGGCCAGCAGCGATCCGCAAGTACTGCGCAGCCTCTCCTCCGAGGACAAGGCAGCCAGCAGCGAGACCTGGATGGCTACAATCCCGGGAGAAGCCCAGGAGATGACCCTGGGATTGGTGTGGCGATTCAAAACAGATTCGCTTCACTACAGACACAAGCCCCTGACTACGGAGCAGGGAAGGCCGGCGGCGGCGCCGACCACCAGACGGAGTGTGTACACAACACTCGCCCGACAATATGACCCGCTAGGATGTTTTCTACCGTACACCACCAGGGCAAAAATGATTGTACGAGCATTGTGGGACAAGGACCAGGGCTGGGATGACCCCATTCCCGCACAGCTTGCATCCACCTGGAGAGAGTGGGAGATGGAGCTCCACTCACTCCCAGGCGTTAATATGCGCCGAAGCTACTTCCCACCCACGGTGAGGCCAGAGACATGTAAAATGGACTTGCACGTCTTCAGTGACGCCTCAGAGGTCGCATACGGATCAGTAGCCTACTTGCGGGCCCAAGACCAGGGGGGAGAGATCTACACAGCATTTGTCCTCGCCCCCGCTCGAGAATAGCCCCACGCAAGCAACAATCTATCCCACGTCTAGAGCTCTGCGCAGCCCTAGCCGGAGCGCACCTAGCCACGCTCATCCAACGTGAGCTCACCATACCGGTGTCTAGAACAATCCTGTGGTCAGATTCCACGACGGTACTCGCCTGGATCAAATCGGACTCATGCAAGTACAAAGTCTTCGTGGGAGTCAGAGTCACCGAGATTCAAGACTTAACCGAAGAGTTAACCGGAGAAACAGAGTGGCGCTACGTTGATACAAAACAGAACCCAGCTGACGTCATCACCCGGGGGATGCCCCTGGATGACCTCACCCATCGCAATGTCTACAGTGACGGCCCCGCATTCCTAAGACTCCCGGAAGGACAGTGGCCCATGCCTATCCCGAGGGAAGCAAGTCCAGAGGAGGTGGAAAATAAGAAGTCTGTGTTCTGTGGATTGAGCACCGTAGCCTCCACCGACCCTTCCATAGAGAGTGCACAACAAAGAACATTCCTGCGGTACCACCCGGAGTGTAAGTCCCCCGCTGATATGTCAACAGCTAACTACGAGGAAGCAGAATTGCTTCTACTGCAGCGAACCCAGAGAGACTCGTTCCCCGATGAATTGGCCTGTCTACAGGGAGGAAAGCCCGTCCCATCCGACAGCAGATTAATTCATCTGGCCCCCGAGAGCGACGCTCATACCCTCATCAGAGTGGGTGGTCACCTACGCAGAACCCCCAACACACTCCTGATGGGGCGGCTAGATCCTGCATTACCCCAGACAATGTACCGGCCTGAAGAAGCGAACGGCCGACGAATGTGGAGGTACAGCCAAGTATTAGCCGACAAGTTTTGGAACAGTTTCCTACTGCACTACCTACCGTCTCTACAGACCCGCCAGAAGTGGGTAAAGGAGAGAGACAATTTGACAGAAGGAACAGTCGTCATGATTATTGATCAATCACTGCCCAGAGCTATGTGGCCGGCCGGCCGCGTAAGCAAAGTGATCACCGGTGCCGACGGCAAGGTCCGAGCAGCTGAAGTGCTCGTCCAGGGTCGCACTTACACCCGTCCCGTGGCGAGGCTCATAGAACTGCCTCGACTCCCAGACACAATCGATGATGACCATGACCCTACAACCCTATGACTTTGTGAAGTTGACTGACCCCTACAGCAAACCCTTATGTGTAAATAGACAACGCGATTAATCTGTCTCTGTTTAACTGATTAGGTCTGGGACCTATTCAGGGGGTGGCTGTTGTGAAGGGCCAGATTAAACCGAATATATATATTTATTTATATATATATATTTAATTGTATTTGTATATTCTCTAATATTCCCTGATATCCCTTGTATATTCCTTGTACAATATGCATTGAATATCCATTCTAGCCTACTGAACATCCCATAATAGTCTCCATTCTACTATTGGTCGAGACCTTGGTGCCAGGCTGCCATACCCCTCAGACCCAGTTCAAACGTACCGCTCCACATGTACGAACAAGTCCTAGTTCCGCGTAGGAATCTGGCTACCGCACCACTAATGGGACTATTTGTTCATAGTGCGTATATATACTGCGCTACTAAAGTAGGACTTCCTTTTCAGTCCAGTTTCTTACCCTCCAATAGAGTCACAGACGTAAAGCCTCCCCGCGACGCCACGTGTGGGAGTAAGGCCAAGTTCGCCTACCATCGGTATTGAGACATCGTGTATATTAATATTTGAATAGTCATATTTGGCACTATATCGTCGAGTTGGACGTAGTCTATTAAGCTAATAATAGTCTGTTAATATATAGTGCTTCGTGCGGTGAGAATACTACCGTAGTCAGTACACCATCGTTTCGGGCAGAGAACTGGCTGCTTACCCAGGGTGGTTGACCCCATGTGAAGCTGCACCCGAGGAGCCCCAGAGCCGACGAGCGAGTGGACCTGTATACCGGATTATTCTACCGACGACAGCCCGCCTTCCCAGGCACGGATTATGCTTTGTATACTTTGATTATTCCATGGATAAAGACCCCCGACACTGCCGTGTGTTGGAACCCCCCCCCCTGGAGAGGACGCAAGGTGAGGAGACGCTCTGCAAGACGAGGTCGCTTCACGTCTCTCCCCCGTGGACCGGAGAGAGCCGGCCCACAAAGAGTCCACCTGCTTTCATCTGTGGTCCAAGGATCGCCGGCGCATTGAACGGCACTACAGTGGGTTCACCTGGGATACCCTTGGCCGGACGAGGCAGCCGGATTCTACCCCCCCCCCCCCCTCCTACTCCTGTCGGCTTACAAGCGACCGGATTAACCCCCCCTTAGTGTATCTAGTATATAATCATTAAAGTATCATTGCTGTTATTCCTTAACTATTCCAGGTCGTATATTTACCACCTGCGCCATCAGAGATTGGACATTCTCTATTGATATACCGACGAATACTCTTTGCCATAAAAGTGCATACTATTTCAATTCATAAATGTAATTAAGTGATTAAGTGCTTGCTCTACACACCATTGCTGTGTAGTAATAAACGCATACTTCGACTTCGTACATTTGTGTTGGATCCGTTTCATCTACGTGAGAGTGTTTATGATAATATATTTATGCCGTGTACTGGGTGGCCGAATATTAAGTACAAAGGTAGTGGTAGTAAGTATCATATCTAGTAATACAGTCAGGGAATTGTACCCCTCAGTTACAACTACTTTATCGATACTCTTATCGGTTCTTTTTGATTATTTTGCAAGAAAAAAAAACAATTAATTAAGAACAGAATCGACATTGCTTTATTATTCTTTTATATAACTATATAAATATAAATAAATATTATTTCTTCAGCAGCAACAGCAGCAGCAATGTTTTAAATGTGTCTGAATTATAGACTTTTTATAATTAATTAGTAAGTTGGAGTCATACAATACTATTTTGATTGACAGTCGATCTGCCAATTACGTCACACCGCTTGCACCCACCTCTTCTTCTTACCACCAATCGGAAGCTCTCGTTCGTTTATTTACTTCCGGATTGTCAGCCATTATTCTACTCGGAGCTCAGGCTAATAACGTTAGCTCCCCGCCAGCCACATTGACAAGTACCAGCGCTTATACATTACTGGCAAATGTCTTGTTGCACTTGTGGCAACGAGCGTTATCCACATCGACTTTAGTAAAATAGACCCAGACTTTTGAACGTTTCGTTCTGTCCGCCATGATGAGAGTAGAGCTGTCTGTACTCTGTAGCCTACAACAGCACCCGTGTGTGTGTGTGTGTGTGTGTGTGTGAGTGAGTGAGTGTGTGTGTGTGAGCACAGCACAGCCCGCTCCTCGCGCAGGCAGAGAGAGACAGAGGGAGGAGAGATATAGAAAACGGCCAACAAGATTAGTTTGCGACGTTTAAATTCCTCAAAAAAAAACTCCATAATTTCTCGAGTACCGATAGCAGTACCGATGACGTCGGAGCTTATAAATACTCCGGTCTTTTCTAATATAGTACCGGTTCCCGTTTAGAACCGGGGTCCGGGGGTCATCCCTACTCATACGACACTAGGTGAAACTAGGGTTGCACGTTTTACAAATGTATGCTCAATATCTTTACTTTACTTTACACTGGCTTACTTTGATCTTTAACGTTGAATATCAAGCTTGTATTGCCACATTTAGAATAAAACGTGAAAGCCGACAATGATGACAAGCCAACAACCGTGCACGGTTGCGGGCTGTTTCTCCCCTCCTCCCCTGCCCTTTAGGTGTCGCTGACACAAAACCATGAATGAACGATATGTTTGTAACACAGCAGGGTCATTACAATACGCTGAAAATGTCCATCCTTTTCTTGTTCGCCTAAATAATGTTAACCAATGGAAACACACACACACACACCAATTTTCTTCTGCTACTTTCCCCTCACAGGCTGATCAGAGAGAAAGAAAAGCAACACGCAAACATACTTTTGCTGATCTGGACTGGTCTTCTCAGCTCCTCTCCAGTCTAGCTGCTGTGGTCTTTACATCCAAAATATTGATAAATCCTCTGCCATTGTTGTGTAACATGTAATCTCTTCTCTAGAGCCTTCTTTCTCTGCTTCACGTGCAGTTAAATCTAATCTGGAAGTGAAACTGAAACTGAAAGCATACACTGGTGGGGGGTGGGAGGCAATTAATTTACTCAGTGGATTCCTGAACACAGAATGACACCGGTATCACTGACAACCGCAGCAAGCCTAGGTGGAACTAAGTATAACTTAATAAAAAAGTATTATATTTAATAATTAAGAACCAAAGACACCAGGCAGACTGGCATCACTTTCCACATGTCAGTATGGAGTAGATGAGAGATTTATTTTTTTACATATGGGTCAACTAACACTACAAAACGATAGTGAACTAGCCAAACAGACCTGATCTGAGCAATAAATCAGAATTGAGCACTAAGGCTAGCACTGTATACGTTATATGTTCCACTTTTCTCATTTTACCACTGACCCGAGTATTATCCCAACAGCCTAATACATCCCATTGGTCTGACCAACCATTCTGAGACTGCTGCTACAAAGGCGATCCTTTGCGCTTTTAGGAAAATGTCAAAGTTGGAGTGGGCATCATCATGAAACGCAGAGAGAGATCTGAGGGTTATCATGAAGCCGGTCGCTGCTTGCTATAAAGAAAGAGAGACCCCTGCAGACATGTGGAATATCAGAGAATTACTGATATACACAGCTGGGTAATGAAGAGAGTTCATCAAATGGCTGGAAATCCTCTCATCTTCTCTTCCTCGGGAACTTTCAGAATTCCGCCGTATGCACTCATTAACAGGAAATACACACAGTCAAAAGCATGGATATAAATACAAAACATGCATCACACACTCCCTCTCTCCCTCTCTCTTCAAACGAATCTGATTACGGCACGCTCAGCAAGTTGAAATTACACACGAGTTAGGCAACCTGACACATCAGACCCATGGAGACGCTACTCAAGCTGGCGCTCGCAGATTTCTCTGTTTCTCTGTAGTAGCCGACAGCTCTCCTACACTGCAAACAAGCCTCGCGGTGCGGAGCTAAGCTTCAATATGAAAGCCCCATGGTGCACGCAAACAGCCCGTTGTCTTGGTATCAAACATGTAAATAGAGAAATCCTCTTTTCCCTGTATTTTAATGTGATTAGAGCGCCAGGAATTAATTATAGGATGAAAGACAAGACACCATCACATCACCACTGTAACAAGACACCATCACATCACCATGGTGACAAGACACCATCACATCACCATGGTAACAAGACACCATCACATCACCATGGTGACAAGACACCATCACAGCATCATGGTAAGAGACAAGACACTGTCACATCACCATCGTAACAAGACACCATCAAATCACCACGGTAACAAGACAAGGCACCATCGCATCACCATGGTAAGAGACAAGACAACATCAAACACAGTGTTCAAATGTCTTCCAACAAAATCATCTGCAAACTAAATCACTTGACAGTCAATCAATCAAGTTAATGTTACTGTTAATAAATAAAGATGAATTACACTGACCACGGACAGAGTTTTGTGGAGCTATTTACAACATTGCCATTTCGCGAGGAGGTATAAATACACAATGAATCGATGTTTTCCTTCAGTAAAGCCTGAACTTGCTAACCATACTTCAGGTCTTATCTAGTCTTGATCAGCGCCATGAGATGGGTATAAGTAAGCATGCCAATGGCCAACTATTTCAGTCGGAATACTCTTAGCCAATTGGCAGGAACACACACACACACACATGCACGCACGCAGGCACGCACATGCACACACACACACACATGCACACACACACACACACACACACACACACACACACACACACACACACGCACACACAGGTTAGTGTTTTTTAATATAAAAAAAATATATTCACATTCTTATTGAAAAACACATACACACACACAGATTTGACATTTGAATTTCAGCCTCCTAGGGTGAGATTTGTGGCCCCCAGAGGGACCATAGAGCAGCTGGTCGCAGCAAATTTTTTTATTACACCAGCCATATCTAATCTAGTAATAGGAAAATCCTCTTTCCGACTACCTACAATATTGCCATTCATTATCTGTTTTCTCAGTAATGGTCTTATTTTTGTGTGGTATTTCATTATTCCACATCAGGCTTGGGTGTGAATAATAATTATTATATATATATATAATACGTATATTTTACTGCTGTGAAGCACTTCGGGCTGCAATTCTTGTGTGAAAGGTGCTATACAAATAATGTTTATTGTTCTTTTTATTATTTTCTTTTATTTATTTGGTTGTGCAGTAATTATACCAAGCTATCAAAATGTATTTGACAACATGTTAAAAATGCTACACATAGCTTTAATGCTTCAAATGACTGATCATGACAATGACAATGTCAATGACAATGACTAAATGTGATCATTTTGACGTATCAGTAACACTGCCTAAAACCAGGCTTTTCACCAACTCAGGAAAACATTCTGGGACTAATGAAGACATTCACATTGAAATGTGGATCTTTGATTTATGAAGACAAACTCAATCAGATGCAATATGCCAATTTGGAGTCAGAGCACACATCACATCACAGCCTCTATCATTCTGACCAAATCTTAAAGCTGCAATAATTGTTTCCCGTCCACTAGGGGGCAGTATTGAGTAACTCTAAACAAACTCTTAAAAGATTCAGTACAATGAAAATCCTGTTTTTCAATCTCACTGCATTTAGAAAATATATATTATAATTATTTTTGACAGAGGATTATGTAACATTACCAAACGGATTTAGAAAATTATGACTAAAGCCATTTAATCTCTATCCCCCTGGATATCAACAAAATCAAGCCATTTCAGATGTCCGCTCTGCTTTCTTGAAGATGTTACATAATG
The DNA here is from genome assembly GCF_963971535.1 of Notolepis coatsorum. Classification (NCBI taxonomy): domain Eukaryota; kingdom Metazoa; phylum Chordata; class Actinopteri; order Aulopiformes; family Paralepididae; genus Notolepis; species Notolepis coatsorum. The sequence continues at coordinate 88,888,909 of NC_140166.1, forward strand.
TACTCGGGTTACTCTGATTGGCCCATCATTCACACTGCAAATTGGTCCTTAACAATCAAGCATATAGTGTCCAGTGAACATAAGGCCACGCCCCCTCAGCCTACTGACAGTTGGCTGTGCTCAGAGGGTTTATAACAAATCAAATTATAGCCTCTCTTGTTTCACCAAAGTGATAAATACACAATCTTGTGAATAATTTGCTGAAAATAATTATAATTTTTGCATGGATTATTACATTTCAAATACAATACATATAACTTCTTCTTTGGCATTTCCTGGTTAAACAAGGTAGGTAAATACTTCAGATACAAACATAATACTGTTCTGACAGCACAATATTGATTTTACGTTTTAAATGCATAGGTTTATAAAATAGGTAAATGGTAAACGGACTGCATTTATATAGCACTTTTATCCAAAGTGCTTTACAACTTGTGTGTCACATTCATCCATTCATTCACACATTCACACACCGACGGCGGAGGCAACCATGCAAGATCAAGAGCAGTTATGGGTTAAGTGTCTTACTCAAGGACACTTTGACATGCTGCCGGGAGGAGCTGGAATAGAACAGGGAACCTTCAGATTACCAGACGATCACTCTACCGTCTGAGCCACTGTCACCCCTAGGCAGGGCTAAAGCACAGGTTCTGTCAAGAAAGAAAATAAATGATGGAATAACATCAGACTGGCTGCTGGTGGCGTAGGGTTGATCAAGTAGGACACCATGACTCAATGAGACCTTCTGATATTAGGGTTGATCGAGTAGGACACCATGTCTCAATGAGACCTTTTAATATCAGGGTTGATCGAGTAGAACACCATGACTCAATGAGACCTTCTGATAGCAGGGTTGTTTGAGTAGGACACCATGACTCAATGAGAGATTCTGAGAGGTTGACACATATGTGACTCAATAGAATAGAATAGAATAGAATAGAATAGAAGTACTTTATTGATCCCGAGGGAAATTCAGCACCACAGATCACTCACAATGAACATTCAGGTAGTCAAAAATCTAAAATAAGAATAAGAATAACAGTACGCAGTCAGAGATATACATTCTAAAATATGTATATACATTCCAAACTATACAGTCCCTCTGATGGCAGGTCATAAGAAGAAAATACTGTTGCAATATAGAAAAATAACGATAGCAGCTTTAAACACTCGCAACCAAGAGCCTCTGTATATGTTTGGTTGATTTTAACGACCCTCACACCATCCAATCCTCATCTTAAGACTTCATTTCAGCCCTAATTGTTAAACTGGAAACCCAGCCTCGTGCTAATGAAAAATGTGTCGACCCACAGAGCAAGAAAATGCTCTCTGGAAAATAATGGGATACACTGTATCTTTATTAGGGCTGGCAGTTTATCACGTTAATTAGATTAATTAATTACACAGCAAATTATCGCGTTATGAAAATTAACTCAAAATTTATAATTTTTCTTTTTATTCTTTTTTTCCTTTTTTTAATCTCATTCATTCCATAAGAACGTAGAATAAACATTTACAAACTTTCTTTTTTAAATAGTCCATTTGCATGTTCTTGGTATCTGATTGTATTCCCAGTGTCAGAAATACTGTGTATGTTACTAGGCGTGAGTAAATTGTGATGAACCAAATGAGAATATCAATTCAATTCTTTTTATTTTTTTACTGTGAATAACACCATGCTAAAATTGACCAGACCTGAAAATTCTAAGCAAATTAATAAGGGAAGGGAAGATTAGGGGAAGATGATTAAACAGAAGGTTTTGTAGATACAGTACTGAATTCTGCCATCCGAACACATGCAATTTGAAATATGATTATAGAATATAAAATATCAGGCCTAAAATGGTTATGCGATTAAAATGTGATTAATTAGATTAATTAATTACAAATCCTGTAATTAATTAGATACATTTTTTTAATCGCCTGACAGCACTAATCTTTATGCTTAAGCACATTTAACACATTGAGTGCCACGCCCCTTCCGGGAAGTGCATAGGCCATGCCACCCATTAACCCCATGTAATCGCTCACCTTGTTTGTAGAGCTAAACCTATATTTTATATTATAGCTATGGATCTAATAACGTCGTTGATTGTCAGTGGGTTTCTTCCGGTCAACATGCAAAAAACAGATAATTTTTTCATCTATACATTTCCGTTTTAGACCGTGGTGAATATGAGTATAGTTGTAGAGTGATCGATCCTGTGTAATCCCAGGGAACTCCGTCAAACAGCCCTTTAGTGAAATCCATTAAACACGTTGCCATTTCTCGCCTGATTATTGAATCATCCTGAAATCAACGCTAGATTATCGGTATTATGTTTCATCATGCATGCACGAAAGGGGACAGGGGAAAATCGGCCCTCCGTGCTTTGATCGCAGCCAACGACACAAACACACACAGGCTGCGATCGCGGGAAAAAAATTATCAGATCAATGCAAGATTGATAATATATAGTCCTTACCTTGTCTATGATGTACTGCAAAAAGAATAATCCAATTATCTGATCGCCATTCCAAATACTGGTCTCGGTAGTGTGTCCCACGTTTACCACCAAAGAAAATTAACGGGCGTGCGGTGGAGCCTCGTCGATGCATCGTTATGAGCGCTTGCCTTACTGGAGTGTATAGCCCCCGCCTGCATGCTGCAGCTTGGCCAGGAAAATAAACCACATTGTTTCAAATGGAGTGCCTTCAGCGCCAGTGTGTTATTCAATGGATATAGTTTTAGAATGCCAAACTTGCGAGTCCTAAAACTATATTTTATATTATAGCTATGGATCTAATAACGCCGTCGACTGTCAGTGAGTTGCTTCTGGTCATCATGCAAGAAACAGATTGTTTTTTCATAGGTACATTTCCATTTTATACCGTTTTGAATATGAGTATAGTTTGAGTGATTCTGAGTAATTCCAGGAAAAGACGAGAAAAAGGCATTTTAGTGTAATCCAGTTATCAGTGTAAACCAGTGTTAATTCTTCTGATTACGGATGTATTAACAGGGTGATACAGTGTGTGACAGCCAGTAAGATAAGTAGAGTAAGATAACACAACGCAGAGACTTCACGGACGGTGATGGGGAGCTGTCACTCACTGCAACATCTAACAGTTTCAGATAGAGTCCTAGTACCAAGACAGGTGAAACAACACTCGGACGAGGAGTGGCAGGGGTGCAGGCCTCTTATGCTGGCTCTGTGATGATGAGATGAGTCTCAGGTGTGTAGACCGGCCAGGTAGACAGAGTGGTGATGAGGTGGAAACAGGAAGAAGCCCATATAAGGGCGTGGAGACCTGCTGCCAGACAGGGGAGAGGAAGGCCCTGGCTGTGGCTGTAACAGTGCTAATTTCATGTCTATTCTATTCTACTACTTATTGCACTGCACTATTGCACTATTTTACTCTGTCTATTCTATCTTACTCTTTTTATTATTGTCTATTTTTTAAACTGAATCAAACCATAAACAAGGGGCGGCTGAGTGACGCAGTGGGCAAGGCAATCGCCACTAACGCAGGAGATGCTGGTATCGAGCCCAGCTCTCTGCGTTGCTACCGGCTTGGCTGGCCGTCATACTAACACAATTGGCAGTGTTAGAGGGTGGGAAAGCCGGGGGCATTGTGGACAGCGACTCCTACAGGTCGGTTGGGTGACGCCCGGAAACAGGAAGTATCGGGGGCAGCGTGAGGGAAGAATTGGAAATACGAAATTGGGATGGGAGAAAAAAATTTAAATGGGGAGAAAAAGTAAAAAAAATTAAAAAAAACATAAACAAGGCGGCTTGTTGGGATGTTAGATCCTAATGTGATTTTATGTCTGCACTTTGTGCTAATTTCATGCCTCTCTTTTTTCTTTTGTGAATCAGTTTGAGCTGCAGTTTCTGTATGAAAGATACAATACAAGTTATTATTATTATTATTATTATTATTATTATTATTATTATTATTATTATTATTATTATTATTATTATTATTATTATTATTATTATTATTATTATTATTATTACATTTGATTATATTTAGATTAAATTAGATTAAAAATGTATTGTCATTATACAGCACAAGTACAGTACAACAAACTGAAGTTTTGCATCCAACCAGAGTGCAAATGTAACACTAAAGTGCAATAGTAGTATACAATGTACAGGTGATTAAATTGGGTATACAATATATACATTTGTACTACTTAGTAATATTGCTAATCAGATGTATGTACAGAGAATTATAATATTAATATGTACCAGTGACATAGGTGTAAAGACACTATGGTAGTAAATTATACTGGCCAGTGGTATAACTAGTAAGAGTAGGGATGTGTACAGATATAGATAGTATCTAGAGATATGTAAAAGGATGTGAGCTGGTATGCACAGACAGATGTGTATATATATATATATATATATATATATATATATATATATATATATATATATATATATATATATATTAGAGGTGGGCATAGATTAATGTTTTTAATCTAGATTAATCTATCTGCAATCCTGGATTTAATCTAGATTAATCTAGATTCAAATGACTAAAAAAAAAAAAAAAAACTGCCGAAGGCATTCAAAATATGTGTGTTCTACCCAAATAATGACCAGAAGTAAGTCCTTACTTTTTCTTTCCTCCTTACGTTTCTCAGGCCAGGTGGCCCATTACACCATGAGCCCATCTCCCGTTTCCAAAATGCATTACAGACTGTTTGAAAAAGCTGTTTTGCTATGATAATTGGTAATGAAATATCAAAATAATGTTCAATAAGATGTACTTGTGTTTAATAAGTTGTTTTATTCAGAAGTTAACACAAATAAATAATATTACCAGTACAGTACAGTATCTAGCACTCTCAGGAGCAAAACAGAAAGAATAATTTCAAACTTGAACTATGTGACATGGCTTGAATCAACTGCTCCAGTGGAGTTGCTCAGTGGCCAATGGTGTCAACTGTGGTTGTACTAGGCAGCTCCCAGGTGTGAATGGAACTGTGTGAATGTGAAGCAGGGCGTTCCTGAAAAAGAGCATCTGTGCTCAGCGAACCTACCCTGGGTAAATAAAGGTAAAAAAAAAATAATGTAAAAAAAAAAACATATATATTTTTTTTTAGATTAATGCGTTAATTATATTATCGCGCAATACTAGTATAGCGTTAACGCAGCACGTTAACGCCGTTAACGGCCCAGCTCTAATATATATATATATATATATATATATATATATATATATATATATATATATATATATATTTACAGTATATACAGCATTATTGTACATACTATCATACATAGTTATATGGGTTATATGCAGGTGTATAAATAGGTACATTTAGATGATTATATCCTCTTCTGAATGCCGACGACGTGTATTGTCGTCTTATCAGACCCCCCGTTGAGTGCCGACGACGTGTATTGTCGTTTGATTTTTTTATTAGCGATCTGAATTCATATTTCATCAACCGAGTCTCCCATTGGTACAGCAGACCCTCTAGGAGCTCAGATGGGAAAATACCGCCCCCTATCGTCTATCCCTGTGTAACTGCAGGTCATTCGATTATACTGCTGGATCTGTGGAGGTGGCTCCACTGTGCTGGCAAGCCGTCTGATGAACATGGAAGTGATCGCGAGTTTGAATGCAGCGTGGAATATATATTTACATCATTGTCCAACATATTTTGAATTCCTGTCCTTCACAAATGTCCATGTGCACATTTAAAGCAACTGCTATTGTTAGGGATTGGTGTGTTGGCGGAGGACCCAAATGCAAACAGGACGAGGAGAAGAGGCAGTAGTGATACACGGAGCCAGGGGTGAATGTCAAAGTATAATGCGAGACAAACTTTACATGAAAACAAAGAATGGTGGAACAAACAATTAAACACTAGGAAACTTACTACAGGAGAACAGAACATGAAGAAGGACGTGGAACAGCAACAGCATGGACACCAAAAACAAGCAGCAAACACTAGTAGGGAAACCCAACAACCGACAACAAGAGACAGGCAAACGAGGCAGATATACACACACTGATTGACACAAGAGGGTAATTGGGAACAAGACACACCTGAGAGGGAAGGCAGAACTAACACACAGGGGTACAGGAAAACACAAGGCCAAACACACTGGGGAATAAACTAGACTAGAACACAATACAACACAGGGCCGAAATACAAAATACCCACACTGAACAACACAAGACTAAGGCAGGGGAAACAAAGCAAACAACAGAATAACAGGCAAGGACACTAAGGAGGTAAACAAGGTTATCAAGATATTGAGCAGATATAAATGAACAAGGTGCACTGTAGAGAATTGTCCAGCAGGTGGAGGAAGTCCATGGGAGAGAATGTGCAAAGGTGGGGGCTTCTGAGGAGTACAGACAGGAGGCGGCTGGGTGGCGCAGCGGAGATTGCGCTCGTCACCAATGCAAGAGACTCCGGTCTCGAATCCGGGTGTCAGCATTGCCTCCGGCTTGGGCCGGCTGTCATACTGGCTCAATTGGCAGAGCCAGCGGGTGGAAGTCGATGGGTGGTAATCTGGACGTTGTGGACAGCGACTCCTACAGGTCGGTTTGGGGACGCCTGCACAGCAGAGACAGGAAGTGACGGGGGTAGTGTGAGCCTCCCACACGTTACACCTCGCCAATGAGAGTCCGCGCTGGCAGGTGAAAAGATGTGACAGGCTGCCTCCTCATGTACCGAAGGGGACACGTGATGCAAGGCTTCTATCCTCTCTACAACCGACCTGTAGGGGGGCATATGCGAGCAACGTTCAAGACAGGGGAGGGGAGAATTGGAATCACAAAATTGGGATGGGAGAAAAATAGAAAAATAAGGAGAAAAAGTGGATAAAAAAAAGGAGTACAGACAGGAGGAGAGGGTCCAAGAATAGGTGGATCTTACAGCTATTCTAACATAACTCAGACTCTAACACAACTCAAAGAAAAAAGACAACCTTGGTGCTCCCATGGTGTTAGAGGATCTCAATCATATCCCTCTGTTCCCCGTTGGAAGGGTGAGGAGTAATGGCTCTCCTAGTGAGAGGGCTCCCCCTAGTGGCGAAGTGCACACTATGTGACATCCTCCGGGCACGACGCAATTAATGCAAGTAGATTTCTTGAACTGATTTTAATGAAGCTTTGTCCAATCTCCATCCAAACCTTCATCCAAACCGTAAGATCTGTATAACATACAAATGCATACAAAAGATACCATTAACATTGAAAGTCCATTAAAACCGTGGTCAGAACATCAACTGTCACATTATACAAAATCATCATCCATAACAATCAATACCTTATTGGCTGCCTGCCAGTATAAGAGAACATCGATGCATTATGGTGTTATGTCTTTAATCCTTATCTTGGTAGATTGTCTTGTTAGGTTGTCTAGGCGGATTGTCTTTTGCTTGTTAGGATTGACAGGAAAGTCAATAATCCACCCACAGTCATGTCGCAACTCAAGAGAAGGAAGGCGGAAACACGTCACCGGATACCAAGTGGACCAAGTCTCGTGAGACTAAAATAATTGCACAAACAAATAAAAATCGTGCGCCACTCATATATCTTATATAAACCCATAAGAAATACAATGAAATACAATTGTGTGTATTATTATTAATATGCAAAAAATAAGCATATAAAATTGTAAATGAATATAACTATATCAACTGTTAACCATAGCTGCAGTTACACACTATATAACATTCGTTCTGTGGACGGCCTCAGAGCTCCTGGTCAATGTTCTGAATTTGTCTTTATTATGCTCATGTTCATTTGTATTGTGTGTCACGTGTAATCCTGTAGTTCCTTCATACCAGTCCATCGTGTATTATTCCCCAATATGTTTCCTAATCAGCGTGTCCCTTTTTTAAAATACATTTCAAATCGTTTGTCTATAACGTGTATATTGTAAATCATAGTGTTAATTATTCTAAATTCTGGTGTTATAGTTTTATACTACTTGGGGTAACTGTTCAATTATCTTTCCTCTGTTGTATCTATTCTCATCCCCAGGTCCCCCGTGTGTATGTTTGTATTGGGTACTCTTCCACGTTGATTTTGTCTTGTATCTTTCCTTGGATCACCGTGTCCCTTCATGCCCCTTTCTCGTGTCCCTTTGTCGTTCTTCATAGTTGATCTGCTTTGAATCGGTTCAGGTCCCCTCTTTTCCTCCTCCCGTCCTCCTCATCCTCGTCTCTCGGTTCTGGTCCACCTGCGCGCCTTCTCCATCCTCTGCGTCAGCGTAGGCCTTAGGCCTCTCTCCTTCCCCTCCCGGCTCCTTCCATCCTCTCTGCACCGTGTCCCTCGCCGCCTCCTGCACGTTGTTGGGACCTGGTTCCTTTCTTTTTCTGAATTGTCTTTATTTCTACATAGCTCCGACGTTTCCTTGCCACCTCCGTTGGATTTTTCAGTGTTGCATTGTATGCTCCGCATTGCTCCTAATCCAATCTGCGTGGTGGTCTGGTTAGCTTCTATGTTAGCTTGTAAGCTTGTTTGTATGTTAGCCTGTAGCTCCTCTGCACTGACATTCAGCATCCTGCTAGCTTGTTCTACTTGTTGCATCATTGCCTCATGTTGAGTATTTTCCATCGGTGTATTTACTTCATCTGGGGTTGCTTATTTGTCCTCGTGTTCATTCTTCCTTCTTTCTTTTGTCCTCGAATCTTCACTTTTTATTTCGTTTTGAATTGTTTTACTTCCTTTTTTTGATATTCATTGACCGGGAGCTCTTTCATGGCTGCTCACCAGAACGCTGCAAACCGGAAGTCTATGTAGTCATTTTTACTATTATTATTATTTAATTCAGGTGCACGTGATTTAAAACATTTATACCCATGATTACAAACTAAGTCTGGGCAAGGGCGGTTAGGTGGTCGAGCGGAGATTGCGTTCGTCACCAGCCCCGGAGCTGTGAGCTTGGTTCGCCTGTTCGAATCCAGCTCACAGCTCCGGGGTTGTCACCAGCTTGGCTGGCCGTCTGCACTGATACAATTGGCTGTATCAGAGGGTGGGAGAAGCTGGCGGGGTGGGTCCGGGTCGTTGTAAACAGCGACTCCTACAGTTCGGTCGGGGCGCCTGCTAAGCGCGGATTGGACGTGAGGGGGATAGTGTGGTCCTCCCACACGCTACGCCCTCTCAATGAGAATCCGCGCTGCCAGGTGAAAAGAAGCGGTGATTGGCTGGACGTGTGTCGGAGGAAGCACGTGGTAGCCTCCACTCTCCCAAATGATCTGACTGTGGGGGGTAAAGCGCAGCGACCAGGAAGGGACTGGGAATTGGCATACGACTAACATTGGGATGGGAGAAAATCTGAGGAAAATGGAGGGGGAAAAAGACCAAAAAAAAAAAAAAAAAAAAAACTAAGTCTGGGCAAATAAATCAGATAAAATATATAAATAAATCGGAGGTAGCTAAAAACAGAGGGAAACAAAACACTCTCACACACACACACACACACACACACACACACACACACACACACACACACACACACACACACACACACACACACACACACACACACACACACACACACAGGCAATTAGTGTGTGTCCACAAAAGACCAGTGGTCTGCCTCACTGTTTGCCTTGACTGACCCACGTAACCTTGAGCAGGTCTCCAGTCTCTCTGAGGTACTCATTCATGATCAATAAGTAATCAGGGCTCTTCTCTCTATGCTCCCCGGTCATCAAAACTGTTTACAAAGCCAACAATCAGTCTTGTAAATCACTGTTTTAATTACTGTCAGATAACCCTGCCTATATTCACATCAAGCTCTCAGACGGATAGCCTAATGTCTAATGGGTGCACTTGCCAATACTGTCTGCTAAATATAATCTTCGGCCTTTCGATATGTTACACGGTTTCACTGTGTTTATTGTGGCCTTCTGTATGTGCAAGTGACATGTGGGGACTTGTAGATATTACCTTAACGTAGAGACTATGGAACAGAGAAAAACACATGGTGCTACAAAACGTTCTTTCATAAAAATATTTTTTTTTAATTTATTCTTGAACCACTTATAGCACATGCATGAGAGAGAGAGAGAGAGAGAGAGAGAGAGAGAGAGAGAGAGAGAGAGAGAGAGAGAGAGAGAGAGAGAGAGAGAGAGAGAGAGAGAGAGAGAGAGAGAGAGAGGGGCGAAAGGATGAGACAGCTTACATAACAACACACACAAGTGATGTGAGATGACCAAACATGTGATTATAAACACACGCCGGTCAAATCCTGTGCCTCCACACCTACAAGTTCTGAGCCCACTCTGGATTTTAGCCACAGGGACCTTTCAGAGAGATAGATGACAGGTCCGGTATTTCCCAACACACGTACGTGTGTGTGTGTGTGCACATGATGCGGCAGGTCGCCAGGAGCAGCTAGACGGTATAAATATGGAATATTAATACAGTCTATTCCACTATATAGCTCTAGGTGCTGTATGATGACAATACATTTGAATCTGATCTAATTTTGATCCGTCGCAAAGCGCTCCAGCGCTACCTGTTGAATACGGGGATCAGCACATACAGACCCCTGTATTGCACACGCCTCATTCGCCTTATAAGGAGCAGACGGGGCGTGTCTGTATGCAAATTAATTGAGCGCGAACACGCATTTCAGTTTAAGAGTGGGATTCATCATTCAACACACCTGGGTAAGAACAGATTTGGACGTTAAGAATGGGTTGATGAATGCGGCGGTGGTTTTTCTTATTTTTCTCTTAACAGACGGTTAAGAACAAATATAAGAAAAATAATAAGAGGGCGGCTGGGTGGCGCAGCGGACTGCTCTCGTCACCAACGCAAGAGACACCGGTCTCGAATCCGGCTGTCAGCGTTGCCTCCGGCTTGGGCCGGCCGTCATACTGACTCAATTGGCAGAGTCAGCGGGAGGGGAGTCGATGGGTGGTAATCTGGCCGTTGTAAACAGCGACTCCTACAGGTCGGTCAGGGTGCCTGCACAGCAAAGACAGGAAATGGCGGGGGCAGTGTGAGCCTCCCACATGTTACACCTCGCCAATGAGAGTCCGCGCTGGCAGATGAAAAGAAGTGACTGGCTGCCTCCATATGTATCGGAGGGGACATGTGATGGGCTTCTATCCTCCCTACGACCGGCCAGTGGGGGGCACATGCGAGCAACGGTCAGGACAGGGGAGGGAGAATTGGCACGAGAGGAAATTGGGATGGGAGAAAAATCACAGAAAAAAGGAGGAGAAAAAGTGGGTAAAAAAAAATTATAATAAGAGAGTATTGGTGAATGAGGCCCAATGGGTCCATAGCCGGAAATCTTATCTAGTACAGGTCCAAAGTTGATAACAATCCCACGGAAAATGAACGTGTTTCGAATGTTTGTATTGGTAATAATTCGTAATTATTCTTCTCTCCCTTTATCGTAATCATCCCTCATGTAAGATACCGTCAGCTCCAGAATTTCATTAGCTACAAAAACGGTCAATCATTTTCAGTCAGAGGTGACTGGTCAATTCTCCGGCAGGCAAGACCTTTAAGGACGCGGTCACTTGTCTGAATGGCTTGTCAAATGATGCTTGTCGGATCAAGACTGGAAGCACGCAATAGATCGAGTGGGGTGACGATCGAAAGGCGGCAATGTATTGGTTGATCGGCAAAAACGCAACCTGGAGCCGACATACGAGGACAAAGTGCTGCGATGTGCGCAAATGTGCTTACCGGCTTCTCCAGAGTCAGACAAGAAGATAGATACCAATTACCTCTCTGCACATTTACATTTCTCTGCCTGCGCTGCTGGCAGGACCTCATCTTTATGTTTGCGTGCATAGTGTTGGTGTATGGTGGTGTATGGTGGTGCATGGTGTTGGTGTATGGTGGTGGTGTATGGTGGTGTATGGTGGTGCATGGTGGTGTATGGTGGTGCATGGTGGTGTATGGTGGTGGTACATGGTGTTGGTATATGGTGGTGGTGTATGGTGGTGCATGGTGGTGTATGGTGGTGTATGGTGATGTATTGTGGTGTATGGTGGTGGTGCATGGTGGTGGTGCATGGTGGTGGTGTATGGTGGTGGTGCATGGTGGTGGTGCATGGTGGTGGTGCATGGTGGTGGTGCATGGTGGTGGTGCATGGTGGTGGTGCATGGTGGTGTATGGTGGTGGTGCATGGTGGTGGTGCATGGTGGTGTATGGTGGTGGTGCATGGTGGTGTATGGTGGTGGTGCATGGTGGTGTATGGTGGTGCATGGTGGTGGTGCATGGTGGTGCTGGTGGTGGTGCATGGTGGTGGTGCATGGTGGTGTATGGTGGTGGTGCATGGTGGTGGTGCATGGTGGTGTATGGTGGTGGTGCATGGTGGTGGTGCATGGTGCATGGTGGTGGTGTATGGTGGTGCATGGTGGTGGTGCATGGTGGTGGTGTATGGTGGTGGTGCATGGTGGTGGTGCATGGTGGTGGTGCATGGTGGTGGTGCATGGTGGTGTATGGTGGTGGTGTATGGTGGTGGTGGTGCATGGTGGTGGTGTATGGTGCATGGTGGTGTATGGTGGTGGTGTATGGTGGTGGTGGTGCATGATGGTGGTGTATGGTGGTGGTTTATGGTGGTGGTGCATGGTGGTGGTGTATGGTGCATGGTGGTGGTGCATGGTGGTGTATGGTGGTGGTGCATGGTGGTGGTGTATGGTGCATGGTGGTGGTGCATGATGGTGGTGTATGGTGGTGGTGGTGCATGGTGGTGGTGCATGGTGGTGTATGGTGTATGGTGGTGGTGCATAGTGGTGGTGCATGGTGGTGGTGGATGGTGGTGGTGCATGGTGGTGGTGCATGGTGGTGGTGCATGGTGGTGGTGTATGGTGGTGGTGCATGGTGGTGTATGGTGGTGGTGGTGCACGGTGGTGGTGCATGGTGGTGTATGGTGTATGGTGGTGGTGCATAGTGGTGGTGCATGATGGTGGTGGTGGTGCATGGTGGTGTATGGTGTATGGTGGTGGTGCATAGTGGTGGTGCATGGTGGTGGTGTATGGTGGTGGTGCATGGTGGTGGTGCATGGTGGTGTATGGTGGTGGTGCATGGTGGTGGTGCATGGTGGTGGTGCATGGTGGTGGTGTATGGTGGTGGTGCATGGTGGTGGTGCATGGAGGTGGTGTATGGTGCATGGTGGTGGTGTATGGTGGTGGTTTATGGTGGTGGTGTATGGTGCATGGTGGTGGTGCATGATGGTGGTGTATGGTGGTGGTGCATGGTGGTGGTGTATGGTGCATGGTGGTGGTGCATGATGGTGGTGTATGGTGGTGGTGGTGCATGGTGGTGGTGCATGGTGGTGTATGGTGTATGGTGGTGGTGCATAGTGGTGGTGCATGGTGGTGGTGTATGGTGGTGGTGCATGGTGGTGGTGCATGGTGGTCGTGTATGGTGGTGTATGGTGGTGTATGGTGGTGGTGTATGGTGGTGGTGGTGCATGATGGTGTATGGTGGTGGTGTATGGTGGTGGTGCATGGTGGTGGTGCATGGAGGTGGTGTATGGTGCATGGTGGTGGTGTATGGTGGTGGTTTATGGTGGTGGTGGTGCATGGTGGTGGTGTATGGTGCATGGTGGTGGTGCATGATGGTGGTGTATGGTGGTGGTGCATGGTGGTGGTGTATGGTGCATGGTGGTGGTGCATGATGGTGGTGTATGGTGGTGGTGGTGCATGGTGGTGTATGGTGTATGGTGGTGGTGCATAGTGGTGGTGCATGGTGGTGGTGTATGGTGGTGGTGCATGGTGGTGGTGCATGGTGGTCGTGTATGGTGGTGTATGGTGGTGGTGCATGGTGGTGTATGGTGGTGGTGTATGGTGGTGGTGGTGCATGGTGGTGTATGGTGGTGGTGTATGGTGGTGGTGCATGGTGGTGTATGGTGGTCGTGTATGGTGTTGGTGTATGGTGGTCGTGTATGGTGTTGGTGTATGGTGGTGCTGGTGGTGGTGCATGGTGTTGGTGTATGGTGGTCGTGTATGGTGTTGGTGTATGGTGGTGCTGGTGGTGGTGCATGGTGTTGGTGTATGGTGGTCGTGTATGGTGTTGGTGTATGGTGTTGGTGTATGGTGGTGGTGCTGGTGGTGGTGCATGGTGGTGGTGTATGGTGGTGGTGCTGGTGCATGGTGGTGGTGTATGGTGGTGCATGGTGGTGTATGGTGGTGCATGGTGGTGTATGGTGGTGCATGGTGGTGTATGGTGGTGGTGTATGGTGTATATGGAGAGGCAATATGTAAATGTCATGTTCACTCACTAATACCAGTGTTCATTTGTTTTATTTGTGTGTTTGTTTGTATATTGTTCTATGTGGACTCCAGGAAGAGTAGCTGTATCATGCTGTACAACACATCAGCAGCTAAAGGGATCCTAATTAACTCAGCTAAACTAAAGTTGACATGGACACAGGCATTCTGCATCGAACATTGTACATATGTCTATACTGAACACTGTGACTTCTATTTTTACTTCTATTACATGTGTTACAAAGGGTCAGATTAAACCGAATATATATATTTATTGCTTGAGATCCCTTGTATAATATTTGTATATCGTTTGATATCCCTTGTATATTATTTGTATATATACACGGAATATCCCTTTACCTGCGTACAAACCAGAGTAATATGCGCTCTCCTATTGGACACCCCCCCCCGGGCTCCAGGCAGTCTCGTACTCAGACAGGTGCAGTGGGCGAGTTTGGGGCATGTTACAACATGCCTTTGGCAGTGCAGTGATTCAGGACCAAAGTGACCAGGTTGGGACTAGATTGTCACCTTACGTATAAATACGGCGCAGGTGTAAACAGCAGTAGTTTAGTTCAAACCTTAATGCCTTCACCACGAGTCAACGTGCAAGTGAAGTGAGCAACCTTGCGTCTAAATAGAGCGTTTAGAACATGTGCGAATAGGATAGTAAAAGTGTCAGAGTTTAGTGAAGTAACGTCAAGTTCAACCTAGTTTAATGTGAAGTATAGTGCACAGGAGAATCTACACCGGCGATTGCAGAACCATTTCTGGTTGGATTATATTGCTTGGGACCGTTACCGCTGGAGGAGAGTACCGTGGATTCCACTATCGTTTGGGATTTACCCCCTGTGAGGATCATCACTCGGGCCCGCCTCTAGGAAGAGGCTGGCTAGCTGTCGTCAATGCTATTCGAGCATCTTGGATTATAGCTGTTGCTTTGTCTACTGATCAAGGGAGTACATGCACCTATTCCTCGTTGACCCAGACTTTGTACCCGAACATTCCTCGACCCCGGCCGACCTTACACCCGGAGGGAACCCCCCAGTGTCTCCAGCTGGTACTAGTGTGCCCTATGTAATTGCTATGCCACAGGTGGCGTCAGTTTAGACCCATCTTAGTATTCATACTATTCTCATTGACTTACGCTCTTGACTCACTTTACGTGTGTTCTTCGCCATACAAGCGCGAGCATAATTCTCAATCTGTAACCTAACGTTGCTTTGATAATAATAAATACCCTCTAAATAGTACTTTATGTGTCATTGCCGTATTCTTGTGTGGGTGTTCACCATATATATTCATGTACTGTATGGCCAGTAATTAAAGTACATAACTAGTAGTGGTTTAATATACCATACTCTTCAATACAGTCAGGGAATTGTACCCCTCAGTTACAATTGGTCCTTCGAGCCGGAGGGTATCAGTGTAATATTTAATATAATATTGATATTAACCATGGCCAGCGGTGAACACTCCCCAAGCGGCTCTCCCAAGCTAGAACGCCCGCAGCGCAAACGTCAGCCACCTCCCTATCTGGAGGAATACGCTGTCGGTCTAATACCTAGCTTAGAAAAGCATGTCAAATCCTACCGACCAGGCGACCCTGCCAGTAGAGACCCCAGTGGGTTCTAACGAAACTGACCAAGCTCACGGGGGGGACCAGGGGGGACATGACATGACTATACCCCCAGACAACGTCAACGGGATAGTCCCCGGAGAGCTCCAGGATAAAGAAAGCACTCCAGGGACAGAACCCGACACACCACCAGAAGAGAAGCGCGCCCAGGAGATGGACCTCGGGGCGCGCCCAGAGAACAGATCTCCAACGAGCACTGTCAGAAGCCGATCACCTCCGTCAGTGTCATCCCCCAGCGAAGCGGTCCAGATGCTGGCGCAGGCATTCATCACCACCCTGGCAGCCTCCACCGAACGCGATCGACTTCAGGGTGAACACGATCGACTTCAAGCACAGACGCTTAGTGAGCGCGAACAGTCTTCCATGGAACAAGAGCGCCTCCGGGCGCAACAACTAAGTGAGCGCGAACACTCTACCATGGAAAGAGAGCGCCTCCAGGCTCAACAGACGAGCGAGCGCGAACAATCTGCAGACCAACGAGAGCGCCTTCACGCGCAACTCCAAGCGCAAGCCCTTAGTGAACGCGAACACTCTGCAACCGAGCGAGAGCGCTTCCAGGCGCAACAAAGGAGTGAAGACGACCGCATAAGACTGGAGACCAGACCAGCGTTTCCGTTAGCCGGTAATTACCGGTATTTGACCGGCAAAATCTGTTGAAGTCCGACATATTTAATCTCTCCGGTCTTAATGTCCGGTGAAAATAATTCCCTGAGTCTAAGCACAATTTGATTATTTGAATTGTATTAAAATAGGCTAAAATTAAATAGCCTATGCGATGAACGAAACAATCATTACATTTGTTTCCTCGTTGCTTCTAATAATGACAACGACGTTGTCAGCGAGAGCTTAGTGCTGGGTGTGCGAACTTTTGTGAAGCTGCAGAGCCGGAGCAGCAGCAGCACAATGCAGTATTCCAGCAGTACTCCAATTCAGCCATTTTCAGCCAATGTTGGGTGGGGGGCGCTGCTGTGCGGTTCCCAGAAAAGAGCCAATAACAGCTGAATCAGCTGCTCTGCAGCGCCATACTCTTTGCAAATAAGTCGTTGCGAGGTGGAGAGAGTCGTCACGCAAACCAAGATAATGTTGCTGTCTCTGCTTTCTCAGTTCTTCGCTTGATATAATTAATACAAATGTCCAATATAACGGAATTCGTTAGCTCATAAAAATGTGATTATAACAGACTGCTGTTTAGTGTCGGACCGACTGCCCACATACGCGGTCTATTTTATTTCAAGTCAGCAGCAGCACGGAGTATCGAGGGACTTATTTTATTTGGAATATATTAATGACTGTATACGCAAAAGTAGCCTAGTTTTAAGTAATAATATTATAAATCTACATGCCTTGAGGATGACATTCTTTATATAGCCTGCCTATCAATTGTTTTAAAGCTCAATAAACTATGACCGGAATGAATCTCATTTGTCCGGTAGATTGAAATCTTGCAGGTCACGGAGACCGGCAACAATTTTTTCTAACGGAAACCCTGGACCAGACGCCTTCAGACGGAAGAGAACATTGAAAGAGGCCGCGCCGATGCACAGCGCGCCGCCGCCAATGCACAGCGCGACGCCGCCCATGCCAGCGCCAATGCACAGCGCGACGCCGCCAATGCACAGCATGACGGCGCCAATACCCAGCGCGAAGCACAGCGCGACGCCGCCAATGCACAGCGCGACGCCGCCAATGCCCAGCGCGAAGCAGAGCGCGACGCCGCCCATGCCCAGCGCGAAGCAGAGCGCGACCGGCTGCAGGCGCAGATGATAGAACAATTGATTGCCATGGTGACACCCCCTCTCTCCGCACGGAGCTCCCGGAGATCATCACGACAAGGGTCTAGGGCACCTTCCCCTACCCGACCCAGCGACCCGGGACCCGGCCAACAGAAGGATCCTGTCTACGTCTCCGGGCCCCCTCCCCGACCGGTCCATACGAGACCCAGCCACCGGGAATAACCGGCCTACGTCGCCGAGAGACTGACTAGAAGACTCCAGGACCTAGAAGAGGAAGAGGAAGAGGAGGAATGTCAAGCCCACCAGCAGCAACGTACTCTGGACCAGGAGGCCCAGTACAGCCCCGACCAGCAGCAACGTACTCTGGACCAGGAGGCCCAGTACAGCCCAGACGTCAGCCCCGAGTCACTGCACTACAAACCCCCGACCCAACTCACGGGTGAGTTTGACGTACAGTCAGCACCGAGGAACAGCACCTGGGTACCCGGCCCCTGGTACCCACCCAGTACCAACCCACGACAACACGTACGGGGAGACTCGCCCAGGAGGCCTCTTCCCCTACGCTCACCAATGTGCCAGCCATCCATGGTATCGTACCTTGGCACACCGACGTTCCCAGACTTTACGCACGAGGACAGAGCACAGTACACGGAATTACGGATGTGCTTGGAGACTATGATGTCCGACGTCCCCGATGAGTCGTACAAATATGCCATCCTCCTCAAGCACCTCAAGGTGCCCAGAGCGCATAATATAGCGCTGGCATATTCCAACTCAAGTACCCCATACTCCGCGGCTCTAGTGGCCCTCGACCAGCGCTATGGACGCATATGGGACTACGTGATACAAGAAATAAGAGATATCGACCGCCTCCCCCCAGCCAAAGACAATAGAGCATTGGATGACCTCTCTATCAAGGTACAATCCCTGGTAGGGATGCTGGGGTCCCAAAAGGAGAAAGGGAGATATGAACTATATGCTAACTCTAATGTGGAACGAATACTAGAGAAGCTCCCTCCAGCCCGTCAAGAGCGCTTTCGGCAGCAGAAAGACCACCGTGATCCCGACGGTCCCGAGCCATCCCTCCTAGACCTGGCCGCCTTCCTCGCGAGGGAAGTCAGCAGCCTACGACTGGATACGTTCGTGTGGAGTGGACCAAGCCCAAGAGATGGACCTCGGAGATCTAATGATAACCGCCGGTCAGTAACCGTTATGCACCAGGCCGAGTCAGTGCCGCAGCACGAGAACCACAGCAACCCCCCGACCAAAGGGGAGTGGAAGATTGAATGCCAGTACTGTGAAAAGGAACATCGGCTGTATCAATGTGACACTTTCAAGAAGCTGACCACTGACGAGGTGAGTCAGTGGATCAAAGCCAACCGCCGCTGCTTCCGCTGCGCGAGCAGCCATATGGCAGCTGAGTGCCGTTTAACGAAGAAATGCAGCAAGTGCGACGGTGCCCACTTGGAGGTCCTGCACGACATCAACAAGCGTCCGCCAGGAGGCCAGAGTGGGCCCGTCACGGTGATGTATCAGGCCGAGGCGGTGGCACTACTACCGAAGATCCATAGGACCGCCCCCTGGTGTCCTGACTGTTACAGCAGACACTGGGAGTCACGGTGCTACTCGGACTACCGCGAGTCGGCCCACTACAGAAGATCCAAGGCAACCCACCAACAGGAGTGCTCCACATAGACCAGCATAGCGGGACCCCCCAGTGCTCATCAAAGTGGTCAGAGTGCTCCTGAGCTACGAGGACAAGGTCCTGGACACTTACGCCGTCCTAGACGATGGGTCTGAAAAGACTCTCCTCCTCACTTCCGCCGCAGACCAGTTGGGCCTGCGGGGTGCCAAAGGAACAATGACAATCCGTACCATTAGAAGAGACCAGAAGACCATAAAGGGTGAAAATGTCTCCTTCAAGATAGCAGCGGTGGACCAGCCCGAGAAGCAGTATAGCATCACCAACGTCTTCACCAGCCAGGACATAGGCCTGTCACAGTACACCTACCCCATCCCACAGCTGATGGCGAAGTACGTGCACCTACGTCAACTACCTATACCGCTCATCGACGGCGCCACACCGACCCTGCTCATAGGCTCCGACCGCGCGGACCTCATTCTCCCAATTGAGGCGGCCCACATCGGACCCAAAGGATGCCCAGTCGCGGTTCAGACCCGACTGGGGTGGACGCTCCAGGGCCCCCTCTACGGACTTGACAGTCAACCCACGTTTACACGCTGCCTGCACACAAAGGTGAGCGACACAGGCCACTCTCTCGTACAGCCCGTTGAGAGGCTATTGACATTAGACGAGAGGCCTGTGAGAGAACCGTGGGCCCAAGAAGAGGGAGTTCCGAACTCCACCCCCCTCAGCTGCGCTCCAAGCGACGTAGCTGACCTCGAACCCAGCACCCCAAGCGACTCCTTGATGGGGCGGCCGGAACCGGCCCCTCCTCAGACGGGGTACAGACCAAACAAGAGGAACAGACGGAGGATGTGGAGACACAGCCAAGCACAGATCAACCAGTCTCAGGCCCGCTTCCTCCTAAGCTCCCTACCATCCCTTCCAGCCCGTCAGAAGCGGGTCAAGGACAGGGACAACTTACAAGTGGACACAGTCGTTATGATCATAGACCAGTCACTACCCCGAGCTGCGTGGCCGGCCGGCCGCGTAAGCAAAGTGATCACTGGTGCCGACGGAAAGGTCAGAGCGGCAGAAGTTATTGTCCAGGGACGGACATACACCCGACCAGTGGCGAGGCTGATAGAGTTGCCAAGGCTCCCTGACTCCCTTGATGACGATCATGACCCACTGACTTTGTAGATTGCCCTACTCCCCACAACAGACATTGAGTAGTTGACAGGACTATTAATCTGTCTTCGCTTTAACTAATTAGGTGCGGACTAATTAGGAGGCGGCTGTTACAAAGGGTCAGATTAAACCGAATATATATATTTATTGCTTGAGATCCCTTGTATAATATTTGTATATCGTTTGATATCCCTTGTATATTATTTGTATATATACACGGAATATCCCTTTACCTGCGTACAAACCAGAGTAATATGCGCTCTCCTATTGGACACCCCCCCCCCCCGGGCTCCAGGCAGTCTCGTACTCAGACAGGTGCAGTGGGCGAGTTTGGGGCATGTTACAACATGCCTTTGGCAGTGCAGTGATTCAGGACCAAAGTGACCAGGTTGGTACTAGATTGTCACCTTACGTATAAATACGGCGCAGGTGTAAACAGCAGTAGTTCAGTTCAAACCTTAATGCCTTCACCACGAGTCAACGTGCAAGTGAAGTGAGCAACATTGCGTCTAAATAGAGCGTTTAGAACATGTGCGAATAGGATAGTAAAAGTGTCAGAGTTTAGTGAAGTAACGTCAAGTTCAACCTAGTTTAATGTGAAGTATAGTGCACAGGAGAATCTACACCGGCGATTGCAGAACCATTTCTGGTTGGATTATATTGCTTGGGACCGTTACCGCTGGAGGAGAGTACCGTGGATTCCACTATCGTTGGGATTTACCCCCCGTGAGGATCATCACTCGGGCCCGCCTCTAGGAAGAGGCTGGCTAGCTGTCGTCAATGCTATTCGAGCATCTTGGATTATAGCTGTTGCTTTGTCTACTGATCAAGGAAGTACATGCACCTATTCCTCGTTGACCCAGACTTTGTACCCGAACATTCCTCGACCCCGGCCGGCCTTGCACCCGGAGGGAACCCCCCAGTGTCTCCAGCTGGTACTAGTGTGCCCTATGTAATTGCTATGCCACAGGTGGCGTCAGTTTAGACCCATCTTAGTATTCATACTATTCTCATTGACTTACGCTCTTGACTCACTTTACGTGTGTTCTTCGCCATACAAGCGCGAGCATAATTCTCAATCTGTAACCTAACGTTGCTTTGATAATAATAAATACCCTCTAAATAGTACTTTATGTGTCATTGCCGTATTCTTGTGTGGGTGTTCACCATATATATTCATGTACTGTATGGCCAGTAATTAAAGTACATAACTAGTAGTGGTTTAATATACCATACTCTTCAATACAGTCAGGGAATTGTACCCCTCAGTTACAACATGCTATATTATTTTATTTCATACTTATCTTGTCTAGCACAGTCTCTGGAGCGTAACAGTAAGACGCATTTTGTATCAAAGTATTCTGTACTTCTGTATGACAACTATTAAAGAAACTTGAAACTTGAACTTGAATTCTGCCTGCAGCAGGAAATGCAGACAAAGCAAATGGGAAATTATTTGGATAAAATAAGTGGACTATGGGGAACAAAAGTATTGTGATAAAATATTATTTGTCATAATTGTTCACACATTTACATTGCCTCAAAATGTTCTCCACATATCACAGCCGAAAGGCAAAACAAAGACTCTGGTCTGTGGCGTTCACAAACAGCAATCTATAAACCATTACACAGTAACTTGTGATTGGGTTCCAGAATCTTCTTTTGAAGATGTCATGACGGGGATGGGTCTGTACTCCAGAGACACCAGGCGGCACGATGGCACTCCTCTTGCAGCCAAATATTATTTAGCCCTTTGCCAGCCGTGACATCTTGGACGTCCACCAAGCTGGAGCATGTTAACAAGGGGATTACTTGTAATTGCCACCACAAGCAGTGTGTGATCAAGAAGAACTCCTCTCTCCTCTTTTCACACTAGAATATGTCCAGTTATTCATATTGTTAGTCTCTGCCCCTAAAGCAGCCAGTATCGCTGGAGAACGTAGCCAGAGAGAGAGAGAGAGAGAGAGAGAGAGAGAGAGAGAGAGAGAGAGAGAGAGAGAGAGAGTGTGAGGATTCGCCTGTCCCTGGACCTTTTTCCTGTGTTTTCCCTGTCTACTCTCCTCATCAGCCCCCACCCTTGCGATGATTTACTCTCCTCTACTCTTCACCAGCCCCCACCCTTGGACATCCTTGATCCTCTACCTTCACGCACCTGTTGGGAGTTTGCAATCACCTCGGGAGAGTACATAGGTTGCAGACTCCCCTCCAGTCCTTGTCGGGTCGTTCTGTGTTCTGGATTCTGTGTTCTGGACTCTGTATCTGTATCTGTGTTCAGTGTTCATGGAGTTCTGGACGTTACCATTCTGTACGTCACCATCACCTGCCGCGTCTCCGGCGTGAGACGACGGCCCAGCCATCACCACCTGTCGCCGTTTGCCTGGAGTGGGACACCGTCTTCGCTCTCTAATTCTCTACGCGAGGTTTTCCAGTGTTCCCACTCCAGACGTCAAGGCGGCACGCCATTGCTCCCGATTCCACGGGAGGAAGGCGTCTCTTCGTGATCCTCGTTCCTGGGGTGAGGCTCGTCGTCGCTCCCTAGTATTCCACGGGAGGACGGTGTGTTCCCATCCCGGTCCCCTGGGACCCCCTTTGTTCTGCGCTGCCCGTCTGCAGCATCCGAAGAGGAGGAGGAGGATCCCCGTGCCAGGCCTCCGCCGTCGGGCCCCTGTCCCCGTGCCAGGCCTCCGCCGTCAAGCCCCTGGTCCCCGTGCCAGGCCTCCGCCGTCGGGTCCCTGTTCCCGTGTCAGGCCTCCGCCGTCGGGCCCCTGTTCCCGTGCCAGGCCTCCGCCGTCGGAACCCTGTCCTTTTCCCTGTAAGCAGCTCTGGCCCTCGCCCTGTCCAAATCCTTAACCCTGTTCTCTGTCCCCGTCTCCAGCCCGCCTCTCCGGGCCTCTGTCCCTGTCCCCCTCTCCAGTGCCCCTGGTCCTGGCCCTGACACTTAGCCCTGGTCCTTAGCCCTGGCCCTTAGCCTTAGTCCCTTAGCCTGTTCGCCTCTTAAAGGCACAGTGCCGCATTTTCCATATTTCCTTTACTCTAGTGTTTTTGTGTTCTCCCTTAAAGGGACTGTGCCGCTTTTTGTTCTGTAATAAATAAATGCCCTGTTTTGGCTTACTCTCATACCTGTCTTGTGTTGTGCGATTGGGGTCGGTTACAAACCATAACAGTACGACCCGACCAGTCGACGACCCCAGCCAGCACAGACAGTGTATGTGAGTTAGCCCCTGTTAGTTCCCTCTAGTTCCCTCTAACCCACTCTAGCTCCCTCTAGTTCCCTCTAGTTCCCCTGTTAGTTCCCCTGTTGACTCCCCTGTTATCTCCCCTGTTAGCCTTGTTAGCTCCCCTGTTAGCTACCCTGTTCCCCACAGCTAGGACTGTCCTTCCAGCTAGCTTGTTCTCCTTTGCTAGTCCAGCCCTGTCTGCTAGCCTAGCTCCGGCAGCTAGCGCAGCCTCTATGCTAATGTAGCAGTATAGCTAGCATAGGCCCTGTAGCTAGCAATGCTCTGGCAGCTACCCAGTCCCTCTGCTAGCCCCACTTTAGGTGTAGCTTCCCCTGCTAGCATGGCCCAGTTTTTTTTTGTTTGTTGCTTTGTCATGTCCCCTGCCCCGCTGTCTGATTTTTTGGGTCGCCCGGTGGCTCCCGTGGAGAGGGAGGTACTGTGAGGATTCGCCTGTCCCTGGACCTTTTTCCTGTGTTTTCCCTGTCTACTCTCCTCATCAGCCCCCACCCTTGCGATGATTTACTCTCCTCTACTCTTCACCAGCCCCCACCCTTGGACATCCTTGATCCTCTACCTTCACGCACCTGTTGGGAGTTTGCAATCACCTCGGGAGAGTACATAGGTTGCAGACTCCCCTCCAGTCCTTGTCGGGTCGTTCTGTGTTCTGGATTCTGTGTTCTGGACTCTGTATCTGTATCTGTGTTCAGTGTTCATGGAGTTCTGGACGTTACCATTCTGTACGTCACCATCACCTGCCGTGTCTCCGGCGTGAGACGACGGCCCAGCCATCACCACCTGTCGCCGTTTGCCTGGAGTGGGACACCGTCTTCGCTCTCTAATTCTCTACAGGAGGTTTTCCAGTGTTCCCACTCCAGACGTCAAGGCGGCACGCCATCGCTCCCGATTCCACGGGAGGAAGGCGTCTCTTCGTGATCCTCGTTCCTGGGGTGAGGCTCGTCGTCGCTCCCTAGTATTCCACGGGAGGACGGCGTGTTCCCATCCCGGTCCCCTGGGACCCCCTTTGTTCTGCGCTGCCCGTCTGCAGCATCCGAAGAGGAGGATCCCCGTGCCAGGCCTCCGCCGTCGGGCCCCTGTCCCCGTGCCAGGCCTCCGCCGTCGGGCCCCTGGTCCCCGTGCCAGGCCTCCGCCGTCGGGCCCCTGTTCCCATGCCAGGCCTCCACCGTCGGGCCCCTGTTCCCGTGCCAGGCCTCCGCCGTCGGAACCCTGTCCTTTTCCCTGTAAGCAGCTCTGGCCCTCGCCCTGTCCAAATCCTTAACCCTGTTCTCTGTCCCCGTCTCCAGCCCGCCTCTCTGGGCCTCTGTCCCTGTCCCCCTCTCCAGTGCCCCTGGTCCTGGCCCTGACACTTAGCCCTGGTCCTTAGCCCTGGCCCTTAGCCTTAGTCCCTTAGCCTGTTCGCCTCTTAAAGGCACAGTGCCGCATTTTCCATATTTCCTTTACTCTAGTGTTTTTGTGTTCTCCCTTAAAGGGACTGTGCCGCTTTTTGTTATGTAAGAAATAAATGCCCTGTTTTGGCTTACTCTCATACCTGTCTTGTGTTGTGCGATTGGGGTCGGTTACAAACCATAACAGAGAGAGAGAGAGAGAAAGAGAGAGAGAGAGAGAGAAAGAGAGAGAGGGAGAGAGTGTACTAATAACCCTATCATTCTTTCTCCTTGTCCAAGGAAAAATATCCAAAATATATCTAAGAAATGAATTAGCAAGTCATATTTTTGGGAAGAGCTTTAGTAATTGAGCATCTGTTAGTCAAGTCAAGAGTCAAGAGTTTAAGAGCCAGATGATGGTGACACACCTAACGGATTTGCAGACGAGGTAGAGCCAGATGATGGTGACACACCTAACGGATTTGCAGACGAGGTAGAGCCAGATGATGGTGAAACACCTAACGGATTTGCAGACGAGGTAGAACATGTAATGAGCTTTGTGGGAGTTGAATCTGACGCGAGCCACGAACACGAAATGGAAAGACTTTTGCGATTCACTTGTAAATGCGTCCAGAGTGATAAAGATAATGACATGCTTGTTCACCGGCGCACGTGTATCACAAAATAGGACCGTGATGAAGTTTACACAAGGCGTTTTGAGATAGCGGCTCTCGAAGAGGATCATAAAGATTTGATTGTTATGGCTCAGCTCCAGGCTTTTGGTCAAAAGTCTGAATGGACTATTGCAAATAAATCTATATCCAAAAAAAGACAACGCGCCTACACGCACTACTTCTTCGGGGCTGTACAAATCTGCCATGAAGCTTTCCTCTTCATCCACGGGTAAGTTATTATTATTGTCTATTTAAAACGAATATAGTACATTATAGTAGAGTATAGTAGCATAGTATAGTATATTATAGTATAGCAGATAGTATTTATAGACCAAAAACCTTTTTGGATCAATACACTATTTGTGTCTTTTGATTTGTCCCACAATTCAACTCAAATTAATCAAATTAGGCACATTGTTTACATGTTCTATTGAGACAGTATTCTTTCAGGTTTCTTCATTCACAATCATGTAGACTGGGTGTGGTACAGGTACTTGTGATGATGATGATGATGATGATGATGATGATGATGATGATGATGATGATGATGATCTAACTATCTCTCTCTCTGTCTCCCACCCCCTCTTCTCTCCCAAGAATAGGTAAGGATCGCTTGATTGCAATTAGCTAAAGCAGCCAGTATCGCTGGAGAACGTAGCCAGAGAGAGAGAGAGAGAGAGAGAGAGAGAGAGAGAGAGAGAGAGAGAGAGAGAGAGAGAGAGAGAGAGAGAGAGAGAGAGAGAGAGAGAGAGAGAGAGAGAGAGAGAGAGAAAGAGGGAGAGGGAGAGAGTGTACTAATAACCCTATCATTCTTTCTCCTTGTCCAAGGAAAAATATCCAAAATATATCTAAGAAATGAATTAGCAAGTCATATTTTTGGGAAGAGCTTTAGTAATTGAGCATCTGTTAGTCAAGTCAAGAGTCAAGAGTTTTATTTGTCATGGCATACAAGCATACAGTGAAATGCGACTCATGCCTGCAGCGATTGTGCAATAATAAGTAATAAGAATAAGACATAACAGGTATAATGTACATAAAGTTTACAAAATGCATGGAAAAAGACATGCTAAGGTCCTGCGATAGTGCAATACAGTGTTAGCTACGGATGAGGCACTGGTCTTATGTACACTACTATACAATACTATACTATACAATATACAGTTATACTATATGTGCCCCGACGCAACCAAACCCGATTTGATTCGGCAGAGAGAGGTGTCAGGAAATGAAAAAATGTCCTGCTCTTCAGAAAATCCAAAAAATCGAAATCTAGTTTTTTTTTACATCTTTGAAATGTCATTAATGTGTTCCCTTATTTGCCCTTATTTGCAAACTTAATTACAACATGTAAATGAGGTAATTATTGTTATATAGTTCGACAAGTATTGTCTCTCATACTGTGGAAAGACTACAGGCGAGGGCTATTCGCTCAGCGTGTGGCCTGAGCGCGTATTAAGTACAGGTACTTATCGAGGTGTTGAAACACACACAGACACACGCTCTCCTTTCTTAGAGAGAGAATAACAATGTTAATACACTATCTTAATGTTATAAGTTATAAGCAACGTAACTTGTGACAAACTCAGTGTCTAAATAAAAAAGATAAAATAAAAGGCTGCCGTCATAAAACGCGTGTCGGGACGCGGGTGTCATTAAATTAAACACCATTAAAACACATTTAGAATGTCACGAATTTTATGAGCGAACGAATTTAGTTAGAGTGCATTTATTGCAACCTAATGGCATAAGAAGTTAATTCATTTAATAGGGAAACAGAGTGATACCAATGCTTCCTTTTTATCGGAGCGAGAGAGGTTGTTGTTGTTTTCACTTATAGCGACACACACACCATCCACCATCCATCCTGATGAATTGAAAATGAGGGACCCTGATGTAAACAAGACGAAAGTCTTTCTCTGGTCTGCATCCTCTTAACAATTGTGTGTATTGAGCTGTACTGTATACCCATTCTGCAATCTGTTAATAACGTTAAAAGTAAGTTGTTGTTGTTGTTGTTGTTGTTGTGTCTTTCACTACCACACTACATGTATTTACATCTAAATGCTTATTGGTCATGCAGCCACGGTGGTGACGTCATTAAGTTGCCATTGATGGGTATTAAACAGCGAGCAGACAGTGCTCTGCTTGACAGTCACCATGGAGCCTATAGCGAGAGTCGTTGCCGAAGCATTAAACCGGTTTGCTCACTTCGGAGCACACTGTGTTGAAGACGAACGCGCACTGGGAACATTCATCACGGATTTCTTTGAGCCGAATAACAAAGATCCAGAAAAAAACTCAGATTCTGGTTCAGAAGCAGAAGACAACGCAGACGAAATTATTCGGGCTATAATCACTGACAGCAACGCTGAAGAGCCAGATGATGGTGACACACCTAACGGATTTGCAGACGAGGTAGAGCCAGATGATGGTGACACACCTAACGGATTTGCAGACGAGGTAGAGCCAGATGATGGTGAAACACCTAACGGATTTGCAGACGAGGTAGAACATGTAATGAGCTTTGTGGGAGTTGAATCTGACGCGAGCCACGAACACGAAATGGAAAGACTTTTGCGATTCACTTGTAAATGCATCCAGAGTGATAAAGATAATGACATGCTTGTTCACCGGCGCACGTGTATCACAAAATAGGACTGTGATGAAGTTTACACAAGGCGTTTTGAGATAGCGGCTCTCGAAGAGGATCATAAAGATTTGATTGTTATGGCTCAGCTCCAGGCTTTTGGTCGAAAGTCTGAATGGACTATTGCAAATAAATCTATTTCCAAAAAAAGACAACGCACTACTTCTTCAGGGCTGTACAAATCTCCCGTGAAGCTTTCCTCTTCATCCACGGGTAAGTTATTATTATTGTCTATTTAAAACTAATATAGTACATTATAGTAGAGTATAGTAGCATAGTATAGTATATTATAGTATAGCAGATAGTATTTATAGACCAAAAACCTTTTTGGATCAATACACTATTTGTGTCTTTTGATTTGTCCCACAATTCAACTCAGATTAATCAAATTAGGCACATTGTTTACATGTTCTATTGACAGTATTCTTTCAGGTTTCTTCATTCACAATCATGTAGACTGGGTGTGGTACAGGTACTTGTGATGATGATGATGATGATGATGATGATGATGATGATGATGATGATGATCTAACTATCTCTCTCTCTGTCTCCCCCCCCTCTTCTCTCCCAAGAATAGGTAAGGATCGCTTGATTGCAATTAGCAAACATGTCAGAAAATTGCATGTGTGTTCGCACTAAGAAGCGATCGCCACGCAACAACAAGCATTGCATAAAATATGAGGAGATCGAAAAAGTAGTTAAATTTGTGTTGAATTATGCAGAAGATCATGCAGTTCACCTACCAGGACGCCAAGCACACCAAAAGAACTTTACCGGTCAGCTGTTACCGTCTTTCGTCACGAAGGCATCTGTGTGGCGTTTATATACCAAGGCAATGCCAGTTGGTAGGTTTAAGCAAATCTTTGTCAAAGAAATAGGTCAAATAGGTCTTTGTCAAATAAAAACAAAGCTTGAAAATGAATGACATTGTGCTAACATTGAGCTTGTCTCATGTGTTCTTATTAATCTTTCAGACCAGCGAGCAGTGGGCCTGTCCACATTTAAGTCCCTCTGGAGGCAATTACTGCGTCATATTACATCAATCAAACCAATGTCTGATCTTTGCTGGGTGTGTCAGAAGAACAATTATCTGGTTAGTGAACATCACAGTGTTATGAACTTTGTGTTATGGTTTGACACCGACCCCAAACGCAACGACACAAGAGAGTAGGATTCAGAGTTGCCAAAAACAAGGGCTTGTTTATTTACACTAAATAAACAGCATAGACTTGGTAGAGTTCAAACAAAGACTGGAATACAAGCAAGGATGAATGTTGCTGCTCTGCAGCTTCTCCCGGGATGGTAGTCTGGGGAAGCAGACGATGACGTCAGAGCCGCTCTGCAGACTTCTCTCGGCAGAATCTCCGAGGTGGTTGCGGGACCGAGAGGGTGAGAGGGAGCGAGTTAGCTCAGAGTGCAGTTGGAACAGAGCAGGTGACAGGAGAGGTGACTTGTACCCAAAAACAGAGTTATCCAAGTGACTGAATCTTCGGTGTATATACACACTGTGAGTAACGTTCCAAACACAATCCCACGTGATAGAAATCTTCGGTGCAAAATAAACACTGTGAGCGAAGTCCCAAAATACAAATCCAAGTGATAATATCTTCGGTGTGTAAACACACAGTGGGCGATGTTAGGCCAAAATATTATCCCAATGAAACAATCCAAAAAGGGCTAAACACTGGGTGAGTGACTGTCTGATAAAAAGCAGGAAATCTTCAGTGTTATATAAACACACGAAAAACGGAATAGGATCAAAGACAGTCATAAAAAGTCACCCAGGCGCTGTGCGTAAAGAGCGTTGGAACAGAACGGAGCGAGCGCGTCGCCACGGGAAAAGGGTGTCCAAGAGGAATGCTTCTTGAATATCCTGGAGGCAAAGCACAGGGAAAAAACAGCAGGCAAGGCAGGAACGGCGAATGCAACTGAAATATCAAAACGATCCAACAAAACTTGAATGGGGAAACGGGGTATAAATAATCAGGGAATGCTTAATTGACAAGCAGTGACAGCTGAGGGATGTGATTGACAAGCGTGTGGTTGGGGGAGCACCAATCAACGACGTCTATGGGAAGAAGCGTGTGAATAGGGGAATGCAATGATTAACAGAAAACTAATGGAAACAGAGCGAGTAGGCTTAAAGGAACAGAGCGAGTAAGTGAGCAATGGACAAAAACCTCACAGTACCCCCCCCTCCACGGGAGCCACCCGGCGACCAGGCCGACCCAGCTCGTCAGGATGGGCACGATGGAAGTCAGTGATCAAGCCGGGATCCACGATGAGCTGCCGGGAGACCCAGCTACGCTCCTCAGGGCCGTAACCCTCCCAGTCCACCAGGTATTGGAACCCCCGGCCCCGCCGACGAACACCCATCAACCGGCGGACCTGCCACTGGGGGTGACCATCCACCAACACGGGAGGCGGAGGATCAGGAGCTGGAGACATCAGGGGACTGAGGGAGACAGGCTTAACCCGGGAGACATGGAACACGGGGTGAATGTGCATGGACGCAGGAAGTTTCAGGCGTAGGGCCGCCGGACTGAGTACCTTCAGGACCTCGAAAGGTCCGACGAAACGGGGGTTGAGCTTCTTGGCCGAGGATCGAAGCGGGAGGTCCTTTGCGGAGAGCCACACCCTCTGCCCAGGGCGGTAAGTCGGCGCAGGAACCCGGCGCGCTCAGATGTCCGGAGCAGCGCGGTCCTGGTGATCTCCCAAACTCGTCGGCAGCGGTCGAGGTGGTCCTGCACGGAGGGAACTGCCACTTCCGCCTCCTGTGCGGGGAAAAGAGGGGGCTGGTAGCCCAGGGAAACCTCAAATGGTGAGAGGCCGGTGGCGGAACTGACCATTGAATTGATGGAGTACTCAACCCAGGGAAGGAAACGGCTCCAGGATGCCGGTCTCTCGGCTGCCACACACCGAAGAGCAGACTCCACGCTCTGGTTCATCCTCTCCGTCTGTCCGTTAGTCTGGGGATGATAACCAGAGGAAAGACTGACCGTCGCCCCCAATCCCTTGCAAAAGGCCCGCCATACCTGGGAGGTGAACTGGGGCCCCCGGTCAGAGACGATGTCCTGGGGAAACCCATGAAGGCGGAACACGTGGTGAGTCAGGAGGTCCGCCATCTCGGCCGCCGAGAGAAGCTTGGAAAGGGCCACGAGGTGAACCCCCTTGCTGAATCGATCCACCACGGTCAGAAGGCAAGTGTTCCCCTGGGAGGAGGGAAGACCGGTGACGAAGTCTAGCGCCACATGTGACCAAGGACGGCTTGGAACGGGAAGTGGCTGTAAGAGCCCGGAGGGTGCCTGGTGCGAGGCCTTGCTGCGGGCACAGACCACGCAGGCCAATACGAACTCCTTGACGTCGTTCCGCATGGTGGGCCACCAGAAACGACGAGCCAGGAAGGAGAACGTGCGATGGACGCCCGGGTGGCAGGCGAACCGGCTGGTATGGCCCCAAAGCAGCACCCGGGACCGGACAGAGTCGGGGACGAAGAGACGATGAATCGGAACGTTGCTTGGAGCACGCTGGAAGCGTAGGGCACGTCTAACCACACCCTCGATGCCCAAGGTGATGGCTCCAACCACCCGGGCCTCCGGGAGGATGGGAGTCGGGTCCTCAGAGGGTGGAGCCCCCTTGGAGTGTAACCGGGACAGGGAGTCGGCCTTCGTGTTGCGGGAACCGGGGCGGAAGGTCAGCGAGAAGTCGAACCGACTGAGGAAACTGGCCCATCTCGCCTGCCGACCGTTGAGGCGCCTGGAAGCGCGGATGAACGTCAGGTTCTTGTGGTCCGTCCAGATGGTAAAAGGCTCCTCGGCCCCCTCTAGCCAATGACGCCACTCCTCCAACGCAGCCACGACCGCCAGCAGCTCCCGATTGCCGGTGTCGTAGTTCCTCTCGGCAGGGAGGAACCGACGTGAGTAGAAGGCGCAAGGATGTACCTTCTGGTCCGAAAGCGAACGTTGGGATAAGACAGCGCCCAGTCCAGTATCCGAGGCGTCCACCTCTACAATGAACTGTCTCTTGGGGTCAGGGTGGAGCAGGATAGGGGCGGAAGTGAACCTCTTCTTGAGGGAGCGGAACGCAGCACATGCCGCTGGGGACCAGTCGAATGGCAGAGCAGGAGAGGTCAGTCTGGTAAGTGGCTCCGCCACTTGACTGTAGTTCCGGATGAACCTTCGGTAGAAGTTGGCGAACCCGAGGAAACTCTGTAACTCCTTCCGAGTGGTGGGTTCAGGCCAATCCTCCACAGCTTGGATCTTGCGAGGATCCGCTCGGGTCAAGCCCTTCTCAACGATGAAGCCCAGGTAGTCGACGGAGTCGGAGTGGAAACGGCACTTCTCCGCCTTGACGAAGAGCCGATTGTGGAGGAGGCGCTCCAGCACACGGCGGACATGCTGGATGTGTTCCTCGAGGGTCCTGGAGAAGATGAGGATGTCGTCCAGGTACACCACCACGAACACCTCCAGCATGTCACGAAGGACGTCGTTCATGAGTGCCTGGAATACCGCCGGGGCGTTGGTGAGGCCGAACGGCATCACTAGGTACTCGTAGTGGTCCCTGGGGGTCTTGAAGGCGGTCTTCCATTCATCGCCCTCACGGATACGGACAAGATAGTAGGCACTCCGGAGGTCCAGCTTGGTGAAGACGGTAGCCTGGGTCAGTGGCTCGAAGGTGGAGTTCATGAGAGGTAGAGGGTACTTGTTCTTGATGGTGATCTCGTTGAGCTGGCGATAGTCGATGCAGGGTCGCAGGTCCCCATCCTTCTTCAACAAAGAAGAAACCGGCCGCCACCGGGGAGGAGGAAGGCCGAATGAGTCCTGCTTCCAATGACTCAGAGATGTACAGATCCATCGCCTTCTTCTCCGGAACGGTCAGACTGTAAAGGCGGCTGCCGAGAAGGGGAGCCCCTTGGCGGAGGTCGATGGCGCAGTCGTAGGGGCGGTGAGGTGGAAGGGCCTGAGCCCTGGATTTACTAAAAACCTCCAAGAGGTCGTGGTACTCGGGAGGTATGGAAGAGAGGTCCGGAGGCGACTCACCAGCGGACCTCCGGGGCGGGGGACAGGACGCCGCCTGCAGACACAGGGCGTGACAGGAGGAGCTCCAACCCTTGATGGTACCGGAGGACCAGGCGATGTGGGGCTCGTGCAGCGCGAGCCAGGGCCTACCCAGGACCACCGGGACAAGGGGGGATCGGGTGATGAGGAACTGGATTCTCTCGACGTGGTTCCCAGCGATGGTCAGCACGACTGGGCCGGTGCGTTGAGAGATGTCGGCCAGGCGGTGTTGGTCCAACGCAAAGATCTCCAAGGGCCTCACAAGGTCCTCAAGTGGAATGTTGGCTCGGGTAGCAAACTCGAAGTCGAGGAAATTCTCGTCTGCCCCAGAGTCGATGAGGGCCTCCACCGTGGCTCGTTGGTCCCCCCAGGCCAGGGTGACGCTCATCAGATGGCCAGGTGGTGCGCGGCTCTGGGAATGGGAAAAACGGCTCACCAGGATTTCCCGGGGTCTCTGCGAGCCTGATCTTTTGGCCGGGTGGGGCAGTTGGCGATTCGGTGTCCCTCCCTTCCGCAGTAGAGGCAGAGACCGGACCTGAGCCTTGCCTCACGTTCAGCCTGGCTCAGATGAGAGCGTCCCAGCTGCATGGATTCCTCCTCGCGAACCGAACGGGAGGATCCGCTACCACCAGTCGTGTTGAGGGCAGGGCGTCCAGGAGTTACGTCATGCGTCCGGGGAATCCGGGGTACCTCAGGAGGTAACAGTCGGGTCCTCTCGCGCCTTCTCTCCTGGAGGCGTCCGTCGATGCGGATGACGAGGCTAAACAGGTCCTCGAGGGAGTCGGGCACCTCCCGGGTAGCGAGCTGGTCCCTGACCGCGTCACTGAGCCCCCTCAGGAAGGTTAGGCGAAGTGCAGGGTCGTTCCATCCACTCTCCACCGCCGCCAGTCGAAACTCCAGGACGTAGTCAGTCACCCCGCCGCTCCCCTGTCGGAAGGTCCCCAACCGGGCTCCAGGGTCCAGACCACGGGCTGGATGGTGGAACACTCTGCGGAGCTCCGCCACGAAGTCTGGATAGGAGAAAACAAAATCTGCATCCATTGCCCAGGAGGGAGTGACCCACTGGGCAGCCCGGCCTGAAAGCAAGTTTGTCATATAGGCCACTTGGGACCCTCTAGAAGTAAATCGGCTTGGTTGATGACGGAAAACCAACTCACATTGCATGATGAATGTGGCACACTCCTCGGGATTGCCGTCGAACAGCCGTGGGACGGAGAGGCGGGGTTCCCGAGGTGCGGGATCGGGGTACGTGGGAACTGCTGGGGCTGCGGGGAATGCTCCTGAAGGAAGTGAGGGGAGTAAAGCGTTAACGGTGTCGCTCAGCGAGTGAAGCTGAACGAGAATACCAGATTGTTGTCCTGCCAGAGCGGCCAGTGACCCTTGAATAGGCTGGACTTGTTCCCTGAGATCCTGCACCGCAGCCGCAGCCCTCTCTAGTTGGTGACTGTGATCCTTGGTCAACTCGATCTGATTAGCTAGTGCGGTTCTGACCCTCTCTGTGTCCAACGGTCAGACTGTAAAGGCGGCTGCCGAGAAGGGGAGCCCCTTGGCGGAGGTCGATGGCGCAGTCGTAGGGGCGGTGAGGTGGAAGGGCCTGAGCCCTGGATTTACTAAAAACCTCCAAGAGGTCGTGGTACTCGGGAGGTATGGAAGAGAGGTCCGGAGGCGACTCACCAGCGGACCTCCGGGGCGGGGGACAGGACGCCGCCTGCAGACACAGGGCGTGACAGGAGGAGCTCCAACCCTTGATGGTACCGGAGGACCAGGCGATGTGGGGCTCGTGCAGCGCGAGCCAGGGCCTACCCAGGACCACCGGGACAAGGGGGGATCGGGTGATGAGGAACTGGATTCTCTCGACGTGGTTCCCAGCGATGGTCAGCACGACTGGGCCGGTGCGTTGAGAGATGTCGGCCAGGCGGTGTTGGTCCAACGCAAAGATCTCCAAGGGCCTCACAAGGTCCTCAAGTGGAATGTTGGCTCGGGTAGCAAACTCGAAGTCGAGGAAATTCTCGTCTGCCCCAGAGTCGATGAGGGCCTCCACCGTGGCTCGTTGGTCCCCCCAGGCCAGGGTGACGCTCATCAGATGGCCAGGTGGTGCGCGGCTCTGGGAATGGGAAAAACGGCTCACCAGGATTTCCCGGGGTCTCTGCGAGCCTGATCTTTTGGCCGGGTGGGGCAGTTGGCGATTCGGTGTCCCTCCCTTCCGCAGTAGAGGCAGAGACCGGACCTGAGCCTTGCCTCACGTTCAGCCTGGCTCAGATGAGAGCGTCCCAGCTGCATGGATTCCTCCTCGCGAACCGAACGGGAGGATCCGCTACCACCAGTCGTGTTGAGGGCAGGGCGTCCAGGAGTTACGTCATGCGTCCGGGGAATCCGGGGTACCTCAGGAGGTAACAGTCGGGTCCTCTCGCGCCTTCTCTCCTGGAGGCGTCCGTCGATGCGGATGACGAGGCTAAACAGGTCCTCGAGGGAGTCGGGCACCTCCCGGGTAGCGAGCTGGTCCCTGACCGCGTCACTGAGCCCCCTCAGGAAGGTTAGGCGAAGTGCAGGGTCGTTCCATCCACTCTCCACCGCCGCCAGTCAAAACTCCAGGACGTAGTCAGTCACCCCGCCGCTCCCCTGTCGGAAGGTCCCCAACCGGGCTCCAGGGTCCAGACCACGGGCTGGATGGTGGAACACTCTGCGGAGCTCCGCCACGAAGTCTGGATAGGAGAAAACAAAATCTGCATCCATTGCCCAGGAGGGAGTGACCCACTGGGCAGCCCGGCCTGAAAGCAAGTTTGTCATATAGGCCACTTGGGACCCTCTAGAAGTAAATCGGCTTGGTTGATGACGGAAAACCAACTCACATTGCATGATGAATGTGGCACACTCCTCGGGATTGCCGTCGAACAGCCGTGGGACGGAGAGGCGGGGTTCCCGAGGTGCGGGATCGGGGTACGTGGGAACTGCTGGGGCTGCGGGGAATGCTCCTGAAGGAAGTGAGGGGAGTAAAGCGTTAACGGTGTCGCTCAGCGAGTGAAGCTGAACGAGAATACCAGATTGTTGTCCTGCCAGAGCGGCCAGTGACCCTTGAATAGGCTGGACTTGTTCCCTGAGATCCTGCACCGCAGCCGCAGCCCTCTCTAGTTGGTGACTGTGATCCTTGGTCAACTCGATCTGATTAGCTAGTGCGGTTCTGACCCTCTCTGTGTCCAACGGTCAGACTGTAAAGGCGGCTGCCGAGAAGGGGAGCCCCTTGGCGGAGGTCGATGGCGCAGTCGTAGGGGCGGTGAGGTGGAAGGGCCTGAGCCCTGGATTTACTAAAAACCTCCAAGAGGTCGTGGTACTCGGGAGGTATGGAAGAGAGGTCCGGAGGCGACTCACCAGCGGACCTCCGGGGCGGGGGACAGGACGCCGCCTGCAGACACAGGGCGTGACAGGAGGAGCTCCAACCCTTGATGGTACCGGAGGACCAGGCGATGTGGGGCTCGTGCAGCGCGAGCCAGGGCCTACCCAGGACCACCGGGACAAGGGGGGATCGGGTGATGAGGAACTGGATTCTCTCGACGTGGTTCCCAGCGATGGTCAGCACGACTGGGCCGGTGCGTTGAGAGATGTCGGCCAGGCGGTGTTGGTCCAACGCAAAGATCTCCAAGGGCCTCACAAGGTCCTCAAGTGGAATGTTGGCTCGGGTAGCAAACTCGAAGTCGAGGAAATTCTCGTCTGCCCCAGAGTCGATGAGGGCCTCCACCGTGGCTCGTTGGTCCCCCCAGGCCAGGGTGACGCTCATCAGATGGCCAGGTGGTGCGCGGCTCTGGGAATGGGAAAAACGGCTCACCAGGATTTCCCGGGGTCTCTGCGAGCCTGATCTTTTGGCCGGGTGGGGCAGTTGGCGATTCGGTGTCCCTCCCTTCCGCAGTAGAGGCAGAGACCGGACCTGAGCCTTGCCTCACGTTCAGCCTGGCTCAGATGAGAGCGTCCCAGCTGCATGGATTCCTCCTCGCGAACCGAACGGGAGGATCCGCTACCACCAGTCGTGTTGAGGGCAGGGCGTCCAGGAGTTACGTCATGCGTCCGGGGAATCCGGGGTACCTCAGGAGGTAACAGTCGGGTCCTCTCGCGCCTTCTCTCCTGGAGGCGTCCGTCGATGCGGATGACGAGGCTAAACAGGTCCTCGAGGGAGTCGGGCACCTCCCGGGTAGCGAGCTGGTCCCTGACCGCGTCACTGAGCCCCCTCAGGAAGGTTAGGCGAAGTGCAGGGTCGTTCCATCCACTCTCCACCGCCGCCAGTCGAAACTCCAGGACGTAGTCAGTCACCCCGCCGCTCCCCTGTCGGAAGGTCCCCAACCGGGCTCCAGGGTCCAGACCACGGGCTGGATGGTGGAACACTCTGCGGAGCTCCGCCACGAAGTCTGGATAGGAGAAAACAAAATCTGCATCCATTGCCCAGGAGGAAGTGACCCACTGGGCAGCCCGGCCTGAAAGCAAGTTTGTCATATAGGCCACTTGGGACCCTCTAGAAGTAAATCGGCTTGGTTGATGACGGAAAACCAACTCACATTGCATGATGAATGTGGCACACTCCTCGGGATTGCCGTCGAACAGCCGTGGGACGGAGAGGCGGGGTTCCCGAGGTGCGGGATCGGGGTACGTGGGAACTGCTGGGGCTGCGGGGAATGCTCCTGAAGGAAGTGAGGGGAGTAAAGCGTTAACGGTGTCGCTCAGCGAGTGAAGCTGAACGAGAATACCAGATTGTTGTCCTGCCAGAGCGGCCAGTGACCCTTGAATAGGCTGGACTTGTTCCCTGAGATCCTGCACCGCAGCCGCAGCCCTCTCTAGTTGGTGACTGTGATCCTTGGTCAACTCGATCTGATTAGCTAGTGCGGTTCTGACCCTCTCTGTGTCGGCTGGGGTCGTCATTTTGGTTGGATCGTAATGTTATGGTTTGACACCGACCCCAAACGCAACGACACAAGAGAGTAGGATTCAGAGTTGCCAAAAACAAGGGCTTGTTTATTTACACTAAATAAACAGCATAGACTTGGTAGAGTTCAAACAAAGACTGGAATACAAGCAAGGATGAATGTTGCTGCTCTGCAGCTTCTCCCGGGATGGTAGTCTGGGGAAGCAGACGATGACGTCAGAGCCGCTCTGCAGACTTCTCTCGGCAGAATCTCCGAGGTGGTTGCGGGACCGAGAGGGAGAGAGGGAGCGAGTTAGCTCAGAGTGCAGTTGGAACAGAGCAGGTGACAGGAGAGGTGACTTGTACCCAAAAACAGAGTTATCCAAGTGACTGAATCTTCGGTGTATATACACACTGTGAGTAACGTTCCAAACACAATCCCACGTGATAGAAATCTTCGGTGCAAAATAAACACTGTGAGCGAAGTCCCAAAATACAAATCCAAGTGATAATATCTTCGGTGTGTAAACACACAGTGGGCGATGTTAGGCCAAAATATTATCCCTATGAAACAATCCAAAAAGGGCTAAACACTGGGTGAGTGACTGTCTGATAAAAAGCAGGAAATCTTCAGTGTTATATAAACACACGAAAAACGGAATAGGATCAAAGACAGTCATAAAAACTCACCCAGGCGCTGTGCGTAAAGAGCGTTGGAACAGAACGGAGCGAGCGCGTCGCCACGGGAAAAGGGTGTCCAAGAGGAATGCTTCTTGAATATCCTGGAGGCAAAGCACAGGGAAAAAACAGCAGGCAAGGCAGGAACGGCGAATGCAACTGAAATATCAAAACGATCCAACAAAACTTGAATGGGGAAACGGGGTATAAATAATCAGGGAATGCTTAATTGACAAGCAGTGACAGCTGAGGGATGTGATTGACAAGCGTGTGGTTGGGGGAGCACCAATCAACGACGTCTATGGGAAGAAGCGTGTGAATAGGGGAATGCAATGATTAACAGAAAACTAATGGAAACAGAGCGAGTAGGCTTAAAGGAACAGAGCGAGTAAGTGAGCAATGGACAAAAACCTCACACTTTGAACTGCAACTTCTGTATGAAAAGTGCTATACAAATACAGTTTATTATTATTAATATTAATATCATCATTTACTTAACTTTCCAAGATTTACAGAAGTGCCAATCTGCCAGAGGCTGAGAAGTCTGCAAAGCTGAAGCAGCAGGAACAACATCTGGAGCATGTAACCTCCGAGAGGGATGCCTACAACGGCATGCTTAAAGCTGCCAAGGAGATCGGTGATGGTCTTTCTCTGGGTGGTCATGTGCCACCGGCAAGCAAGCCCATGACAATGCATTACAGTTTCGACTACGCTCAAAAGGTGACTACATACCAAGCCCTCTTTCACAACCATCATGTTATAATTGTTATAACTACTGCATTTCTCCCTTTTTTTTCTTTCTAAAATCCTTATTCATTTATTGCAGGTGCACTATCCATCAGACCCCCTTCAGCCAGGGCCCAAGTCAACTATTTGGTGGATGAGGGGATGGAGACCAGCAAAGGTAGCAATGCCGTCATAAGCTACCTGCACCACTTCTTCAAAGACCATGGTCTTGGGGAGACAGATGTTGACCTTCACTGTGACAACTGCAGTGGCCAAAACAAGAACAAGTACATGTTGTGGTACTTAGCGTGGCGAGCGCTACATGGTCTTCACCATCGTGTCAATCTCCACCTGCTGATTGTAGGCCACACAAAGTTTTCCCCGGACTGTTTCTTTGGGCTTCTCAAGCAGCGTTTCAGAAAGACCAAGGTGAACACTCTTGATGAGATTGCAGCAGTAGTAAGGGACAGCTCAGTGGCTGGAGTCAACATACCACAGCTAGTGGGAAAGGAAGATGGCACTGTAATCGTGCAGTCCTACAACTGGCAGGAACATCTGGGGCCTTACTTCAAGCCACTGCCACAGATCAAGCAGTACCAGCACTTTAGGTGGGTGTGGTCACTGTGTGTTGTGTATTTACTGTAATTAATTATTCACACTTTAGTGCAAAGAATGTCATTGGCAAATGATACAAATGCATTGATATTGTTATATGCCCTGTACTAACGTTTCACTTTATTATTGCAGCTTTGATTCCAAGGAACCTGGTGTGGTTGTGGCAAAGATGTCTATTGATGGCGCTGAAACCAGATTCCAGCTGCTCCGTGACGTCCATGTCCTGCCGCCTATAGATGGACTTCCTGTGCTGCCACCACCGGGACTGGACTCTGCTAGACAACACTATCTGTTCCACAAGATCAGAGAGTTCTGTGATGATGAAGCCCAAGACATCACATGCCCAGCACCAGCCAAAGTATCCAGCAGCGGTTCAAAAAGACCACGGTGATCACTCTGGAGAGGCCATCAGAACATTGAACATTGAACATTGACTTTAGCATGTCTATTTTTATCATGCCTATTTTTCTCGTTTTATTTTAAATGATAATAAAATCTTGAAACTTGATTTGTCTTGTTTATTATCAGGGTCCCCCATTTTATTTTGATGTAGCCTTTCCTTCCTGGTTCAGCCAATACCTTGACCCCCAACATTACATGGCTTATGTGAGGCTTCCAACAAAT
Organism: Notolepis coatsorum; assembly: GCF_963971535.1. Taxonomy (NCBI): domain Eukaryota; kingdom Metazoa; phylum Chordata; class Actinopteri; order Aulopiformes; family Paralepididae; genus Notolepis; species Notolepis coatsorum. The sequence continues at coordinate 88,929,809 of NC_140166.1, forward strand.
TGACATAACAAAAGAGCTTGACGCAAGGTGTTAAACCCATAGAGAGAGAGGGGGGCCATGGAATACAATGCATTCTGGGTAGGGTTGTAGTTGATTAACTCACAGGTGTGAACCTCTCCACAAAGTTCGAAGGCCATTCATCTCTGAATGCGTTTTCTGATATCACCATGATTCATAGGAAGTAGCTTGAAAAGTATCCCACCAAAATGTTCAAGTGATGGCTTTTTTTAAGGTATGAATCTGTACTTTCACAATATGTAAAAAAAATGTATTTGACGTTGCCTCAACAAGTCCCTCCTATCCACGGCTAGTCACATATATCCTTATGCTATCTTGCTATATCCATCTATTTAGTATACAATAACATACTTAACTCCTATAAGACTGAACAAAATGGGTCTTAAACAAGACCCCAACATGCTCCTTATGTACAAATGGGGATGAGGGGACATTTATGCACATGTACTGGGACTGCCCACCAGTTAAGATATTCTGGAAAGAAGTGACCCAACAATTATCAAATCTCTTAACTCTGAATATACCTCTACACCCCTCTGTATTACTGCTGACTGATGTCTTTGAGTGTGCAGTACATCCACAGCTAAAGAGATTAGTTTTATCTGGTATCACAGTGGCTAAAAAGCTGATAGCATCACGATGGTTCCAACCGGAAAAAATTTGCCGGAAGGTCTGGATTCTTACATATCTCGATGTGATTTATCAAGAAATATCTACAGCAAGAATTTTGGGTCTCAATGAATCCAAAATAACAATGTGGTTAGAAGTGGTGGAGAGAATAAAAGCTAGCATATAAAGGTAGTTTCTGGTAGGAACAAGTTATAATGGATGGATTATCCAATGGGGGGTCCGGGAGGGGGGGTACGAGCTAGAGCATATGTGCGTAGGGTACTAGATAACAGGTATTAGGGGTATATCCTGTATAAGACATTTAAATAAATGGTGATTTCATTGGATATGCACTGTTAATTAATGCTTGTATATCTTATCGTGTGTTGTCATGTTTGTTTATATGTTTGTTTAAAAAATTATAAAAAAATAAAATACAAAAAAAATAACCACTCCGTTCTTTTTTTTCCCTTTTAAAATAACCTTTTCTTTTCTTGATCCACTTTTTCTCCCATTTTTTCTATATATTTCTCCCATCCCAATTTCGTATCATCCAATTCAACCCTCCCCTGTCACGAACGCTGTTTCTTGCCTCCCACAAGCCGGCTGCAATGTGGACTAAGTCATACATAGCACAAGTCCCCTCCGGTACTTGAGGTAACAGCAGTCACATCTTTTCACCTGCGCAGCTCGATCTCTCAGTGGCGAGGAGTAACGCGTGGGAGGCTCACGCTGCCCCCGACACTTCCTGATTCTACTGCGCAGGCGCACCAACCGACCTGTAGGAGTCGCTGTCCACAACGCCCAATCCCCACCCATCAGTTTCCCACCCCCTAATACGGGCAATGTGTATTAGTACGGACGACCAGCTAAACTGAAAGCAAATGTGGAGCGCTGGGCTCGAACAGGCAAGCCCAGCGTCTCCAGATTTTGTGGCGAGCGCCTTGCCCACTACGCCACGTAGCCGCCCTTAAAATAACCTTTTCATTGTGTAAAGTGACCGTTGAGTGTGAGCGTGTGCAGCACGTGTGTGTGTGTTTGTTTGTGCTAAAGTGACTGTTAGTGTGTGAGCGTATACAGTATGCCACAGATTACTTGTAAAAGTAATCCGATTACTGATTACTGATTACTCCTTTAAAAAGTAATCCAAGTTACTTTACTGATTACTTGATTATCAGAGTAACTTAGTTACTTTGAAAGTAACTAAGTTACGAAGTCGTCGTCGTTCCCCCAACAGTTTTTTTTAAACGCTTTATTGAAAGTGCATAAATTGTTTTTAACTTGTTTCTCTGCACATAACGTAAATTGTTAAACTAGTGCTTCAGCTTCTGTACCATCAAGTATGGTAAAGCAACAGTCTATGATGCTCACAGCATTAGAGCAGCCAGCCAGTGGTTTTACAAAACCAGTGTATCCATTCACATCTAACAAATGCAGGCTGAACTATTCAATTATATCAACTGTAACTATTAAATTGTTTTTATAAATGTCTCTCTATAAACATACAATCAGTCTCTCTTTAACATGTAAATTAACTGTAAATCTGGCAAATAAGAGCTTTTGCTCTGCCACCATCAAATATACATTAATCAAAAGGGAAAGAAACAATCTCTCTCTTTTGCTGTTTGGCTGGTCTCCGAGTCCTCCTGTACCTAGTCGAAGCGTCGGCTAGTGTTGTGATTCCAGATGCTTTCAATGCAATTGGATGTGCTGTTTTTAGCGGTAGACAGTATTTTGACTGAGGCTACGTTTAGACGAGCGTTTTGGGGTGGAAGTCTGAACAGAAACCGCAAAAGTCTTCTTGCGGTTTCACTTTTAATTTTGCGTTTAGACAAGCGTTTTGGGGTGGAATTCTCAGACGAATGCAGACGAGGCTGTAACAACGGAGCCCTGCTGTCACACGATTGGCGCATATGTCACATGACGTGCTGTGAAGACCTGCCCTACTCTGCCTCTGATTCGCAGACTGTGGATGGGGAATGTGATTGGACCAAAGCAGAGTCACTCACAGACAGAGAGTCCAGTCACGCCGCGGGACACATTCTTGTGTAACCCTTTCACTGCCACACTACGTCACTCCCAAATAAGAAAAACAGCTCAAAATGTATTTTTGACTGTCGAAAACTAAATTAAATACTGCATTCCGCCTGCATTATGAATTTATGATGAGATAGTAACGAAATAGTAACGCACAGCCACTTGGACAAGTAACTGCAATCAGATTACTGGCTTTTAAAGATTAACGCGTTAGATTACTATTTTCGGGGAAAAGTAATCAGATTACAATAACACGTTACTTAGTAACGCGTTACCGGCATCACTGGTTGTGTGTGTGCTCATGTGTGCTTGTGTGTGGAGAGTTCAGTGTTCAAGACTCTGATGGCCTGGGGGAAGAAGCTGAGCCGAAGTCTTTCTGTCCTAGTTGCTGGTGTGCGCAGGCGTTTGCCTGACCGCAGCAGCTTGAACAGGCTGTTGTTGGGGTGGTGAGGGTCTTTCATTATTCAGCAGGCTCTGGATTTGCACCTCTTGTTATATAAGTCCTGCAGGGGTGGTAGTGCAATACCCGTAGTGCGCTCAGCTGAGCGCACCACTCTCTGTAGGGCCTTCTTGTCCTGTGCCTTGCTGTTTCCATACCAGGCAGTGATGTTTCCAGTCAAGATGCTCTCTACAGCTCCGGAGTAGAAGGACTGGAGTATCTTCCCCGATACTCTGAACTTCCTTAACTGTCAGGTGGTAGAGGCACTGCTTCGCCTTTTTTACGACTGAGTCTATGTGTGTTGTCCATGTCAGGTCCTCTGAGATGTGGACCCCCAGGTACTTAAAGCTGCTCAGCCTGTCCACGGTAGCCCTGTTTATCCACAGTGGTGTGTGTGTCCCCTGCTGTGTTCTCCGAAAATCCATGATCAGCTACTTGGTTTTACCAATGTTCAGGAGCAGGCTGTTGTCCTGACACCAGCATGCCAGTACATCAACCTCCTCCCGGTAGGCCTTCTCGTCGTTGTCAGAGATCAGCCCCACCACCACTGTGTCGTCCGCAAACTTCACTATGGAGTTGGAGCTGAACCTGGCCACACAGTCATGTGTGTAGAGTGAATACAGCAGGGGGCTCAGAACACAGCCTTGGGGGGACCTGATACTCAGGGTGATGGTGTTGGAGGTCTGACCCCCCACCCTGACCGCCTGAGGCCTTTCACTCAGAAAGTCCAGTATCCAGGCGCTCAGAGACAACAGTCTCACATAGCCCCCCTTCTGGCTGTCTAGGTGAGAGAGGGTGTTGTGTAGTACCTGAGAGGCCGCATCGTCAGTGGACCCCTCCACGACGGCAGGTGCATCAGTGACGTTGTTAGCCGGTGAGCTAGCATCACCACTGTTTGCACCGAACCGCGAGTAAAAGGAGTTGAGTTGATACGCGAGACAGGCGTCGGTGAGACAGGGGGCGAGACAGGGGGCGCTGACTTTGTAGTCAGTTATCGTCTGTAGTCCTCGCCATAAACCTCTTGTGTCATTTTGGGCCATTTGTGCCTCCATCTTGCCAGCGTATGTCCTCTTAGCAAGCTTCACGGCCTTGCGCAGAGTTTAGACTGTAGCCTTATACTCGTCCATATTTCCTGACGCTCTGCCCAGGTTATAAGCAGTAGTGCGAGCATTCAGGGCCACTCGGATAGTATTGTCAACCCACGGTTTCTGGTTCGGGAAGACCCGAACCGTCTTCGTGGTTACAATGCTATCTGCTAGTGTTGTTATGAAACTCAGATGTGCTCGTTGAACCAGCTAATGGAGGGGCTGGTACTGCCTTGTAACCGGTTCTAAACGGGGTGTAACAATGATCAAGCGTATTTCCTCCCCTGGTGTTGCTGGAAGAAGTTTGGCATCACTTTCTTCAGATTCGCCTGGTTGAAATCGCCGGCTATGATCATGGTTGCATCTGGGTGCTTGATCTGTCGCTTGTTTAAGTGTCCCTGTAGATTCGCCAGGGCCCTGGCGGTATCCACTTGTGGTGGAATGTACACGCCGTCATGATTATGGCAGTGAATTCTCGGGGAAGGTAAAACAGGCAACATTGTATGGACAGATGTTCCAGGTCAGGCGAGCATGAACGAGAAAGTATTTTTACTTCCTTGGGGCTGACCCAGTTGTTGTTGGTCAGGAGACAGACCCCCCCGCCGATACTCTTGCCGGACTCTTCTGTACGCTCCGTTCGGAAGCCGGAGAAGGAATCTGACGGAGAGATGATGTGATCCGGAGTTGTTGCTTTTAGCCATGTCTCTGTGAAACACATAATGTTGCAATCCCTCACGTCCCGTTCGAAGCGGACCCTCGCTCGGAGATCATCCATCTTGTTCTCCAGCGAACGGACATTCGCCAGCAGAATTTATGGGATCGCCGGCTGGTAAAGAGAACTCCTCCTCCTCTCTTCCTAATTCCACTTCTGCGTCCTCTATGTTTCCATTTGATCACACCGCCATTGTCTTTGTTGATGTCGTCACGTCTAATCTCCGGTGGCCAGTTTTGGCAAAAAGTGTTGTTAAACCTGTCTTTCAGGCCGGAGTTTAAGTCCATCAGTGACTGGCGATCATATTTCGTCCATGCCAGCGTTGTTTCTATAAAAAAAGTACTAAAAATAAACACAATAACAAAAAGTACGCACAATCGTTGCGGAGCTAACCATCATCATCATCCGTTAGGGTTGTGTATTTGGAGGTGATTTGCATATATTTTCCTGTTACATTAGACTGAAACAAGTGATACATCACAAACGTTTTGACTTTTAACAATTAAACCTCTTAACTATCCCCCTTATCTTAAACTATTTATAATCCCATACAGCTCATCATATGGCCTAAGACATATGGATTACCTTTTTTTTCACTCCCCATATCTCCAAGGTAGACGTGCCTTTCTATTTAAAGCACTGATTGGAATCATCTTCCCAGCTCACTCAGAGCTATTACCTCCTGTTTCCGCTTTAAGTCATCATTGTTCACTCATCTCCAGACAAGCTGCGCCTGTTTTTAATTTCTTTCTTTCTTTCTTTCTTTCTTTATTTTTCCAGTGTGTGTGTGTACATTTATGAAATGTATTTTGTTCCTCTCAGAAGGAATCTGTGGGTGTTGGACTGGATGGGTTGTGCTTGGGAGAGCTCCTGTCAGTATGCATGTTGTATAGTCTTGTATTGTACGCTGTCTTATTTTGTGTTATGTATTGTATTTCTTTGTTACCATGTGTTTAGGACCCCCTTGAAAACGAGATGGTTCATCTCAAGGGGTTTATCCTTTCAATAAATACATTTCAAATTGTTCTCTTTCTCTCTCTCTTATCTTTTCTCCAACTCTACTTCCTGTCCTCCCTCTCTGATTTCTCTCCCTCTAACTCGTCCTCTTCCTTCATCCCTCGCCTGACACTAGACAAGCCTTGAGGGGTCGGTTCGCCCTGCCGAGACCCAGAACTGAAGCCTTAAAGAAAACGTTAGGTTATGACTATAACCAAGTTCTGTTAGTATAGCGACGCTCGGCATCGCTCTCTGCACTATCTCGCATACGTGCACGCGCACTGAATAAAGACCACAATGTACCTTTAATCCCAATATTCGTCTGACCACACCCCTATCAGCTTACCCATATAAGCAGGGGTGGGGCCACCCACTCTCCTCCTTCCCAAGCTTTCGCCACAAGGCGAGGTCAAAGGCTGCAGCGGCGTCGGATGCCGAGCGTCGCTATACTAACAGAACTTGGTTATAGTCATAACCTAACGTTCTGTATCGTATCGCTCTCGCTCGGCATCGCTCTCTGCACAAGGGAGGCCGAGCGAGAGCCAACGGCCGACAAATACACCCCGCTGACAGCCCCCCACAAACCATCAGAACAGGGAGGGCCGAGCCCCCCCGACCCACCCTAATGGCGGGCACCCCCCCTATTAGGGGCTTCACGGGAGGGCGACGGACCCGACCGTGTGAAGAGGCACTCAAGCAACTCAACGCACAGGGTGAGCAGACCGTGGCTTGACCCCACGACTACACACACGCACAACCCGCATGCCACCCGGGAACGAACGGAGGAACAACCTCGTTACTGCCCCCAGAATCACGGGGTCAAGGGCAAACCCAACCCCGTGGCAAGGCCGTAGCAGCGGAGCACGAAGGAAGACCCAGACCCACCAAAAGGACTGGACTCCCTAGAATGGGGGCCCGGAGAAGTCCATGATGCCAGCATCAAGACCCCACCAGGTGGGCACGTAGTGCCCCGCCCCCCACATCGCCAGCGTATTCGGACAAAGGCCCCTCAGTTACTGCACCTGGTATTCCCAGGCGGAATCCCATCCAAGTACTAACCAGGCCAGAACCTGCTTAGCTTCCGAGATCGGACGAGATCGGGCGTGTTCAGGTTGGTATGGCCGTAAGCCGAGCGGGCCCTGTCCCCCCAATAGTACACCGCCTGGCACACTGACCCTGCAGAACAGGCAGTCAGCATGGCCGTAAGCACACAAAAAAGGTTAACCAACGGAAGCAGGCAGCGCACCGGGGAAAAACCAGGCAACAGGCTGTTAACCCTAGCCTGGAGACTGCGGACGAGACAGGCGCCAGAGGGGACAGCTGAACACAGCCGCCCCGGCGGAAGGAGCGTAAGCTGGCGGTGTTGCATGACCAAGCCTCCATTTAAAAACCCCCACCCAGAGGGGTCGAGGCAGAGAAGGCTGACACGATTGGCAGACGTCATGAACGTGCAGGGGCACCCTCAAACGGTGAACCCGGGAGTTGACACTGCTCCAACACACCAGGGAATCAACCACCTCGGTGTTACCCAATGCGGTGGTTGTTCCTATAACCCCTCAAGAAAAAACTCCAAAACACACCTGCGGGTATACACCGGCTATACCGCAGTACAAGTGTTTCAGTTTCCAAAAAGGGTTAACCCAGGCCTACGGGTCGCAAACATCACTTCGGACCGGGCCTGGCGGTACGGGAAGCACAGGGTCACCAGAGGAGGTCAAAAAACCACCCCCACAGGCCCCTCTTCGCCATGCGTGAGAGAGGAGCGAAAAATAATGGAGAACCAGCCCCTAAGCACACCGTACCTGGTATTCCCCGGCGGTCTCCCAACCAAGTACTAACCAGGACCAACCTGTGTAGCGGCCGAGATCCGACGAGATCGAGCGCGTACAGAATGGCATGGCTGTAAGCCATGACGACAGTGCTGAGTAAAAACATACCCAACCAGGGTCTCCATAGCGCTTAACCCTGTGACACCCAGACCGACCTGGCATTTTTCCCCCTGAAAAAAGCCCAAGTCCCTCAGGGTACCAGAACAGCAGATCTGCATCCCCGGCGGACAACGGGTTCAACTGATCTGGACCAGCGTGACCAGAACCAGTCCCGTGCCCTAACCACGCCGACATGCCTACTCCAGGAGAAGGGCAGATATGCGTGTTGATCTTAACATGAAAAGAAGGCGCCACCCAGACGTTCGGACGAACCGCGCCTGGTGGCCCACCCCAAGGGCGTGAGACCCCACCACATATGTTCAGATCCATCCCGTCATCATCCCCCAGACATGAACGAGAATCCGTCGACAACCCACCCAGGTCATGGGATGTGGTCGTCGGAAGAGGAAAAACCCCCATCTCAGTTGCTTTATAAAAACGCTGTTTCAACCACAAGCAACCAAGGCGTGCCAGTCAATCGCCTGTTTACAGCGAGCTAGCACTATACGTGCGTCGGGACACACCCCCATCAATGAACAGGCTATTTAGACCTGTCATTGAATCCCCAAGGCGCCCAGGGGAAAGACAAGAGGGGTGTGACACTCCCTAACTCCAACACTTCTGGAATAGAAAGAAGGAAGCATCAACAGTATGTATCCCAGTCTACACAGCCGGGGTAAAAAATGTTCACATTTTTACATCCCACCACCCTCCCATAGGAAAGAGACGGGGATCCCCAGAGAGACTTCCCACGCGAGCTGTACAGATTGAAAAGAATATATTGCACCTTGAGCCATGTAAAAAACTGGTTTTAGGGCCTCCGGGGAAGAGGCACTGAACCCATACACACTCAATAAACGAATTGAATCGAATATACATACAATAGAAAAGGACCCTTCTAGAGGGTCCACTCACTTTGACAATCTGAGGAGGAAGGCTCTGTACTCTGATGGAGGCTTCCTCACATGGAAGAAGGAGTCCGAACTCACAGAAGGCCTGAATAGGCGCTTGGTGAGGAGGAGCCCTGACCACCCCCCCTGAAAACAGATCCATCACATGGACCTGAACAGCACACGGAAGTCCTACCAACAGAGACGCGCACGGTGACGTACTCTATGGCGGGGGAATTCCTGCGGTGCACACGCCCAATATACCAGGCCGTGGGACCAGGAACTCCCTCCCCCCCCCCCCCCCCCGTAACGTGCCGAACCGCCACGTGACGGGAACCTTGAAGGACAGGGGGTGTACCCCTGACCGACAGAACAATGGGGAGAGGAGAGGTTACCAGTTCACCCCTTTACGACCCCACACCCATGATACGATGTAACGACAAAAAGAGAATATGACACAGTCATAGTCAGCTCTATGAAGCGTTTCACAGCTCCACACAGCGCATGAGCTAACCTGCTATCTGATTTTTACTAAGGAAAAACACAGAATAGAGAGGGCTCTAAGAACCCCGGTCCAACATACACATGTGCTTCCGTGGCCAGTACAACCCAGTTGTAGGTCACATGACACACACAACCCATCATCACCTACAAAAAATGGCAAAAACACTCAACAGAGGAACGCCGTTTTTTTCACAATGAGAGAATACATCATTCTTGATTAGTATCGACCACAGGCCTTGCTAAGCACACATGACAGCAACCAAACCAATTTCCCTTTAGGAAATAAGTTTCTCCAGCAGATTTAGCACAACCTCAGCAATCAAGCTAAGAGTTACATCGTATCCCTACCACACAAAAGACACAATTAATGCACAACATGTCTGATAGGAGGATGAAAAAGTCCCCAGGGAACCGGGGGGGAAACACAATCCTCCTATTTTACCCGCAATACGGCCAGTTAAAACAGGAAAACCTGTTAATGTGTGAACACACTGTTCATTGTCATTACAGTCTGAGAAAGAACATTCTTTTACTCACTTGTCACCAAGCATAGCTTCATAGGTTAGTTACCTTAGTTGTGAGTACACGGCCGTGTTTCTCACACAACAACCAGATCATTACATCCCGTTTGCACGGAGAAGCTAACTGCCAGTGACAAAAACAGCTCACACATAACCCGCAACGTATCCTAAATGCATTGTAGCAACACACGTTTTGGGAAAAACACCGTTATTCACAATACATTTAGCAAAGTAAAACCAGAAGACGTGTTATGAGGTCTGGTCAACCCCGTTCCTACCCGGAACGCAGATCAGCGAAGTGCAGTCACAGACACCGTAGGAACACAGCCGCTCCTGTGTTGTCCGAACTGGGCAGCGTCACCGCCCCAACCCGCACTACAGTCCCCTGTTGATGCAACCTTGCCGTCCTGGCTCAGGGCAGGGTCGACGAAAACATCCCCTGTCAAGGATGACGTCGTGGTCAAGAGTGTAAAACATGTTAAAATCAAAGCACGTTCAACAGAATAGCATCAAGCTAACGGCCGCTCCAACCGTTCGGGTGCTACTGCTTCTGCTCGCGAGACGCCGATCTAACGACGCACGCGATCAGAAGCGAGCTCACGGCGGCGCGCGAGAAGCTAAGCTACCCCGCGCCAGGCCATGGCCATAGCAGCAAGCTAACGTTACCTAGCGACCACGACATGCTAGCCCCGCAGCTAACAGCTGACTGGCTAATAGTAGGCCCTAAGCAGGCCATGCAGCGATCCAGCAGGCTAACGCAGCAGTTAACAGCTGACTGGCTAACCGTAAGCTATGAACATGTAAACAATGACATAACACTCACCCAGACAGGCCGCCGTTCTGAACCTCTCCTCACTTTTTAAGAGAAAAGAGAAAACAAGATGTCAACACCGCTTCACAACGGTGACTTTACCACATCCGACGGGATCAGCACAGTACCAACTGGCCTGTGTAGCTGACTTTGAACATGAATCTGCCGCTATCGCACATTACATGCACATATCCCCTCGTGAAGGAATACTCTCATTTGGATATGAAAGATGGGGCCTTAACACGGTGACAGAGAGAATCCACTCGTCCAGAACACACAGGGATCACCAGTGTCAATGGTCGCGGCCCACTAGTTAAAACTATAATGGTCTTCAGACCAAGGCCTTCTGTCGCCTAGGTGGCTGAACAAAGGACCCTAGCCTGGGGCCGGTTTCCATAAACTTTGTCAAGTAGCCCCCATAGCACTAACAGACAAGTGGAGCCCGCCAGCAAACACTACTCACCCAACCTGGAACGCACCGCTTCTCACAACAGCGGCATGTCCGACAGTTCAGCTGTGGCCTGACAGGTTTCACCCCAACAAACACAGCAAGGAACTGCAGTTGAGAAGCATGCAGCGGCGTGCTCCCAATACGAAAACCGGTGGAGGGTTTTTAGAATGATCATCATCTTCCAGACACTCCAGTACGAAGACAATATCGCCGTATTTTCTCGAAAATAGTGAGAGAGAAAATAAAGATATGATGTCAACGTATCCTTGTTTCCCAAAGCTGCTCCTAAACCTTTCTTCCATCATGGTGTCAAGTGTGGGGATCTACCGAGGCACTTCTTCCTTGTGGTGAAAGCGAGAAGGAGGAGAGTGGGTGGCCCCACCCCTGCTTATATGGGTAAGCTGATAGGGGTGTGGTCAGACGAATATTGGGATTAAAGGTACATTGTGGTCTTTATTCAGTGCGCGTGCACGTATGCGAGATAGTGCAGAGAGCGATGCCGAGCGAGAGCGATACAATACAGAACTAATGTACAGGGCAATGTCCTACTGGAATAGACTTCCACAATATTTGGTTTCAATTACCAGTAAGGTGGGATTCAAGAGGAGACAAGTGGCTGTAATGCAGAAAGAGATTGATTTTGGTTGGGTCTAATCTGTGTCTAATTAATGGGTTCTTGTGTTGGGTTATGTGTTGTTTTGGAATGTGTTTGTCTAGTGGTTATGAGGAGTATTAGAGTATGAGTGTATGGAATGTTGTGCTGTTTTTGAGCACGTTTTATTTTTCTCTGAGATGTCTTCGTTGTTGTGTTATTGATATTTGTTATTGTTCTATATTAGAAAATGTGGCATACATATTTGTTTGTGTGACGGATCATACTGGGTCTGCGTTGTGTTTGATGTTAAATGAGAATGTCCCGAGGGGGAGTCGAACAGCGGGCTCCCGCGTCCGCGGGCGACGACACAGGCCGCTGCACTAAGAAGTGAATTCACTCCTAACTACCGTACCTATGCGTCTGTTAACCCTTAGGAGTCAACGGGGCTTATTGCTCCCGTGGGCGGAGAACAAAATAATTAGAATCTCTCACAAATGCTCAGGAAGTCCCGTTTTTTCAAAAATCTGTAAAAATAGAACAAAGACAATTTCGAGTGCATATAGTGTAATCTATATGTATCCTTACTTGCTAAACATAATACGACTTGTAAATATGTTTAATTCTTGCTAAATTGTATAGTTCTAAATATCCCTGTATTCCCCGAAACTACAACGCGTCACGTACATGCACGCGCGCACACACAAACAGCGCATAGGTGTTAATCACTGAGTGATCTAATATGCATATTCTTCAGCGCGAGAGGGGGGGGGGGGGGGTTGTGTTTCTCACTGTCTGTCGTTGATAATATAATCTGAATAGGTCCTGCATTATTATTATCATTCTCGAGAATACACGCGGACCCGACCGAACGTTAATTTATGAATTAAAAGTAGTCTAACATGCTTAAGCTTTTCATCCTCGCCCGTGTATATACCCACGTCGCGCTAAAATAACATAACTACTGTATGGCAGAGTGCGTGTGTGTACGAGTTATGAGTTATCTCGCAGTTCATTCAAGCGCGCATCACGGTGATGGGGGGGGGTTGTGTTTCTCACTGTCTGTCGTTGATAATATAATCTGAATAGGTCCTGCATTATTATTATCATTCTCGAGAATACACGCGGACCCGACCGAACGTTAATTTATGAATTAAAAGTAGTCTAACATGCTTAAGCTTTTCATCCTTGCCCGTGTATATACCCCTGTTATGGGGAAGTGAGTTTAATTTACCAGCCCGCACTGCCACAGTCACTCGTCAACACACCTGTTTCCGTGACTGTGGACATACCCACGGGCTTCCCTGTTACACTCACCTCCCTAAACTCACGCCCCTCAGGACATCCGGGTCACGGCACCACTGTGACGGATCATACTGGGTCTGTGTTGTGTTTGATGTTAAATGAGAATGTCCCGAGGGGGAGTCGAACAGGGGGCTCCCGCATCCGCGGGCGACGACACAGGCCGCTGCACTAAGAAGTGAATTCACTCCTAACTACCTATGCGTCTGTTAACCCTGTTATGGGGAAGTGAGTTTAATTTACCAGCCCGCACTGCCACAGTCACTCGTCAACACACCTGTTTCCGTGACTGTGGACATACCCACGGGCTTCCCCGTTACATTTGTATGTCTGATTTTGATTGGTTTAATGTTCTATAATTGTTTGTATATTTTATTGGTGTTTTATTGATATTTGTTTTGTTTTTAATGTTGTTTTATTGATTATTCTTGTTTAATTGTATATTTTTGGATCCAGACCCCAGGAAGAATAGTCGCTGCTGAGGCAGTGACTAATGGGGATCTGAAATAAAGAAATAAAAAAATGACCCTTCCTCTGTCACCCTCCTCTTCCTCCGGACCCCCTGCCAAAACCTCCATCACCCTCCTCTTCCTCCGAACCCCTACCAAAACCTCCATCACCCTCTTCTTCCTCCGAACCCCCCACCAACCTCCATCACACTCCTCTTCCTCTGAACCCTTGCCAAAACTTCCATCACCCACTCTCTCCTCTCCCCCCTCCTCTTCCTGGTCCTCTCATCATCCACTCTTAACCACTCTCTAATCCATTCTTCTCCTCCACCCCTCCTCTTCATGGTCCCCTCTCATCATCCACTCTTTTTTTTTTATAATTTTTTAGCATTTTTACAGCTTTTCTTGGTCACGCAGGACCGACAGAGGAGAGGGCGAACGGGAGGAAAGGTGGGGAGGACATGCGACAAATAACGTCGGGTGCTGGGATCTAACCCACGGGGGCCGCGTAGGTGCGCGAGGCACTATGGTATGCGCCACGAGGGCGCCCCTCATCATCCACTCTTAACACTTTCAGTGCCATACACTGTCCCCATCTCTGCCGCGTCAAGGCCAGCTTAAAATGGTCATTTTTGCGGTGTTTAACAATGTTTGCAAAGCTTTGTGTGTGTTCTGTATTATAGCTGTGGAGACAATGGTGTGGCTCATTTGACAGACACTACTTGTAGTCCAACATGGAAAAAATAGTTTGTTTCTACACACTGTAGTTTGTAGTTTATTACACCCTAAACATCGCGCATTTCCAAGATAATCCAGTCTTTTTCCATAGATCGCGAGATAAAACGCGTTATGTGCAATAAACCCAAACCGTTCTGGTTGATCCCCTGAAACCCCAAATACTCCCAAATCAAAGGTATACCATGTACACATGTACCTTCACAAAAACATCAATCATCATTAACTCAAAACCGTGATCTTGTTTGTCGAGCATGTTTTACGTCTGGTAAAACACAAAACTGTGATCGTTAGAAAAACATGTTTCAGGTTCGGTAAAATAGACATAGAATATACCTTACCTTAGCCAGAAGGTATTCCAAAAATAATAATTCCAAGTGATCGCATCGTCATCGCGATTACCAGTGTATATGTCTATACACGTTTCGATGGTAAATACGCTTCGGCAACGGAATTTCGAGGCGATCGATGTGAATCTCTGTTCAAGCAGGACGAGGAGCCCTTACCAAAAAAAATTTGTATTGGATGATCGGTGAAAAATGCAGCCCGGAGCCAGCAGACGAGTGCAAAGTGCTGCGAGTATGTGACGGCCCACTGTCGGGCTGTCCGATGCTTAAGTGGTTAACTAGATGTGGAAGTGCCCATGTTAACTAGATATGGAAACGACGGCCCGACAGACCGTGCGCTCATACAGGTCCTTCTAATGGCTCCAGTAACCTTTCTACCACGTCTACTGGTACGTAGAGCTTGTCTAAGCAGGTCCCTTGATGTGTAAACTACTCAGGCTTGATATGAGGTACAGTCTGAATGGAAATGGAACAGTCCATAGTCAACATTTGCATGCAAGATTGTGAATAATATACGTGTCAAGTAGGGAAGCCACATTGTCACAGTCTATCTCAGAGTATTGAGCTGTTTTAACAAGTATTTAAGATGCTGTACCTGAGCAGTGCAAATAAATCAATCTATACAAAGAAAGCAATTCTTAAGCTTTTAATCCTCATTACACAAGGGATAATTGCAGGATTTACTGTATCCATGGAGTGTGAAACTGAAGCAGAATCTGTGTTCCACAGGTAAAATATAAAAGCAACATTTAGCATGCAACATTCACATTCAGTCAGACAGTCCGTAAGTATTCGTGAACAAGCACCACTCTCCCCTAAAGCTAGAGATCAGAGAAAGAACCCTGAAATGTAAAATCTGGGGCTGCTCCATAGACAATGAATGGGGCTCTGACTTTGAGGCCAACATTAAACTAATTTCACCACCTTAGAAGAACCATGAAAGGCAGCAACATAAAGAGTTTATGTGAATATTGCTGCTTTATTGTGTACTGTTTTGTATTTGTATGGTCATGTATTTGTATGATCTGTACATTTATTTACCAAATACGATTTATGTTCTAGCATTGCTAGAAGGTCTGATCCACATCATTTGGGTGCAAGAGCTCACATAAACACGTTATGATAGATAGATAGAAAACTTTATTGCCATTTCAACACATGGTTGATTGGGATTTGTCTCATTTATGGCCTCATACATTTAGAGTCCCATTCAATGTCTATAAAGCAGCCCCATATTTTACATCCCAGTGTGGAGAGTTCAGAGAGGGTTCTTTCTCTGATTTCTAGGAGAGGGTGGTGCATGTTCACAAACACTGACTCAACTGTCCTGTGGCACAGAAAGAACATACCTGAATTCTTAAATTGGGCGGCATTCCACTTTAAGCTCAATATGTTAAATTCGGTGGCTGCTGCTTGGAGTTGGACCAGAGGTGGTTTATGGAGACTCTTTATGTTGCAGCCTTTTGTGGTTCTTCTAAGATGGCTTATGGAGACTCTTTATATTGCTGACTTTCATGGTTCTTCTAATGTGGCTTATGAAGACTCTTTATGTTGCCATCTTTCATGGTTCTTCTAAGGTGGTTTATGGCAACACTTTATGTTGCTGCCTTTCATGGTTCTTCTAAAGTGGTTTATGGAGACTCTTTATGTTGCCATCTTTCATGGTTCTTCATCTTCATGTGCACTCTGGCAAAGCACAGATCAAATGTAACATAGGTTTTTATATATTTATAGAGTATGCGCCATATACCTATTCATATCTCTAGTAGGTTTTCTCCTATTTGCAGTCATGTTTAAAGCCGTCTGCTGGGCACTACGGTGTTACACGGCAGACAGTTCTAATTAATTAATAAAACATCTCACGGAATGCTGTTTGCCCCTCTGTTGTATTGTGTGCTATTTCTTTCTCTCTCCTTGTTTTCCATGATTAATAAAAAAAAAGGGAGTTTGGGGAGAAGCTATGTTTACGGTATCTGTGATGTTTTTGAAGTTATTGGTACACAAGCCTAGGGACAAATGCAAAGCATTCACATTTTTCATTCAGACAAGAAATCCTCATCTTGGCCTTTGTGTTTGACATTCCTTGAATGCTAAATTGTATAGAACATCTTGCTTTGCAGATCTAATTTTTAATAATTAACTTAGATAATAAGACAGAAGGAGTATGTTTAATTTAATTAAAGGGGCACTGTACAAAACTAATATTTATTTTGCACATAATCTCGCACACATGAAAAAAAGCACACATTTGTTTAGTTTGACCGTTATTGAGAGTAAACAAGTTTGAATATGGCTATGATAGTTATTTCATAGTTCATTAATATCTAATATCTTACATCCAGCTCCTCTGGTCAACCATGAGCACATAGGTCTCCCCCAATCTGGAATGTGGCTGTGGGGTCCGGTGACCAAGCCAAGCCAGGAACCCAGGTTTAGACTAGAAATACTTTGACCTGATGACCTGTGTGACCTAATGACCAGTGCATGCATGGGTGTATCGGGCCTCCGGCCACAGGCCAGTGAGAGGAGCAAACCTGATTCATCGCCAGACCATGTATGCCAAGCCTGTCGGATCATCCATTATTAACCACCTCCCTATATATGGAACTCCCACATAGTATAAAAGCCATGGTTGTGTTTCTCATTCTGAAGGCTCTGGTGGTCTCAAGGACTGATCCTCGTTCTCCGTGTGTTCCTGTCAATAAAACCACAGTTTTACCACCATTTGCCTGACCGCAGCAGCTTGAACAGGCTGTTGTTGGGGTGATGAGGGTCTTTCCTTATTCTGCAGGCTCTGGATTTGCACCTCTTGTTAAGGAATTATAGCCATACATTGATAGAATGTCAGTAAATAATGTGGTTAATATTACAGTGTCAGGCGTCTTCTTAGAGACAGGGCTCAGGTTGTGATGAGCACATGATGATTAGACAAAGGGGAGACAGCTGAAAAAGGAGTCATCCTCTTATCTTCAGAGGCCTGAAAGACCTCCTGACCAATTCCTTAGAAGGTAACAGGAGATATGATTAGTATTTTGAGTGGGTTCTGAGTGGACAGGAAGAAGCAGGAATGACCATTGATTAAACCAATCATTTTGTGAATAGGATAAAAACAAGGAGGGATTTCATGCTAGTGTATATAAGCTTGAGGCAGAGAGAGAACGCTCTCCTCTCTGCTCCCTGGTCTGCTGACTGAATGGTTCCTGCCTGCTGGAGAAATCTGACATCAAGGTGTGAGTTTAGCTTACAGTAGGACAGGCCTGAATTCAAACAGGGACTTCACATTTCTGTAAACTGAACTCCATTTGAAATAGAGCTTCGTAATTAAGTAGTATCCTGAGATTCATTATCCTACAACGGTATTTCATATACAATATATGACTATGAAGAATCTACCACAGAGGCAAATGACTTTCAGAGGAATACAGTTTTATTAAGATAACAAAACCAGAGTTAATCTGCACATCAAACTGAATAACGTGAATCACACATCATCTTTTATACACTGATATTCTTAATACACCGTTGGCTGGTGTCATCAGTGGACTATGTCTTCAGGGTTTCTAGCAAGTGGTCATACTCAACTGAATCACACAGATAACAGGTGTAATCCAGGACATTGAGCATCTCTGTGTGCATTCTCCTGACAAGCAGTCACACTTATGATGAATCACTATACAGATGCCATGAAATATAAGTGTAATTTGAATATATGCAATAACTATCATTTATGAATATATGTAATATTAGATTTTTCACCACAGTATAAATACTTGATGTGGGCATGCACAAGATGATTGATTCAGTGCTTTACGGACCGCGGTCATCCAGGATTCATTTAACCCCAGTTCCATACATAACTTGCAGTTCTCCAAAGACCTAACCAATACATTTGTCCGAGGGAATCAACAGTTGTGATCGGAGGATCAAGAAAAGAGGACGGGGCAACCTTTATTTAAATTCAAAAGGCAACTGAGGTTTCCCTCAATTACAGTCACATCGAGTGCACATACAGAAATGAACCCAAAAAAGCATATAAAATCCCACAGCATATACAATCATAATAATAATAATAATAAACTTTATTTGTATAGCACTTTTCATACAGAAGTTGCAGTTCAAAGTGCTTCACAACAGTAAAAAATACAGGCATAAGCGAGCATAAAAAAAGATAGAGAGGTAGCCAGGGCCGCCTGGGAGAAATGCGAGGCCCTGTGCGAGATTTAAACGCCCGGCAATGCCCCTGACCAGAGGAGAGAGAAATATAATAGTTAGTAAAAGCACGATATAAGCTCAGAACACAGCTCAGAACACAACACAGCTTAGAACACATCTCAGAACACATCTCAGAACACAGCTCAGAGCACATCTCAGAACACAGCTCAGAACACAGAACACATGCAGAACACAGCACAGAACACAGCTCAGAACACAGCTCAGAACACAGGACACCTCAGAACACAGAACACATGCAGAACACAGCTCAGCACACAGCTCAGAACACAGCTCAGAACACAGAAGACAGCTCAGAACACATCTCAGAACACAGAACACATGCAGAACACAGCTCAGCACACAGCTCAGAACACAGCTCAGAACACCTCAGAACACAGCTTCATCTAACGAGGTGTCGCAAGGTTTAACTGAGGCTAACTTTAACATGATGGCACACACACAGTGGCACACCCTCCACCAGAGCAAGGCCAGAGAGAGAGAGGGAGAGAGAGAGAGAGAGAGAGAGAGAGAGAGAGAGAGAGAGAGAGAGAGAGAGAGATTAGTCTGTGGTCCAGACAGAGAGAGAAAGAGAGAGAGAGAGAGAGAGAGAGAGAGAGAGAGAGAGAGAGAGAGAGAGAGAGAGAGAGAGAGAGAGAGAGAGAGAGACAGAGAGACAGATAAAGAGAGGGAGAGAGAGGCTAATATGGTGCAAGTCTCGGAGCGCACTGCATTGAGAGAGAGGGGGCTTATGTCTCTCTCTCTGTCAAGAGAGCACTCGCTGTATCACTGTCAACCAATGCATTGTCCCGTGGGATTATGCCCCCCTGTGGCGAAATTAATTAGTCCCACAGAACTATGCGTCAGCACACACACACACACATGAAAACACACAGAGACACGCACACACAAATTGGCCAGGCTGCTGACGCCTTGCGTGTATGAGAGCCTCTCTCTCTCTCTCTCTCTCTCTCTCTCTCTCTCTCTCTCTCTCTCTCTCTCTCTCTCTCTCTCTCTCTCTCTCTCTCTCTCTCTCTCTCAGTGCAGGTGGGTGACTGTCTCTCAAAGCGCATTGCGAGTATGGGCGGAGCCCGGCCAAAAACAGTTTGGACTTTGCAAGGGCAGTGCTGCGCCAAAGTACTTGATTAAAAAAACAATGAATTTTATTGAAAAAAACCTTACAGATGTGTTCCATAGACTCACAGGAATTGTGAAAAATTGACCAAATAGTGAAAAATAAAGCAAAATATGACCCCTTTAAAGTGATCTCATTCTTATTCTTCTAGGCCTATATGTTGCATTATCTATGACTCAAAAGAGTTCAAGTTCAAGTTTCTTTATTATTTGTCATACAGAAATACAGAATACTTTGCATGAAATGTTTCTTTCTGTTTCGCTCCTGAGAGTGTGCTAGATAATAATAAGATAGTATAAATAAGTATAATAAGTAAAAAAAAAAAAAAAAAAAAAAAAATTGTTCAGTATACCTATAAGAGAAAGAAAAGGCTGAATTCATAAACATATCTAGGCTCTACCAAGTATATCATTTGCAGTCTGCAGATTTAAGTCAACTGAAAGTCAAAGATCAGTCAGTTGAATGTTGTTACTCTTGTTCAACCTTGGCAGGGTAGGAAACAAACATAACAAAACAAATCATGCAGAAGAAACATGAGGAATTTGTTTCAACATATCCATAAGCAGTCGTCCCAGTGACAGAGAGAGAAGTGAAGTACAGTCTCACAGCCCCGGCTTGAAGCCCTAAAATAACAAGATTGGATGATTCAGTTTAGATATTTGCTCACTTTTCTTCCTCTGCAAACCCCAACCCTTCCACCCATTTCCTGTTGGAGAAACACCTCGCTGTGACTTGTACCATTTATCAGAAACATTTCTACAGCGTCGAAGCGACTCCATAAATTATTCCAGCCGGAACAACATTTGAAATAGAACCTTTAACTCCCCAGCTGTTACCTTCTTCTCCTCCTCTACTCCCTTTTCTTCTCCTCCTCATTCCCTCGTTCACTCCTCACATTGCTAAGGGTCTATATACACAAGGTAATATCCCAGGGTACTTTAGCGCAGTTTGATCGCGCCGGCGCACCTCAAGGCAGGACCCGCCGCCGAAGTAACGGCAAACATCCACCCTTAGCGGTCATGGATTGGGGGGGGGGGGGGGGGGGGGCTGCGTGGCGTCAAATACCATTCGGGATCGAGCCGCGGCGGCAAACGTATAGGCAAACGCATTACTTCAACTTTCTTCTTCTCAATCAATTCACCGGAAAGCTAAAAACCAATCTGGAGCCCGGCGGCCCCCGTGTGGCCTGATTGATGGGTCTGAGTGTGAATGTGCATATCCAAGCAAGGTTTGGTTTGCGTGTCCTCAAATCCCATTGGGCGGAAAATGTGGATTGAGTGAGGCCGTCATGGCCTCAGCGTCGGTAACTCCGGGGGAGATTGCGGAGGGCGGATTGATGCTCCACGAAGGGGATGTGACACTCCATCTGAAGGGGGGAGAGTAGGCACAACACACAGGCAGATCTATATAGTGATCGACAGCCACCGCCAGGGATGACTGACGTCGAAAATAGAAAACCCCGAAAGATGAAGCGACCCGAGATGAAATTATGGGGAAATGTGTTGGTTAATTAGTTATTCGTTTAGTTTCAGAGAAGTTTCCCCCCGATGTTTTCTTTGTGTTTTTCAGAACACGCTCATCAAGTGAACGGATGTCCCCTGCTGCAAGTGCTCCCTATTGAGGACGGCCTCTTTCTACAAGGCTTTTTTGTGTTTGGAAAAGAGAATGATCAAGGACGAAGTGAAGAGAGACCGGGGGAATCATAAGTTGTAATATATAGTGGAAAGAATACTGAAATATATTACAAGTAGAAATAAAGTTATGTTAGTGTAGCTACATTTAACTTTTAGTGTCACGAGTACTTTTACTTGAGGGTAGCACTCCAATAACAGACTTAAAGGTAGAATCAAACAGCAACCTCTAGGCAAAATAATCCCGCTTAGTAACGGTAAAACTACTATTTAAGTACTTTTACAAGCCTGTACTTTTCCTTCTGTGGTATTTCCTCTCAAGGCATTGGTAACACTAATAACACTCAGTTATAAGGTATTTGTAGATAATGAACTAATCATGAACAAACCATTTATATACATTCATAAATGATTATTAAATCATTTATAACTATATTTGTATAACATTTACAAATGATTTACAGTATAACTCATCAACATTGTTTGTACTTGATTTGTTCATCATTACATAATGTGAAATTGAATGTGTAGTAACACATTTGTAGATGCTTTGAAAAATGGATATGAAAAAACGACTATACCTCCAAATGATTTGTAAAACATTCTTAAAAGATCTATAAATCATTTGCAGATGTTATTGTGTACCCTAATCTAAAGTGAAGACTATTCATCATTAACAAATATCAAATAGCTTGTTTATTATTTGTGGACTTTTTACTCACCTGTTATGAACGATCTGTGTGAGGGCATCGGTGAACACTGCATGCTTCCCAATGCCGAACAATCAGCTTCACGCACCTGAGAATAGTTTGCTATGAGCTCGTCGGGAGAGTACAAGTAGGCCGACTGCCTTTCCACTCGTGGCCAGGTCGTGCTGTATGGTGCCGCATACTGCCACGTCTCCGGTGTGAGACGTTGTGTCGTTTCTCAAGGTCATGCCGTGTACTACGTGTCTCCGGTGTGAGACGTTGTGTCGCTCCCCTGCCGTCCCGTGGATGTTCCCTGTGCGCTCTCTCTTTTTCCAGGGATCCTCGCTTTTTTAATTGCCCATCGGCAGTTGCCCTGGTGAGTCTTGAACAAGACTATTCTCAGAACATTCGCATTATTCCTGGACTTATTTGACATTCACCCTTAAAGGGGACGTGATCTCCTGGGCCCTCATGCATCAACGTGTTCTACGCACAGATCTGTGCGTAACCCGTGCGTACGATCATTTCTAAGCAAAGAGTGGGATTCATCAATTTCGATTTGAACTTGACTTCGTGCGTACATCTACGCACAGTTCAGACCTGGCGTACCTAGCTCCCAGTGGTAGAATATCGTTACTACGCATAAGCACTCCTCAGTCCTGCATTAGTTCCAAGGCGGAAATAAAGTCACTGGCGCGTGTTCTGTATGACCCCCGTGATTCATCATAGTTCATTGTGAAACAGCGATATTAGTGTAATTATTGTCAAACCCTAAACAGAATCAACTCCTGAATGTAGGATGTAGGATGGTTAACGTTGCATTATGTGGCCGATACGTTGTTGGCTGATAAGGAACGCATGACCCAGGCCTAATCTCATTTAATTAAATTGTAATGTTATTATATCTGTCATCAAGATACCACTTAAATGCAGGTGATCACGGTTATCCACTGAAGCCATGCGTGGCTAGAATCGTCCCTGACCAACAACGACCCAATTGGAGCGCAGATCGAAGGGGAATCAATCAACAGTTACAATATACCCAGGTGTTCTGTATGACCCGTAATTAATTAAATTGGCGACATGAGTGTAATCGTCGGCAAACCCTATAAATTACATCTGGAACATGGATTTCAGATCCTATTCACCATGGATAACGCAGGCATCGCAGTGTTGCACGATTTGGGAATGGGCCATGCCCATGGTGCGCTCCACAGGGAGCGCGTCTTCAGGGACAGGGCAGACCTGTTTGCCGAGAGCACAGAGTGGCTCATTAGCAGGTTCCGCTTCCCCAGGGCAATCCTGCTCGACCTGTGCCGGGATCTGGGACCCTTATTGGAGCGCCGAACAAGGCGCACACATGCCATCCCCGTCCACACCCAAGTCCTCGCCACCCTGGGATTCTTGGCCACCGGGACATTTCAGCGGGAGATCGCAGATCGCTCGGGCATCTCCCAACCCTCACTCAGCAGGATCATGCCCACAGTGTTGGATGCCATCATGTCCCTAATCCCCGACTACATCAAATTCCCATACACACACGCACAGCAGGTCGAGGTCAAGAGGGCTTTCCACGCCATCGCCGGTTTCCCCAACGTAATTGGAGCAATAGACTGCACACACATAGCCATCAAAACACCATCACAAAATTAATTCAATTACGTTAACAGGAAGGGGTTCCACTCGGTAAATGTCCAAGTGATCTGCGATGCCCGTTTGGCACTCCTAAATGTCGTTGCCCAGTGGCCAGGAGGAACCCACGACTCGTTTGTGGTGCAGAACAGCTCTGTGGGCATTCGTCTCCAGGCTGGGGTTGTTGAAGACGGGTGGCTTATTGGTGAGTGTTACACATTTAGGCCCATATTGAATCAAATCGTAATGTTATTACTGGTATCTGTAATTAAATTATATATCTTTCAATGCAGGGGATCGTGGCTATCCACTAAAGCCGTGGCTGATGACGCCGCTGACCAACCCCACCACCCAACAGGAGGGCACCTATAACCGGGCGCACGCACGCACACGAGTCACCGTGGAGCGTGCAATTGGTCTCCTGAAGGGTCGGTGGCTCTGCCTGTCTGGCACGGGGGGCACACTGCAGTACCGGCCTGTGAAGGTCTGCAACATCATCGTGGCCTGCAGTGTGCTCCATAACATGGCCATCAGGCATGGCATCCCGCTGCTAAACCCAGAACTACCTGACGACCCCATGCCAGACGTGGAAGAGCCACCTCCAAACGCCACTGGAATGCTGGCAAGAGCTGGGATCATAGCGCAGTTTTGAGTGAGTCTACCCCATGCACTGGAAGAACTGCGATTTGTGTCAATTCATATTAATTAAGTAATCATTAGTAACCTGTAGATAAAAGGAAAATACTGTTGTTTGAAATCGAATTGAGCTCATTAATGAATTGGAACCATTTTTGAATTGCATTGTACAGTTATAGTTGAATGGAAGTAGCTGACAGTTTAAAGGTGACCAGATGACACTCAGTTTACCGTGCATGCAGGGTATCAATCAAACTTCAAAAGAACGGAACGAGAAAAGGCATTCATCCAGCTAATGATTATCTGATTATAATAATGACACCAACGCCAAAGGTGGTTATGGTATTTATTGGTCCCTGTTTTCCGTCAATTCCAGGAGGATGCCCTCCAGACTGGCTGCGATGCCAGTCTGGACCGCGACCAGCTGGGTCTGGACCGCGACCAGCTGGGCCAGGGTCTGGCGGGTGAGCCTCTGCTCGTCCCACATGTCGCTCAGGAGGGCGATGGTGGTCAACTGGTTGTTGAGGACGGCCTCCGTAAGGACGACCGGGTCCGGGACCGGGTGGGCCCTCTGCTCCCTGCGCGCCGAAGGGGGTCGGCTGCAGGACGCCTCCTGCTCCTCCTGGGTGTCGACGGGGTCGGGGATGAGATTGATGGTGAACTCGGCCGAGTTGCCTGTGGAATGAATAGGCAATTTAATAACGTTTTATTTGTTTGCTAGCAAGGTTCGGAACCATACGGTTGAATATTGTTTCAAATAAATTAAGAGATTCTTGTCATGTTCCTCAATAAAATCGTTGACGACAAAGTGATTTCTATGCCAGTCTTCCTTACTGATGTGACAATTCCTGTATGAAAGGTGCTATACAAATGAAGTGTATATTATATTATTACCTTCCACCTGTTGGCTGGATGGCCCAGCCACTTCGTATGAGTCGGTGTCGGTGGTGCCTTCAATTCCTCCCACCGCCTCGTCCCCGATGATGCTGGCGATTTTCAGGTCCAGTGGGGACAGCTCACTCTGACTCTGAATTGAATTGATTGAAAGACTGTATTAACAGGTTGCAGAATGGGTACAATGCAGTACGGCTCGATACACACAATTGTTAAGGGGATGCAGACCCGATAAATACTTTCGTCTTGTTTACATCAGGGTCCCCCATTTTCAATCCATCATAACAGATATATCATGATAATGATAATATAATGATTGGCATACGACATACCTGCCCCCCGCCAGTCGCACTGGCATTCCGCCTGTGTTCGGCCAGGCGCCTCTTGGCCGTCAGTTTTACATCGAACCACTTTTTGCGGGTCTCCGCTATGGTTCTCTGCTGCGGGGAGATGGAATTTACGGCGTCGGTGACCGCCTCCCACGCAGCAGTCTTCCTCTTGGTGGTGATGCCAAGGCTGAGGGACCCAAAGAGTACCCCCGCCCTGGCATCCACCTCCGTTACGAGGACCTCCACCTCGGTGTCTGTGTAGTTTCTTTTCTTCGTTCGCTTTGCCATCCTCCAACATTCCACGCACAGGGATTCCCTCATGGTATTTGAAGGGGAGGGCCTGACCATATTTGGTTGGTCGGGGCGGTTTTGGTATGCAAATACGTGAAAGCGTGCACGAGCTGCGGCGCAGGGCCAAGGTGGGATTCATCATGACAGGTGTGCGTAGAGCCTGCGTACGCACGTGTGATGAATGCCGACTTCCCTGTGCGTGCGCTAGTTCTACATTCCGTGCTTACGTGTGGAAGTAGGTCAAGTTCTACGTCCACATTGATGCATGAGGGCCCTGGACTCTATTGTATTCGCCTACGGGTTGTTTTTTGTTTGCCCTTAACACTTTCAGTGCCACGGGTCCGGTGCCCCGGAACCCTGTTGCGTGCCAACGCCCACTTCAATGATAGAGTTCTCATATTTGCGAACGCATAAACTATATCTTAAATTATGGCTATGTGTATAATATGGCTGTCGCTTATCAATGACTTGTTTGCAGTCAACATTGTCGAAACGCATTGTTTTTTAATCGGTTCATTTCTGTTTTATACCATTTTGAAAAACTTTCGTTTTTTGAAAGTTTCAGGAAAATATAAAGATTCTGTGATAATCGCCCTTTAGTGGAATACACTGGAATACACAAAAAACGTTGTAATTTTTCGGCCTATTTATGAATCGTTTTCAAATAAACGCTAGATTATCGATAGTATAATGTGAATTTATGCACGCTATAGAAGCGGGCTGAAAAATCTATTATCCATTTCCTGATCAGCACACACACACACACACGCACACACACACATAGGGCCCATATATAGGTGAAAAAAGCTCTGATTATCCCAAGACTGGTAAAATAGATTCCTTACCTCAGATCAGATGTTCTCCAAAAAGATTATTCCAATTCCTGATCGCCATTCCAAATATCTATCGTGTTTATTGATCCAACGCTGGGTGGTCGAAACACCGATTCCACGCTGTTCTGATGGTCTACAATGAATCCGATCGGCTCGAGTTACATGTCTGAGAAGTAAAATGTGGAAGCAGGATTTTTTTCCCCCATGCGTTTCATTCAATCCAATCCAAAGTGGTGCAGTACCATCCGGAGAGACGATAGGGGGCGGTATTTTCCCAATGGAGCTCAGAGAGAGTTCCAGTGGTAACGTGAGGCTAGATTGATGAAATATGAATGGAAATTGCTAATAAAAAAATAAACTAGATCACTCGTCGTTGGCACTGAACGGTTGGCATGAACTATGTCGACAACCCCAGCCGGCACAGTGTAAGAGAGCCCCTGCAGCTTGCCAGGCCTCTACTACCAGCATGGTCCCGACTTCTGGTAAAACCTCTACTGCCAGCATGGCCCCAGTCTGGCCTCTATGCTAATGTAGCCCGCCCCCTAGCATAGGCCCTGCAGCTAGCAATGCCCAGGCAGCTAACCCAGTCTCTACTGCTAGCCCCACTAAATGTGTAGCTCCCCCAGCTAGCATGGCCTCCACTTTATGTGTAGCTTCCCCACAGCTAGGACTGCCCCTTCAGCTAGCTTGTTCTCCACAGCTAGTACAGCCCGTCTGCTAGCTTAACCCCTGCAGCTAGCCATGCCCAGGCAGCTAACCCAGCCCCTACTGCTAGCTCCACTAAATGTGTAGCTCCCCCAGCTGGCACGGCCTCCACTTTATGTGTAATTTCCCCACAGCTAGGACTGCCCCTTCAGCTAGCTTGTTCTCCACAGCTAGTACAGCCCTGTCTGCTAGCTTAGCCCCGGCAGCTAGCACAGCCTCTATGCTAATGTAGCCCTTACAGCTAGCATAGGCCCTGCAGCTAGCAATGCCCAGGCAGCTAACCCAGTCCCTCTGCTAGCGCCACTAAAATGTGTAGCCAGAATTGTCTTTTAATGTTTAACAAATAATTTGTTAGACATTCATAAAACATCTATAAATCATTTGCAGATGCTATTGCGTGCCCTAATCTAAAGTGAAGTGAAAGTCTAATAGTTTGTTAAATATTTGTTGACTTTTTCATCACCTATTACAAATGTTGTAGACAGCTTTCGGATCCACCCTTCTTTGTGACATAGAACAGTGACAGAATTAGATAATTATGTAGATCATTTTTCATGTCCATTTTTCAAAGCATCCACAAATGTGTTACTACACATTAAATAACATTATTTAATGATGAACAAATCAACAAACAATGTTGATAATGAGTTATAATAATTTGTAAATGTTATACAAATATAGTTATAAATGATTTAATAATAATTTATGAATGTATATAAATGGTTTGTTCATGATTAGTTCATTATCTACAAATACGGTATAAATGTCTTATAACTGTTTATTATTATAAAGTGTTACCAAGGCATTTTGTTAACACCCCCTGTATCCTCCCTCCCTCTCCCCTCACCTGGTCATCCCTCCCCCTGTATACTCCCTTCCTCTCCCCTCACTTGGTCATCCCTCCCTGTATCCTCCCTTCCTCTCCCCTCACCTGGTCTTCCCTCCCCCTGTATCCTCCCCTCACCTGGTCATCCCCCCCCTGTATCATCCCTTCCTCTCCCCTCACCTGGTCACCCCCCCCTGTATCCTCCATCCATCTCCCCTCACCTGGTCATCCCTCCCCCCTGTATCCTCCCTTCCTCTCCCCTCACCTGGTCATCCCCCCCCCCTATATCCTCCCTCCCACTCCTCTCACCTGCCCCCCCCCCCCCCTGTATCCTCCCTTCCTCTCCTCTCACATGGTCATCCCTCCCCCCCCTGTATCCTCCCTTCCTCTCCCCTCACCTGGTCATCTCTCCCCCACCCCCTTTTCTCCCAGAAAGCTTAAAACTGAAACCAACATAATAAAGGGAGCTGCTTGACCCATTCTCCTGGCCAGAGAAAGTCTAGTCCTCTACTGAACTCCTGATCTAAATTGACTAGCCATGTTTTAACAATAAATCAACCATGAAGATTTGACCATGCGCATCATTACCTCTCCGGTTCCACCACACTTCTACTTGAGAATGTTTAGGTATTTAGGTCTACATTTACTATGTTGTATTTATGGTCATAATAGTACTGTATACAATGATATCAGTTACAGTAAAACACAGTCATTGTGGATGTAACTGATTATCGTCGTCAGGGGCGCCTGCTCTGTCAAAGCTTTTAAATCCCAGCTTAAGACCCATCTTTTCTCTCTCTTCTTCAACCTACCTTGATCTCACCTGGTCGGGGACTGACCTTTAGATTAATCTGTCTAGTTTAGTTAGGATGTCTATTTTCTCCCATGTCTGCTTTTCTGCAGACACGGGAGAACCTTTTGGACTCTGTCTCTGTCTTGGCCGGTCCCGTGGAATGGCTTCGTGCCGCCTTCTGTCTGGCCTGCAGTGCTGAACCTTCTGAGTGGCTCCTCCTGCCCCCACGG
Organism: Notolepis coatsorum; assembly: GCF_963971535.1. Classification (NCBI taxonomy): domain Eukaryota; kingdom Metazoa; phylum Chordata; class Actinopteri; order Aulopiformes; family Paralepididae; genus Notolepis; species Notolepis coatsorum. The sequence goes on from NC_140166.1 coordinate 88,959,068, forward strand.
GGCGTGCAGCCCTGGGCTGTTGTCTCGTATCTCACCCTGTGTCCATACGCTTGCAGTGGTTCTATCTATTGCTCTATTTCACAATTTTCTTGTATACTGTGGTTCTGCTGTCGCCATGTGTGCATGTGCTCACTGCATGTATCTGTTGCTCCATCTCCCCCCACTACAAACATGGGAACTCTCTAACCCCCCCGCCCCCCATCTCTCTGAGTGCTTGTCTCGTAGTGCTGACCAAGGTGATGGATGTCTTGGGGTCTTGGCCAAGATTGCAGTGACTGCTCTACGTGCACCACCGAGGCCTTGGATCAGCTCCTTACCGTCTTCTGTCCGTGGTCTGTCAACATGGTTTGTGGTCTGTCAATGTGGTTTCATTGCTGGGTTAAGTACTTCTATTCTATTCATATAATATGCTTACTTCATATATCTATTCTATTCACATATATGCTTACCACTTGTATCTATTGCTATGTCCGCCCATTACAATCACGCAAGCTGTCTAACGCCTGTCCCGTCTCCCTGTCTCCCTGTGAGTTGCTGTCCCGGAGTGTTGACCGGAGTGTCGGACGTCCCGTGATGAAGACCGGGAGGATGCGACCCTCTCTGCGTGCCCTCCTGTCTCCCTGTCTCCGGCTGTCTCGTAGTGATGACCGGAGTGCTGGACGTCCCGCGATAATGACGGGGAGGTTGCGACCCTCTCTGCGCCGCCCCCTGTGAGGATTGGCCCATTCCCGCCACACGCTTCAAGGTACTGTGAGGAGGATTGGCTCATTGCCACCACACGCTTCTAGGTCAAGTACCAATTGCCGTCACGCACCTGTCGGTTGTTTGTAATCAGCGCCCAGAGCCCTTCATATACTCGGGTCTTTCTGTCAATCGTTGTTGGGTCGTTTTGGATTTCCACTGCTACTGCCTGTTCCCCCCGTTGTTGTGCCTCGTCTGTTTTTCTTCAGGACGTCCATGGAAGTCGCCGCTGTTGTGTATCTCTATCATCCGTTGGAGCTGTGCCTCGTTGCCCGCTTTGCGCATTTGCGCTTTGGTGAGTTTTTGGAACAAACCTTTTGGATTCTCTGTTTTCTGTGTGTTTGGATAACACTGAAGATTTGTCGTTTTTGTTTTGTACTGGACTCAGCTAAACTTGTGTGTTGGTAACACTGAAGATTAAGTCACGTGGGATTGTACTGGGCTCAGCTAGACTTGTGTGTTGGTAACACTGAAGATTAAGTCACGTGTGTTTATACTGGACTCAGCTAAGGAGGACTGGACTGCCTCTGTATTCCGTTGGCTTGTTATTGACCACTCTCTCTCTCTCTCCGTTCCTCCCCGAGTTGGATCCTGGAGTAGCTGCAGAGCCGCAGAGGCAGTGGCGCTACGCCGCTTCACCATCTCAATACCGGGACGATCTGCAGAGCCGCAGACAACTCTGCCAAGAACATTCTCCCCTTTGTTGTTCTTATTGTTATCTCGCTCATTCCTGTTTCAGAAATAAATACGCCCTAGTCTTTGGCTAACTCTGAACTACCTGTCTGTGCCGTGCTGTTGGGGTCGGTTTCAAACCATAACATTACGACCCGACCATGACGACCCCAGCCGACACAGACAGGGTCAAGGCAGCGTTGGCGGTCCAGATCGAATTGACCAACGACCACAGCCTACAGTTAGGTGCCGCTGCGGCTGCTGTGCAGGACCTCCGGGCTCAGGTCCAGCCTATTCAGGAGTCCCTTAGCTCTCTGGCTACCCTGTAGACAGCCCAGGGTAATCAGCAGGCTGATATTCTGCACCAACTACAGACGTTGAGTGAAGCATTTAACGCCCTGCTTGTAACCCCACCTACTCCAGGAGTCTCGGCCAGAGCACCACCCGCAGCCATGGCGGACCCCGCGCCTCCCGACCTCGCACCTCGGGAGCCCCGTCTCTCCGAACCACGTTGGTTTGACGGTAACTTCGAGGATTGTGCCACATTCATCATGCAATGTGAGTTGGTTTTCCTTCATCAACCCAGCCGATTTACTTCAGAGGGAGCCCGAGTGGCTTACATGACTAGGCCGAGCAGCACAGTGGGTTACTGCCTCCTGGTCAATGAGGGCTGATTTTTGTTTTTCCTACCCAGACTTCGTGGCAGAGCTCCGCAGGGTTTTCCACCACCCAGCTCGTGGCCAGGACCCAGGAGCTCGGTTGGGCACCTTCCGGCAGGGCAGTGGCAGTGTCACAGACTACGCGCTGGAGTTCAGACTGGCCGCAACGGAGAGCGGTTGGAACGATCAAGCGCTTCGTCTCACCTTCCTGAGGGGGCTCAACGACGCAGTAAGGGACCAGCTCGCGACCCATGAGGAGCCCGATTCCCTCGGGGGCCTATTCGACCTCGCAATTCGCATCGACGGACGCCTCCGGGAGAGAAGGCGTGAGAGAGCCCGACTGGGACCCCCAGACGTTCCCCAGACCCCCGCACTCATGACGGTACTGCGGTCCGTCCTGCTCCCTCCGCAACTGGTGGCCCCTTCCCCTCCTGTTCGGTGCCCGAGGAGGAACCCATGCAGCTGGGACGCACACACCTTAGCCAGGCAGAACGGGAGGCCAGGTTCAGGTCCGGCCTTTGCCTCTACTGCGGCCGGGATGGACACCGTATCTCCAATTGCCCCACCCAGCCAAAAGACCAGGCTCGCCGGGACCCCGGGAGTTCCTGGTGAGCCATTTTTCTTGTTCCCACACCCGTGCACCACCTAACCGTCTGACGAGCGTCACCCTAGCCTGGGCGGACCAACGGGCGACGGTGGAGGCACTCATTGACTCGGGTGCTGATGAGAGTTTCCTGGATTTCGAGTTTGCCACCCAGGCCAACATTCCACTTGAGGACCTCGAGAGACCCTTGGAGGTGTTCGCGTTGGACCAGCACCGCCTGGCTGACATCACTCAACGCACCTGTCCAGTCCTTCTCACCATTGCTGGTAACCACGTTGAGAGACTCACCAGATCCCCTCTTGTCCCTGTAGTCCTGGGTCGGCCCTGGCTTGCGCTGCATGAGCCCCACATCGCCTGGTCCTCCGGTACCATCAGGGGGTGGAGCTCCTCCTGTCATGCCCAGTGTCTTCAGGCGGTGTCCAGTCCCTCGCCCCGGAGTTCCCTTTGTGAGCCGCCCCCGGACCTCTCGATTATTCCCCCCGAATACCACGACCTCAAGGAGGTTTTCAGTAAGTCCCGGGCTCAGGCCCTTCCGCCTCACCGGCCTTACGACTGTGCCATCGACCTCCGCTCTGGGGCTCCCCTTCCCGGCAGCCACCTCTACAGTCTGACCGTCCCTGAGAAGGCAGCGATGGATAAGTACATCTCTGAGTCCTTGGCAGCAGGCCTCATCCGGCCTTCCTCCTCCCCGGTGGCGGCCGGTTTCTTTTTTGTTGGGAAGAAGGATGGAGACCTTAGACCCTGCATTGACTATCGCCAACTCAACGAGATCACCATTAAGAACAAGTACCCTCTTCCTCTCATGAACTCCACCTTCGAGCCCCTCACCCAGGCTACCGTCTTCACCAAGCTGGACCTCCGGAGTGCCTACCATCTGGTCCGTATCCGAGAAGGCGATGAATGGAAGACCGCCTTCAAGACTCCCAGGGGCCACTACGAGTACCTGGTGATGCCGTTCGGCCTCACCAACGCTCCGGCGGTATTCCAGGCGCTCATGAACGACGTCCTCCGTGATATGCTGGAGGAGTTTGTGGTGGTATACCTGGATGACATCCTCATCTTCTCCAAGACCCTCGAGGAACACGTCCAACATGTCCGCCGTGTGCTGGAGCGCCTCCTCCACAATCGGCTCTTCGTCAAGGCAGAGAAGTGCCGATTTCACTCCGACTCTGTCGATTACCTGGGCTTCATCGTGGAGAGCGGCTTGACCCGAGCTGACCCTCGCAAGATCCGGGCCGTGGAGGAGTGGCCGGAACCCACCTCTCGGAAAGAGCTACAGAGCTTCCTCGGGTTCGCAAACTTCTACCGAAGATTAATCCGGAACTACAGCCAGGTGGCGGAACCACTTACCAGGCTAACCTCTCCCTCCCTGCCGTTCGACTGGTCCCCAGCGGCTTGCGCTGCGTTCCGTTCCCTCAAGAAGAGGTTCACCTCCGCCCCGGTCTTGCTCCACCCAGACCCCAAGAGACAGTTCATTGTGGAGGTGGACGCCTCGGATACTGGACTAGGGGCTATCTTGTCCCAGCGGTCGGCAACGGACCAGAAGGTACATCTGTGCGCCTTCTACTCACGTTGTTTCCTCCCTGCCGAGAGGAACTATGACATCGGCAATCGGGAGCTGCTGGCGGTAGTGGCTGCCTTGGAGGAGTGGCGTCATTGGCTAGAGGGGGCCGTGGAACCATTCACCATTTGGACGGACCACAAGAACTTGACGTACATCCGTGCTTCCAAGCACCTCAACGGCCGGCAGGCAAGGTGGGCCAGCTTCCTCAGTCGGTTCGACTTCTCGCTGACCTTTCGCCCTGGGTCCCGCAACACGAAGGCCGACTCCCTGTCCCGGTTACACTCCAAGGGGGCTCCAACCACTGAGGATCCGACTCCCATCCTCCCAGAGGCCAGGGTGGTGGGAGTGGTCACCTTGGGCATCGAGGGGTTGGTAAGGCGTGCCCTACGCTTCCATCCCCCTCCCTGCAATGTACCCGTTCGTCGCCTCTTCGTCCCCGACTCAGTCCGGTCCTGGGTCCTCCAGTGGTGCCATACCAGCCGGTTCGCCTGCCACCCGGGCGTTCATCGCACGTTCTCCTTCCTGGCTCGTCGATTCTGGTGGCCCACCATGAGGAACGACGTCAAGGAGTTTGTTCTGGCCTGCGCGGTCTGCGCCCGCAGCAAGGCCTCCCACCAGGCACCCTCCGGGCTATTGCAGCCGCTTCCCATTCCGAGCCGCCCTTGGTCCCATGTGGCGTTGGACTTCGTCACGGGTCTTCCTTTGTCCCAGGGGAACACGTGCCTACTGACCGTGGTGGATCGGTTCAGCAAGGGGGTTCACCTCGTGGCCCTTCCCAAGCTTCCCTCGGCTGCCGAGACAGTGGACCTCCTGACAAGCCACGTGTTCCGCCTCCATGGTTTTCCCCAGGACGTCGTCTCGGACCGGGGCCCCCAGTTCACTTCCCAGGTATGGCAGGCTTTTTGCAAGGGATTGGGGGCAACAGTCAGTCTTTCCTCTGGTTATCATCCCCAGACTAACGGACAAACAGAGAGGATGAACCAGAGCGTGGAGTCTGCTCTCCGTTGTGTGGCTGCCGAGAGACCCGCTTCCTGGAGCCGGTTCCTCCCCTGGGTTGAGTACGCCATCAACTCCCTGGTCAGTTCCGCCACCGGCCTCTCGCCTTTTGAGGTATCCCTGGGCTACCAACCCCCTCTTTTCCCTGCACAGGAGTCGGAGGTGGTAGTTCCCTCCGTGCAGGACCATCTCGACCGGTGCCGACAGGTCTGGGAGATCACCAGGACTGCGCTGCTCCGGTCATCGGAGCGCGCCAGTCGTGTGGCTGACCGGCGCCGAATCCCTGCGCCGACGTACCACCCTGGGCAGAGGGTGTGGCTGTCCGCCAAGGACCTTCCGCTTCGATCCTCGGCCAAGAAGCTTAACCCCCGGTTCGTCGGTCCTTTTGAGGTTCTGAAGGTGCTCAGTCCCGCGGCGGTGAGTCTTAAGCTTCCTGCGTCCATGCGCATTCACCCCGTTTTCCATGTGTCCCGGGTTAAGCCTGTCTTCCTCAGTCCCCTGATGCCTCCTGCTCCGGACCCGCCTCCTCCCGAGATGGTGGACGGACACCCCCAGTGGCAGGTCCGTCGGCTTATGGACGTCCGACGGCGGGGATGGGGGTTCCAGTACCTGGTGGACTGGGAGGGATACGGCCCGGAGGAACGGAGCTGGGTCTCCCGCCAGCTCATCATGGACCCCGACCTGATCACCAACTTCCATCGTTCCCATCCGGACAGGCTGGGCCGGGCTGGTCGCCGGGTGGCTCCCGTGGAGGGGGGGGGTACTGTGAGGATTGGCCCATTCCCGCCACACGCGTCAAGGTACTGTGAGGAGGATTGGCTCATTGCCACCACACACTTCTAGGTCAAGTACCAATTGCCGTCAGGCACCTGTCGGTTGTTTGTAATCAGCGCCCAGAGCCCTTCATATACTCGGGTCTTTCTGTCAATCGTTGTCGGGTTGTTTTGGATTTCCACTGCTACTGCCTGTTCCCCCCGTTGTTGTGCCTCGTCTGTTTTTCTTCAGGACGTCCATGGAAGTCGCCGCTGTTGTGTATCTCTATCATCCGTTGGAGCTGTGCCTCGTTGCACGCTTCGCGCATTTGCGCTTTGGTGAGTTTTTGGAACGAACCTTTTGGGGACTCTGTTTTCTGTGTGTTTGGATAACACTGAAGATTTGCCGTTTTTGTTTTGTACTGGACTCAGCTAAACTTGTGTGTTGGTAACACTGAAGATTAAGTCACGTGGGATTGTACTGGGCTCAGCTAGACTTGTGTGTTGGTAACACTGAAGATTAAGTCACATGTGTTTATACTGGACTCAGCTAAGGAGGACTGGACTGCCTCTGTATTCCGTTGGCTTGTTATTGACCACTCTCTCTCTCTCTCCGTTCCTGGAGTAGCTGCAGAGCCGCAGAGGCAGTGGCGCTACGCCGCTTCACCATCTCAATACCGGGACGATCTGCAGAGCTGCAGACAACTCTGCCAAGAACATTCTCCCCTTTGTTGTTCTTATTGTTATCTCGCTCATTCCTGTTTCAGAAATAAATACGCCCTAGTCTTTGGCTAACTCTGAACTACCTGTCTGTGCCGTGCTGTTGGGGTCGGTTTCAAACCCAAACAATCTCCCTGTCTCTGGCTGTCTCGGAGCGATGACCGGAGTGTTGAACGTCCCGTGATTAAGACGGGGAGGACGCGACCTATTGTTAGGTTTTAGTGAGTTTTTCCTTACCTTCGCGTGGGATGTCTGGGAGTGTTTGCATTCATTCATTTATTTGGCATTTATTTTAAATTAGTTGGACCTTATGGTGTTCTTGTTTTGTTCTTGACTTATTGTTATGTTTCTTCTTGACTTGTTTAAAGAAGACATGTCCGGCCCATGGGGACATTAATGTGTGTTGTCGGGCCTTACAAATACATTTGATTTGATTTGATTTATCCCCCAACTACAATATTCTCAATGAAGGACACAAATGCACAAAATCGTTAGATTTTTTTTTTCAAATCAACTAAATATTTAAGTGCCTAAAGGTAAATATGTAATGCCATCAAACAGTGGTCAGACTACAGTGGTTGTTACAATTACTCATATTTTGCATTCATTTTACACAGGAAAAATAAGCGGTCATTACATTTACTGTACTTTTACCTCTACTTGAGAAAATGTTTAAGTATTTAGTTCTACATGTAGCCTTTATTTATTTATGGTCTTATTAGTAATGTGTACAATGAGATATATCAGTTACAGTAAAACACAGTCATTCTGGATGTAACTGATTTATTGGCATGGTTAGAAAGGGCCTATCCCCAAACTGGAACTTACAATATAGTGAGTAATATTTCCAATGATTATGCATAAAGTCTTTATGATTTTTGTTTCAAAGTAAGTAAATACTTCAGTGCCTATGGTAAACATCTGTAATGACGTCTAATAGCACTTTGTTTACATTGTTTTGGTTTGATGTATGGGTTGGAGTTGAGTGGAGATAAGTGGAGGGGTTTCTACTGCTGGCCACGCCTCAGGCTCTACCAAGCGAGGTCTGGAGATATGTACATATCCTACTCTTACTAGTTACGCTGCTGGCCACTATGACGACTACCATACTGTCTTTATACCTGTAACACTGTACACATACATCTGATTAGCACTATTACTCAGTAGTACTCATTTATATATTTTATATCCAGTTTAATCACCTGTACAATTTATATTACTATTCTATTACATTTTTTAGAATTTTTTATTATCTTTTCCCCGATTCTTTTTCAGTTTTTTTTCTCCCATCCCAATGTTAGTCGTTATGCCAATTCCCAATCCCCTTCCTGGTCGTTGCGCACTCTACCCCCTACCGTCGGTCTGGGAGGGCGGAGACTATCACATGCTTCCTCCGACACATGTGTAGCCAGCCCACCGCTTCTTTTCACCTGGCAGCACGGACTCTCACTGGGAGAGTGTAACGTGTGGAATGTCACACTACCTCTCCCAGATCCTTCCCTTGCTGTGCAAGCGTCCCGACCGAACTGTAGGAGTCGCTGTTTACAACGACCAGGACCCACCCACGCCGGCTTCCTACCCGCTAACACTGCCAATTGTGTTAGTATGGACGGTCGGCCAAGCCGGAGGCACCACAGCCGGATTCGATCCCACTGGCTCTGTGGTGGTAGACAGACGCTTAGTCTGCTGCACTACCCGGCCGCCCATATTACTATTTTTACTGCACTTTACTGTACATTTGCACTCTGGTTGTATGCCAAACTTATTTTCGTTGTACTGTACTTGTTAGATTCCCGCTCCTCCCGGGCAGCGTGTCCAAGTGTCCTTGAGCAAGACACGTAACCCCTAATCCCAATGAGCAGGTTGGCACCTTGCATAGTTGCCTCTGCCGTTGGTGTGTGAGTGAATGGGTTAATGTGAGGAACAAACTTGTAAAGCGCTTTGGATAAAAGCTATATGTGTTAGGAGTTGGGAAGGTGTGTCGGACTCAGGTGCAGTGCAGAATGGATAGACGAGAGGCAGGTGTTGTTTCTCAAACAAAAGGCTTCTTATTTATAGTTTGACATCCAGGGCATACTCACCGACAACGGCGCACAAACAAAACTGGGAGAATGCTTTGTCTCCAAAAGAGGGAAAGTAATGTGGAGAAAACCAGTCTGTAACGACACATAAACTGAGTAGGGGAGAGTGGGGTGAGTAGTGCCAAGGGGCATGTAGTTCCACCCCTGTTATCTAGAAAACCATAGAAGAAGTTGGTCATGTGACAACATATTTTTGAAGAGGCATCCATTTCACTCAACCTGCAGAGAAGGGAGACACCTAGCTTGAGAGGTAAGCACATTTAAGTTCAAAAAACAGTTTTTTGCCCTCCAAAGTAAAATTTGTATGATCAAGGTTTTTTGATTGCTGTGTTTGAACAATTATAGACAACTTTGAAAACAGTTCACACATGTTTTAGTGCTTTAGTAAGCTACACCATGAGTCTATACAGTTAGCATGATGCTAGCTCAAAACAGCTGGGGGATGCATTTTTTTCAAAATGGTAAGCTTGGGGTGATTTGTGCCAAAGGGCCTGGGTTAAGTTGTGCCAGATATTCTCTTTGTTAAGTTGCTCCAATTTATAATTATTAACTATATATGTTACGAAGGATCAGATTAAACCGAATATATATATTTATTACTTGATATATATTGTATAATATTTGTATATCGTCTGATATCCTTTGTATATTCTTTGTACATATACATGGAATATCCCTTTACCTAGTACAGACCATAATATTTCGTTCTCTTATTGGACAGCGGTCCCTTAGGCGCCACTGCCATACCCCCAAGGTCTAGTTCAAAGTCACCGCCAAAGACATGCCTGGACATGACCGGCTCTGCGCAAGAATACGAGACAGGAATAAGGCTGGTACTAGTTTGTTCACCTAACGTATAAATATGGCGCAGGTGAATACAGAAGTAGAGTTACCCAATAAGTGAAGCCTCACACCACGATACAACGTGCTGTGAAGTAGGGCCCGTTTGGCCCCAAAATAGAGCCTTGAGACCGCGTGCGAATTGATAGCTGAAGTATCAGAGTTTAATGCTGTACCGTCGAGTTCGACCTATTCTATTATTTCAGTAATAGTCTATTTATGTATAGTGTATCGTGCGGCTACCGTTCTACAGTGACCAGCATTACCAACGCTTCCTCGTACCAGCTAGTGTGCTTATCCAGGCTGGGCGGCTTAACCTGGTGCCGTCATCCGAGGAGCCCTAGACGAGGACCGTGTGGATATGTACACTGGATAACCTACCCGACTACTACATAGCCCTTTTTCGGCTGGATTATATTTGCTTTGGTCCTGTAGCTGATGGAGCGGAGAATCGTCTACACCCACAGTTGTGTGGGATTTACCCTGTGAGGAGCAACGTCGAGCCCGCCTCTAGGACGCCTGAGGCTGGCTAGCTTTCTTCCATGCGGAGCTGCATACCGGAGAATAGCTGTTATTCGTCTGCGGATCAAGAGATTATTGCACCGTCTCCTGTACCTGGAGTCTCCTTATTCTTCGTTGACCCAGACTTTCGTTACCGACAAATCCTCCCCCCTGCTGGCCTACAACCGGAGGGACCCTACTAGTATCTCCCGCTGCCCTACTAGTGTACCATAGATATAATTCCTAAGATACAGGTGGTATTCATTATCTCCTGCGTAATATTCTAATGGACTTACGCTCTTGACTTATTCACGCACATTCTTCGCCTTACAAGCGTGACTCTAAGTAAAGTAATGTAATATACTATTATTGCTGCTAATAAATATTATTCTAACCAAGATTTGTGTGGAACCGTGTCATTGTGGAGGTGTTCATCTCATATACCTGTGTACTGTATGGCCAGTAGTAATGTACATAAGACAGTAGTGGTTTAATGATACCATACTTATTTAATACAGTCAGGGAATTGTACCCCTCAGTTACAATATATATTACTTTATTGTATTTTATTGTTATTGTACATTGCATTCTTGCATTTGATCACTAAAACTATGTGATATTCTTAATTTTAGACTAAAATCCATCATGCCACGCAGATATACAAACGGAAGACAGACAGGGTTTCAACTCCTCTTGAGAAGTTGGAAAGAGCAGTGAAAGAGGTGCAACAGGGGAAGACTATACGTCAGGTTGGAAAGGAGATGAAGATCTGCAGGATGCTTTTACCGCTTTTGAGATTAAAATGATCTGTTTTATGTAAAATTATCAATGGCACAATTTACCCCAGTGTATTCTCTCTAATGTCACACCTTACCCCGCACCGGGGGCAAGTTGTGCCACAAAACCACTTTTCTTTCTAAAGCTATATTTCTGAAACAGTTTATTTAAGATCCAAAGTGATTGTCCCCAGGGATGCACAACATCCTAAACTATATGTTGGGGGCATTACTGTAATCCCCTTGCTTTAAAGGCACTTTAAGTAAAAAGTGGCACTTCTCACCCCACTCTCCCCTACCGACACATACACTGAGCTATATCGAGTAAAAAGTGAAAAGCCAAGGGAAGACAACGCTGTCTTCAAAACATTACTAATTGACATATACGTTGGGCGACGGTGCTACATAAGCACACATGGTAAGAGTACAAAAGTAAAAGGCACGACACAACAATATACTATTCAAGGTGAACAAAGGAGGGATAAGGCTTTGGTAGAATGCATCATAGTACTCACGGTAAGGTTCTGTGATCGACTGACAACCTGACTAGCAAGCAGGAAGAACATATAAAGGCAACTGTCAGGTACCAATTATGGCAATCAGGGCAGAAAGACAGGTAATTACAATTGGGCAACGCCAGGGCTTTTGCTCCCAGATGAGAGCAAAACCCCAAACGTTACAATATGAATGCACCATTTACCATTTACTTGTGCTGTATAATGACAATACCTTTGAATATAATCTAATATAATCTGTTTGAAAACCAGCAGGTTACAACTGCGTGTTTTCACTGAAAATGTCCCCTTGGATCCCATCTATGTGAGGTGGTGTGAACCTCACGGCTTACCTGTGTCAGTACACAAGCGCCGCAGGCCCGTTGCCCGTGTCAGTACGTCAGTGTCTGGGCTCTGAGCAGGACTTTCTCTTTTAGTGCGAGGGACTGGCTGTGCCAGGGGCTCTGTTTATACAGCCCTCGCTGCGGCCAAAGAGTAACGTTGCCAAGTTGCATTGGCTAGTTTAGCCGGCGGTCGGCACAAAGACAAAGAAGCGTGTCTACTGTTGTTAAACTCCTGGTCCAAACAGCAAGGTTATGTAGAGCAGAGAGAGAAGTTCACTCTGCGACTCGAGCGGAGAAATGGTTTGAGCGGAAAAGCAATAAGGTTGCAGCCAATTTGGAGCATCAGCTTAAGTATAAAATGTTAGAAATGGATTTCCAGCTTCAATATTCTACTGGTAAGAAATGCAGAACGTTTAATGGATACATATTGATGTGACAGAATTCACCATAGAATTATATAATCTATATTTGATTAGAGGTAAGCTACTATTTTTTTCTTTTTGATCCACTTTTTCTCCAATTTTTCTGTATTTTTCCTCCCATCCCAATTTAGTCATTATGCCAATTCCCCCTTCCCCTTCCTGGTTGTTGCGTGCATTTGCCCCCCACTTGCCGGTCTAGCAGATGCTTCCTCTGATACATAGGAGACAGCCAGCAGCCTCTTTTCACCTGGCAGCGAGGACTCTCATTGGTGAAGTGTAATGCGTGGGAGGGTCACACTACCTTCACCAGCTCCCTCCCTCGCTGTGCAGGTGCCCCGGCCGGCCTGTAGGAGTCGCTGCCCACAATGACCAGAACACCACCCACCGGCTTCCCTCCCGCTGACACTGCCAATTGTGTCAGTATGACGACCGGCCAAGCCGGAGGCACCGCTGACAGCCGGATTCGATACCAGTGTCTCTGCGGTGGTAGACAGACGCTTAGTCTGCTGCGCTACCCTGCCGCCCCAGGGGTAAGCTACTCTTATAACACACTTAATAGTAGTTGGGTGAGGGAGAACCGTGTACCTTGGAGGCGTGGGATGTGTGACCAGGAGGGGAAAAGGAGGTTTATGGAGGGAAGGGCAATAAAAGAGTTGGAGATAACAGCTGTGGTCAGTCTAGAAAGGTACAAAGACACACTATAAACAGCTGGTGGGGATTTATTTGTTTATTTAAATGGATCCCCATTAGCTGATGCCTAAGCGGCAGTTAGTCTTCCTGGGGTATATCATAATATCACAAATAAAATGTATAAAAAACATGTATCATAGAATAAAAATGTATATAAAACAGGAGATGAAAAAACAAGAGATTAAATCCAGTTAGAAGAAAATAAAACAATGTATCAGGGTGTGCATGAATTCAAGCTGTGCTGTCCCCCAGGGCTCGGTCCTAGGACCCCTTCTCTTCTCCCTCTACACTCAATCTCTGGGTAACATTATCACGTCTCATGCCTTCTCGTATCATTGTTATGCCGATGATACTCAACTCTTCCTCTTCTTCCCTCCCTCAGATATCCACGTCTTGAGCGGATCTCGGCCTGTCTGTCCGACATCTCCGCCTGGATGACGACCAACCACCTCAAACTGAACCTAAGCAAAACAGAATTGCTCCACCTGCCGGCCAAATCCTCCCCCCTGACCGACCTTTCCATCACAGTCGAGAATGCAGCTATGACCGCGTCCCCGACCACCAAGAACCTTTGTGTTGTCCTCGACGACCAGTTGAACTTCTCCGCTCACATCGCAGCGACAACCAGAACCTGCAGATTCCTCCTGAGCAACATCAGACGGATCCGCCCCTTCCTGACAAAAGAAGCCACCCAACTCCTTGTCCAATCATCATCATCTCCCGCCTCGACTACTGCAACACACTGCTTGCTGGCCTCCCGGCCACTGCCACCAAGCCTCTTCAACTCATTCAGAACGCAGCGGCTCGCCTGATCTCAAACCTACCGAAGTCGGCCCATGTCACCCCACTTCTTAGGGACCTGCACTGGCTCCCCATTGCTGCACGAATCCGCTTCAAGGCCCTCAACCTGGCATACCGTGCGGCAAAGGGAACCGCTCCTGCCTACCTCCGGTCAATGGTCTCCAACTACACACCCTCAAGACCCCTACGCTCTGTATCTTCTGGTCGTCTCAGACCCACTCCTATCCGAGCTCCGGGAGGGTCATCAAGGAGAAGCTGCCTTTTCTCAGTCCTTGCCCCACAATGGTGGAATGAACTACCCACCCCAGTTAGGACAGCCGAAACCCGTCCAATCTTTCGCCGTCGACTAAAGATGCACTTCTTCAACCATTATCTGGAATAAATAGATATAAATAGATAATAGCACTCAACACTTTGATGAACATTGTTACTCAGCTGATAGAGTTGTGCCCTTCCTGATGACTTGTCGTACAGAACTTGTAAGTCGCTTTGGATAAAAGCTTCAGCTAAATGACTAAATGTAAATGTAAATGTAAAATTGTATTGTGTGTGTGAGTGTAAATAGTGTTTAAGATTTATTTTAAAACAAGCCTTTCCTTTGATGTTCCAAACATCGCTGGGAAGACAGTTCCAGGATACCATCGCCCTATAGAATACCGCCCTTTTCATAAAATTAGACTTAGGTAGAGGTAAAGTAATCAATCAACCTCTTGCCCCTCTGGTGGAATGTGTGTGAGTACTTGCGCTGTACAAAATGCAATTATAAAGGAACTTAGGAGTTTGAGTAACTCTATGAAAATATGTAAGTAAGTTAGCAGATAATCTTACCTTAACACTGAGCCATGAGAGACGTGCATGCATGTCAACCACCCTAGACCTAGGTGAGCAGCAGTGGCGGCTGCTGACCAAATCTTTTGGTGAAGCACAAATTATTATATTATATTATATTTATAAAACATCCCCCAATGTGTGTGTCAGTAGTGGCTGGTGAGTTCAAAAATTGGGGAGGACGGGAGATAATAAAGAAGTACAGACACAGTGTGGTTATGAAGACAGCAGACAGACACTACAGTTAAAGACAACAGGCACTAGTAATAAATACCTTGGAGTAACTCTTGAAACACACCTGACTTACACACATCACAACAATAGCTTAGTCAAGAAGGCAAATCAAAAACAATTTGTTTACAGCAAGATCAGACCATTTCTCATCCTCACTGTTTCAAACACATCAGATGTGTTACACATACACACAGTCCTCATATACCTCCTAGTTACACTCAGTCCTCATATCCCTCCTAGTTACACATACACACAGTCCTCATATCCCTCCTAGTTACACATACACACAGTCCTCATATCCCTCCTAGTTACACATACACACAGTCCTCATATCCCTCCTAGTTACACACAGTCCTCATATCCCTCCTAGTTACACATACACACAGTCCTCATATCCCTCCTAGTTACACACAGTCCTCATATCCCTCCTAGTTACACATACACAGTCCTCATATCCCTCCTAGTTACACACAGTCCTCATATCCCTCCTAGTTACACAGCACTGTATCTCTCTCAACCAAAGCTCTACTAGTAGTCAACTTCAACCAGCTGATATATATTATGTCTGCTCTACAGTAACTAACTCAAGAATCAAGAGGTTTATTTGTCACATACATACCGGGGCATACAGTGAAATGCGGGACACATACACACAGTTGCGAGAGTGAAAGCAGCACATCACCAGTTATCAGAGCATGTGAGCGGCGCGGAGCGGCCGAGAAATCAGCTCTTCGCTCTAGACTGCGGAGTTCCGCTCTCATTCGCTCATGTTGTCCCCCCCCCAAGCCGCTCAGCGCTCACCTTCATTTGCGCATCAAGCGCTCCCCGCTGCACAGCCCACTCAGCAGAAAAAAATAAATCTTTTGGAGCATGATGTAAATTAGCTTGATTTGACCAAACTACAACAGTCTTCACCCACTGGGCCCCTTAACAATTGTTTGTATTGAGCCGTATTGTACCCATTCTGCAATGTTAAATAACGTTTATCCATTCAACTAGCTTTACTATGCTAATGTAGCTAGCCTAGCCGCAATGCTATCGGAGATCCCATTCACGTTAGCATGTAAGCTAACAACAACAGCGCTCTTTTTGTGAGACTAAATGTTAACAGAATTCGGCTATAGGGCGACAATAATGTGGTCAAAAGGCATGGTTTCTATCTTGAGCCCTTAATCGGCGTGGTTTATTATTCACATGGAAAGCAGCAGTTCTACAGGTCTTCTCTCACTGAGAGACATGGGGGGGAGAGAAATAAGTGGGAGGAGACATAGCTACTTATACTCGCCACCTGGTAGTACTCCTGAGTGTCTCCGCCTAGGGCGCCCTCTAGTGGACAGAGTTATATATGCAGGTAGACAGTTAATAGTGTGAACAGTTATATATGCAGTTAGACAGTTACTAACAATCCTACACAGAACCTCTGCCTTCAACACTCCCACTTAGGGTTTAGCATACTGGCTGACTTCTTGGAAAAACATTTTACAAAGGAAATAATACAATCCCAAAAACATCAACAGGGTATGACAGTCAATATCTTCACATTAAACATGACCCTTGCAAATCCCTTCAATTTGAATTTGAAACAGGTTTCCTCATAGTGTCTGCTACTCTGTCATCCATTGGACAGTAAACCGGTGTCATCCTTTCATCTCTGATGACATACCTGATGAGATGATATTTTCCATAATGATATGTTTACATCTATGTTGAAGCATTGGATTCCTAGCAATCACAATGGTCCCCTGGTTGTCCTCATAAACAACAGTCTCCATATATACACAATGTCCATCTTTTTAAACCGTGTTGACAGAACGCCCATCATCTACAAAAGCACCATATTTAGCATAGAGGGTACATTTCAATTACCTACTACATTTTTGAGCAATATATTCATAATCTTTTCTCCATCACTTCGAACAGTTGTTCTAGATAAACACATTTTGCATTGACATAGCTAGAAACATATACTCAGCTTCACAGGCTGATAGTATCACTGTGGGCTTTAAGCGTTAAACCTTTGCTGTCTTTTATGAAACACCGCTGTCCGTCTGCTGCACCTCTGGGATAACGAAAAACATATTTTTGACGCAGTTCAATGCTTCTCTGTGGGGTCAGCAAAAATACTGTGACACTCTTACTCACTACAAAAACATAAGTCAGGGCGAGTACCGGTGGTCTAACAAAATGAAGCTACCCACAGTTTATCTATACATCTCTCACTTCAGTCAAAACATCTCAGGAGCTTTTCCACATATCTCCTCTGGGATACCTCCACACAATTTTCAGTATTTTAAACATGGTAACTCATCCACCTCTGTACTTAAACATGGGACCCATTTCGGTATTTAAACGTGGAATTAAACATATGATTCATTTCAGTATTCAAACCTGGATTCTACTCCTCCTTCAGCATTTAAGCAATTTGTCACCCTTCTTCATTATTTAAACATGGGGTACCCTCCTTCAGCATTTAAGCAATTTTCTATGAACCATACTTTGTATTTGCCGTGGCCTTCAATACCCTCCTGGATTGAATATACCCATTTTCCTCCCACTGTCTGTCTGCCCTCTGGTAACTTGGGTGAATACACCCATTTCCCTCCCACTGTCTGTCTGCCCTCTTTGGGGGACAAGGTGGCCTCTTTAAAGGTCGGGTTTACCCCACTGACTACCCTGTAGTAGTACTCAACGGGGGTAGGTGTATTGTCCTCCTCGTCACTCCCTTTCCTGGCATAGTCTGTCAGATATTTTGGGGGTTTGTGTTCCCTTGAGGGATACCTCCCACTGCTTGGGGCACTTGACGTCACCCTCGGGTGCTCCTCGTCATCGCCCTCTGGGTTGATGTGTCTCTGTTTCTACACACCTTGCTCTGGAGTCCAGCTCTGGCTCCTCTGTCTGTGTCTCGCTCTCACAGGTTGTCTTCGTGACAAACTTGACTAGCATGTGTTTCTGCACTCTCCCGTTACCGGGATGATAAACTAGGAAAGCAGGGCTTCCTTTGTCGTGTCCTACGAAAAATCCTTTTACACCCTTGGACTTGGGTTTTCCCCTGTCCTGCAGGTACGCATAACACACTGATCCAAATCGGTGCATTCTGACTAGATTACACTTCTTTCCTGTCAGTGCTGTATACGGGGTGGTGCCCAAGTGCTTATTAAAGCTTCTGTTTCTGGTGTAAGCGGCTTCTTGCACCGCATAATGCCATAGGCTCTTAGGTAAGTTACTATCTGCTAGCTTACTCTTAGCCATTTCGAAAAGGGTATGCCATTCCCTCTCTGCCACACCGTTCTGGTGTGGGGGATATGGACGTGACGTCTCGTGTCTTATCTTATACCTTCTCAACAGTGATTGGAACTCTCTGTTTGTGAACTCGGTTTCGTGGTCGGACCTCAAACATCTTACTGTACCATAAGGGGCTACGTCTGCCAGGAATTTCTCTGTGGCCTGGAGTGTGTCACTCTTTGCTTTGAGAAAGTAAACAAACACTGCCCATGTACATACGTCTGTAAAAGACTGTAATTAAAACCTCCTATGGACTCGTTGCTTACTGGGCCTGCTAGGTCCATGTCAACTAGTGCAAGTGGTACCCTTACTCTGTCTGTGGGATTTCTGTATCTCGGTTGAGTAAACTTCCCCGTTTTGCACATTGCAACATTTTTGTCCGGTCTACGCTTTTCCCCTTCAATGTGCATGCCCTCTGACACTACTTGCAGTTTCAGTAAATCCTCGTAATTACAATGACCCATAATCTCGTGCCATGTCTGAATATCGTGACTGGCCGTCCCGCTACACACATCATCATTATCATTACACTGGTCGTTGTCATTACACTCCGTTTTCAGATAATATATTCTCTGATACATCTTTATGTCAAACCGGGTACTGTCAGGTTCTACAAGAACATTTTGCCTTTTATCGAAGAATACCTTGGCACCGCTTGCGGTAGCAGCTATTACAGAGAATAGTCCTTGTGGGAACGATGGTACGTAGAGAGCGTTCTTTAACGTCACCATACGCCGGCGCCCCTTACTGTCCGTGAGGCATACCTGTGCATCTCTCCTCTCTTGCGCCAATCCGTAGGTGCGTCTCCCGTCCGCCAGCTCCATGCTGTGCCTCTCCGGGTGGAAAGTGTCGTCAAAGTTCTTGAACGGACTCCTGTCGTTGATGATATGGGATGACGCACCTGTGTCCACAATCAGTCCCCTTCTCTGGGCCCGCTGCAGCTGGGCCGGTCCGGCGGTGCCCACCGTCCGCGCCCCGAAAGCGCAGTCTTCTTGTCCCGTTATTCTCCGGGCGTCGTCTCGATCCGTCTCACGTCGACCGTCACCGCCATCGTGTCCGCTGTCGTCATCCTCTCCACAGCCGTCTTCTTGTCCGTAGCCGCCATTTTGTCCATGGCCTCCGTCTCGTTCATGGCCGCCGTCTCGTCCGTAGCCGCCATTTCGTCTGTAGCCGCTATTTTGTCCGTGGCCTCCGTCCCGTCCATGGCCGTCGTCTCGTCCATGGCCGTCATCTTGCCCATGCGCGTATCGCGCGCTCTGGTCGTGTTTCTTCATGCACGCTCTGTCTGTGTGCCCCGTGGATTTGCAGAAGCTACACCAGACAGTCTTTGTGCTGTAGCTTCTCGAATGGCCTTTATCTCCGCATCGCCAACACGCCAGTTCCGTCATGGTCCTGGTTCTCTCCCTTGGCGTCGCTCGGGCCTTTAGCACCCTCTCCCCCTCCTCCGCGGCGGCTGGGTTGGTGTCTTCTGAAGCCTCGAAGTTCCTTAACTTAGCCTTGAACTGTCCCAACGTCATGTCCGTTGAACTGTGTGTTACCAGGAGTGTGAACGGTTTGTACAGCTCCGGTAGTCCCCTCATTATCATCGCCATCATTAGCCCATCGCTTGGTGCTTCTCCGGCACTCTTCAATGGCGTCGTGATCTGCTCCGCTCTGTTGACGTATTCGGTTACAGTCTCGGTGGGCCCCTTCCTCAGGCCCGTTAGTGCCTTGTAGAGAGCCACGACTCTGGGTCTTCCTCGCCCTATGTAATGCTCTCTCAATACCTCCAGGCTTTCTCGGCCTCTGTCTTTAGTGTCGCGGAATATCAGCCCCAAGCTGGTGTCGTCGAGCAGTGGCGCTAACTCACAGTACGCGTTTGCGTTACGCTGGTCGTCCAGGGCTTGCTCTTCCTCCGTCAGTTCTCCCGTGGGGGCTGCCAGGATCGTCTCCTTCAGTCCCGCTCTGTGCATGCAGCATAGCATGCGCTCTTCCCAGAGCTCATAGTCCTCTGCTTTTCCATTGAATGTCGGCCATTTGCCCCTTCTCTTGTTTTCCATCCTCTTCGTTAGTGGTATGCTTAGCTTTTGCTCTTGTTGGCCTAGCGTCTAGCCACGCGGTGCTCCCGGCGCTAACCTAGCCTATACTTCAGCTAAGCTTGCTACAGTACCCTTATTATTTCGCCCCGGTGTTATCTGGGCCCATAACCAGTTAACAGAATTCGGCTATAGGGCGACAATAATGTGGTCAAGAGGCATGGTTTCTATCTTGAGCCCTTAATCGGCGTGGTTTATTATTCACATGGAAAGCAGCAGTTCTACAGGTCTTCTCTCACTGAGAGACATGGGGGGAGAGAAAGAAGTGGGAGGAGACATAGCTACTTATACTCGCCACCTGGTAGTACTCCTGAGTGTCTCCGCCTAGGGCGCCCTCTAGTGGACATTGTATTGTACCCATTCTGCAATGTTAAATAACGTTTATCCATTCAACTAGCTTTACTATGCTAATGTAGGTAGCCTAGCCGCAATGCTATGGCAGATCCCATTCACGTTAGCATGTAAGCTAACAACAACAGCACTTTTTGAGAGACTAAACTCTCCACTCTTGGTGGTACATTGTGTTGATGTTGGTTTTGTTTCATCAATAAATGAGGCAGAACACAGTGAATGTATCCTTTTTTTATTGCACTTTGTTTGTTTCTTGCTGAAAATAAATGTTGCGTTCAAGATACAAGATACAAGAGTTTTATTTGTCACGGCAAACAAGTATACAATGAAATGCGGGGGGTCTTGCCCGCAACGATGTGCATAATTACAATAGTAATATATAATAAGAATCCAATAGAACGACATTGTGCAATAACAAGTAGTAACAAAGTAGGGCATATCGGTATCTGTACATGAGTTATTTACAGAGCATGGTAGGACATGCTAGGTCCTGTGGTAGTGCAATACACTGTTAGCTACAGATGAGGCACCCGAGGTCCCGAGGTGATTTAAAGATGGCGGATTCTGCTTTGACTTAGCAGGATGTGTAGTGACGGTTCACCCTTCTGATTGGTTGAAAATGGCCTTCATGTTTGTACATCGCCACCTATTGCTTTGGCATTGTACTACATGTATATTACATCAGTTTAAACCACTGTGTGATCGTGTGCACTGAGAGGCTGGGAGCGGCTCAGAGCGGAGGAGAGCTCTCGCGCCGGAGTCACTCTGACCCATTTTACCCACTCCGCGCTCACTTCAAAATCCACCGCTCCGCTGATGCTCCGCTCACATGCTCTGCCAGTTATCAAGTGTATACGTCATACACAGTCACGTTAGCTACTGGTTGTGCGGCTAGTTAACGTTAGCTCTCGATGAGACTTATTTTGCACTTACCTATAAATGCATGACACAGCCCCTCCACGAAATCCACTTGAGAACAACTGTGTAACAAAGTCCAATAGGCCCTCGTTCATTAGATCCAAAGCATCAACTGCTTTTCCTCGACTCTAACGCTAGTTTAGCAGCTAATGGCTAAACAGCTGATTTTGTAAACAAAGCAGAACGAGCCTGCCTGCATTCATTCACATATAAATCGAACTCCTCCCCCAAAGTCTCTAAACAGGATGACTTTACACAAAGTAATCTTACCTTTATAGATACTAAAACTGTTCGCTTTTATAATAAACATGTTCTTAAAAACTCAAATTCATTCAATCTAAAAAAAAAAGAGGGAAAAAAGAAAATTAAGTTTCAAGTCTGTCTCAGGCAGTTTGCCGACGGCCGTGTTCTGGTCGATATCGCTGTGCGTCTCTGATTGGATCTTAAGTTTGTCAGCACAATGTGGCACGGCGTGAACGCCAATAAATCAAGTGCGCTGAACCTCACTACTCGCCTTTTTTAAACTCAAATACCCTATTTTGATTGGATAATTATATATATGTATATTTTTTTTAATTTCTTTATAACAGGAATTTTTTAACATTTAAACATTTACCTTTATCTCATGTATCCATCTGTTGTGAGTGGGTGGGGAAGGGTGTATCCACTTAAAGAGAATAAGTCTCCTAGCGAGGAGGGTAGTGAATGCCACAACTCGTTTTGCAGCCCTAGATGCGATCGAAGGGGTATTCGGGATACCGAAAAAGGCAGTGAGTGGATCAGGGTCTAACGTCACACCCAGGACCCTACACCCCCTAGTGTATCAAATATTGCAGTCCAAAACTCTGTGAGTTTGGGGCACGTCCAAAACATGTGCATATAGTCGGCTGGAGATTGTTTACATCTATTACACGCATCCGTTCTATCCGGGTATATCTTTGCTAACCTCGCATTGGTGTAATGAACCCTATGCAGGATCCTACACTGCAGCAAACTGTGTCTTGCACATATAGAGGAGGTGTGTACAAGGTCTAATATATGATCCCATTGTTCATCTGTAATGATAATTCCCAGATCTTCGTCCCATTTGGCTTTTAGGGAGTCTAAGCAAGTTGGGTTCATCCAAAATATTTTATCATATATAATTGAGACGAGCCCTTTCCGCCCGGTACCGAGCGATAGGAGAGGGTCAGTCCTAGAGTCTGGAGGACGGCCACGGAATTGTGGGAATTGGTTCTGAACAAAATGTCTGATCTGAAAAAAACAGAAAAGGTTGGAGTTTGGAAGACCAAATCTTTTTGATGATTCTGCAAATGAGGAGAACACACCTCCGGAGTAGAGGTCATTAATGGTTAGCAAACCTTTGTTGGCCCAGCTTCTGAATACAGGATCAGAACAGGATGGTAGGAATAGGTGATTACGAGAGATTGGAGCTAGCCCCGACGGAGCGTGTAGGCCTAATTGTTTCCTAAACTGATTCCAGATTTTCAATGTATCCGTTACGATTTGGTTCCGAGCCACCTGTTTAATAGGGATTGAAATGGGTAGTTGGGATGTTGCCACAGACCAGAGTGAGTACTTTGAAGAGGATACTGGGGGTTGGTCTTCTTCCTCCCTCCAGGTCCTCCAGTAAAGGAGTTTGTTTATATTACATGCCCAGTAGTAATATCGAAGATTAGGCAAAGCCAAACCCCCTTCTGATTTGGGAAGCTGCATGATCGTCCTCTTAATACATGCTCTTTTGTTACCCCACAGGAATGAACCTATAAGTTGATCAATCGAAGTGAAAAAGGCTTTATTAATAAATATTGGTATATGCTGAAAAGCGTATAAAAATCGGGGTAAGACCACCATCTTTATCAGGTTGACCCTTCCCAGAAGTGAGAGGGGGAGAGAGGACCATCTCGTCAGATCTAACTTAAAGCGATCCAGCAGAGGACGGACATTTTTTGCGAAGAGCTCCGTCGGTGATTTGGCCATAAAAATCCCTAGATAAAGTAGGAGATCATCGGCATACAATGAGAGTTTATGAACCAGGCCGAACCTCTCAATCCCCTCAAATCTGTCCTCACTGCGAAGCCATATGGCTAAAGGTTCTGCGGCGAGCGCGTAGAGCAAGGGAGAAAGCGGGCATCCTTGACGGGTGCCGCGATAAAGCGCAAACTGGCCCGACTTGGTACCATTCACATTAACCGAGGCCACCGGGGACGAGTATAGGAGTTTTATCCATGAAATAAAACCCGGGCCCAAACCGAATTTCTCAAGTGTATGGAACAGGTATCTCCATTCCACTCTGTCAAACACTTTCTCAGCATCTAGGGAGAGTACCATTTCTGGTGCGCCAGTCGTGGTTGTGAAAAGGATATTTAACAGCCTTCTGGTGTTAAAGAAGGATTGCCTGTCCATGATGAAACCCGTCTGATCCGGGTCTATCAGGAATGGGACCACCTTCTGAAGACGGCATGAAAGGACCTTAGCCAATATTTTACAATCAACATTAAGGAGGGAGATTGGTCTGTAACTGCTACAAAGGAGAGGGTCTTTACCTTTTTTGAGCAGCAGGGACAATGACGCCTCTGATAGCGTGGGTGGCATTTGGCCCTTTAGAAGGGAGTCGTTATATACTCTCAGTAGGAACGGAGCAACCAACACAGAGTACGTTTTATAAAATTCTGTAGTATAGCCATCTGGCCCGGGTGATTTACCACTTTGTAAAGATTTGATTGCCTCAGTCACTTCAGAGATGGTTATAGGCGTGCCTAACTCTTCAGCTTCCGCTTTATTCGCTTGAGGGTACATGAGAGACTTGAGGGGGTTTGGGCGATCCCAGTCCTGCTGGGAAGACTCCGACGTGTAAAGTTTGGAATAATAGTCAGAGAAAATTTCAGAAATGTCCATAGGGTCTGTTGTAGTGACACCTAATTGGGATTTTATCCTGGGAATCAGTCTAGAGGCACTCACCACTCGTGCTTGGTACGCAAGTAATTTTCCGGCCTTATCCCCCTGCTCGAAAAAATGTTGCTTGGTGTGCAGGAGTAGTCTCTCGATCTTACTAGTTGAAAGCAAATCATAGTATGATTGAAGCTGGAGTCACTTTTATATAGAGCAGGGGTGGGTTTAGACGAGTACTGGATGTCTAATCGTTTAATCTCATCTGATATACCCGTTAATTTGGATTGTTCCTGCTTCCCAAAATGAGAGGTAAAGGAGATGGCCTGTCCGTGGAGATATGCCTTAAAGGCCTCCCAGAGTATGTCACTGCTAACTACAGGTGTGTCATTTATCTCAAAGAAGATTTTTATTTGTGCATGAATAAAATCCTTAAATTCAGGTTCAGATAATAAGTGGGAGTTGAATCTCCAAAATTTTGAGGGTGTTCTACCCTGGGGGAAGTTAATTTCAACGGATGTCGGGGCATGATCGGAAATTACTATACTATGGTACTTAGTAGAGACTACATTATGTAGTAGTTTTTCATCTAGTAAAAAGAAGTCTATCCTCGAATATGTGTGGTGGACATGGGAGAAGAAGGAGAAAAGTTTATCGGTAGGAAATTTTGCTCTCCAAGGGTCTATAAGGCCAAGCTGTTCCATGTGAAATTTTAGGATGTTCGCCGCTTTGGAGATGGTAGTACGTCTATCCGAAGACCTGTCAAGTTCTATGTTTTGGACCTGATTAAAGTCTCCTCCGATAATTATGTGATGATCATTAAGGTTAGGTATCGAGGAAAATAAATTGGATACAAATTTATCATTGTCCCAATTTGGTGCATATATTGAGGCCAAAACCACTGGAATGTTCTGCAGCCTGCCCGACACTATAACATATCGTCCGTCAGGGTCAGTTAAAATGGTGGAAGGCTCGAAGGGAACATCCCTATGTATAATAATTGCAGCTCCCCTGGCTTTAGAATGAAAAATGTGTCCCATCCATGCTCTCTTAATACGGGGGATATCTGAGGTGCAGATGTGTGTCTCTTGTAAAAAACAAAGGTCACCCTTGAGATGCCGTAGGTGGTTAAGTACCTTGTTAGCCTTGATAGAGTTATTCATCCCTTTGACATTCCATGAGACGAAACGGATGTTCCTGCCCGTCACTGCCATGTTCTGTTAAGTATATAATAAATAATAAAATAATATAATAATAATAATAATAATAAATAATAAAATAATATACATACCTGAGTTGAAAAGATGAAACATTGGAAGAGAGGAGAAAGGTAGAGGGGGATAAAGAAGGGGGGGGGGGGGGGTTGACGCACACATATGCACCCACACAACCATACACAAACATACTCACCCGGGGGTACATCCCTTGGTCCCTAAGGGAACAGTAACAGCCTTTGTACCTCTCAGGATACGCTCCTTCCGGTGGAGACTTCATCCTCACTCCTCTTTTCCCCTCTCTCCCGTTTACTTCGAACAGCCTCCAATATGGTTATGGATAAACTTTTAAATTTGTGGTAAAAGAACATTCGAACAGCCAAAAAAATAAAATAAAACCCAAAAGAAAAAAGGGATGAATAAATTCAAAAATTAAAATTAGAATAAAAATGAAAGATATTTGCAACACAACTCGGGGCTCATCCATTAGAGCATGGACGTAAAAGCGCTACCAATGACTCCCACTAAGGAGTGTGACCCATAAAAAGTTGAGAGTGAACGAGTATACCGAGGCGCTCCAGTGTGTATAGGTCAACCTATAATTCAGTGGACCTGGGCAAAGCCAGCTTCCAACCTATAACAGCTCGAAGAGAATGTCTTTAGCCCATGCTACCATGCCCACTAGGGATATAAAAATTGCAAAACCATAACAGAGTTGAAAAAGATTTCGCCACTTTCTTATTTTTTTCCCCCTTTCTCCTTCTGTCTATAAACAAATATATACATATATTTAAAGAGTAAAATAATAATAATCAAGAGGTAAATGCAGTTACAGGGGTTACACGATTCAGGGACCTCAAAATGTACCTAAAATATGTATAGAAAGGTAATGTGGTTAGCTACATTCTGCAGTGTTAGAGACCTGTACCTTCAGACAGTAAAAGGAAGCGTGTGCAAATTGAGTTGGTTCAGTCAGTACCTTGAGTGCTTCCTGAAACATGTATACAAACCCCCCACTACCCAATAGATACTACCCGGTTTGTTTGTATTGAGACCCTCAGATAGTAAGAGGAGCATGTGCACCCTGAATATGCTCACCCTGCCTAGAGAGTCATATGTATATAAATCCATACAAAAAGAAAGGACAAATTTAGTTAAGAAAAAAAGCGGGAAAATTATATATATATATATAAAAAATAAAAAAGGGCAACAACAAAAATTACGAAATAGGGAGCAGAAGAAAACGGCATGCAATTATTCACAAGGTCATGGCTATAGCAACCTGATTGGCATAGGGTTCCTTTTTAAGGAGTCACTCCGATTGAAATAACAATATTACCCTTCTGAAGCATAGGTGGCCACTCTATAGTGACTGGCCACTATAATCCAACCAAGGTCTACAAGTTCAGCCGCACATTTAATATGTCGTAATCATGTCTATTGCTGTTGGTGTTGGTTTCAGCTGGCCCCGAGGTGTCCGTTAGATCTAGGTAAATGGTCTAGTAAATTCAGGCCCAGTCTCTGTACATTCCAATCCGCGCATTGCGTACTCCTGAAGCATACACATAGAACCTTCATTATCCCGTCAAACCAGTCCAGTCTATTTATCTAGCAGCCTCTAAACAGAGGGAACGTCTACAGTTTGAATGAGAGATAGACACATGTAAAAGAAGAGCTATTAAAGAATAATAAAAAAACGAATTAGAAATAAGTGCAAATAGAATCTGCGTCGGCTATTTGGGAAGCATAAAGTTCTGTTTCAGAAGCCAGTCCGCTTAATGTCAATAGCATCTCCCCATGAAGTCTAAGTGTCAGGTCTAACGTGGTCGACCAGTTTAGCCCAACCGATGTCTATAATTTCAGTCTTGCATTCTACATTCATTGTTCATTGCTCCCGGTGTCAGGTTAGCTTACCCCTAGGTACTCGTTAGGTAGCCGTCCACGCTAGGCTAGCTTGGCCTTGAGGTACGTTTCGGCATCGCCAACAGACATGAAGCGTAATCTGTCCCCGCTCTCCTCCGTAATCATCAGTTTGGTCGGGTAGTGAAGACTAGGCCTCAGCCCCCGTTTGTAAAGTAGTGCCATCACATCGCGGTACGGTGCTCGCTGTTCCAACACAGCCAGGGTATAATCCTGAAGGATGTTGGTCTCTGGCCCTCAATCTGTTCTGGTAGTCCAATGATTTGAAGGTTATTACGCCGCCCACAAGCGTCGAGGTCCTCCGCTTTAGCCTTTAGCATAGCATGGCTAGCCCTCAGATCGGCACATGTCTATTGGACGGCTGCCTCTGATGCGCGTCGGTGGGGGCCCTTAGACTGCTTCACTACCAAATTCCTGTCCCCCAGTCTCCCATGCCCCCCCCCCTCCCTTCATTCCGCCCTCCCTCCAGTTCACCAGGCGCGATCCATCTTGTTTACTACTCGGTGGGATTGCAGCCGACTATCGCGCATACAGTGTCTCAGGCCTCCTGTAATGATGACATGTGTCAACAAATGTACATGTCTGTTGAATTTATGTTGTGCCGTTGTTACTGTAAAAATGTAATGATTGTGATATGATGTTGTTAATGAGACGATAAGCTGTATGTGTATGTCACTGGAATTTCCCCAAGGGGATCAATAAAGTATCTATCTATCTATCTATCTATCTATCTATCTATCTATCTATCTATCTATCTATCTATCTATCTATCTATCTATCTATCTATCTATCTATCTATCTATCTATGTAGCCTCCAGCAACGCAATTTTTTCGCTTACAGATTCCGCATTCTCCTCCAGGGACTTGACCCGTTGTCCGTTGTCGGCCACGTCCGATTTCATTTGGTCGAGTTTATTTTCCAGAGTGATAATGGCTTTTCTGAACTCGGTGGTCATAGCCTCTTTGTGGTTCTCAAGCAGGGTGGCTAGCCAGGCCTTGCTAAAAGCGTCGTCCGCTTCCTCTTCTCTCTGAACATCGCCCCGTTTTGGTTTTGGAGTCTTGGATGTCATCTTTGCGAATATAAATATTTACACTGTAAAATGTTTCACCCTAAAGTTACAATAAATTACTGGCAATATTTTGCATGACTTTTACAGTAAGATTCACAATAATTTACTGTGAATGGCTTCACAGCAATGTGTTGTACTTTCACAGTAATGGTAGTACAATACATTGTTGTAATTTCACAACTTCATACTGTAAGAAATTACTGTGATATTACAATAAATTACTGGCAATATTTTGCATGACTTTTACAGTAAGATTCACAATAATTTACTGTGAATGGCTTCACAGCAATGTGTTGTAATTTCACAGTAATGGTAGTACAATACATTGTTGTAATTTCACAACTTCATACTGTAAGAAATTACTGTGATATTACAATAAATTACTGGCAATATTTTGCATGACTTTTACAGTAAGATTCACAATAATTTACTGTGAATGGCTTCACAGCAATGTGTTGTAATTTCACAGTAATGGTAGTACAATACATTGTTGTAATTTCACAACTTCTAACAGTAAGAAATTACTGTGATATCACATTATTCTGTTGTATATATATTACAACAATGTATTGTGACTTCACAACATCAAATTGTAAGAAATTACTGTAATATCACATTATTTTGTTGTATATATATTACAACAATGTATTGTGACTTCACAACATCAAATTGTAAGAAATTACTGTAATATCACATTATTTTGTTGTATATATATTACAACAATGTATTGTGACTTCACAACATCAAATTGTAAGAAATTACTGTAATATCACATTATTTTGTTGTATATATATTACAACAATGTATTGTGACTTCACAACATCAAATTGTAAGAAATTACTGTAATATCACATTATTTTGTTGTATATATATTACAACAATGTATTGTGTATTTACAATAGCCTACATGTATTTTTGTAGTCCAGCTCCAGTACACTTCCTGAAGGTCACACTTTGGTTTCCTGTTGTGTTTAATCACGTCATCCTATTGTATCTTGACATGAAACTATTGTATGAGCTTCCTCCAGAAGTATACTGGAGCTGGGGACTATAGAGTTATGCATGTCTATCATTGTAAATTGACTGTTATTTTGCCAAATTATATAATATAATAATTATTATTTTTCAATTATTTTGTTGGCAAGTCTTTTGCATTACTTTTCAGACTTGCCAACAAAATAATTGAATAATAATAATTATTATATTATATAATTTGGCAAAATAACAGTCAATTTACAATGGTATGCATAACTGTATAGTCCCCAGCTCCAGTATACTTCTGGAGGAAGCTCATACAATAGTTTCCTGTCAAATACTATTGGATGACGTGATTAATCATGACAGAAAACCAAAGTGTGAGCTTCTGCCAGGAAGTATACTGCGCTGGACTTCAAAAATGCACGTAGGCTATTGTACATTAAAAACAACAGTCCAAACGCACAAATGAGGTAAGCCAGCATTTATTGTCAAAAGACATAGAATTATTACAAATAATTACACGAGGTAAGCCGGCATTTATTGTCAAAAGACAGAATTATTACAAATAATTACATGAGGTAAGCCAGCATTTATTGTCAAAAGACAGAATTATTACAAATAATTACACGAGGTAAGCCGGCATTTATTGTCAAAAGACAGAATTATTACAAGTAATTATATACAAAGAATTATATTCTTATTCTTGAAATGGTAAATGGCTGTTTTCTTTTTTACAATTTGTGCACATTTTACCCATAGGAAAATCCTGCTCGTTGTACAAGTATCGCAGAGAAAATTCAAAGGTACTCAGTTGCACAAGAGTTTCGGACAGAGAAACGCAATGGTTTGAAAGCTCGGCGTTGCTAATAAACATTTTAAATATTATTTTATAAACTGTTGGTCAACACTGCTCAAAACGGCTTTAGCTGACTGATGCGCCTTGCACATCGAGCGTTTCGCCAGTTCTTCAGAGTTAATTATGGGATTTTATTGTCAAAAGACAGAATTATATTACAAAGAATTATATTCTTATTCTTGAAATGTTAAATGGCTGTTTTCTTTCTTCTTTTATATACAATTTGTGCACATTTTACCCATAGGAAAATCCCATATTAACTCTGAAGAACTGATCCTCTGCGAAACGCTCGTTGTACAAGTATCGCAGAGAAAATTCAAAGGTACTCACAGTTGCACGAGAGTTTCGAACAGAGAAATGCAATGGTTTGAAAGCTCGGCGTTGCTAATAAACATTTTAAATATTATTTTATAAACTGCTGGTCAACACTGCTCAAAACGGCAAAACTAAGACAAAGTAATCATATTCGTAAGTAAAATGGTAAATGGCTGCTTTTTTTTCTTCTTTTTTTACATATTTGTGCACATTTTACCCATAGGAAAATCCCATATTAACTGTGAAGAACTGGTCCTCTGCGAAACGCTTGTTGTACAAGTATTGCAGAGACAATTCAAAGGTACTCACAGTTGCATGAGGGTTTCGGACAGAGAAACGCAATGGTTTGAAAGCTCGGCATTGCTAATAAACATTTTAAATATTATTTTATAAACTTCTGGTCAACACTGCTCAAAACGGCTTTAGCTGACTGATGCACCTTGTACGACGAGCATTTCGCCAGTTCTTCAGAGTTAATTATGGGATTTTATTGTCAAAAGACAGAATTATTACAAAGAATTATATTCTTATTCTTGAAATGGTAAATGGCTGTTTTCTTTTTTACAATTTGTGCACATTTTACCCATAGGAAAATCCCGCTCGTTGTACAAGTATCGCAGAGAAAATTCAAAGGTACTCACAGTTGCATGAGGGTTTCAGACAGAGAAACGCAATGGTTTGAAAGCTCGGCATTGCTAATAAACATTTTAAATATTATTTTATAAACTTCTGGTCAACACTGCTCAAAACGGCTTTAGCTGACTGATGCACCTTGTACGACGAGCGTTTCGCCAGTTCTTCAGAGTTAATTATGGGATTTTATTGTCAAAAGACAGAATTATTACAAAGAATTATATTCTTATTCTTGAAATGGTAAATGGCTGTTTTCTTTTTTACAATTTGTGCACATTTTACCCATAGGAAAATCCCGCTCGTTGTACAAGTATCGCAGAGAAAATTCAAAGGTACTCACAGTTGCATGAGGGTTTCAGACAGAGAAACGCAATGGTTTGAAAGCTCGGCATTGCTAATAAACATTTTAAATATTATTTTATAAACTTCTGGTCAACACTGCTCAAAACGGCTTTAGCTGACTGATGCACCTTGTACGACGAGCGTTTCGCCAGTTCTTCAGAGTTAATTATGGGATTTTATTGTCAAAAGACAGAATTATTACAAAGAATTATATTCTTATTCTTGAAATGGTAAATGGCTGTTTTCTTTTTTACAATTTGTGCACATTTTACCCATAGGAAAATCCCGCTCGTTGTACAAGTATCGCAGAGAAAATTCAAAGGTACTCACAGTTGCATGAGGGTTTCAGACAGAGAAACGCAATGGTTTGAAAGCTCGGCATTGCTAATAAACATTTTAAATATTATTTTATAAACTTCTGGTCAACACTGCTCAAAACGGCTTTAGCTGACTGATGCACCTTGTATGACGAGCGTTTCGCCAGTTCTTCAGAGTTAATTATGGGATTTTATTGTCAAAAGACAGAATTATTACAAAAAATTATATTACAAAGAATTATATTCTTATTCTTGAAATGGTAAATGCTGTTTTCTTTTTTACAATTTGTGCACATTTGACCCATAGGAAAATCCCATATTAACTCTGAAGAACTGGTCCTCTGCGAAACGCTCGTTGTACAAGTATCACAGAGAAAATTCAAAGGTACACAGTTGCACGAGAGTTTCGTACAGAGAAACGCAATGGTTTGAAAGCTCGGCGTTGCTAATAAACATTTTAAATATTATTTTATAAACTGCTGGTCAACACTGCTCAAAACGGCAAAACTAAGACAAAGTAATAATATTCGTAAGTAAAATGGTAAATGGCTGTTTTTTTTCTTTTTTTTACAATTTGTGCACATTTTACCCATTCACACACCGACGGGAGCATGTAGGGGTTAAGTGTCTTGCTCAAGGACACATCGACACGCTGCCCGGGGAGGAGCGGGAATCTCCGGATTGCCAGACGACTGCTCTACCTCCCGAGCCACTGTCGCCATGAAACTAGTACTTCCAGGTCTTACCCGAAAATGGAACTAATGAATACACTTTATGCACTCACTCAAAAGAACAAAAGAGGCACTCAAAATAACAAAAGAGGCGCAGGGACGACAGGAGCATGACAATTGTCTTTGCAAACCATTCAAAGTCTATGAGCTTCCGAAGAAGGGTGTTCACGTCAGGGGACGACAGGAGAAGGACGATTGTCTATACAGATGCAGACCATTCAAAGTCTATGAGCTTCCGAAGAAGGGTGTTCACGTCAGGGGACGACAGGAGAAGGACAATTGTCTTTGCAAACCATTCAAAGTCTATGAGCTTCCGAAGAAGGGTGTTCACGTCAGGGGACGACAGGAGAAGGACAATTGTCTTTGCAGACCAAAGTTTATGAGCTTACTTACGAAGAAGGGTGTTCACGTCAGGGGACGACAGGAGAAGGACGATTGTCTATGCAGATGCAGACCATTCAAAGTCTATGAGCTTACGAAAAAGGGTGGTCACTTGAGGGTTGATGGCGCTTCGCTTCTTTGCCCTGGAGCCTTTCTCCGGGTTGATGCCCAAGAAGAACCCGTTAATAAGCAAAGATACGTTTCAGTTTTAAATAGACTCAGCATTTATCAAGGTGCTCACCTGTGTTTTTTCATGGTACCTCTAACATAATGTTTACTCATCCGAATTTTGAAGCCATACTATAATGTGAATTAAACCATTATGTCAATTTCTTAACAAGATAGCAGCAACATCAAGTGATGGTGTGGTCCCAATTCACATAGTTGGTTCCAGGCTTCATACTCAAAGCATTTAATCTACTTTATGGCCTCTGTAGAAAGGCATGGACTTAATAGCCAGATAGTCTTTGCATGATAAGTCTTACTGATGACATTGATCATGTGTTCAGAGTGTTAAAATACCTTTGGATGAACTCAAGTGTGGATGATCCAACGGAAGGATACTCCAGGTTGAAGACATAGTAGCTGGTGAATAAAGCAGCTACCCCATGCAAAAATAATGGGTGTGGGCCCATCACAACTTCTCCCTCGATGGATAGCATCCATCCAGAAGGCTGCATTGCGTCACCTGAAATGAACAGATACCCCGTCATGCGTTGTTGTGGATAGGTATACATTCCTGCAAGGACATGACACAGAACTAAGGCTGTCTTAAATACTTCAAAGCTTCGTTCGATGGGCATGGGATTTGAATATGAAAATAAAATTCGATTATTAAAAAGAAAAAGAAAAATGCATATATATATATATATTTTTGCCAAATCAACTCTGCCTCTCTTACAACAAGCAATGCTGTCTCTTATTTAAGATGAGGTCGCACTGACAGATTTGTGTTCATTGTGCTGCTTTTATAAAGCCTCAAATGACGGCTTACAATATTTCATGAAAGCAAAGTGTTTTGTTTGTCTAAGATTTAAAAAGGTTTCAACTTTACAGCACTGACAAAGTTGAACATGAGACATGCCAGCTCAGGATATTATTTATAAGCGTCATATGTGTGCCGTATCACAAACTGCCTTCGGTCAGATTTTCCCCCTCGATGCAAAGGAACACAAGCTCATCCCTGAACATTATTACCTTGAATTATCAAACAGGGGGTGCTTGGGAGTGCTGCAGTATTCACATCAGCAACAGTGGCACAGGTCTGCAACAAAGTAACACACAATAGCAGATTTAACATTATGAAAGGATGAAGATAAGCTAATCCACGCACTACAGCTCACCACACATCAGCTCGGCCCATTTGGAGCAACTTGGGGGTTAAGTGTCTTGCTCAAGGACACTTCCGACATGCGGACAGTCAGAGCCAGGATTCGAACCACCAACCCTACGGTCGATGAACGACCATCTCTACCAACTGAGCTTCAGTCGCCCCTAATGTAATCACTCGCATTTCAAATATTTTAATATTTAAATAAACGTACATCAACTTCGAGCAGTAGTTTCTCCGTAGGCTCCTTGAAGTACACCATAAGGAGCAGGACGATGCAGGCACTGATCTCCGAAACCTCTGGATGATATCTGGCCAGAACATCCCTGATCTTCGGGTTGTCCAGTTTCTGGCAGAACTGCAGGATGGTCCGTCCTCGATGACACAGGGCATCTTTGATCTTTTGAAGGACATCGGTGTCTGTCAGGAGGCCAAAGTGGGAGAAAAGCCCCGTCTGAGAGAAGAGAAAAGGCCATTCTTCTTTGACCGCCACCATCGTTGGTGGAGGCATTTTATTCAAGTAACGCCGCAGGATGACGTAGGTCCTCTCCATCAGAAGTTCTGCTCTCGCTGTCCCACCCATCCCTTCCTCTGTGTACAGACATACAAACCAAGTAACAACAATTAGATTTGATGTTGCCACATCTGGGAAATTGAGTGGCAAACCTTTAATTGTATTACTCATTCTGAATATTAAAGTGGCCTTTTTGCTTAATGTGGGATATTTATTCATGGTGTCAATTCACCAAAAGTAAAGTAGATTGCATGCCTGAGTAGATGTTCCGCAGATCCCTTTTCAAAGCCGCCATGGTTTCCTCTGTCTCCCCGTCCGGTAAGCTTGCTGGGCCCCACCTCACACACCTAGGGATAGGAAGGAATCATAGGCAACCTCTTAGTGGAATACATAAAAAAAGAAAAATTATAATATATATATTTTTTTATCATTCTTTCCAAAAGAAAAAAGGCCTCTAACGCTAATGGCACGCATACCAGAGGCTAACTGCCTACGAAAACAGGCACAGAAGCACTGAAAGAGGATTTCACCCATCTAATGAACACACTAGACTAGACAAATATCAAGATGTATCCATCAGTGGACCAATTGCATGCTTTTGCAGAGGACAAGAAGCCTTCAGACATTAAGCATCCCCCACAGCCCAAATGGAATGATAAAAAAAATATATATATAAATATATATATATATTCTACTTTTTATTTTATTTTTGTCGACTAACTGCACATTTTGGCCAATCATAGTCGACTATCCAAATCCTTAGTCAGGGACAGCCCTAGAAATTATATTAAAAAAAAATCTACACATAATTTAAACATTCAATCCAAATAACCTAAGTTAGTCGAGCATTGGCAGTGCCACTTTAACCCCTAATTGCTGCGAGCGTGAATGGAGAGGACACTGGCGCCGTTTGTTTTGCCACCCCTACCCGTATTGGTCAACACGACCTCTCGTCAGCCTGGACTCTCCTGCCACGCCAGTGGGCCGTCTTTCCTCTCTGCCTCTGCGGCGTCTAGCCAGAGTGTTGTTCCTGCTTTTATACTCCACTCTTGTTTTTACTTGTTGGAGAAGAGAGTGGCATCCGTCTCCTAACCATTTCACCTCGCCTGCTAATGTCAGCAAAGGTGTCAGGATGGCTCCTGACAATTGTTCGGACGATACTGAGGCACGTGGTTCTGGTTGGGTTGTGCTCGTGCTCCATCATCTGATCCACCAAAGCGTTCACAAAGGCCCTTCTCTCATCTGGCTTTGGTCTCTGTTCTTTTTCCACTGCACGTTGAATGGCTGTTGACATCCGGTTCCAGTTGACACAAAAGTCTACATGCCATGCGCTGCCAGGCTGTGAAGAGTTTGGAGTGCTTGGGGGGCTGCACAACAGAGATTGCATAGAGGTGTTCGGAGAGGACAGAGTGTTCACAGAGCTCGTTGTTGGGGAACTTGAAGCAATTGGATGTGTTGGGGAACTTGAAGCAATTGGATGGGGAGGGAGCACCTCCATATTAAGGGTTACTAACCCTAGAAGGGACAAAAACAGTTATGCCAATGTTCCAAGGGCATAGTTCCAAGTGTCACGCAAGTCTAAATATGAATTTACCTTTCTTAAGACCATCCATCAGCTTCCGACACTGGATTGGTTTGAGGTGTCGGACCAGATCCACCCTCTCCATTAAGGCCAGATCTTCGACACTCTCCACTCCAAGATCCTCAAGTAGGGTGGTCAGTAAGTCATCAGGGAGGCCCGGTAAATATGACCAAACTGCTTCCTTTATATCTTCCATTACCTAGTCTCATTGATTAGGGTCAATCATGAATCAGTTTGTGCATATTCCCTACTTGTCTGTTTGCAGTGCACTATATGCGGTTAACTGCCAACATGTGCTCGCTATACAATCAACAATACAAAATCAACTATCTTAAGGTTACTTGATATCCTGCTCCACTTACGTCTGTCCTCACGTCTGTCATATCCTCCCTTTCCTGTTTAAACTGCTCCTGGAAAATAATGGTGGAGCGCAATAAGCATCTGATCGTGCACGTTGTATGCTGGAAGAGGATAGTAGTCCAGTAAATCTTTGTGCTTAATGCACACGTAATCCTCTTGGGCCACTCCTAAGTCACAGTACACACCCATGTCAATCAACTTCACACAAATGTGTTTCTCTGAGACAAAGTGGACAGAGTTTTGGGCAACAATGACCAGCATAATCTTCCCCATGTGAAGTCCTTCATCACTGTTCCCAAACAAGATGAACATCCCCTTTCTGTAGTCTGTGCCTTTGACTGTAACATTGTTACAAGCCACTGCAGACTGAGACTCAAATTGACAACTGGCTACAGATGCCCTGATCTTGTTGTTGTAATCATCCAAATAAAAGGCAGTCCCCTTCTCTACCTGTATAACAGGAGGAAACAAGTTTCCCGCACTCAGGTAGGCCTGGAGGAGTTGGTGTCTCTCTGCTAGTGTTTTGCACAGATTTTTGAAATTGTGCAATTTTCTGGCACACTGTTTGAAAAAAGTGTGTTTGCTTTCAAACCGCAGAGTCCACAGGCGAATAAGTGGGCCAAAGTGGATGATTAGATCTGGATAATGGCCAATATAGTGATGCTTTGGCCTCAGGGGGGCATTGGGGAAGAGCCTTTTCCTGTTGCATATGTACTCCTCTGTGATGACTTTCAGATATGCTACCTGGCCTTCTGTAATGACTGGTGCACAGATAAGCTCAACCATCTCTCTCAGCTGCAAAATGAGCTGCCACACCTCATTGTCACAGGGATCTTTAATCCTGCCACCCACCAAGAGAGGGAGTAATCTAAGGAAACACCAGTTTTGAACTGCATGCCCACTTAGTTTGTCACTGCTGGGAGAGAGGTCTGCTGGTTTGTCCCTACCATCGTTCCCTTCATATCGGAACTTGTTTTTGCACCGATTTAACTGCAGGTAAGTAAAATGATTCTCCTGGACTAAATGGCGAATATATAAAGGAAGGTCATAAGCCATGACTCCCTCAAATAAATCATGGCCTAGACATGGTGGGAGGCCAGGCTGGCAAACATGGAAATGAGAAAGCTGGTTGAAAGGAGAGTCAAACTTGATACCGCATACAGAGTCTGTGGTACTAGTTTCCAGGTCTTGCAAATTACTTGTGTATGATTGGACCGTTCTTGTGGCACCACACAACACTGGATTCTTCACAAAATCCTCTCTCTGTACCTGACAGTAGCAACAAAAATATTTAGATCGACTGAAGTTTTCTAAAAATCCCCCAATAGAATGGGATCCTAAGTTGTCTCCTGCAATGGCAACCAAAGAGCCCTTTAGTACAGTGCCATCAGATATGA
This sequence comes from Notolepis coatsorum, assembly GCF_963971535.1. NCBI lineage: Eukaryota > Metazoa > Chordata > Actinopteri > Aulopiformes > Paralepididae > Notolepis > Notolepis coatsorum. The sequence continues at coordinate 88,997,242 of NC_140166.1, forward strand.
CTACACCTCTCTCCTCCAGGATTTTGAGGTCCTCAATCAGATGTGCAAAAACCTTTTTTAGCCCAAAATACTTAAAGTCCTGCTCCCTACATAAGAGAACAAGTTGCATTTGATCTATAGAAGATCTATTGTGAGGCAAGATGTCAGTCAGGGTTAGGTAAACAGCTAAGACCTTGTGCTTTTTCTTCCCTGAGCCCAGTGGATTAACAACCTCGAAGGCATCTTGGTACAGTATCAAACCAAGTGAGGAAGGGTCAGCTTTCAACATTGGATTACTTTGAAATCCTTCTCCATCCTTGACATCCTGATAGACAGCATCAGTAGATTGCTGCAAACGTGTCATGTTATACTGTTCTCGTAGAGACTCGTTTTTGAACAGTGTCACCAATGTCTCATGTATAGGTACATACTGAGCAAAGCATTCTTTGTCATTTTCATCATTGCCCAAGAGCAAAGGCACGGGATGAACATGGTTGAAACACTCTTTAAAAGCAGACTTCCTCTTTGTATCTGTACTGAGTCTTCCCTTGTTAAAAAGTGTGAGTAGATCATCTCTGTTCACTTCATCAACCATGCTGCTTATAGTGGCCTGAGGGATTCCAAGTTTCTTCAATTTCTCACTCAGAACGTTAAGTGTATGAGACAGGCCAAGTTCATGAGCAATTTGAAAGTCCTCAATAATGGTTTGTATGGTGCTTGCCGGTAAGAGTAGCTTAGATTGCAATTTCAAATAGAAAAGTGTAAGGTTATGTAAAAAAAGGGTTTCGTCCACAGCTAATGGCACTTCTGGTTCATCATGTTCACCAGCAGCTTCTGAATACGTCTGACTGGGTTCTGGCAATGACTCTGTAGACTTGTCTAGTACCAAGTCATCTAAAACTGAATCCTTGTGTTTCCTGGAAATATGTGAAGCAAAAGTCATTACGTTTGTGAACCTGCAATCACAACCTCTAAATGGACATGGCGATTCCATTCCTCCCTTTATGTGTGTCTTCAAATGCTTGATAAGAGAGGCTAAAGTGTCACACTTAAATGCACAAGCCTCAAGCACACATTTCAAGGATGTGTCAGGTGGTAGAGCTGATCTAGGAGGTCTAGGCGGCTGACCAGCTTGCAGGTAGCACCTATGCAGCCTATATATATGAGATCTCAGTGCTGCGTGTTTTCTGAACCTCTGTGAGCAGTCAGGTATCCCGCACTGATAAAGATAATTGGGGGCGTTACTGTGGAGCTGCGCGTGCTGGACAAAGGTATGCACACTCTCAGACACATGCTGACATCGAATATATTTACAGTGGAACATTGTTGTGCGTGCTATAGTTACCTACCCAATCATTACATCTGCCTCACACTGAACACTGGTTAGCCTGGCTGCCTCACTGAACAAGATGCCACTGAACAGGATACTGTATGTTAAAGACCTCTCTGATGACCTAGAAAAAAGGAAACCAGAGAAAGGAGAGATTACAGTTTGCATGCAGATTATGAACGTATACTATAGGCTAATCTCAGGTGTACTGCACAGGAAACAAATAGTCTATAAACTACGATCTGTGTTGCATATAGGCCTACCTATACAACCAAGAAGCAATCCGTGCATGGATCTGGGGAGACGTCAGTGCAGATTACTGTCCTGTACGCCTTGTCGGCCGGAACGATTCAGGCAGGCAATCAGTTGGCAGGCCCTAGGACAAGGGAGGGAGGCAAGAGGAAAGAAAAAAAACACAGGGAACGACGCATAAATTCATGTCAAACAGTACTGCATGAGGTGATTAATCTCAGGTGTACTGCACAGGAAACAAATATAGTCTATAAACTACGATCTGTGTTGCATATAGGCCTACCTATACAACCAAGAAGCAATCCGTGCATGGATCTGGGGAGACGTCAGTGCAGATTACTGTCCTGTACGCCTTGTCGGCCGGAAAGATTCAGGCATAGGCAATCAGTAGGCAGGCCCTAGGACAGAAAAAAAACACAGGGAACGACGCATAAATTCATGTCAAACAGTACTGCATGAGGTGATTAATCTCAGGTGTACTGCACAGGAAACAAATATAGTCTATAAACTACGATCTGTGTTGCATATAGGCCTACCTATACAACCAAGAAGCAATCCGTGCATGGATCTGGGGAGACGTCAGTGCAGATTACTGTCCTGTACGCCTTGTCGGCCGGAAAGATTCAGGCATAGGCAATCAGTAGGCAGGCCCTAGGACAGAAAAAAAACACAGGGAACGACGCATAAATTCATGTCAAACAGTACTGCATGAGGTGATTAATCTCAGGTGTACTGCACAGGAAACAAATATAGTCTATAAACTACGATCTGTGTTGCATATAGGCCTACCTATACAACCAAGAAGCAATCCGTGCATGGATCTGGGGAGACGTCAGTGCAGATTACTGTCCTGTACGCCTTGTCGGCCGGAAAGATTCAGGCATAGGCAATCAGTAGGCAGGCCCTAGGACAGAAAAAAAACACAGGGAACGACGCATAAATTCATGTCAAACAGTACTGCATGAGGTGATTAATCTCAGGTGTACTGCACAGGAAACAAATATAGTCTATAAACTACGATCTGTGTTGCATATAGGCCTACCTATACAACCAAGAAGCAATCCGTGCATGGATCTGGGGAGACGTCAGTGCAGATTACTGTCCTGTACGCCTTGTCGGCCGGAAAGATTCAGGCATAGGCAATCAGTAGGCAGGCCCTAGGACAGAAAAAAAACACAGGGAACGACGCATAAATTCATGTCAAACAGTACTGCATGAGGTGATTAATCTCAGGTGTACTGCACAGGAAACAAATATAGTCTATAAACTACGATCTGTGTTGCATATAGGCCTACCTATACAACCAAGAAGCAATCCGTGCATGGATCTGGGGAGACGTCAGTGCAGATTACTGTCCTGTACGCCTTGTCGGCCGGAAAGATTCAGGCATAGGCAATCAGTAGGCAGGCCCTAGGACAAGGGAGGGAGGCAAGAGGAAAGAAAAAAAACACAGGGAACGACGCATAAATTCATGTCAAACAGTACTGCATGAGGTGATTAATCTCAGGTGTACTGCACAGGAAACAAATAGTCTATAAATTAGTATTGTTTGTCTAGCAGTGTCGAGCTTGAGTGTTATACTCCGAGTACATACTGTAGTATAGACAGCATAGTTGGTGGTAGTATAGACATGGTAGCATAATAGTAAAATTCAGTAAGACAGTTATTATTAGTTAAAATTCTGATATTGAAGAAGTTTTGGTTGATAAAGTGGGCAGTTTATCCTGTGCTGAAAAGTCTCCATTCCAATAGAGAGAGTATATATTTTAGTGTTTATTTGATTGATTTGGCCTTTTATTTATTACGTTTCCACAGTTATTTCCTCATACTTTATTAACATTTTGTACATAATACAAGTTCATGTTAAAATGATGACACAAAAAGCCAGACCGAGGGCTTGTTTCATAAACAAACTGAACTTTCTTTTGCCTGCCTACTGTATTTGTTTGGTGGAAACCTGATCATAAAGTAAAGTAAAAAAAAAAAAAAAAAAGTAGTGTGCTATTTTTGTAGTGTAGCTTGCTACATTTATCTGGGGATAGCTTCCATTGTAGTTGAGCTATATTTAATCGAGAGTAACTAGTGTAGCTTACTACATTTTCCAAGTAGCTTGCCCATCACTGGCTAAATGCTGCATGTAGCTAGTTAGCTGAACTGAAGCTATATAGGTAGCCAGGTAGCTAAATGGCTGGCTATACTATAGCTCCAGTTCAGAACAACACTTTTTCACTGGTAGTTTGTGGAAATGAACCAACTTTCCCCTCTTTCACACGGTAAAATTAGTTTGAACAGCCAGGAGCAATATAAAAAAAAAACACAGTGGTCCCGTTGTTTGGTAGGCAACGTTGCATTACCCAACAGAGGTCAGACATAGCTAACAGCTAACATTAGCAGCAGGCACACATAACGTGTAAAAACGCATAACCATGTAAAAAACGAACACAGCACTACTCCGCTGGCGTTTGCAATCGAAATCATAGATACAGAATAATATCCACCATCGACTTTATCATGCACTATATACTCACGTTTTATTGTCGATTAACGATGCAGAGATACAGCACACGCTGATACAACAATGGAGGAAGGTGCAGGTATTCTGGGAGGCAAGGTACAGGTGTAGTGCATTCTGGGAGACGCCCGCCCAGGAAGCTGGTGTGTGTGCAGGCAGCCTAGACAAGTCTCAACATGTCTCCTAATCATGCATTATATAGTGGCCCCCAATACGCAGGTGCAGAACGGGTACTGATTGATTGATTGATTGATTGATTGATTGATTGATTGATTGATTGAAAACTTTATTAACAGATTGCAGAATGGGTACAATACAGTACAGCTCAATACACACAATTGTTAAGGGGATGCAGACCAGAGAAAGACTTTCGTCTTGTTTACATCAGGGTCCCCCATAACCTTTCAATTCATCAGGACATACATCGTCATCATCATTTATTTATTCGTACATGGAATTACCACAGTCCAACAGTACATATAATTCACCAAATACCATGGCCGAAAGGAACAGGAAGAAGAAAAAATCTTCTACACCTGCCCTTACACACACACAACACACCAATAGACTTATTGTGTAAAACAAACAGAATATGCATTTTGCAAAAATGGAAACATCAACACAACCAAATTAAATCAACATAAATAAACCCATTTTGTGTATCTATCAGCAAACTACATATTTCGGTTCATTCATTTACACACACACACACACACACATACATGACATACAGACAGTACTGCTACATCTATACATTTATGAAACCGTACATTAGGTGGGGTGGGGTGGGGGGGGGCTGTACATTGGAGATGGTTGGGTGGGTGGGGTGGGGGGGTTGGGTAGGTTGGGTATAGGAGGGGTGGGTGGACACTGTACAACTGTATACAAGCACATTGGAATATTGACAAAACCATGTTTGGTAATTTACTGTACATTGGAGGGGGTTGGGTTAGGACATTTACAGGGGCCAGTTTCGAATTGCAGTCTCCCGTATAGGTGTTCTTTGAGAGTGGTTTTGAAAGTGGGTAGTGATTCACATTCCTTTACAGCTTTGGGTAGGGCGTTCCACATTGATCTGGCATAATTGCGAAACATGTTTAGTCCCTGATTGAGCCGAATCTGGGTACCAGGCCCATTGCATGTTGATGTACTCTGTCGTCTCTAAGCCATCCTAGGTTGTCAAAGTGGGCAGGGGTGAGGTGGGTTCTAGGAGTAAGGTCAAGCATGTAGTCTGACCAGTTTGTTTTGAGATGTTTGTGTAGCAGGGTGGATTATCCCTATGAACGTTCACCAGGTAGGGGGAACGCAGCATGCAGATCTGAGTCCAACTGAATCCCTGACTTTAGTGCAGGAGTAGAGTGGAGCTTTAGCAGAGTGGTGGATGGGGCCTATAGGATTTACTAACCTAGGGGTAGTGAGCTGGTCCTTCTTGCCCTCCAGGGCGACTCGCAGTAATTCCCCACACACCCACACTTCTCCTAATACTACCCGCACCCTCCCACACCTGGTGGCAGTAGTGATAGATGATATACTTTCTCCCCAAAGCAGTACCTTTCCTTGCTGATGAGCAGAGACCTGTCCCAATGATATAGGCTCCCCTGTTAGGGAAGTTTAGGCTGCAGAGGACTATGATGGTCCAGTTCTACACTGCCATCATCCAGTCCATCCTCACCCTCTCCATCATCACCTGGTTCCCTGCAGCCACGGTCAGGGACAAGGCTGCAGCGGGTGATACGATCAGCGGAGAGTGTGATCGGCTGCCCCCTTCCCTCCCTCAAGTCCCTACATTCCTCCAGGGCCTTGAGGAGGGCGAGGAAGATCATGGCAGACCCCGCCCACCCGGGTCACGACCTCTTCACCATGCTTTTCACCCTAGCAACCACCTAGAAACACCCTAGCAACCACATATAACACCCTAGCAACCACCTAGAAACACCCTAGCAACCACTTATAACACCCTAGCAACCACCTAGAAACACCCTAGCAACCACATATAACACCCTAGCAACCACCTAGAAACACCCTAGCAACCACTTATAACACCCTAGCAACCACCTAGAAACACCCTAGCAACCACATATAACACCCTAGCAACCACCTAGAAACAACCTAGCAACCATATATAACACCCTAGCAACCACCTAGAAACACCCTAGCAACCACTTATAACACCCTAGCAACCACCTAGAAACACCCTAGCAACCACTTATAACACCATAGCAACCACCTAGAAACACCCTAGCAACCACTTATAACACCATAGCAACCACCTAGAAACACCCTAGCAACCACTTATAACACCCTAGCAACCACCTAGAAACACCCTAGCAACCACCCATAACACCCTAGCAACCACCTAGAAACACCCTAGCAACCACTTATAACACCCTAGCAACCACCTAGAAACACCCTAGCAACCACCCATAACACCCTAGCAACCACCTAGAAATACCCTAGCAACCACTTATAACACCCTAGCAACCATAGAAACACCCTAGCAACCACTTATAACACCCTAGCAACCACCTAGAAACAACCTAGCAACCATATATAACACCCTAGCAACCACCTAGAAACACCCTAGCAACCACTTATAACACCCTAGCAACCACCTAGAAACACCCTAGCAACCACTTATAACACCATAGCAACCACCTAGAAACACCCTAGCAACCACTTATAACACCCTAGCAACCACCTAGAAACACCCTAGCAACCACTTATAACACCCTAGCAACCACCTAGAAACACCCTAGCAACCACCCATAACACCCTAGCAACCACCTAGAAACACCCTAGCAACCACCTAGAAACACCCTAGCAACCACTTATAACACCCTAGCAACCACCTAGAAACACCCTAGCAACCACCCATAACACCCTAGCAACCACCTAGAAACACCCTAGCAACCACTTATAACACCCTAGCAACCATAGAAACACCCTAGCAACCACTTATAACACCCTAGCAACCACCTAGAAACAACCTAGCAACCATATATAACACCCTAGCAACCACCTAGAAACACCCTAGCAACCACTTATAACACCCTAGCAACCACCTAGAAACACCCTAGCAACCACCTAGAAACACCCTAGCAACCACTTATAACACCCTAGCAACCACCTAGAAACACCCTAGCAACCACCCATAACACCCTAGCAACCACCTAGAAACACCCTAGCAACCACTTATAACACCCTAGCAACCATAGAAACACCCTAGCAACCACTTATAACACCCTAGCAACCACCTAGAAACACCCTAGCAACCACTTATAACACCTTATTGTGAAATAAGAATAATATAATGTGATATGTTGATATGCTATTGTGAGATTACAACATCTGATGTGATATGACAGAGAAAGACTTTTGTCTTGTTTTTTTTAATAAAATTACAATATATTATTGTGAAATAATAAATAAATTATGTGAAATATTCATATGCTACTGTGAGATAAAAAAATGTGATGTGATATTACAGAGGATTTTGATTGCAATATTTTATTGTGAAATAATAAATAAATTATGTGAAATATTCATATGCTACTGTGAGATTACAACATCTGATGTGATATTACAGAGGATTTTGATTGCGGTATCTTATTGTGAAATAAGAATAATATAATGTGATATGTTGATATGCTATTGTGAGATTACAACATCTGATGTGATATTACAGAGAAAGACTTTTGTCTTGTTTTGTATAAAATTACAATATTCTATTGTGAAATAAGAATAATATAATGTGATATGTTGATATGCTACTGTGAGATTACAACATCTGATGTGATATTACAGAGAAAGACTTTCATCTTGTTTTGTATAAAATTACAATATTTTATTGTGAAATAAGAATAATATAATGTGATAAATTGATATGCTATTGTGAGATTACAACATCTGATGTGATATTACAGAGAAACACTTTCGTCTTGTTTTGTATAAAATTAGAATATCTTATTGTGAAATAAGAATAATATAATGTGATATGTTGATATGCTACTGTGAGATTACAACATCTGATGTGATATTACAGAGGATTTTGATTGCAATATTTTATTGTGAAATAATAAATAATTATGTGAAATATTCATATGCTACTGTGAGATTACAACATCTGATGTGATATTACAGAGGATTTTGATTGCGGTATCTTATTGTGAAATAAGAATAATATAATGTGATATGTTGATATGCTATTGTGAGATTACAACATCTGATGTGATATTACAGAGAAAGACTTTCGTCTTGTTTTGTATAAAATTACAATATTTGATTGTGAAATAAGAATAATATAATGTGATAAATTGATATGCTATTGTGAGATTACAACATCTGATGTGATATTACAGAGAAACACTTTCGTCTTGTTTTGTATAAAATTGCAATATCTTATTGTGAAATAAGAATAATATAATGTGATATGTTGATATGCTACTGTGAGATTACAACATCTGATGTGATATTACAGAGGATTTTGATTGCAATATTTTATTGTGAAATAATAAATAAATTATGTGAAATATTCATATGCTACTGTGATATTACAACATCTGATGTGATATTACAGAGGATTTTGATTGCGGTATCTTATTGTGAAATAAGAATAATATAATGTGATATGTTGGTATGCTATTGTGAGATTACAACATCTGATGTGATATTACAGAGGATTTAGCTTTGGGAACAGACGCTCCGTTAGCATAGCTTAGCTTCATCACTGGAAGTGAGGCAGGACAGTACCCTGACGTTCCCTACAGGTTTGTTGATATTCTCATTCCTTCAAAGGATCTGAACCGATTGAAGTTTATGGATACCATGACTTACAATCCTCTTACCTTGACGATTTAAAGCCTCCCCAATTTAGAAAACAGTAATCCAATGGCTGGTATTGATATACTACTAACTACTGCACGCTAACGGAGCTAACCGGACACTCAAGCAGATAACGAGAGCAATGACTTCCTTTCTGGGGGGTTTCAAAATAAAAGAGCGACGTCTATAGCAGCGGAAAACGTTTATTTTGTACATTATCTAAGATAAGATAAGATATTCCTTTATTGATCCCCTTGGGGAAATTCAGGCATCATAGCAGCATGGGGGGGAGGGGGGGGGGTACAGGTAGTAAAACAACACAGTATACAGGTAGTAAAAAAACAACACAGGCAGTGTAAACAATTTGATCAATATGGTCAATATAATTTACTATCTGACTAGCTGAGGAATATTCACATTATTCACATTATTCACAGTGTCACATAAGGTGCAGTATGCATGAGGTAGTGTTATAATTTACTATCTACTGAGTATACATTATTCACAGTATCACGGTATCCACTGAAATATACATTATTCACAGTATCACAGTATCACAGTATCCACATAGGGTGCAGTAAGCCTAAGGTAGTGTAGGTTGTCCTCCTTGGGTTCCTAAAAGTCCCAGGTCAATCTAACGTTAACACGAACCTAAACTAACTTTAGGTTAGTTGTAACGTTAGTTTAGGTTCGTGTTAACGTTAGATAATGTACAAAATAAACGTTTTCCGCTGCTAGAAATGTCGCACTTTTATTTTGAAAACCCCAGAAAGGAAGTCATTATATTTGCTATACACATCCTGTTCTGCGTTAGCTCCGGTTAGCTCCGAGCGTCCAGTAGTTAGTAGTATATTATCAATACCAGCCATTGGATTACTGTTTTCTAAATTGGGGAGGCTTTTAATCGTCAAGGTAAGAGGATATTAAGTCATGGTATCCATAAACTTCAATCGGTTCAGATCCTTTGAAGGAATGAGAATATCAACAAACCTGTAGGGAACGTCAGGGTACTGTCCTGCCTCACTTCCAGTGATGAAGCTAAGCTATGCTAACGGAGCGTCTGTTCCCAAAGCTAAATGCATGCACAGAGACAAAAAAGGTATGTATCTTCTTGTCTAACTCCAGGGAAGATGTTAAATAAGCTAATTTCCCAAAATGTTGGAGTTATCCTTTAAGCCCAACCCGTGCAATCTTTGTGCAGTGAGTGATTGACACCTGGCCATTATGTGTTACTGTTATGGGATCAGGCCAGGTCAGAGAGCTCAGAGCTGTCACTTGGACATTTTTGAAGAAAAAAAAATTCACTGGCATTGTTTTTTTACAGAGGAAAAATGTCTATTTTTATAATAATACAAAAAAATATATATATATGTGACTCGACGTGACCAAACCCGATTTGATTCGCAAGGGGGAGGTGCTCTGAAATGAAGAAAATGTCTTGCTGTTCAGAAAATCCCAAAAAATCGAAATCTTGATTTTTTTTACATATTTGAATTGTCATTAATGTGTTCCCTTATTTGCCCTTATTTGCAAACTTAAATACAACTTGTAAATGAGGTAATTATTGTTATAATAGTTCCACAAATGTTCTCTCGTCAGGAGAAAAACTACACGCGCGGGCTGTGCGGCCTGTCCGGGTAGCAAGCACTGGTACTTAAGAGGTGTTAACACACAGACACATTATTTAGCTCTCCTTTCTCAGAGAGAGAATAACAATGTTAATACACTATCTTAATGTTATAAGTTATAAGCAACGTAACGCAGTGTCTAAATAAAAAAGATAAAAAAGAGGCATTGACGGCCGTTATAAAACGAGTGTTTTAACTTAATTAAAAACCATTAAAACACAGTTAGAATTTTATGAGCGAACGAATTTCGTTAGGGTGCATTTTTTGCAACCTAATTGCTAAATACATCTAAATAACATAGTTGACAGCTGGGCTGTGTTGACGTTACAAATGTACGGCGCATGCTGCTGGTGCTGCTGCTGCTTGGTGCTTGGTGGTGCAGCGCGAGGCAGGAGAGATGAGGCGCGTGTTAACCCTTTCACTGCCACACTACAGAAGGTTAACCTTTCACTACCACACTACAGACGGTTAACCTTTCACTACCACACTACAGAAGGTTAACCCTTTCACTACCACACTACAGAAGGTTAACCTTTCACTACCACACTACAGAAGGTTAACCCTTTCACTACCAGGACTTTTAGGTATCTATGAGCGCTTAGTAACGCTTCGCCTCAAAGCCGTTTCTGGCCGAATTAGTCATCGAATCTTTAATTTTTTTTTTATTCTTATTCAGAGGTATTTCGTTGAGATTTCATAATGTGTAATGTGGCAGCGGAAATGTGTAGAAATATGGTAAAAAAAACTATTTATCCGTTTTTTCTCGATGAAAAAAGACGTTGTATCAAACAAACACAGATTTGAGTGGTTATAATTCCGAAATATGAGTAATCTGTTAGAGATATATTGAGATTATGCTATTACTGTTAATCCTTTCACTACCACACTACAGAAGGTTAACCTTTCACTACCACACTACAGTAGGTTAACTTCGGAGCACACTGTGTTGAAGATGAACTTGCTCTAGGAACATTCATCGCAGATTTCTTTGAGCCGAATAAAAATCCAAAAAGAAACTCAGATTCTGGTTCAGAAGAAGATGACAACGCAGATGATGGTGACGACACTAACAGATTTGGAGACGAGGTAGAGGCAGATGATGGTGACGACACTAACGGATTTGGAGACGAGGTAGAGCCAGATGATGGTGACAACACACCTAACGGATTTGGAGACAAGGTAGAACATGTAATGTGCTTTGTGGAAGTTGAATCTGACGAGAGCCACGAACGCGTAATGGAAAGACTTTTGCGATTTACTTGTAAATGCGTCCAGGGTGATAAAGAAAATGACATTCTTAATCGGCGGTCATGTATCACAAAATTGGACCGTGATGAAGTTTACACAAGGCGTTTTGAGATAGCGGCTCTCGAAGAGGATCATAAAGATTTGATTATTATGGCTCAGCTCCAGGCTTTTGGTCGAAAGTCAGAATGGACTATCGCAAATAAATCGATTTCCAAAAAAAGGCAACGTGCTTACACTAACTACTTCTTCGGGGCGATACAAATCTGCCGTGAAGCTTTCCTCTTCATCCACGGGTAAGTTATTATTATTGTCTATTTAAAACTAATATAGTACATCATGCCTATTTTTCTCGTGTTATTTTAAATGATAATAAAATCTTGAAACTTGATTTGTCTTGTTTATTATCAGGGTCCCCCATTTTATTAAAACGAATTATAGTACATTATAGTAGAGTATAGTAGCATAGTATAGTATATTATAGCAGTTAGTATAGACCAAAGACACTTTTTGTGTCTTTTGATTTGTCCCACAATTCAACTCAAATTAATCAAATTAGGCACATTGTTTACATGTTCTATTGAGACAGTATTCTTTCAGGTTTCTTCATTCACAATCATGGTACAGGTACCGGTACTTGTGATGATGATCTAACTATCTCTCTCTCTGTCTCCACAATCATGTAGACTGGGTGTGTCAGAAGAACAATTATCTGGTTAGTGAACATCACAGTGTTATGCACTTTGAACTGCAACTTCTGTATGAAAAGTGTTATACAAATACAGTTTATTATTATTAATATTAATATCATCATTTACTTAACTTTTTTTTTTCAGATTTTCAGAAGTGCCAATCTGCCAGAGGCTGAGAAGTCTGCAAAGCTGAAGCAGCAGGAACAACATCTGGAGCATGTAAAATCCGAGCGGGCTGCCTACAAGGGCATGCTTAAAGCCGCCAAGGAGATCGGTGATGGTCTTTCTCTGGGTGGTCATGTGCCACCGGCAAGCAAGCCCATGACAATGCATTACAGTTTCGACTACGCTCAAAAGGTGACTACATACCAAGCCCTCTTTCACAACCATCATGTTATAATTGTTATAACTACTGCATTGCTCCCTTTTTTTCTTTCTAAAATCCTTATTCATTTATTGCAGGTGCACTACCCATCAGACCCCCTTCAGCCAGGGCCCATGTACTTCTTGGCTCCACGCAAGTGCAGCATATTCGGTGTTTGCTGTGAGGCGATTCCACGGCAAGTCAACTATTTGGTGGATGAGGGGATGGAGTCCAGCAAAGGTAGCAACACCGTCATAAGCTACCTGCACCACTTCTTCAAAGACCATGGTCTTGGGGAGACAGATGTTGACCTTCACTGTGACAACTGCAGTGGCCAAAACAAGAACAAGTACATGTTGTGGTACTTAGCGTGGCGAGCGCTACATGGTCTTCACCATCGTGTCAATCTCCACCTGCTGATTGTAGGCCACACAAAGTTTTCCCCGGACTGTTTCTTTGGGCTTCTCAAGCAGCGTTTCAGAAAGACCAAGGTGAACACTCTTGATGAGATTGCAGCAGTCGTAAGGGACAGCTCAGTGGCTGGAGTCAACATACCACAGCTAGTGGGAAAGGAAGATGGCACTGTAATCGTGGAGTCCTACAACTGGCAGGAACATCTGGGGCCTTACTTCAAGCCACTGCCACAGATCAAGCAGTACCAGCACTTTAGGTGGGTGTGGTCACTGTGTGTTGTGTATTTACTGTAATTAATTATTCACACTTTAGCATGTCTATTTTTATCGTGCCTATTTTTCTCGTGTTATTTTAAATGATAATAAAATCTTGAAACTTGATTTGTCTCTTGTTTATTATCAGGGTCCCTTTCACTACCACACTACATAAGGTTAACCCTTTCACTACCACACTACAGAAGGTTAACCTTTCACTACAACACCACAGAAGGTTAACCTTTCACTACCACACTACAGAAGGTTAACCTTTCCTTATAATGCAGTCATTTAGCTTTTAGACTTACAAGGCTTTTAGACTTACACTTCAACTGCCACAACAACTTGCCACAATACAGAGTCATTGCCATAACAAAAGAGCCTGATGCAAGGTGTTAATGTCCCCAGAGAGAGGGGGGCCATGGAATACAATGCATTCTGGGTAGGATTGTAGTTGATTAAATCACAGGTGTGAACCTCTCCACAAGTTCGAAGACCATTCATCTCTGAATGCATTTACTGATATCACCATGATTTATAGGATGTAGCTTGCAAAATATCCCACCAAAATGTTCAAGTAATGGCTTATTTTTAAGGTATGAATCTGTACTTTCACAATATGTAAAAAAAAAAAAATTGGACCTTACCTCAACAAGTCCCGCGCCCCCATGCCCAGTCACATATGTGTATTAATAATAATATATTTTTTTCTTTTTATCTGTATATGTTAGTGAAGTACTGCCTCACTAGTTGTCATGCAATAACCTCCACTGGTGAGCAGCCTAGGACCAGTCTAGCTGCCTTGTTTTGAGCTACTTGTAGCTTTCTGAGTAGACCATTGGATGCAGATGACCACACTACAGAGCAGTAGTCTAAATGACATAAAACCATAGAGCAAACAACTCGACTCACAGCAATGATGTGAGATAAGGTGAGCACTTCCATGTGACTGCAACCGCTTTGCCCATTTTGGCAACCACCTTGTTGATGTGATCGGACCAAGACAATGTACCAGTGGAGGTTTCTCTATGACAACACGTGAAACACAAATTCACTCATAATTCATAATTATTATTAATTTACATATATATATATATATATATATATATATATATATATATATATATATATATATATATATATATATATATATATATATATATATATATATTCTTTTTTTAATTATTATTATAATTTTTTTTATTAGAAATGTTTTCCTCTGTACAAAAATTCCAGTGAAATTTTTTTCTTCAAAAATGGCCAAAATGTACAGCTCTGAGCAGGCCTGCACTGCAGTAATGACTGCAGTATATTCGTGCAGATGGCTGCACAGGTTGACCCAGGATTAAATAAATAATAAATAATAGTCAATCAAAATAGGCTATTAACATCATCTAAGCACGGTCTGTGCAGTTAAACTCTTGCCATTGAATGGGGGATTGAATGATTGACAGCCCTTGACATCCAATACACAGAGGTTGAATATGATTGGCAGCCTTGAAAATCCAATCAGAGGTTGCTGCATTGCAGAGTCAAAACGGGTCCAGCTGCAGGTCCGTAGGTTAGGTTTAGCTGGGGCCAATCTCAAGTTTCTCAAGTTTCTTTATTAGTTGTCATACAGAAGTACAGAATACTTTTATACAAAATGTAACAGAAAGAAGCATTTTGTATAAAAGTATTCTGTACTTCTGTATGACAACTAATAAAGAAACTTGAGAAACTTGAGATTGGCGCGAGCTAAACCTAACCTATGGACCTGCAGCTGGACTGGTTTCACTGTGTGAAAGAGCAAGCTAGTAAGCTGTACAGCTATAACAACACAGTAGGCTAAATTAAACTTTGTGCCAACATTAGGACCAAAGTATAAACCATCAACTGAGCAACATGAAGAAGTGGACTTATGCATCTGGATCAGAAAAAAGTTGTGGATGAAAAAGTAAGTAGGCTACTGTTACGATTCTGGTTCTTGACTACGGTCGGGAACCTCCCACCTTCTCTGTCATCTGTCACTTGTTCACTGTCACTTGTTTTCCCTGTCATTTAGTGCTGTCAATTAGGGGTTGGCTCTGATTGGCTGTCACAGGGGTGTGTGTGGAATGTTGGTATTTGGTGGCTATATAACATTCCTTTCCTCTGCTTGTCATTTGTCAGGTCTTCACTATAGGCGTTCGGAGATAACGCGGGCGGTTCCTGTTCTGGACTACCACTAAGCTCCATTATCTAATTCTCTCGTTCTTTTGCCTTGGCATAGTATCCTAGTATTACTCATTGTGTTCTTTACTATTAAAGTCGAACCTGTTCAAGAGTATACCTTCTCCGTCTCTGTGATTGCCTACAACAATTGGAACTCACCTACCTCCATCCTGACAGAAGACCTGACCATCAGAGTTCCATGGAGGCAATCATGGAGATGCTCCAGGCACAGAAGAGTGCACAGGAGCGCATGGAGGAACACCAACATCTGGTCAGCGCCGAGTTGGTTCGGCTGGGCGGGATCGTCAGCGCGTCGCAGGAGACGGCGCAGTCGGCGCTCAGCACAGCCCGGCAGGCACAAGTCGAGGTGGCGGGGGTAAGGACGATGGTGGGTGAGACGGCGGCAGGAGAGGCGGCGTTCAACACCACGTTCAACACCGAGGAGAGTCGGGGAGCTCTTGGGCACCAGGATCGGAACCAGGAGCCACGGCTACCCGCACCAGGCCGCTACGCCGGAGCACCGGAGGGATGCAGGGAGTTCATCACCCAGTGCTCACTCGTGTTCCAGCTGCAGCCACGCTCATTCCCCTCTTCCAGAGCACAAGTCGCATATATTATCACCCTCCTCACCGGTCAAGCACTCTCCTGGGCTACGGCCGAATTAGAGAGCGGTTCGCCTCTCTGCGACTGTGTGGACGACTTCACCAGGGAGTTGAGAAGGGTATTCGACACTTCCCGAGTACTCTCGGTCTTTGAGGCCGGTGGGCGGCTTCTCGCTTGCCGGCAGGGCTCCCGCACGGTCTCAGAATACGCCATCGAATTTTGGATCGTGGCTCGGGAGGCGGCTTGGCCGGAAATTCCTTGTGTGGTCCTATTTCTCAAGGGACTCTCCGCACGGATGCGAGACGAGTTCTCCGTGCGTGAGATCCCTGAGCAGCTGGAAACGCTCATCAACACCGCCATACGGATGGACAACCAACATCGGGAGAGAGAGAGGGAGCGTGAAGATACTACCCAGGTACGTGTCCTTTCTCCTCCTGTTGTTGACATCTTCCCGCATTACACGAGTGGGCCACTGGGTGATGAATCCATGCAGCTTGGGGCGCTGTCGCTCTCAGACGACGAGCGGCGGCGCTTCATCGAGGAGCGACGCTGCTTCCGGTGCGGCCGCACCGGTCATCGTTTCGGCAGCTGTCGGGAACAGGCTGGCTCAACTCGGCGCCAGTCGGGAAGGGGAGGTGCTCCGCCGGGCCTCGAGAGGGCGCCAGCAGGTGGGCTCACCCCAGCACTACCATCTGACTCACGTACATTTCTGGAGGTGGCGGTTAACTGTGGGGGTAACGTTAGGGGAATGAAGGCTCTCATTGAATCAGGGGCAGCGGGCAATTTCATTCACTTGGGGTTGGTGAGAGAATGGGGAATCCCGGTAGAAGAGTTGGGGGTTCCCATTCCTGTCTACGCCCTGGACGGTCAGCCCCTGGGCAGTGGGAGCGTCACACAACGTACTGTCCCTATGCACATCCGGGTGGCGGGTGGGGGGTGGGAGTGGGTTCAATTATTTGTTATTGTCTCCCCCTATTCTGTTATGGTGTTGGGTCATCCCTGGTTGTCTTCATGTGTACGGAATATTAATTGGAGCACGGGCAAGCTCTCAACGGAGGTCGACGTGAAGTCGGTCGTCGGCGAGAGTTTGTCCACTCCCTTGTCTCCCTTCCCCTCTTCTCTTTTTTCTCCTTCTTCTCTCTCCAGGGTGGTGGGGAGCGTCGCAGATTCTGTTCCACCCTCTAATCCCGATTTGATAGGGGTTCCTGAGATCTATTGGGACCAGGCGGATGTTTTTAGCAAGACGCGTGCTAAAGCACTACCGCCTCATAGATCATACGACTGTCCCATTAATCTTCTACCCGGTACCTCCCCGCCTCGCGGGCGAATGTTCTCTCTCTCACGCCCGATACCTTGGCCATGAACACCTACATTGAGGAGGCATTGCTTGCGGGGCACATACGTCCTTCCACATCCCCGGCCGGCGCTGGTTTCTTCTTTGTTGACAAAAAAGATGGGGATCAGCGCCCGTGCATTGATTATAGGGGATTGAATGACGTTTCCATCAAGAACCGATATCCTTTACATCTCATTAACACGGCCTTTGAGTGCTTACAGGGGGCACAGGTCTTTTCTAAACTTGACTTACGTAATGCATACAATCTGGTCAGGATTAGAGAAGGAGACGAGTGGAAGACTGCATTTAATACACCCAATGGTCACTATGAGTATTTGGTCATGCCCTTTGGTTTGGCTAATGCTCCGGCAGTCTTCCAAGCCCTGGTTAACGACGTGCTGCGAGACTTGATTGGGGTGTCGGTGTTTGTTTACCTACACTCTTAAAAAAAATTGATTTTTACGGGACTTTCAATGTATTATTTTACAGATTACTTTTGTTTTTCTACTTTAAGTGTAAATCCCATAAAAATACAGGAAATTCCATAAAAATACAGTAAATAACCTTTAATACAAATATTAACCATTAAATAAAGGTTGTAATCTGTAGATTGATTTAATAAGAAATTATCTTTTTTTTACAGGATTATTCCATTGCTTAATTGTCTTGAATGTTAAATTACATGTAAAACACCTAGAATATACATCATTTTACTGTATGTGAAAATAAGGCAACTTTCTGTTTTTTTGCTGTTAAACTTTAAATGTAATGTTAAATAATGTTAAAAAAGAGAATAATATAATTAAAAAACAGTAAAAACCTTCAGTTATTCTACAGGTAATTCTTTTTAAATACATGTATTTGCTTAATTGTGTTGAATGTTAAATTACATTGAATTGTATGTAAAAACACATAAGATACTCATCATTTTACTGAATGTGAAAATAAGGCAACTTTCAGTATTTAAAAAAAATACGATCAAACTCCTTCAATAAAGTGACAGAACTTAAAGTTCAGCAGTGAAACACTGTTATTTCACAGGTTTTTCCTACATTTATGATGAAACACCTTCAATTAAGTGACATAACTTAAGTTCAGCAGTGAAACACTGTTATTTTACAGGTTTCCCCATAATTATTACAATCAAACTCCTTCAATTAAGTGACAGAACTTCGTTCAGCAGTGAAACGCTGTTATTTGGCAGGTTTTTCCTACATTTATGATGAAACACCTTCAATTAAGTGACATAACTAAAAGTTCAGCAGTGAAATACTGTCATTTGACAGTATTTTCCTAAATTATTACGATCAAACTCCTTCAATTAAGTGACAGAACTTAAAGTTCAGCAGTGAAACACTGTTATTTCACAGGTTTTTCCTACATTTACGATGAAACACCTTCAATTAAGTGACATAACTTAAGTTCAGCAGTGAAACACTGTTATTTTACAGGTTTCCCCATAATTATTACAATCAAACTCCTTCAATTAAGTGACAGAACTTCGTTCAGCAGTGAAACGCTGTTATTTGGCAGGTTTTTCCTACATTTATGATGAAACACCTTCAATTAAGTGACATAACTAAAAGTTCAGCAGTGAAATACTGTCATTTGACTGTATTTTCCTAAATTATTACGATCAAACTCCTTCAATTAAGTGACAGAACTTAAAGTTCAGCAGTGAAACACTGTTATTTCACAGGTTTTTCCTACATTTACGATGAAACACCTTCAATTAAGTGACATAACTTAAGTTCAGCAGTGAAACACTGTTATTCTACAGGTTTTTCCAAAATGATTACAATCAAACTCCTTCAATTAAGTGACAGAACTTCGTTCAGCAGTGAAACGCTGTTATTTGGCAGGTTTTTCCTACATTTATGATGAAACACCTTCAATTAAGTGACATAACTAAAAGTTCAGCAGTGAAATACTGTCATTTGACAGTATTTTCCTAAATTATTACGATCAAACACCTTCAATTAAGTGACATAACTTAAGTTCAGCAGTGAAACACTGTTATTTTACAGGTTTCCCCATAATTATTACAATCAAACTCATTCAATTAAGTGACAGAACTTCGTTCAGCAGTGAAACACTGTTATTCTACAGGTTTTTCCAAAATGATTACAATCAAACTCCTTCAATTAAGTGACAGAACTTAAAGTTCAGCAGTGAAACACTGTTATTTCACAGGTTTTTCCTACATTTACGATGAAACACCTTCAATTAAGTGACATAACTTAAGTTCAGCAGTGAAACACTGTTATTTTACAGGTTTCCCCATAATTATTACAATCAAACTCCTTCAATTAAGTGACAGAACTTCGTTCAGCAGTGAAACGCTGTTATTTGGCAGGTTTTTCCTACATTTATGATGAAACACCTTCAATTAAGTGACATAACTAAAAGTTCAGCAGTGAAATACTGTCATTTGACAGTATTTTCCTAAATTATTACGATCAAACACCTTCAATTAAGTGACATAACTTAAGTTCAGCAGTGAAACACTGTTATTTTACAGGTTTCCCCATAATTATTACAATCAAACTCATTCAATTAAGTGACAGAACTTCGTTCAGCAGTGAAACACTGTTATTCTACAGGTTTTTCCAAAATGATTACAATCAAACTCCTTCAATTAAGTGACAGAACTTAAAGTTCAGCAGTGAAACACTGTTATTTCACAGGTTTTTCCTACATTTACGATGAAACACCTTCAATTAAGTGACATAACTTAAGTTCAGCAGTGAAACACTGTTATTTTACAGGTTTCCCCATAATTATTACAATCAAACTCCTTCAATTAAGTGACATAACTTCGTTCAGCAGTGAAACACTGTTATTCTACAGGTTTTTCCAAAATGATTACAATCAAACTCCTTCAATTAAGTGACAGAACACAAAGTTCAGCAGTGAATTTTTTTTTACAGATATTTGCTATATATTCTCTGTATTTTTACAGCCCAACTGCTGTATACAAATTCAAATTACCTATTATTTGAAATCCTTTTAAAAGTATCTGGACAAGACATTTTTCTTTTTTAAATGTCAATGCACTATAGTGAAAATGAATGATGTTCAAATAAAAGCCCAAGTTCTAATCTATCGGTTTTCATTTCATGTTTCAATCTGCTCCAGAGGCTGATATAAAAGGTTTTATTAACTGACAATTCTGAAAATCTTTTTCCAAAAAACCCTAATTGCATAGGTTTTAATAGGAGTTTTTAGCAGGCGTTTTATGTCTAAATGGGTTAAGTATTCATTTTGCATGGTCTCAGCTGCACTCCAGTTCAACAACCCACAAGCAAGCACTCTTCTCAGTATATTTGGAGTACATACAGTTGATATATACAGTTGATATACCTTGTAAAAGTCAGTACAGTTAATGTGTCAAAAGTAGAAATAAGCATTTAAAAGCTCTATTCTCCAATGTGGATGATAATCTGCCAATGGTGAAAAGGAAACGACTATATCTAGCATAATATTGTATAGTGCTGAGAGATGAGTCGGCGGTGGTGTCTCGAAGGAGAGCGGTATTTATTAGCACAACATTTTATATGGAAATCACAACATTTATATGGAATGTCACTGTAAACCAGTGTTCATTTTGGCAGCTATTTTCATTTTAGTTTTAGTCTTAGTAATGTGTCAAGTGCTCCTTTTTCGTTTATCATATTTAGTCATTTTCATTTATTTTTTTCGTTTAGTCAGTTTTAGTCAACTAAAATGTCTGAGCATTTTAGTAAACGGATGACATTTTTGTCTATTTTTAGTCAATGGAAAAAAACTTGGCAGAAGTCAGAAATAGTCAACATGGAACATATTCTGATTTAAATTGCGTATTTATTTTTTAACCTATAGGGGAATCTGAGTCGGCGGCACAAGTAATAAACAGGAAGGGTGCAGCACTCACTGTCGATCTGTGAATGGAGAAATAACTTAATAAGACAGTCACATTATGGCCCTGTCCACACGAGAGTTTGGATTTAATATGACCGAAGTTTGAAAAAATAAAACTCCATCCACACGGTGAACACAGGTGGACAACCGTGTATAACTGCGTACTCACGGGCAGAGCTGGAACCCAGCAACCGATACATTTAGTACAATGTAATACAATGCCAAAGCAGTAGGCGGCGATGTTGTTCAGACATGAAGGCCATTTCAACCAATCAGAAAAGACTGAACGCTCACTAAACTTCCTGTTGGGTCGCGATCTGCCATTAATTTACTGAAGAAGAAGAAGTAAACTTCCTGTTTAGAAGCACAGCTGGACCCTATTGATCATTTTGCCAACGGAACATATATTTTCAGCAAAGAAAGAAACTGCAATAAACAAACGGATACATTCACTGTGTTCTGCCTCTCATTTTGTTGATGAAACAAAACCATCAGCAACACAATTTACCACCAAGAGCGGATAGTTTAGTCTCACAAAAAAGATCTCCGGTGTTGTTAGCTACATGCTAATGTCAATGGCATTCTCTATGTATAGTATATAGCTTAAATGCTAACGTAATAATGTAACGTTAACGCTAGTATAATGAATGGATGCAAACGTTATTTAACACATTGCAGAATGGGTACAATACAATACGGCTCAATACAAACAATTGTTAAGGGGATGCAGTCTGGACTGGGTTCCTTATAACAATAACTTGACAACACATGAGTTTAGTTTAGCTGCAGCTACATGTTTACTCTGAGCGTCAACAGACATCAGTCGATCACAACACTCTTCAACACAGACGATACGTTTTTAACAAAAGTTTGTTACAATCATTTTCATATAACGCTACTTGGGACAGCTCTGCTGTAAACACTGGTGTAGTTGGCTCTGCTCTAATCTCTCTACCCCGCGGTCTGCCGTGAACATGGGGAATAATTGCGACAGCTCTGCTGTAAACACTGGGAATAACCCCGGTTGCTATGCCCACACGCAACTGCAAAACCGCACAACTCCACCCTGGCCACCGGTTTCAAAGACCGCGGTTGCAGTGTAGCAAATCCCCGGTTGTGTGTGGCCGAACAGTGCAACTGCGCACATACAATCACGGTTACATTAAACCCAGCGTTCGTGTGGACGGGGCCTATGTCTGGCCTTGCTCACCTGGCAGCGATTTATTTGAAAATATTAAATAACAGTAACAGCAGCCAGTGTAACAGTGTCAACAACACTAACAGGATACTGTGTTTTGTAAACAAACAAACACAGTAGTTGAACTTGAGTAGATAATAGTACAGTACAATAGTGTATAGTACACACAGTAGCAATCTGATTGCAATCTGCTTGCATAAACATAAAATGATAAATCACATTTTGAGGTTGTTGTGTAAAGTGCCACATGGTGATGGAAGGTCTGGTTAGGGGTTAGATTTAGAGGTGGTCTAGGTTTGGTTAGGGGTTAGAGTTAGAGATGGTCTAGAGGTCTGGTTATGGCCTCTATTAACCAGACCTAGACCACCTCTGACTCTAACCCCTAACCAGACCAAGACCACCTCTCTGACTCTAACCCCTAACCAGACCTAGACCACCTAGGCTCTTACTCTAACCCCCAAGTTAAGTTTGGCGATGGTCATTGGTCAGTGCTGGGCTGCTGCTGGCAGCGGTTTATTCTATAACAACATGATACTGTAAACTAAACACAGTAGTACTAGTAGTACACACTGATTGCAATCTGCTTGCATAAAAATATACATTCTGAGGTCAGTGTACTCTTAAAGTGCCACATGGAAGAGGTCTGGTTAGTGGTTAGAGTTAGAGGTGGTCTAGGTCTGGTTAGGGGTTAGAGTTAGAGGTGGTCTAGGTCTGGTTATGGCCTCTATTAACCAGACCTAGACCACCTCTGACTCTAACCCCTAACCAGACCTAGACCACCTCTAACTCTAACCCCTAAGTTACGGTTGGTGATGGTCAGTGCTGTATTCTATAACAGTGTAAACGTCCGTGCGGAACCAAAGTGCTCAACCATAATATACTATAATGTGTATATGTACTGTATATCACTTTATATACATGCCAACACTAATTTATTAATCATATTGTAAATAAGCTGTGTATACCAACTATGGGGTGCTCTTTGCCATGTGTGTATGGATATATATATATATATATATATATATATATATATATATATACATACACACACATACATATCCATGGCAAAGAGCACCCCAGTTGGTGTACAGCTTATTATTTATAATATGATACAGTATTTATGGGATAAATATATATGCGTGTGTGTATATGTGTATGTATACAGTATATACAGAACAATGCTATAAACATCATGTATGAATATGTATCATGTATGAATATGTGCAGGTATATATGTGTATAAAAAATGGGAGTCTTCAGGCGTAGGCCCGGCAAGCTATATAGTGCTTCTCCCTAGCCCTTTTCGGACAATGCTGCAACAGCAGCTGGTAAAACTTGCGATTTATGACCATTGTCATGTGTCCAATATAAAAATTAACTGAACTGAAAACAAGAATGTTATTCATCCTCTTTCTTCCAGTGCTGCTGTATCTTGTTTCGCTTCATTATAGTCCTGATGGCTCTGGATTCTCTGTAATACACACAAACAGAAATACTATTTCAATCAACCTCATGGAGAAATAAAGAAGAAATTGCATCAGATTGATGTCCAAATCTTCAGAATTTGGACATGAGACCATTCTGATCTTGTGAGCTCACGTTTCACTGCCCACATCATTCTGGCAAATCTCCATAGAGAGAAGTTTGTAATCTACGAGAAGAGGTGGTTTAGGTGTGACAACAGTGAGAAGCAACTGTTCATTTCAAAACACCAATGGCGGAGGTTAGCGTAGATGCTGCTATTAACATTAGTTATATCTGAAATGAAATGAGTTTCTTAATTGGAAGAGCAAAGAACAGCACTGAAGGTTTTCTTTCCTGTGGAAACTGTATTCGCTTTACTCCCGACCTTGTGGTGGAAAGAATTAGATTTACCTGAATAGAGGTTGATCCGATCACCTGCCAAATAGTTTTGAAAAAAGGGACATGAAATAAATCACAAGTAATCAAATGAATTAACAGCAAACTCACCAGTCATTCCAGCCAGTCATGCTCTGATATCTTCGATATGAGTGACAGGACCTTGGGATTGACTGCGAGACACTTCTTATTGCCTTGTTTGTGGACTTTTGAGCCCTTGTCCGGATTTATCTTGAACATGCATCTGTAGAGGAGTGGTACATAAAAGGATTGACATCGTTATCAAATGGTGTACATTTACACAATTCCGTTCATTCTCACATTGGTGGGCCTTGGCTGCATACCGTGATACTGCTATAGCCTATGTGTGTGCTGCTCTCAATGAATGTTTGAAAGAATGGGCTCTGTCACTCATGCCCTGCCTTCTGCACTGCATTGATTCACTCTCAAACTGCTACAAGGACTTTATGATTAAAAGTTCATTATGCTGCGGTTAGGTGGCCGAGCGGAGATTGCGTTCGTCACCAACCCCGGAGCTGTGAGCTGGATTCGCCTGTTCGAATCCAGCTCGAATCCAGCTCACAGCTCCGGGGTTGTCACCAGCTTGGCTGGCCGTCTGCACTAATACAATTGGCTGTATTAGAGGGTGGGAGAAGCTGGCGGGGTGGGTCCGGGTCGTTGTAAACAGCGACTCCTACAGTTCGGTCGGGGCGCCTGCTAAGCGCGGATAGGACTTGAGGGGGATAGTGTGATCCTCCCACACGCTACGCCCTCTCGATGAGAATCCGCGCTGCCAGGTGAAAAGAAGCGGTGATTGGCTGGACGTGTGTCGGAGGAAGCACGTGGTAGCCTCCACTCTCCCAGATGATCTGACTGTGGGGGGTAAGTGCGCAGCGACCAGGAAGGGACTGGGAATTGGCATACGACTAACATTGGGATGGGAGAAAATCGGAGGAAAATGGAGGGGGAAAAAGATCAAAAAAAAAAAAAAAAAAAAAGTTCATTATGCTGGTAAATGAATAAAAAGATGAAAAAAATATACAATTACCTTTGAAGAAACTCCATTGTTGCACCCAGCTCTACAGGATAGTCGATGTTGAGGGCATAATAGATCATGAACATGGCATTGACTGCTTCAGTGAACGTTGAGACTCCATCATTGACCACCACCTGGTCCACTGCTACCATGAAGACAGATGCAGTCAGTGGGCTTTGTCCTGTGAAGGTATGACAGACACACGCGCACACACACACACACACACACACACACAGAAAAATAGACAAAACTGAGCTGACAAGTTTTAACATTAGCCAAAATGCGGGCGGCTAGGTGGCGCAGTGGGCAAGGCGTTCGCCACCAATGCAGGAGATGCTGGGTTCGAGCCCAGCTCTCGGCGTTGCTACCAGCTTGGCTGGTTGTTTATACTAATACAATTGGCAGTATTAGGGGGTGGGAAGCTGGTGGGTGGGGATTGGACGTTGTGGACAGCGACTCCTACAGGTCGGTTGGTGCGCCTGCGCAGTAGAATCAGGAAGCAATGAGGGCGGCGTGTCTCTCCCACGCAGACCCTCGCCGCTGAGAGATCACGCTGTGCAGGTGAAAAGATGCGACGGCTGCCTCCTTGAGTACCGGAGGGGACACGTGATGCAAGGCTTCGTCCACATTGCAGCCGGCTTGTGGGAGGCATGGCCTAACAGCGTTCGAGACAGGGGAGGGTAGGGGGAAGGGTAGGGTAATTGGACAATACGAAATTGGGGACGGGAGAAAAATAGAAAAATGGGGAGAAAAAGTAGATAAAAAAAACATTTATTTTTCGATAATTCACCGCTGTCATGGGCAACGCGCAATAATGACCGCTGTCAGGGGCAACAGAGCGCTATTGACCAATCACAATCAAGCATTTTGATCGCAGTCACGAAAGCTAAGCATTACCATTATGCACAACTGCACTACATCAGTGCAATCAAGTCCACACACCTGCCGGGTGCCGGCGATGACAGAGGAGCCACAGAACAACTGAGTCTGCATTTGATCTCATCTTGTCGATGGTGTAAAATGAATTAGGTATATTGTTAGTAAGTTAGCCATGTAATAAGCGGGATAATGTATAGCTATACTCTGTCAATGTCGCAAAATAATTGACCTTCACTGGGTTTAGAACACCTCGGCTGTGCCTCGGTGTTCCAGAACGCAGTGTCTGTCAATTATTTTGCGACAATGACAGAGTATAGCTATACATTATCCTTTACTTAACTTACCACACAGCAATATGCATGGGGTTGTGGGAAGATCCTGAGAGTTCACATCTGCTGCAAGATCGGTATCGTCAACATTTATGAGCATCTTGTTTTGGTCTTCTTTGAAGTGAGCTAAAAGCAGTAACACAGTCCCAACGGAGTCATCACAACCCGCAGCCTGGATTTGAGGTTGGAGTTTTCCTGCAACACTATCTCTTTCTGGGCGCAGACACTTGAAAAATCCCAGGACTCTTTTGTATTTTACATTCATGGCCTCTTGGAATTCTTCATTTATCTGGACCCCAGTCAGTTCATTGAAATGAGCCTTCAAGCCAGTTGTGTTGAAAAGATAGGGCCATTCTTTTTTCAAAGTCCGTGTGTCTTTCTCATCTAGGACATCTCTTCTCTGGGAGGCAAACGTGTTAGTCATCAATGCTTCTATTTTCTTCTCATCTTTCTCATTTTCCTCAAACATTTTATGTAGGTCCTCTTTCATCTTCCTCTGTGATTCGTCATTTGCAGCACGCAGTTGAGGTTCTGGGTTCACACATCCATAAGACATTTTCCTTCGTGTCTTTCCCTTGTCAACACTGCTGGGAGTCATCGTTGGTGGACCTATCCTTTTGTGGTTGTCCACTCTGCATTGTAGTTGTTTTGCTAGAGCATCGTAGCCACTACCTATGACTTGATCCTCAATCACATCCTTGAATGACTTAGGATACTCTTGTACCATCTTGCGGGCAATTTCATTCAAATGTTTCTTTTGAGGATGTTTGCAGACAACCAGGATTTCTGCGGAAATCAACCTGACTATTTCTCTTCTATCCCTCGCCGTTGGCCGCTCTTCATTCTCCAATATTTTTTGTATATTCGACGGCATGATGTTCCACTGTATCTTGAAACTGAAGTGCCAGTTATTGTCCAGTGCTGCTGTTCCCTTCTCACGGCTGATGGAGCACTCATTGGTGGAGGACAATGAGGACATCGGCAGACCTGGAATACAGTAAGCCATAATTAGCACAGATATGAGAGATTGGTTGTTTTGCCTCTGAGACAATATCATTTATATTTTAAATGAAACAATGAACTATGAGGTAAAAGTTCAGAATGTCTGCTTTCAATTCATGTGTTGTTTTTTAACATACATTGAACCATTTTAGAATAGTGCCATTCTGTATGACAGGTGTTTTTTTAAACACATTTACATAGTCAGTAAGAACAGTTTTGGGCCGACCATTTACCAATTGAATTCAACATCCCCAACAGTATACATGGTAAATGTACGCACGTTTATTTGTGATGGGGCATAGTCTTGGCGTGAACGGAGGTGACAAGGAGCTTGTAGGCGAGCAGGAGTCAAACAGCGCATCCGCATTTCTGTCTGGAGTGTTGTTGGGAAAGTCTGTAGAGGGGTCCAAAATGGTAGTGAATGATAACGTTATTTTCAAAACAGGCACAGAGGAGTATTATCATATTGTTTGGACCACCACCTCTGCAAGTACACTACTCAGTGCGACCATGGTTGGATGTTAACAGTGAAGACAGCAACAAATTGAGCCCACAATATGAAACTCACATTTGAAGCTTAAATCAGTGTATTTAAGGGTGGTAGGCTCCCAGATTTCTATGTACTTTTTATTATAATCTCTGCATTTGTCATAATGTCTCGATGGTAATCAATAGATTATGACGATAGGTGCATTCTGGTTCGGCTTCTGACGCACAACTAGGCCGTCCAATTAAACCTGCTGGTTTGAGTTTTGATTGGGTGGAGGTCAATCTTCCCCTGACCCCTTATCCATTATGGATTTTGATTTGACATCATAATTTATTGATTACCATCGAGACATGACAAATGCAGAGGTTATAACAAAAAAAAAAGTACACAGTACATTTCACAGAGTAAATTCTACTCAAACTGAGTACATTTGACTCAAACTGAGTAAGATTTTACCCAAACCAGTTTGAGTAAAATGTACTCAGTTTGAGTACAATTTACTCAGTTTGAGTAAAATTTACTCTGTGAAATGTACTGTGTATATCTGGGAGCCTACCCCCCCCCCCCCTTAATAGGAGAACCCATTAGAACCCTAATACTTGAACTCATTCCATGTGTACCTCATTAAGGCAGCAGCTAATTATGTAATGAGCACAGTGCAATCTCCTTTCTGGTCGTAACAGACCTCTCAAGTATTGTCAT
Organism: Notolepis coatsorum; assembly: GCF_963971535.1. NCBI lineage: Eukaryota > Metazoa > Chordata > Actinopteri > Aulopiformes > Paralepididae > Notolepis > Notolepis coatsorum. Next base: position 89,026,261 of record NC_140166.1, read on the forward strand.
TTGAAAGGAAAGTGTGCACAATGGTTTTACTTACTGCCGCTAGAAGAAAAAATGCCTGAACTGGCAGGAAAGGTTGTAGACGGGCTACTGGAATCTTCTTCCGATTCTCTGCGGTTGTAACCTAAAGATAGATACTTTATTAATCCCATTTTGTTAAACAAAAGTCAGTTTGACATACACTCTACTATATAAAAATGAAGACATGCTCAAATAGAGTGACAGTCAATGTTTCACTTACGCTTGGCATGAGCAAGTAACTTTCTGGATTCCACCGGCTTCAGTACACCTTCAAGTTCATGCGGTTGCAAAAACTGTAGATCGTCCACACTAGTCACTCCGAGGCCGTCAAGTAAATCCAGTAGTAAAGGTTGTAGTCCAGAGCCTGGAAGCACGGCATTTATGTAACTGGCCAGGTCACCCATGACTACAAAGAAAGATAAACACAGCTTGAGCCCAGATTTAGCTAAAAGCTAGCAGGTGAAAAGATGCGACAGGCTGCCTCCACATGTATCAGAGGGGACATGTGATGCAAGGCTTCGATCCTCCCTACAACCGACCAGTGGGGGGCATATGCAAGCAACAATCAGGACAGGGGAGGGAGAATTGGCACAAGAGGTAAATTGGGATGGGGAGAAAAATCACAGAAAGGGCAGAAAAGTAGATAAAAAAAAAAAAAAAAAAAAAAACAGTAATGAAAGCTGTTTAGGATGGTAGTTCAATGCTAAATAAATACGGCTGTTTTTATTGGCTCACCTGGGGTGCCATTGGCTGAGGGGCACAGCTGTTTGATGCCAGCTCCTCCTTGCAGTGTGTGGAAGTGTGTGAAGACACTGAACGCCCAACTGCTGACACCTATCCTGCCACTTTGCCTGAGTCTGTCCTCAGTGTGTGTGTGTGTGTGTGTGTGTGTGTGTGTGTGTGTGTGTGTGTGTGTATGAGAATGATTTGGATGCCTATACTACATGTTATATATGCCTAGTGCAGCAATTTAGAATTTAGAATAAATGTACCCAATCAATTATGAATCGAATCATTACTCCCAAGAATCAAGATCAAATATAACTGAGATTCCCATCCCCTCCCCAACTAATCAGCCACCCCATATATCGTCAGTAGCGAATTCAGTAAGCTACTGATCCAGAACACTGTGTTTAAGGGACAGGACTGTCATTCCACATAGACTATATGCAGCTAGTGGATAAAAGTCCAAACACTGTTCAGCATTGATGCAAACCATTTGTCTAGCTGCTTCTCCAAGGTTATAGAGGCCATACTCTGCCAGATAGGATGACGAGTGTGGTATCACCAGGAAGTACACACACTTGTTTTCCTTCATCAGAATGAGCTCAATTTGTCCAAATTCCACTGACTCTTCATTCTTAATGCATAGAAAATAGCCTTTCCTATACAGGGTACCCTTCCACTGCACTTCTGTGGACACCAACTCAGGATGTGGGAGCGAGCTTGTTTTAACCGCATCACGCACTTTGGTCACTGTACAAGTCAGTGTGGTAAGGAAACATGTTTTTTACTTGCAAAGTTGCAGGAAAGAAAGAGCTGGAGTTCAGATATGACTGAAGCAGCTGATGATTGTTTGCAAGTGTCTTACACACATTTTTGAAGTTCTGTGTCCTCCTTATGCATCTTTTGAAGTATGAGTGTTTGCTCTCAAACCTCATTGTCCACAACCGTATGAGCGGACCAAGTTTCACGATCAAAGAGGGATAGTGGACGAGGTAGTGATGTTTTGGTTTGAGTTTCTCTGTGGGAAATAGTTGTTTCCTTGTTTCAAGATAATCTTGAATCTGAACATTGAGGAAACAGATTTGAGGTACAGATATCTTGGGGGCACAGACCAACTCACAAAGCTCTTTCAGCAAGATCAGTAACTGCCACACTGGATCCTTAGTATCCGACATCTTATCCCCAATAATCACTGGTAGAAGTCTCAAAAGACACCAATTCTCAGCCGCCTGACCACCAATCTTCATACCACTTATACTTACTTCACAAGGAGCAGAACCAGCATCAGAACCCACATATTTGAACTGTGCGATTCGTCGGTTCAGCTGTGTGTATGTGAACCATTTCTTCACCTTTACAAAATACCTCAAGTAAAGGGTAAGGTCATAGGCTACTACGCCTTCAAACAAGTCATGGCCTATGCATGGTGGGAGCCCTGGCTGGCATACATGGAAATACTTAAGAGAGTTGAAAACAGAGTCAAACTTGAGTCCCTTTACATGTGTTGCCTCAGAGTCCTGTAGTTGTCGCAGTGCTTCCTTGTAGGTCTCAACTGTTCTTACCGGAAACCGGTCTGTCGGGTTGTCCATTTTATTTGTAGAGACTAAGCAATACCTGCAGCAGTGACTTGCAGTACTGAAATTCTCAGTAAAGCCACCGATCGAGTGAGAGCCTAAATTGTCCCCCAGAATACATACGACTGTTGCCCGCACCACCTGGCCAGATGAAGTGACCAGTCCATGCCTCTCAAGTTCTCTAATATCTGACAGCATCCGTGCAAACAACTTTTCATGTGCAAAGTACTTAAAGTACCTCTCAGGACACAGAAGCAAAAGCTGCAAGTTGTCAACACTAGAACGATAGATGGCCTCGAAGTTGGCAAGTGTAAAGTAAACTCCTACAATTTTGTGCTTCTTCTTTGATGATCCAAGAGGGTTCACTACCTCAAATGCATCCTGGTACAAGATAAGCTTTAAGCTTATACCTGGCTCCATGAATAAGTCGTTGGACTTGAAAACAGATCAAATATCAGTGAACACATTAGTAGAAGCAGCATTATTTTGTGGCTTCACACACTGTTGCCACACAACTGGGTCTTTTAACATGGATCGTAAAGTATCCTGAAGTGGGATATATTGTGCATAGCACTCCCTTCTATTCTCGTCTGTGCCAAGATAAATAGCCTGTGGGTGCACATATGAAAAGTTCTTTTGGAAGAACATCTTTCTTCTGTGCCCAGTGGAAAGGTGAGAGCTGCACAGCGAATGCAAATCTGCTTCTCCCAAAATACTCAAAACACTGTCAATATCAGTCTCAGACAAGTTTGTTTTAGCTCCCATTAACTTTTTGAATTCCTTCTTAGTGTACCGATGACACGTATCATTCAAACTGTCAATTTCTTCAACAATAATCTGTATTGTTGATGATGGAATGAGGCATTTAGCCTGCAGACGCATGTAAAAAAGGCATAGATTTTTTTGATACAGGGCTCTCATTTCAGTGTCATCTGGCATGTCGTCAGATGAACTTGCTACATGACTTTCATCTAAATCCCTTTGCACCTCAGCGGAATCCTGAGTAGACTGCGATTGTGTAGGGCCAGGGGTTACAAACAACTCTGTTTGATTCATATGCAACCGTGCGATATGGCTAGTGAATGATGATTTTACTTTATAGGTTTTGTCACAATTTGCAAATGGACATTTTACTGTCTCTTTTTTCAATATATGCAATTTCAGATGTGCAATGACATCCCTGAGATTAGTATATTGCTCCTGACAACTTGCGGCCTCGCATTTGAATGAACATCCTATATAATTTCTTTGTGAAGCAGAGATGGTCCTGTGGTCACGGTACATATGTGTTTTCAAAGCAGTATACTTCAGAAACTGATGTTTGCAGTCAGCCACACCACAAGGGAATTGCTTGTTTGCTTCATGTCTATGAAGTAACTGATGGTCAACATAACGTTTAAGCGATTTGAATGACAGGCCACAGGACTTACATTTACATGTATGACCAGGCATTTTTCAGAAGTTAAGTATTCCCTCAAATCTCATGTTCCATCTAACAATTCCAGGAAGTTCTGTGTGTGTGCATGTGTATGGATATGACAACAAGTAAGGTATTGGTGTTTAGCAAACTTGTGTATACATGTGGACTAACCTGTCCTAAATCTGCAGATAGGCTAAATGTTGCAACTGATGAAGCGGAACTTCAATCCAAACTGTTGAGACAAATAAGTGTAAGTGAAGCACAAATAAACTTCAAAAAAGGTTATTTCTAGTGCCGTCAGGCAATTAAAAAAATGTATCTAATTAATCGCATTTTAACCGCATAACCATTTTAGGCCTGATATTTTATATTCTATAATCATATTTCAAATTGCATGTGTCCGGATGGCAGAATTCAGTACTGTATCTACAAAACCTTCTGTTGTATTTTTGTTCAATAAACAATGTGGACTAGGCCAACAGTGACTTTCATGAAGAATGGGGAAAAAAAGTATTGAAATTGACCCAGTTTTAGCGTTTTTATCAAACATTTTGTCTGCCCAACACAATCACCACGCACGTGCATATTTTAATCAATGGTTCATAACGTGCGTGTGTAATCGAAATGATCGTCACAACAGGTGCAGGGCACCAGGGGGCTCACCAGGGGGCGCTGAGAGTCACACACAGCTAGTGGCAGGCACTGATATATGCTTGCTACTACTAGCCGAATGAAAATGTATCTGTTTCACCTAACACTATTGCTCCGTGATTATAGCCACCCATCTCTAAAGCCACCACCCATCTCTAAAGCCACAACCACATTACCATATTTGTAATAATGTAAATCATTGTGTCGTTGTACACATATTGTGTTTATAACGTTAGTAGCTAACATAGCTTAGCTTGGTAGCTATTGTGCTAACAAAATATCCCGACATCCGGCTCGCTGGCCGGCATGAACGGCCGACCCAAAATGGTTCTCTCCTCTCTGTACACCCCGTCCCCACGGGTACCCTGCCGGGGGGCCATGGACGCGACAACGGCGACAATGGTGGCAGCCTGTAGGGCATAGATATCTATAATAGAATATAGATGTCTATGCTGTAGGGTGCTCGAGCCCGTAAAGGCTAGTGGTTCACGATAGCTATGAGCTAACAACGGCCGCCGCTGTTGTCGCGTCCACAAGCTCCTCCGCAGGACACCCGCGAGGACGGGGGCACACAAAGAGGAGAGAACCATAGGCTAACGTCAGTGTAGTTGTCCTGACTGTAGGCAGCAGGGACGGCAGAGCTATATAGGCTAACTGTGATGCACCTAGTGGGCCACCATTGAACTAGTACTATGACCCGGACGCGTGAATATTAAAGGCAACCAACTTGTGTTCAGCTTTTCGTTCAGCGTTTCTCTGATTGGCCACACGGCCAATCAATCAATCCACTAGCACACGCCCTCGCGCAAAGAGAGACGCGGCAAAAGCGCTGGTCGAACCAGCGGTGTTCTGTTGTGTGACTGTACTCTACAGCGGTGTTCTGTTGTGTGACTGTACTAAACACTTCCACCACATGACCGACATTTGACATACAGTACACCTCCTATCTATGTTGGGATTATGTTTGGTCATGACAAAACAATAAAAATCGCTACTGTTAGTAAGCTGCCACCACCCACTTCAATGACAGAGCTCTCATATTTGCGAATGCATAAACTATATCTTAAATTATGGCGATGTGTCTAATATGGCTGTCGTGTAGTCATTGATAAGCGACAGCCATATTAGACACATAGCCATAATTTAAGATATAGTTTATGCATTCGCAAAATATGAGAGCGCTTGTCATTGAAGGGCTTCCTACAACGGAGGAACGGCCGCTGCTGCTGCTGGAGCTGAACCGAGTCAAGCCGCGGGCGGCACACGGAAGCCGGGGAAAAACAACCGCGTCGCCCCGCTGGCTCTTCAACAAGCAGCCTCCACAGCTCCAGTTAACCTAATTTATACCGTAATGAATCATTAAAAAATATACTGTTAACTGGAATATGTTGTTTCTTTACACATATGTTGGATTATGTAATTGGGTTTTCATGACAAAACAATAGAAATCGCTACTTTACATCAGGGTGAACGCTGAACCGAGTCAAGCCGCGGGCGGCGCACGCAAGCCGGAGAAAAAACAACCGCGTCGCCCCGCTGGCTCTTCAACAAGCAGCCTCCACAGCTCCAGTTAACCTAATTTATACCGTAATGAATCATTAAAAAATATACTGTTAACTGGAATATGTTGTTTCTTTACACATATGTTGGATTATGTAATTGGGTTTTCATGACAAAACAATAGAAATCGCTACTTTACATCAGGGTGAACGCTGAACCGAGTCAAGCCGCGGGCGGCGCACGCAAGCCGGAGAAAAAACAACCGCGTCGCCCCGCTGGCTCTTCAACAAGCAGCCTCCACAGCTCCAGTTAACCTAATTTATACCGTAATGAATCATTAAAAAATATACTGTTAACTGGAATATGTTGTTTCTTTACACATATGTTGGATTATGTAATTGGGTTTTCATGACAAAACAATAGAAATCGCTACTTTACATCAGGGTGAACGCTGAACCGAGTCAAGCCGCGGGCGGCGCACGCAAGCCGGAGAAAAAACAACCGCGTCGCCCCGCTGGCTCTTCAACAAGCAGCCTCCACAGCTCCAGTTAACCTAATTTATACCGTAATGAATCATTAAAAAATATACCGTTAACTGGAATATGTTGTTTCTTTACACATATGTTGGATTATGTAATTGGGTTGTCATGACAAAACAATAAAAATTGCTACTTTACATCAGGGTGAACGCTGTTACACTGCCACCACCCACTTCAATGACAGAGCTCTCATATTTGCGAATGCATAAACTATATCTTAAATTATGGCTATGTGTCTAATATGGCTGTCGCGAAGTCATTGATAAGCGACAGCCATATTAGACACATAGCCACAATTTAAGATATAGTTTATGCATTCGCAAAATATGAGAGCTCTGTCATTGAAGGGCTTCGTTCTACAACGGAGCACGGTCGCTGCTGCTGGAGCTGGACCGAGTAGAGCCGGCGGCGGTGCACGGAAGCCGGGGACTAACCACCGCATCGCCCCGCTGACGTTAAAAACGCGAAATAACGTTACTGATGTACAGTGACACCCAGAGTTTCTAGTTACAGTAGTGACGCGTGAATCGAGATAGTCCTAACACTAGTCTGTAACAGTGTTTATTATTAAGAGTCAGATAGTCCTAACAGTGTTTATAGTCCTAACACAGTGTTTATTAGTAATAGTCAGATAGTCAGTGTTTATTATTTCATAACTGTATGGGCTTTGTTTATACATGTACAGTGACGAGTGAATCTAACTTTGGTTGTTAAAAACGCGAAACATAATAATCAGTCAGCAGCGCTCCACTGCTACCGCAGCCCAACACAAGTGCGTTGGAACAGCAGCCCAACACTACACAAGTTGGTTGCCCGTGCTGCCGCGCTGCCGCACTTGCTCTTTGGATTTCATTTGGGACGTGGGACGGCTGCGCTTGCCTGCGCGTGGGGGCGCGGCCAATCAGAGAAAAGCCGAACACAAGTTGGTTGCCTTTAATATTCACGCGACCCGGACGGGCAAGGCATTTCCTGAAGTGACGTCACGGCCGTGCTAGCTTTTAGATTCGGCTCATTAATATGCACCTGGCTATAGTGACGTCGGCGTTTGATAAGCTTTTTTGATTCGCACGTGCATGTTATTCGTGCGTGGACCTTTTTAACTCTTTCAGAGTGATTTCCGGTGTCAACTGGAAAAAAATAAATAATGAAATTATATACCAATGATGTAAACTACCCATAATTGATCAGTAGGGTTTAACCTGGAGGTTGGGCTTTAATCATCTTTAGGATAGAGGGGGGTATCATGCATCCCCCGGAAATATACTTCTAACCAGTGTTTCTAGATTTGAAAAAAATTATAGGCTTATGTTAACAAGTTGTCAGAGTGTCCCATGTATCATTTATATGCAAATTAAGGACATGATTATCAAAAAACCGCAAACAAATCTGTTTAATATATCTCAGCCAATATTGCAGATAACTGAACCAATTTGGACAAGTCAATCAGGGCAAGCTTATTTGACGCATATCTCGCCTAGAAAGGCTTTCGAAATAGTGAAATGCCATTTGATGGTAGAAATTCGTTTGTTTTCACTCATAAGATGGCGGCGGTCATAAGATGGCGGCGGTCTCGTAACAATAACCTGCAAACCATCCACGTAGTACATACATGTACATAGGCGCCGCTATACTATAGGTGGCAGTGAGATCCTGCTGTAACAACCTCTGTGGAAATATTATCACATTTAAAAAAAGATAAAATCTCCTAAGTTTTAACCTTAACCTAAACAAACGTATTGCTGAAAATATACACTCTATGACTGCTGTCATATACTGCAGAGAACTCTTTCATGGCAAATAAGTAATCTGGTCTTTCCAAAGACATGCGGGACACGTGTGCACGAATACACCTTAAATGATTTTCGAATATAATGCAAAGTTTTGTTCATATTGATTCTACCAAGTGTATACTTTTTATTTCTGAATTTCCCATTCTTAATTCTTACATGTGTGCATGAACACATTCATTGCTTTAGCTGCTTTGCACGAACAAACATGTACGCTAGCATATTGTTACGGTAAAATACGTGGAAATGTACATTTTAAGACAAGACGACAGTCGCAGATTTCTATTATATAATGACTATTTGAAAACAATGACTTAATATAAATGTCTTACTGGGTCGGGTCTTGCTGCTGTTCCTGTCTTTCAGGGCGGAAAAAGTAATTTTTTTTGTGTAATGACGATTTATATAAGAACCTCCCATGCGCAGAACAGCTTGCATAGGTATCTGTGTCTTTTGCCGGTAGCTAAATGACAATGTAATTATAATGTGATTGATTGATTGATTGATTGATTGATTGATTGATTGATTTAAAAGTTTATTAACAGATTGCAGAATGGGTACAGTGCAGTACAGCTCAATACATACAATTGTTAAGGGGATGCAGACCAGAGAAAGACTTCCCCCATTTTCAATTCATCATATGTACACGACTTACAGATAGACAGTACTGCTACATCTATACATTTATGACATACCAGATTTGCAAATACAGTACTGTTTGTGATACAAAAAGTGTCCAGAAAAAGAGTGTATATACATTTGACGTCGAAACTGTATACATTGGAGGAGGTTGGGTAGGTGGGGTGGGGTTGGGTGGGGTGGGGGGGGGGGGCTGTACATTGGAGGTGGGGGGGGTTGGGCAGGGGGGGGGGGGGGACAACTGGGTTAGGAAATGTTTCAACTCATTCAGAACGCAGCGGCCCGCCTGATCTCAAACCTACCGAAGTCGGCCCATGTCACCCCACTTCTTAGGGACCTGCACTGGCTCCCCATTGCTGCACGAATCCACTTCAAGGCCCTCGACCTAGCATACCGTGCGGCAAAGGGAACCGCTCCCGCCTACCTCCGGTCAATGGTTTCTAACTACACACCCTCAAGACCCCTACGCTCTGCATCTTCTGGCCGCCTCAGACCTACTCCTATCCAAGCTCCGGGAGGGTCATCAAAGAGAAGTCGCCTATTCTCAGTCCTTGCCCCACAATGGTGGAATGAACTATACCCACCCCAGTTAGGACAGCCGAAACACGTCCAATCTTTCGCCGTCAACTAAAGACGCACTTCTTCAACCATTATCTGAATTAAAAAGAAAAATCTAACCCTAACTAACCGTACTGTCATGCACTTGTCCTAATAAACTAACCAGCACTCAACACTTTGATGAACATTGTTGCTCAGCTTGTGCCCTTCCTGATGGCTTGTCGTACCGAACATGTAAGTCGCTTTGGATAAAAGCGTCAGCTAAATGACTAAATGTAAATGTAAATGTAAATTTGTAGGGGCCATGTTTCGAATTGCAGTATCCCGTATAGGTGTTCTTTGAGGGTGTTTTTGAAAGTGGGTAGTGATTCACATTCCTTTACAGCTTTGGGTAGGGCGTTCCACATTGATGTGGCATAATTGCGAAACGTGTTTAGTTCATTGTTTGAGCCGAATCTGGGTTTAACATGATTTGTTGAGCTTCCTCTAGTGGTTGTGGTATTCACTGACCTTTGGGAAGTATTTTGACATGTACATGGGTACCTTAGTCGTATAGTGTATCTTGTAGACCAGGCCCATTGCAAGTTGCTGTACTCTGTCGTCTACTCTAAGCCATCCTAGGTTGTCAAAGTGGGCAGGGGTGAGGTGGGTTCTGGGGGTAAGGTCAAGTAGTAGTCTGACCAGTTTGTTTTGTGATGTTTGTAATTTAGATTTAAGCGCCTATGAGGTGCTTTGGTACCATGAGATGCACGCATAGTCGTAGTATATTGAATGAGGGCTCCTGCCAGAGTCTTCAGGGTATTCTTGTTTCTTGAGAGGAGATCCGGTACAAGAATCTAGTTTGTTGGTTGACTTTTTTTATTACATTGGATGCCATTTTGTCACAGGAAAGATTTGCCTCTAGGATGGAACCCAGGTAGGTAATTTCGTCTTTCCTTGTGACAATATTGTCACCCATGCACTGCAACTGAGAAGCCGTCGGTCTTGCTGAGTTTGTTATTTGAACCGAAGAGAATGGACTCTGTTTTGCCCATGTGTAATGATAGTTTGTTATCAGCGAGCCATATGCAGATTTTGCCTATATAGTTCCGAGCTGAGGGTTTTTTCAACCTGCAACTTGTTCTTGTCAGAGACCAGCATGGCTGAGTCGTCCGCAAACAGGAACAAGTTGCAGTCACAGGCTGACGACATGTCATTTGCATAAATTAGGAAGAGTAGCGGTCCTAGTATGCTTCCTTGTGGAACACCACAGCTCACTGTGAGGGGGGGGGATAGAGTATACCGTTTACCTCTACCATCTGTTCTCTCCCCTCCAGGTAGGATTGCATCCAGCTCACTGATAAGCTATCAAAATCAATTGCTTTTAGCTTGTCAATCAGAATGGAGTGATTGACAGTATCGAAGGCCTTTTGTAGGTCCAGCATGACCATGCCGCAGTATTTGCCCGCGTCCACCTCTTGTTTGATGTGGTCGTTCAAATAGAGGAGGCATGTGTCAGGGAGCAGCTAGATATATAGCTTAGCACAAGGGCTGGAAGCAGTAGGGAGCAGCTAGCTATATAGCTTAGCACAAGGGCTGGAAGCAGTATAGGGACCAGCTAGCCTGCTTAGCACAAGGGCTGGAAGCAGTAGGGAGCAGCTAGCTATAGCTTAGCACAAGGGCTGGAAGCAGTATAGGGACCAGCTAGCATATAGCTTAGCATAAGGGCTGGAAGCAGTAGGGAGCAGCTAGCTATAGCTTAGCACAAGGGCTGGAAGCAGTATAGGGACCAGCTAGCTATAGCTTAGCACAAGGGCTGGAAGCAGTAGGGAGCAGCTAGCTATAGCTTAGCACAAGGGCTGGAAGCAGTATAGGGACCAGCTAGCCTATAGCTTAGCACAAGGGCTGGAAGCAGTAGGGAGCAGCTAGCTATAGCTTAGCACAAGGGCTGGAAGCAGTATAGGGACCAGCTAGCCTATAGCTTAGCATAAGGGCTGGAAGCAGTAGGGAGCAGCTAGCTATAGCTTAGCACAAGGGCTGGAAGCAGTATAGGGACCAGCTAGCTATAGCTTAGCACAAGGGCTGGAAGCAGTATAGGGACCAGCTAGCCTGCTTAGCACAAGGGCTGGAAGCAGTAGGGAGCAGCTAGCTATAGCTTAGCACAAGGGCTGGAAGCAGTATAGGGACCAGCTAGCCTATAGCTTAGCATAAGGGCTGGAAGCAGTAGGGAGCAGCTAGCTATAGCTTAGCACAAGGGCTGGAAGCAGTATAGGGACCAGCTAGCCTATAGCTTAGCACAAGGGCTGGAAGCAGTAGGGAGCAGCTAGCTATAGCTTAGCACAAGGGCTGGAAGCAGTATAGGGACCAGCTAGCTATAGCTTAGCACAAGGGCTGGAAGCAGTATAGGGACCAGCTAGCCTATAGCTTAGCATAAGGGCTGGAAGCAGTAGGGAGCAGCTAGCTATAGCTTAGCACAAGGGCTGGAAGCAGTATAGGGACCAGCTAGCCTGCTTAGCACAAGGGCTGGAAGCAGTAGGGAGCAGCTAGCTATAGCTTAGCACAAGGGCTGGAAGCAGTATAGGGACCAGCTAGCCTATAGCTTAGCATAAGGGCTGGAAGCAGCTCAGTAGCTAACATAACAACTGTGGTTAAGGCCTTTATTAACCAGCAGCTCAGTAGCTAACATAACAACACTGTGGTTACGGCATTTAACCAGCAGCTCAGTAGCTAACATAACAACACTGTAGTTAAGGCCTTTATCCAGCAGCTCAGTAGCTAACATAACAACTGTGGTTAAGGCCTTTAACCAGCAGCTCAGTAGCTAACATAACAACTGTGGTTAAGGCCTTTATTAACCAGCAGCTCAGTAGCTAACATAACAACTGTGGTTAAGGCCTTTAACCAGCAGCTCATAGCTAACATAACAACACTGTGGTTAAGGCCTTTAACCAGCAGCTCAGTAGCTAACATAACAACACTGTGGTTAAGGCCTTTAACCAGCAGCTCAGTAGCTAACATAACAACACTGTAGTTAAGGCCTTTAACCAGCAGCTCAGTAGCTAACATAACAACTGCGGTTAAGGCCTTTAACCAGCAGCTCAGTAGCTAACATAACAACACTGTGGTTAAGGCCTTTAACCAGCAGCTCAGTAGCTAACATAACAACACTGTGGTTAAGGCCTTTAACCAGCAGCTCAGTAGCTAACATAACAACACTGTGGTTAAGGCCTTTAACCAGCAGCTCAGTAGCTAACATAACAACACTGTAGTTAAGGCCTTTAACCGCAGCTCAGTAGCTATAACAACACTGTGGTTAAGGCCTTTAACCAGCAGCTCAGTAGCTAACATAACAACACTGTAGTTAAGGCCTTTAACCGCAGCTCAGTAGCTAACATAACAACACTGTAGTTAAGGCCTTTAACCAGCAGCTCAGTAGCTAACATAACAACACTGTAGTTAAGGCCTTTAACCGCAGCTCAGTAGCTAACATAACAACACTGTAGTTAAGGCCTTTAACCAGCAGCTCAGTAGCTAACATAACAACACTGTAGTTAAGGCCTTTAACCAGCAGCTCAGTAGCTAACATAACAACACTGTGGTTAAGGCCTTTAACCAGCAGCTCAGTAGCTAACATAACAACACTGTAGTTAAGGCCTTTAACCGCAGCTCAGTAGCTAACATAACAACACTGTAGTTAAGGCCTTTAACCAGCAGCTCAGTAGCTAACATAACAACTGCGGTTAAGGCCTTTAACCAGCAGCTCAGTAGCTAACATAACAACACTGTAGTTAAGGCCTTTAACCGCAGCTCAGTAGCTATAACAACACTGTGGTTAAGGCCTTTAACCAGCAGCTCAGTAGCTAACATAACAACACTGTAGTTAAGGCCTTTAACCGCAGCTCAGTAGCTAACATAACAACACTGTAGTTAAGGCCTTTAACCAGCAGCTCAGTAGCTAACATAACAGCACTGTAGTTAAGGCCTTTAACCGCAGCTCAGTAGCTAACATAACAACACTGTAGTTAAGGCCTTTAACCAGCAGCTCAGTAGCTAACATAACAACACTGTAGTTAAGGCCTTTAACCAGCAGCTCAGTAGCTAACATAACAACACTGTGGTTAAGGCCTTTAACCAGCAGCTCAGTAGCTAACATAACAACACTGTAGTTAAGGCCTTTAACCGCAGCTCAGTAGCTAACATAACAACACTGTAGTTAAGGCCTTTAACCAGCAGCTCAGTAGCTAACATAACAACTGCGGTTAAGGCCTTTAACCAGCAGCTCAGTAGCTAACATAACAACACTGTGGTTAAGGCCTTTAACCAGCAGCTCAGTAGCTAACATAACAACACTGTGGTTAAGGCCTTTAACCAGCAGCTCAGTAGCTAACATAACAACACTGTGGTTAAGGCCTTTAACCAGCAGCTCAGTAGCTAACATAACAACACTGTAGTTAAGGCCTTTAACCGCAGCTCAGTAGCTAACATAACAACACTGTAGTTAAGGCCTTTAACCAGCAGCTCAGTAGCTAACATAACAACACTGTAGTTAAGGCCTTTAACCAGCAGCTCAGTAGCTAACATAACAACACTGTGGTTAAGGCCTTTAACCAGCAGCTCAGTAGCTAACATAACAACACTGTAGTTAAGGCCTTTAACCGCAGCTCAGTAGCTAACATAACAACACTGTAGTTAAGGCCTTTAACCAGCAGCTCAGTAGCTAACATAACAACTGCGGTTAAGGCCTTTAACCAGCAGCTCAGTAGCTAACATAACAACACTGTAGATAAGGCCTTTAACCGCAGCTCAGTAGCTATAACAACACTGTGGTTAAGGCCTTTAACCAGCAGCTCAGTAGCTAACATAACAACACTGTAGTTAAGGCCTTTAACCGCAGCTCAGTAGCTAACATAACAACACTGTAGTTAAGGCCTTTAACCAGCAGCTCAGTAGCTAACATAACAACACTGTAGTTAAGGCCTTTAACCGCAGCTCAGTAGCTAACATAACAACACTGTAGTTAAGGCCTTTAACCAGCAGCTCAGTAGCTAACATAACAACACTGTAGTTAAGGCCTTTAACCAGCAGCTCAGTAGCTAACATAACAACACTGTGGTTAAGGCCTTTAACCAGCAGCTCAGTAGCTAACATAACAACACTGTAGTTAAGGCCTTTAACCGCAGCTCAGTAGCTAACATAACAACACTGTAGTTAAGGCCTTTAACCAGCAGCTCAGTAGCTAACATAACAACTGCGGTTAAGGCCGTTAACCAGCAGCTCAGTAGCTAACATAACAACACTGTGGTTAAGGCCTTTAACCAGCAGCTCAGTAGCTAACATAACAACACTGTGGTTAAGGCCTTTAACCAGCAGCTCAGTAGCTAACATAACAACACTGTGGTTAAGGCCTTTAACCAGCAGCTCAGTAGCTAACATAACAACACTGTAGTTAAGGCCTTTAACCGCAGCTCAGTAGCTATAACAACACTGTGGTAAGGCCTTTAACCAGCAGCTCAGTAGCTAACATAACAACACTGTAGTTAAGGCCTTTAACCGCAGCTCAGTAGCTAACATAACAACACTGTAGTTAAGGCCTTTAACCAGCAGCTCAGTAGCTAACATAACAACACTGTAGTTAAGGCCTTTAACCGCAGCTCAGTAGCTAACATAACAACACTGTAGTTAAGGCCTTTAACCAGCAGCTCAGTAGCTAACATAACAACACTGTAGTTAAGGCCTTTAACCAGCAGCTCAGTAGCTAACATAACAACACTGTGGTTAAGGCCTTTAACCAGCAGCTCAGTAGCTAACATAACAACACTGTAGTTAAGGCCTTTAACCGCAGCTCAGTAGCTAACATAACAACACTGTAGTTAAGGCCTTTAACCGCAGCTCAGTAGCTAACATAACAACACTGTAGTTAAGGCCTTTAACCAGCAGCTCAGTAGCTAACATAACAACACTGTAGTTAAGGCCTTTAACCGCAGCTCAGTAGCTAACATAACAACACTGTAGTTAAGGCCTTTAACCAGCAGCTCAGTAGCTAACATAACAACACTGTAGTTAAGGCCTTTAACCAGCAGCTCAGTAGCTAACATAACAACACTGTGGTTAAGGCCTTTAACCAGCAGCTCAGTAGCTAACATAACAACACTGTAGTTAAGGCCTTTAACCAGCAGCTCAGTAGCTAACATAACAACTGCGGTTAAGGCCTTTAACCAGCAGCTCAGTAGCTAACATAACAACACTGTGGTTAAGGCCTTTAACCAGCAGCTCAGTAGCTAACATAACAACACTGTGGTTAAGGCCTTTAACCAGCAGCTCAGTAGCTAACATAACAACACTGTGGTTAAGGCCTTTAACCAGCAGCTCAGTAGCTAACATAACAACACTGTAGTTAAGGCCTTTAACCGCAGCTCAGTAGCTAACATAACAACACTGTAGTTAAGGCCTTTAACCAGCAGCTCAGTAGCTAACATAACAACACTGTAGTTAAGGCCTTTAACCAGCAGCTCAGTAGCTAACATAACAACACTGTGGTTAAGGCCTTTAACCAGCAGCTCAGTAGCTAACATAACAACACTGTAGTTAAGGCCTTTAACCGCAGCTCAGTAGCTAACATAACAACACTGTAGTTAAGGCCTTTAACCAGCAGCTCAGTAGCTAACATAACAACTGCGGTTAAGGCCTTTAACCAGCAGCTCAGTAGCTAACATAACAACACTGTAGTTAAGGCCTTTAACCGCAGCTCAGTAGCTATAACAACACTGTGGTTAAGGCCTTTAACCAGCAGCTCAGTAGCTAACATAACAACACTGTAGTTAAGGCCTTTAACCGCAGCTCAGTAGCTAACATAACAACACTGTAGTTAAGGCCTTTAACCAGCAGCTCAGTAGCTAACATAACAACACTGTAGTTAAGGCCTTTAACCGCAGCTCAGTAGCTAACATAACAACACTGTAGTTAAGGCCTTTAACCAGCAGCTCAGTAGCTAACATAACAACACTGTAGTTAAGGCCTTTAACCAGCAGCTCAGTAGCTAACATAACAACACTGTGGTTAAGGCCTTTAACCAGCAGCTCAGTAGCTAACATAACAACACTGTAGTTAAGGCCTTTAACCGCAGCTCAGTAGCTAACATAACAACACTGTAGTTAAGGCCTTTAACCAGCAGCTCAGTAGCTAACATAACAACTGCGGTTAAGGCCGTTAACCAGCAGCTCAGTAGCTAACATAACAACACTGTGGTTAAGGCCTTTAACCAGCAGCTCAGTAGCTAACATAACAACACTGTGGTTAAGGCCTTTAACCAGCAGCTCAGTAGCTAACATAACAACACTGTGGTTAAGGCCTTTAACCAGCAGCTCAGTAGCTAACATAACAACACTGTAGTTAAGGCCTTTAACCGCAGCTCAGTAGCTATAACAACACTGTGGTAAGGCCTTTAACCAGCAGCTCAGTAGCTAACATAACAACACTGTAGTTAAGGCCTTTAACCGCAGCTCAGTAGCTAACATAACAACACTGTAGTTAAGGCCTTTAACCAGCAGCTCAGTAGCTAACATAACAACACTGTAGTTAAGGCCTTTAACCGCAGCTCAGTAGCTAACATAACAACACTGTAGTTAAGGCCTTTAACCAGCAGCTCAGTAGCTAACATAACAACACTGTAGTTAAGGCCTTTAACCAGCAGCTCAGTAGCTAACATAACAACACTGTGGTTAAGGCCTTTAACCAGCAGCTCAGTAGCTAACATAACAACACTGTAGTTAAGGCCTTTAACCGCAGCTCAGTAGCTAACATAACAACACTGTAGTTAAGGCCTTTAACCGCAGCTCAGTAGCTAACATAACAACACTGTAGTTAAGGTCTTTAACCAGCAGCTCAGTAGCTAACATAACAACACTGTAGTTAAGGCCTTTAACCGCAGCTCAGTAGCTAACATAACAACACTGTAGTTAAGGCCTTTAACCAGCAGCTCAGTAGCTAACATAACAACACTGTAGTTAAGGCCTTTAACCAGCAGCTCAGTAGCTAACATAACAACACTGTGGTTAAGGCCTTTAACCAGCAGCTCAGTAGCTAACATAACAACACTGTAGTTAAGGCCTTTAACCGCAGCTCAGTAGCTAACATAACAACACTGTAGTTAAGGCCTTTAACCAGCAGCTCAGTAGCTAACATAACAACAGCGGTTAAGGCCTTTAACCAGCAGCTCAGTAGCTAACATAACAACACTGTGGTTAAGGCCTTTAACCAGCAGCTCAGTAGCTAACATAACAACACTGTGGTTAAGGCCTTTAACCAGCAGCTCAGTAGCTAACATAACAACACTGTGGTTAAGGCCTTTAACCAGCAGCTCAGTAGCTAACATAACAACACTGTAGTTAAGGCCTTTAACCGCAGCTCAGTAGCTAACATAACAACACTGTAGTTAAGGCCTTTAACCAG
This sequence comes from Notolepis coatsorum, assembly GCF_963971535.1. NCBI lineage: Eukaryota > Metazoa > Chordata > Actinopteri > Aulopiformes > Paralepididae > Notolepis > Notolepis coatsorum. Next base: position 89,044,100 of record NC_140166.1, read on the forward strand.
CAGCTCAGTAGCTAACATAACAACACTGTAGTTAAGGCCTTTAACCAGCAGCTCAGTAGCTAACATAACAACACTGTGGTTAAGGCCTTTAACCAGCAGCTCAGTAGCTAACATAACAACACTGTAGTTAAGGCCTTTAACCGCAGCTCAGTAGCTAACATAACAACACTGTAGTTAAGGCCTTTAACCAGCAGCTCAGTAGCTAACATAACAACTGCGGTTAAGGCCTTTAACCAGCAGCTCAGTAGCTAACATAACAACACTGTGGTTAAGGCCTTTAACCAGCAGCTCAGTAGCTAACATAACAACACTGTGGTTAAGGCCTTTAACCAGCAGCTCAGTAGCTAACATAACAACACTGTGGTTAAGGCCTTTAACCAGCAGCTCAGTAGCTAACATAACAACACTGTAGTTAAGGCCTTTAACCGCAGCTCAGTAGCTAACATAACAACACTGTAGTTAAGGCCTTTAACCAGCAGCTCAGTAGCTAACATAACAACACTGTGGTTAAGGCCTTTAACCAGCAGCTCAGTAGCTAACATAACAACACTGTAGTTAAGGCCTTTAACCGCAGCTCAGTAGCTAACATAACAACACTGTAGTTAAGGCCTTTAACCAGCAGCTCAGTAGCTAACATAACAACTGCGGTTAAGGCCTTTAACCAGCAGCTCAGTAGCTAACATAACAACACTGTAGTTAAGGCCTTTAACCGCAGCTCAGTAGCTATAACAACACTGTGGTTAAGGCCTTTAACCAGCAGCTCAGTAGCTAACATAACAACACTGTAGTTAAGGCCTTTAACCGCAGCTCAGTAGCTAACATAACAACACTGTAGTTAAGGCCTTTAACCAGCAGCTCAGTAGCTAACATAACAACACTGTAGTTAAGGCCTTTAACCAGCAGCTCAGTAGCTAACATAACAACTGCGGTTAAGGCCTTTAACCAGCAGCTCAGTAGCTAACATAACAACACTGTAGTTAAGGCCTTTAACCGCAGCTCAGTAGCTATAACAACACTGTGGTTAAGGCCTTTAACCAGCAGCTCAGTAGCTAACATAACAACACTGTAGTTAAGGCCTTTAACCGCAGCTCAGTAGCTAACATAACAACACTGTAGTTAAGGCCTTTAACCAGCAGCTCAGTAGCTAACATAACAACACTGTAGTTAAGGCCTTTAACCGCAGCTCAGTAGCTAACATAACAACACTGTAGTTAAGGCCTTTAACCAGCAGCTCAGTAGCTAACATAACAACACTGTGGTTAAGGCCTTTAACCAGCAGCTCAGTAGCTAACATAACAACACTGTAGTTAAGGCCTTTAACCGCAGCTCAGTAGCTAACATAACAACACTGTAGTTAAGGCCTTTAACCAGCAGCTCAGTAGCTAACATAACAACTGCGGTTAAGGCCGTTAACCAGCAGCTCAGTAGCTAACATAACAACACTGTGGTTAAGGCCTTTAACCAGCAGCTCAGTAGCTAACATAACAACACTGTGGTTAAGGCCTTTAACCAGCAGCTCAGTAGCTAACATAACAACACTGTGGTTAAGGCCTTTAACCAGCAGCTCAGTAGCTAACATAACAACACTGTAGTTAAGGCCTTTAACCGCAGCTCAGTAGCTATAACAACACTGTGGTAAGGCCTTTAACCAGCAGCTCAGTAGCTAACATAACAACACTGTAGTTAAGGCCTTTAACCGCAGCTCAGTAGCTAACATAACAACACTGTAGTTAAGGCCTTTAACCAGCAGCTCAGTAGCTAACATAACAACACTGTAGTTAAGGCCTTTAACCGCAGCTCAGTAGCTAACATAACAACACTGTAGTTAAGGCCTTTAACCAGCAGCTCAGTAGCTAACATAACAACACTGTAGTTAAGGCCTTTAACCAGCAGCTCAGTAGCTAACATAACAACACTGTGGTTAAGGCCTTTAACCAGCAGCTCAGTAGCTAACATAACAACACTGTAGTTAAGGCCTTTAACCGCAGCTCAGTAGCTAACATAACAACACTGTAGTTAAGGCCTTTAACCGCAGCTCAGTAGCTAACATAACAACACTGTAGTTAAGGCCTTTAACCAGCAGCTCAGTAGCTAACATAACAACACTGTAGTTAAGGCCTTTAACCGCAGCTCAGTAGCTAACATAACAACACTGTAGTTAAGGCCTTTAACCAGCAGCTCAGTAGCTAACATAACAACACTGTAGTTAAGGCCTTTAACCAGCAGCTCAGTAGCTAACATAACAACACTGTGGTTAAGGCCTTTAACCAGCAGCTCAGTAGCTAACATAACAACACTGTAGTTAAGGCCTTTAACCGCAGCTCAGTAGCTAACATAACAACACTGTAGTTAAGGCCTTTAACCAGCAGCTCAGTAGCTAACATAACAACTGCGGTTAAGGCCTTTAACCAGCAGCTCAGTAGCTAACATAACAACACTGTGGTTAAGGCCTTTAACCAGCAGCTCAGTAGCTAACATAACAACACTGTGGTTAAGGCCTTTAACCAGCAGCTCAGTAGCTAACATAACAACACTGTGGTTAAGGCCTTTAACCAGCAGCTCAGTAGCTAACATAACAACACTGTAGTTAAGGCCTTTAACCACAGCTCAGTAGCTAACATAACAACACTGTAGTTAAGGCCTTTAACCAGCAGCTCAGTAGCTAACATAACAACACTGTAGTTAAGGCCTTTAACCAGCAGCTCAGTAGCTAACATAACAACACTGTGGTTAAGGCCTTTAACCAGCAGCTCAGTAGCTAACATAACAACACTGTAGTTAAGGCCTTTAACCGCAGCTCAGTAGCTAACATAACAACACTGTAGTTAAGGCCTTTAACCAGCAGCTCAGTAGCTAACATAACAACTGCGGTTAAGGCCTTTAACCAGCAGCTCAGTAGCTAACATAACAACACTGTAGTTAAGGCCTTTAACCGCAGCTCAGTAGCTATAACAACACTGTGGTTAAGGCCTTTAACCAGCAGCTCAGTAGCTAACATAACAACACTGTAGTTAAGGCCTTTAACCGCAGCTCAGTAGCTAACATAACAACACTGTAGTTAAGGCCTTTAACCAGCAGCTCAGTAGCTAACATAACAACACTGTAGTTAAGGCCTTTAACCGCAGCTCAGTAGCTAACATAACAACACTGTAGTTAAGGCCTTTAACCAGCAGCTCAGTAGCTAACATAACAACTGCGGTTAAGGCCTTTAACCAGCAGCTCAGTAGCTAACATAACAACACTGTGGTTAAGGCCTTTAACCAGCAGCTCAGTAGCTAACATAACAACACTGTGGTTAAGGCCTTTAACCAGCAGCTCAGTAGCTAACATAACAACACTGTGGTTAAGGCCTTTAACCAGCAGCTCAGTAGCTAACATAACAACACTGTAGTTAAGGCCTTTAACCGCAGCTCAGTAGCTATAACAACACTGTGGTAAGGCCTTTAACCAGCAGCTCAGTAGCTAACATAAGAACACTGTAGTTAAGGCCTTTAACCGCAGCTCAGTAGCTAACATAACAACACTGTAGTTAAGGCCTTTAACCAGCAGCTCAGTAGCTAACATAACAACACTGTAGTTAAGGCCTTTAACCAGCAGCTCAGTAGCTAACATAACAACTGTGGTTAAGGCCTTTAACCAGCAACTCAGTAGCTAACATAACAACTGTGGTTAAGGCCTTTAACCAGCAGCTCAGTAGCTAACATAACAACTGTGGTTAAGGCCTTTAACCAGCAGCTCAGTAGCTAACATAACAACACTGTGGTTAAGGCCTTTAACCAGCAGCTCAGTAGCTAACATAACAACACTGTGGTTAAGGCCTTTAACCAGCAGCTCAGTAGCTAACATAACAACACTGTAGTTAAGGCCTTTAACCAGCAGCTCAGTAGCTAACATAACAACTGTGGTTAAGGCCTTTAAATAGCTGCACTCATAGAAGCCTGTATGTTGATGTAGCCTCATAAAGCTAACATTATAGCTGCACTCATAGGATGTTGATGTAGCCTCATAAAGCTGCATATGCTGCACTCATAGGAGCGTGTTGATGTAGCCTCATAAAGCTAACAAGAGTATATGTAATACTGTGGTTATGGCCTCTATAGTTAGCAGCTCATAGCTAACATAATACTGTGGTTAAGGCCTGCAGCAGCTCAGTAGCTAACATAACAACACTGTAGTTAAGGCCTTTAACCAGCAGCTCAGTAGCTAACATAACAACTGTGGTTAAGGCCTTTAAATAGCTGCACTCATAGGAGCCTGCATGTTGATGTAGCCTCATAAAGCTAACATTATAGCTGCACTCATAGGATGTTGATGTAGCCTCATAAAGCTGCATATGCTGCACTCATAGGAGCGTGTTGATGTAGCCTCATAAAGCTAACAAGAGTATATGTAATACTGTGGTTATGGCCTCTATAGTTAGCAGCTCATAGCTAACATAATACTGTGGTTAAGGCCTGCAGCAGCTCAGTAGCTAACATAACAACACTGTAGTTAAGGCCTTTAACCAGCAGCTCAGTAGCTAACATAACAACTGTGGTAAAGGCCTTTAAATAGCTGCACTCATAGAAGCCTGCATGTTGATGTAGCCTCATAAAGCTAACATTATAGCTGCACTCATAGGATGTTGATGTAGCCTCATAAAGCTGCATATGCTGCACTCATAGGAGCGTGTTGATGTAGCCTCATAAAGCTAACAAGAGTATATGTAATACTGTGGTTATGGCCTCTATAGTTAGCAGCTCATAGCTAACATAATACTGTGGTTAAGGCCTGCAGCAGCTCAGTAGCTAACATAACAACACTGTAGTTAAGGCCTTTAACCAGCAGCTCAGTAGCTAACATAACAACTGTGGTTAAGGCCTTTAACCTGTGGTTAAGGCCTTTAACCGCAGCTCAGTACGCTAACATAACAATACTGGTTACTGATTTATTATTTACATTGAAAAGATACAGAGATAATTTGTTAAAGCTGGACCAGCACACTACACCTAGGTTAGTAAACCTAGGCCCCAGATTCAGATTCAGATTCAGATTCCTTTATTTAGCCATTTGTGTAAAACATAATTGTTGCAGCAATACAGTGTATGCATTTCCTTTCTTTTTTCACAGAAAACAACACCAACACAGACAAGAAACGAAACAGTGCAGTGGGGGATTAATCAATAAATACATTATATAAAGTGAAGAGTGCAGGGATCCAGTACGGACTAGTGCAGTGCAGTCAGTGTCATTGTGCCAGTGTCACTTGGGGGCAGAGGGGGGGGGGTACCGAGGGGGGGGGGGGGGGACCTGAGGCATTGATCAGCCTGGCGGCTGAGGGGAAGAAGCTCAGTCTGTGTCGAGCTTTCACAGCCTTTGGGATCCTCAGCCTTCTCCCAGAGGGGAGCAGGGTGAAGAGGCTGTGACCCTCTGCTAAAGCTCCACTCCTGCACTAAAGTCGGGGATTCAGTTGGACTCAGATCTGCTGCGTTCCCCCCTACCTGGTGACAGTGTACATCTCATAAAGTAGGGATAATCCACCCTGCTACACAAACATCTCAAAACAAACTGGTCAGACTACTGCTTGACCTTACTTCTAGAACCCACCTCGCCCCTGCCCACGTGACAACCTAGGATGGCTTAGAGTAGACGACAGAGTACAGCAACTTGCAATGGGCCTGTCTACAAGATACATACACGACCAAGGTATATGTGTACAGGTCAAAATACTTCCCAAAGGTCAGTGAATACCACGACCACAACACCATGGGAGCTCCACAAATCATGTTAAACCCAGATTCGGCTCAAACAGGGACTAAACACGTTTTGCAATTATGCCACATCAATGTGGAACGCCCTACCCAAAGATGTAAAGGAATGTGAATCACTACCCACTTTCAAAACACTCTCAAAGAACACCTACGGGAGACTGCAATTCGAAACTGGCCCCTGTAAATGTCCTAACCCAACCCCCTCCAATGTACAGTAAAGTACCAAACATGGTTTTGTCAATATTCCAATGTACAGTTGTGCTTGTGCAGTTGTACAGTGTGCCCCCCCCCACCCCTCCTACCCCCCCCCCCCCACCTATAATGTACGGTTCTACGTCAAATATATACTCTCTTTTCTAGACTCTTTTTGTATCACAAACAGTAGGCCTACTGTATTTGCAAATCTGGTATGTCATAAATGTATAGAAGTGTCTATCTGTATGTCACATGTCATGTTATGATGAATTGAAAATGGGGGTCCCTGATGTAAACAAGACGAACGTCTTTCTCTGGTCTGCATGCCCTTAACAATTGTATGTATTGAGCTGTACTGTATTGTACCCATTCTGCAATCTGTTAACAAAGTTTTCAATCAATCAATCAAAACCGTGGTCAGTCTATGCGGAGAAACAAGGATAGCATGGTTGCCAGATCGGATTAACAATATCCGAACCGCCCATTGTTATCAAAGGTTTGTCAGATTAAGGCTGACTCTCAAATCTGGCAACACTGATGCGTTGCATTGTGGGGGATCCCGGTTTGAAATTTGAATTGAACCGCGCTACAGACAGAGCCTGCACGTCGTGAGCAACGGAATTGCATCTTCTCCTCAGGTAATTGTGCAACACATATCTTTTATTATTTATAAGTAATGCGTGCCGCTGATATAAATGAGTGCTGTTTAGTCTGTGTTTTCAGTGACTACTGTAACGTTATTAGCTCGATATTATTAAACTGGCGGGATCTGTAAAATACCGGAGCTGCTAACTGGCTAACGGTATGACTAGCTAACGTTGTATACTGTACCCGGAGCTGCTAACGTTATGACTATGACAGCTAACTTTTGGTACCTACTGTACCAGGAGCTGCTAACTGGCTAACGTTATGAGAGCTAACGTTGGGGTACATATATACTGTACCCGGAGCTGCTAACGTTATGACTATGAGAGCTAACTTTTGGTACCTACTGTAACAGGAGCTGCTAACTGGCTAACGTTATGAGAGCTAACGTTGGGGTACATACTGTACCCGGAGCTGCTAACGTTATGACTATGAGAGATAACTTTTGGTACCTATACTGTACCAGGAGCTGCTAACGTTATGAGAGCTAACGTTGGGGTACATACTGTACCCGGAGCTGCTAACTGGCTATCATTCAGGTGGGGCTTATAGTGTGAAAAGTATGCTAACCCTACTGTCATGCACTAATAAACTAACCTACACTGTAACACGCAACACTTTGATGAATATTGTTACTCAGCTGATAGAGTTGTAATAAAATATATAATTTCATTGTTGCAAATATACTGTTACAGTGCTGGATCTCATCAATGAGATGAACGCAGAAGACGGCTCAAGAACAACTACTTCAAGTGGTCGTAAGTGATGTATACATTTTTTTTATTGTGTGTGTGACTGACTGTATATATAATATATACTTTTTAATCTGGGACATCATTTTCAAAGAGTCATCCTGTAATGCCTTCTCTCTCTCTCTCCCAAGACGGTCAAGATCTACCAAGTCTTCAAGATCTTCAAGTGGTCATGCTTGTAAGTGATGTATACAATGTTTTATTGTGTGTGTGACTGTGTATATATATACTTTTCAATCTGGGACTTTCATTTCAACAGCTGGAAAGGGTCATCCTGTGTTGATGGATGCTACTGTATATTGTATGTAGATGTGCATGACATGGACTAAATTAGAGGTCCTAGATATGCAAAATAATATTGAGAATCACTGGCCTTAGACTATCTACTAACGTATTCTCGCTCTCTCTCTAGGTTCATGGCCACTAATGACTTCAGACCTTCAGAAGGACAGTATGCTGGATGAGGAAGGTCTTGGCCATGCTGCAATGGCTCCTAGAAGACAAGAACGGAGAGGTGCTGGACCTGGCTGTCAAATGGTTTGTAATGCTACAGTATATTATGTAGATGTGCATGACATGGACTAAATTAGAGGTCCTAGATATGCAAAATAATATTGAGAATCACTGGCCTTAGACTATCTACTAACGTATTCTCGCTCTCTCTCTAGGTTCATGGCCACTAATGACTTCAGACCTTCAGAAGGACAGTATGCTGGATGAGGAAGGTCTTGGCCATGCTGCGATGGCTCCTAGAAGACAAGAACGGAGAGGTGCTGGACCTGGCTGTCAAATGGTTTGTAATGCTACAGTATATTATGTAGATGTGCATGACATGGACTAAATTAGAGGTCCTAGATATGCAAAATAATATTGAGAATCACTGGCCTTAGACTATCTACTAACGTATTCTCGCTCTCTCTCTAGGTTCATGGCCACTAATGACTTCAGACCTTCAGAAGGACAGTATGCTGGATGAGGAAGGTCTTGGCCATGCTGCAATGGCTCCTAGAAGACAAGAACGGAGAGGTGCTGGACCTGGCTGTCAAATGGTTTGTAATGCTACAGTATATTATGTAGATGTGCATGACATGGACTAAATTAGAGGTCCTAGATATGCAAAATAATATTGAGAATCACTGGCCTTAGACTATCTACTAACGTATTCTCGCTCTCTCTCTAGGTTCATGGCCACTAATGACTTCAGACCTTCAGAAGGACAGTATGCTGGATGAGGAAGGTCTTGGCCATGCTGCGATGGCTCCTAGAAGACAAGAACGGAGAGGTGCTGGACCTGGCTGTCAAATGGTTTGTAATGCTACAGTATATTATGTAGATGTGCATGACATGGACTAAATTAGAGGTCCTAGATATGCAAAATAATATTGAGAATCACTGGCCTTAGACTATCTACTAACGTATTCTCGCTCTCTCTCTAGGTTCATGGCCACTAATGACTTCAGACCTTCAGAAGGACAGTATGCTGGATGAGGAAGGTCTTGGCCATGCTGCGATGGCTCCTAGAAGACAAGAACGGAGAGGTGCTGGACCTGGCTGTCAAATGGTTTGTAATGCTACAGTATATTATGTAGATGTGCATGACATGGACTAAATTAGAGGTCCTAGATATGCAAAATAATATTGAGAATCACTGGCCTTAGACTATCTACTAACGTATTCTCGCTCTCTCTCTAGGTTCATGGCCACTAATGACTTCAGACCTTCAGAAGGACAGTATGCTGGATGAGGAAGGTCTTGGCCATGCTGCGATGGCTCCTAGAAGACAAGAACGGAGAGGTGCTGGACCTGGCTGTCAAATGGTTTGTAATGCTACAGTATATTATGTAGATGTGCATGACATGGACTAAATTAGAGGTCCTAGATATGCAAAATAATATTGAGAATCACTGGCCTTAGACTATCTACTAACGTATTCTCGCTCTCTCTCTAGGTTCATGGCCACTAATGACTTCAGACCTTCAGAAGGACAGTATGCTGGATGAGGAAGGTCTTGGCCATGCTGCGATGGCTCCTAGAGGACAAGAACGGAGGTGCAGGACCTGGCTGTCAAATGGTTTGTAATGCTACAGTATAAATTATTGTATTACATCACGCTCACCATCAATGACTCCACCATCACCCCTCCCCCCTTGTCCGCAACCTCTGTGTCATCCTCGACCCCACCCTCTCATTTGACCCCATGTCCGCTCCATTGTCAAAACTTCATATTTTCACCTCCGCAACATTGCCAAAATCCGTCACTGCCTCTACCCCCTGCTGCTGAATCCCTCATACACGCCTTCATCTTTTCCCTCCTGGACTACTGTAACTCCCTCCTCACTGGCATCACCTCCCGCTCCCTTCATAAACTGCAGATGGTCCAAAACTCAGTTGCCCGCCTCCTCACTAACACCCGGTCCCGCGAACACATCACTCCTGTCCTCCACTCCCTCCACTGGCTCCCGATCAAGGAACGCATTAACTTCAAAACACTACTCCTCACCTTCAAAGCCATCCATAGCCTGGCCTCACCCTGGTCTTAAACTTTTTACACCAAGAGAACGGTGGGGAGAGAATATATACATATGATGGGGAGAGAATATATACATACAGTGGGGAGGAGACTGTACATTAGGAGGGGGTGGGTGGGTGGGAGAGAAATATACATATAATAGACAGTCTCCTCCCCACCGTATGTATATATTCTCTCCCCACCATATGTATATTTCTCTCCCACCCACCCACCCCCTCCTAATGTACAGTCTCCTCCCCACCGTATGTATATATTCTCTCCCCACCATATGTATATATTCTCTCCCCACCATATGTATATTTCTCTCCCACCCCCTCCTAATGTACAGTCTTCTCCCCACCGTATGTATATATTCTCTCCCCACCATATGTATATTTCTCTCCCACCCACCCACCCCCTCCTAATGTACAGTCTCCTCCCCACCGTATGTATATATTCTCTCCCCACCATATGTATATATTCTCTCCCCACCATATGTATATTTCTCTCCCACCCCCTCGTAATGTACAGTCTCCTCCCCACCGTATGTATATATTCTCTCCCACCCCCTCCTAATGTACAGTCTCCTCCCCACCGTATGTATATTCTCTCCCCACCATATGTATATTTCTCTCCCACCCCCTCCTAATATACAGTCTCCTCCCCACCGTATGTATATATTCTCTCCCCACCGTATGTATATTTCTCTCCCACCCACCCCCTCCTAATGTACAGTCTCCTCCCCACCGTATGTATATATTTTCTCCCACCCCCTCCTAATGTACAGTCTCCTCCCCACCGTATGTATATATTCTCTCCCCACCGTATGTATATTTCTCTCCCACCCACCCCCTCCTAATGTACAGTCTCCTCCCCACCGTAATGCCGTATGTATATTCTCTCCCCAACGTATGTATATATACCGCCATCTTTCTCCCGGGTTGGTGTGATCACATGACTGACAAAGCCGTGCAGTGATGGGCCAGAAGTCAATTCGATTGCATCCAGGCTCGATTGCTTATCCTGTCTGGGTAGCCCGGATGATGGTTTTTTACATCGAATTTTATACACCGCAATTATGCATCGAATGCATCAATCAATCAAGACCCGCGTCGCAGGCACTGCATTCCGTTCTCAGAATGGATTTGAGAGAGATCATCAGCAGGCTATATATGATATTCAGACTCTAGATCTATTTGCAGAGCCAGATGAGATGAGGCAACCTGTGCGATTGGCTCTTGACAACTAATTTTTACACGTACTGTATAGGCTACAGACAGTATGTGTGTATGCGCGCACTGCGGGAGGTGGCCAGAAGCGCGCAACTAGCCAACTACTATTATTACTACTATATTAATACAGTTTTATCCATGGCAAAGCGCTCCAGCGCTTGAATACGGCCGGGGGATCCGCTCTATACAATGCAGACCCACGGCTCTCGTATTATAATGAGCCCGCGAGGCGTGTTATTATTAGAGTTAATAATATTGTATATTGTTTCCACTGCCTTTTTATTCTATTTTTACTTCTCCACTGTACTATAACTATGTCTTCTACTACCTGTACCTCCCCTGCCCCCGGCCCTCCCCATGCTGCTGAATTTATATTATTTTATGAATACAACGTTTAATGTTCGCTAACGTAGAGAAACGTCAGACGTAATTCGAGATACGTCAGACGTACTTCGAGATACTTCCGTACTTTCCGCCAATCAGCGCATTGCCCTGTCACAGGAGTAATAGTCCTGTGGCAGGGCGGAAGTTCCAATCTGGACCGAGGCTCCGAGTCTGCAGCTGGACCCTATTGGATCTCGCTGTACAGCGTTATTGAGATCAATATTGAATTTTTTCGCCATGGCATTCAAAATTCATATATACACCCATGGCCGCCTAGTTATAGTTGAAAGTGGGGGTGCAAGATTCTTTTTTATTCTTTTTTTTTTTATTTTATTTTTTTTACATTTAATGAACACCTGTATGTGCAATTTCCTGCAATATAGAGCCTTCAATCTTGACCAAAATAAAGCTGCTCTTTTCACTATAAAACTCAGTTTATATTGCAGTATGATAGCTATAATAATAATAACTTCACTGCGAGGGCTCTTTTAGCTAACGCTAGCTAGGCACGTATGATAGCCAATTACTATTATAATAATAATAATAATAACTTACCCATCCTCCCAAAGCCCCTCCGGCCCCGTTCACATCCGCAGCGGCAGTACCAACAACAACAACAATTAATTGACGCTATCAATAGCCCCAGTGAGCGCGGCGGCTGGCTGAATGAATGAATGAAAACTTTATTTAACAGATTGCAGAATGGGTACAATACAGTACGGCTCAATACACACAATTGTTAAGGTGATGCAGACCAGAGAAAGACGTTTGTCTTGTTTACATCAGGGTCCATACTAGCCCCTTTCGTGACTGTGCTGCACCGAGTGAATCCACAGTCACTTGCTCCTCAATGGGAAACCAACCTAGATTTACCCTGAAGGACTGGTTCTGGCCGAACCGTTCGTTATACAAGTATCACAGAGACATTACAAATGTGCTCACAGTTGCACAAGGGTTTCGGACAGAGATACGGGATGGTGCGCAGCAGTGGAGGCTGCTGACCAAATTTTTAGGTGAAGCACAAATTATTATATTATATTATATATTAAATAATATTTTTAAAACATCCCCCACTGTGTGTCAGTGGTCAGTGGACACAGATGAAAACATATTAACATTAGGTGACAGCGGACCTGACCAGATGAAAACATATTAGGTGACAGCGCACCTGACCAGATGAAATCATATTAGGTGACAGCGCACCTGACCAGATGAAATCATATTAGGTGACAGCGCACCTGACCAGATGAAATCATATTAGGTGACAGCGCACCTGATCAGATCAAAACATTTTAGGTGACAGCGCACCTGACCAGATCAAAACATATTAGGTGAAGGTGACAAGGAAGCCACAGACTCATACCCCCCCGACACTCAACTAACCGCCTCGGACAGTCCTTCATACCAGTGGCCATCAGGCTCCACAACAGTGGGCAGGGACTGCTGCCAGACATCGACCTAGAACTAATAGGAACCCAAGTAGGACAATAACACTACCTTATGCATACTGCACCTTATGTGGATACTGTGATACTGTGAATAATGAATAATGTATATTTCAGTTAGTTAGATAGTAAATTATATTGACCTATTTGTTTACACTGCTTGTGTTGTTTTCACTACCTGTACCCCCCCCTTCCCCCATGCTGCTATGATGCCTGAATTTCCCCAAGGGGATCAATAAAAGAATATCTTATCTTATCTTAAAAGGAAAGATGAAATTACCTACCTGGGTTCCATCCTATAGAGGCAAATCTTTCCTGTGACAAAATGGGATCCAATGTAATAAAACTAAGTCAACCAACGAACTAGATTCCTGTACCGGATCTCCTCTCTGGTAAACAAGAATACCTTGAAGACTCTAACAGGAGCACTCATTCAAGGGTACTACGACTATGCTTGCACCTCATGGTACCAAAGCACCTCAAAGGCACTAAAAACAAGATTACAAACATCACAAAACAAACTGGTCAGACTACTGCTTGACCTTACTCCTAAAACCCACCTCACCCCTGTCCACTTTGACAACCTAGGATGGCTTAGAGTAGACGACAGAGTACAGCAACTTGCAATGGGCCTGGTCTACAAGATACACTACACCACTAAGATACCCATGTGCATGTCGAAATACTTCCCAAAGGTCAGTGAATACCACGACCACAACACCAGAGGGAGTTCCACAAATCATGTTCAACCCAGATAAAATAATAATAAAAAAAAAAAAAAAAAAAAAAAAAAATTTTAATAAAAGAAAATAGTCATAACTTAGAAATTAGATTGCATAGGTCTATGAATCGATATCGCGATTCTGTTTCGATTAATTGCCCAGCCCTACAGTGTGTACAGTAAGTTAGCTTGGTGATTATCATTGTGATGTAGGCTAAGCTGCCTAGCTACTGTTAGCATACAAGCACTGTAGCCTACTTACTTTTTCATCCACAAAGTTTTTTCTGATCCAGATGCATAAATCCACTTCTTCATGTTGCTCAGTTGCTGGTTTATACTTCGGTCCTAATGTTGGCGCAAAGTTTAATTTAGCCTGACTTGTTATAGCTGTACAGCTTACTAACTACTAAACAACAACTTTCTCATAGTCTCAACTTTCACATAGTCAAAATGGGTCCAGCTGCATGTGAGGAGGATAGGTTTAGCTCGGGCCAATCTCAAGTTTCTCAAGTTTCTTTATTAGTTGTCATACAGAAGTACAGAATACTTTTATACAAAATGCTTCTTTATGTTACATTTTGTATAAAAGTATTCTGTACTTCTGTATGACAACTAATAAAGAAACTTGAGAAACTTGAGATTGGCCCGAGCTAAACCTATCCTCCTCACATGCAGCTGGACCCATTTTGACTTTGCAATGCAGAAATCTCTGATTGGATTTGCAAGGCTGCCAATCATATTCAACCTCCGTGTATTGGATGTCAAGGGCTGTCAATCAATCAACCCTCCATTCAATGGCAAGAGTTTAACTGCACAGACCGTTCTTAGATGAAGTTAATAGCCTATTTTGATTCGCTGTTATTTATTATTTATTTAACAATGGGTCACACCTGTGAAGTTTTCTTCACGAATAATTACTGCAGGCAATACTGCAGTGCAGGCCTGCTCAGAACTGTCAATTTTGGCCATTTTTGAAGAAAAAAAAATTCACTGGCATTTTTTTTACAGAGGAAAACATTTATAATAAAAAAAAAAGAATTAAAAAAAAATATATATATATATATTTTTTTTTTTTTTTTTTTTTTTAATATATATGTATATGTAAATTAATAATAATTATGAATTATGAGTGAATTTGTGTTTCACGTGTTGTCATAGAGAAACCTCCACTGGTGCGCAGGCGCTGTGATCACCCAACGGCGGAAATAATGCCGCTTTGAGCAGTTTATAAAAAAATATTAAAAATATTTATTAGCAACGCCGAGCTTTCAAACCATCCCGTATCTCTGTCCGAACATATACAGAAATAAATACAGTAAAAACATACATGACATCATGACATTTATGGCATAGGGACATACATGACATACAGGTATATACTGTAGTACTGTTACATTTGTGACATATACGATATGCAGATAATATACAGTACTGTTACCCAGAGATCCTAACAGAAAATATTATATATATATGATGGGGATGAGACTGTACATTAGGAGGAGGGGGGGGGGGGGTGGACATTTACGGTGGCCAGTTTCGAATTGCAGTCTCCCGTAGGTGCTCTTTAAGAGCGGTTTTGAATGTGGGCAGGGGTAAAGTGGGTTTTAGGAGTGAGGTTAAGCAGTAGTCTGACCAGTTTGTTTTGTGATGTTTGTAATCTTGTTTTTAGTGCCTTTGAGGTGCTTTGGTACCATGAGGTGCAGGCATAGTCGTAGTACCCTTGAATGAGTACTGAGAGTACCCATGATTTTTGCCATTTTGTTATCGTGAAATTGGTATTAAATTTAATTCTGATTGGCATTAAAAAGTCTTAAAGCCTTAAATCTGACTGGGCTAAACCCTGGTTATTTTCAGCCCAATTTATTCATTTCACTGCAAACCATCTGATCAATATATCACCAATACTACATAAAGCATTTACTGACGATCACGTAATTATAAACGCCGCCCCCCCCCCCCTTTCCTCCGTGCATGATGACGCATAACGTATACGATCATATACAGTTGAATTTTTTAATATAGCGTGTCTAGGGAATAAACGGCAATCGATGCATTTAGGTCTATAACTCACATTCTAGGAATTACTACAGAAAATGATAAAACATACTTATATTCTAGAAGGTATTTTTGTATTTTTGTATGAATGAAAAAGTATAACGTTCCTACATCCTGAACAATAGATAATCGATGTTGAATGCAGGCATTAAAGTGTTCCGTCTCAAGACGGATTTCCGTCAATTTGATTGGGGAGATCCGTCAATTTGATTCGCAGTCTAACGGAATTGACTACCTGGTATAATATGATTTGTAGATGCATACAGATTGAAACAAAATTGAGCCAATCAGAGGCGCCAAATATCATGAAAAGGGAATTTTTTCTACCGAGGCGGCGCCAAGCAGTCATCACTCAGGGACTCGAGTGGTTGCAGCTGGAGGCTATTGGGCGAGTGACATTTGCGAGGTCTGTCCGCCACATGGCAGGGTAACAAAATAGTTGTGTCCCCTGCTGTGGTTGTGAGTATAGTATACGTTTATTAGCTTAACTCCGTAGCAACATCACACAGGTGTATCTGTAGACAGTCTCCTCCCCACCGTATATATCTTTTTTCCTACCACCCACCCCCTCCTAATGTACAGTCCCGGACTTTCCAGTGAATCATAGTGTCCTTTTTTTTCATTTTCCCAGATGCACCATGCACCAAGGATCCAGCTGATTACTGCCAATCTGGAGGATTGTTCCTTATCTGCTCTTCACTTGTGCCACTGATTCATTGACCTTTTGTGGTGTGGTATGTTTTGATTTTTACTTAGTAATACACTGTATAGTTGGGATTCTGAATTAAACAGTATAATGTTCACATATATTATGGAGCCCCCAGGGGTCGGGAGAATATTGTGGAAAACAATATAAAACTGAAATGGTAAAGCTAAAAAACTGTAGACCTGACCACAACCCCCTCGGTTCAACAGCACAATATGTTGCTTTCTCCGCTTTTAAAAGTTGAAATCATCTGATGACATTGAAGGGATAGTTCAGAATTGTGGACATAAAGTTTAATTTACTACTTGGCCATTATGTTATGTTCAATGGACTGCACTTATATAGCAATAGCGCTTTTATCCAAAGCGCGTATGGCCTCTCATTCACCTATTCACACACATTCACACACCAATGGTGGCAGCTGCCATGCATATTGATCCATAAATAGTGTTTAGATTGTATTTCTATAGGTTTTTAACTTTACATACTGTATTTAAACATTATATTTGAACAAACACTGCAAGCTAAAGTTTTAAATCATTTGAATCTGTTTTATACAGCACACTTGCTTCCAAAATAAAGCAGTTTTACAATCCTGATCGTTTGTTAACACTTGAAGCTTTTTGTTTCTAACAATCTGTACAATAAAAGTGTTTCTCTGCTGAACTTTGAGTTCTGTCACTTAATTGAAGGAGTTTGATTGTAATAATTATGGGAAAACCTGTAAAATAACAGTGTTTCACTGCTGAACTTTAAGTTCTGTCACTTTATTGAAGGAGTTTGATTGTAATAATTGAGGAAAAACCTGTGAAATAACAGTGTTTCACTGCTGAACTTTAAGTTCTGTCACTTAATTGAAGGAGTTTGATTGTAATAATTATGGGAAAACCTGTAAAATAACAGTGTTTCACTGCTGAACTTTAAGTTCTGTCACTTTATTGAAGGAGTTTGATTGTAATAATTGAGGAAAAACCTGTGAAATAACAGTGTTTCACTGCTGAACTTTAAGTTCTGTCACTTTATTGAAGGAGTTTGATCGTAATAATTATGGGAAAACCTGTAAAATAACAGTGTTTCACTGCTGAACTTTAAGTTCTGTCACTTAATTGAAGGAGTTTGATTGTAATAATTGAGGAAAAACCTGTGAAATAACAGTGTTTCACTGCTGAACTTTAAGTTCTGTCACTTTATTGAAGGAGTTTGATCGTAATAATTTAGGAAAAACCTGTGAAATAACAGTCTTTCACTGCTGAACTTTGAGTTCTGTCACTTAATTGAAGGAGTTTGATTGTAATAATTATGGGAAAACCTGTAAAATAACAGTGTTTCACTGCTGAACTTTAAGTTCTGTCACTTAATTGAAGGAGTTTGATTGTAATAATTGAGGAAAAACCTGTGAAATAACAGTGTTTCACTGCTGAACTTTAAGTTCTGTCACTTTATTGAAGGAGTTTGATCGTAATAATTTAGGAAAAACCTGTGAAATAACAGTCTTTCACTGCTGAACTTTGAGTTCTGTCACTTAATTGAAGGAGTTTGATTGTAATAATTATGGGAAAACCTGTAAAATAACAGTGTTTCACTGCTGAACTTTAAGTTCTGTCACTTTATTGAAGGAGTTTGATCGTAATAATTGAGGAAAAACCTGTGAAATAACAGTGTTTCACTGCTGAACTTTGAGTTCTGTCACTTAATTGAAGGAGTTTGATTGTAATAATTATGGGAAAACATGTAAAATAACAGTGTTTCACTGCTGAACTTTGAGTTCTGTCACTTAATTGAAGGAGTTTGATTGTAATAATTATGGGAAAGCATGTAGAATAACAGTGTTTCACTGCTGAACTTTGAGTTTTGTCACTTAATTGAAGGAGTTTGATTGTAATAATTCTGGGAAAACATGTAAAATAACAGTGTTTCACTGCTGAACTTTGAGTTCTGTCACTTAATTGAAGGAGTTTGATTGTAATAATTCTGGGAAAACATGTAAAATAACAGTGTTTCACTGCTGAACTTTAAGTTCTGTCACTTTATTGAAGGAGTTTGATCATAATAATTTAGGAAAAACCTGTGAAATAACAGTGTTTCACTGCTGAACTTTAAGTTCTGTCACTTTATTGAAGGAGTTTGATCGTAATAATTTAGGAAAGACCTGTGAAATAACAGTGTTTCACTGCTGAACTTTGAGTTATGTCACTTAATTGAAGGAGTTTCATCGTAAATGTAGGGAAAACTTGTGAAATAACAGTGTTTCACTGCTGAACTTTAAGTTCTGTCACTTTATTGAAGGTGTTTGATCATAATAATGTAGGAAAAAACCTGTAAAATAACAGTGTTTCACTGCTGAACCTAACCTGTCAATTAACAGTGATTCTCTGTTCTCGGGTTCTCAAATAATAAACAGAATTATCTGTAAATTTATTGCTTTTCCACTTTATTTTAATTAGGGTATTTCAATGTAAATTCTACAGAATATCTCTGGCACCAAGCTGCCGGACTTCTACCGTTTTTTTACCGATTTTTTTCTTACAGTGTAGATGATATCCAAATTTTTTCTCGCGATATGGTGCAACACCAACTGCATGTTCGGGAGGTGCTAGACCGTCTCCTCAAGCATCAACTATTCGTTAAGGCTGAGAAGTGTGTGTTTCACACTGATACCGTTTCCTTCCTGGGCTTTGTGTTGACGAAGGGTGATCTACGCATGGATTCGGCCAAGGTGAGTGCAGTCTTGGACTGGCCATGGCCTTCGTCGCTCAAGGGGTTACAACGGTTTTTGGGCTTTGCACATTTTTACAAGCGCTTTATTCGCAACTTTAGCGCCTTAGCCAATCCGTTAACAGCTCTCACTAAGGCCTCTCTCCCTGGCTTTGAATGGTCGCCTAGGGCAGAGTCGGCCTTCTGCGATCTCAAGCGTCGGTTTACATCCGCTCCTGTATTGATCCGCCACGATGCAGAGGTTCCGTTCATTGTGGAGGTGGATGCCTCTGACATCGCTGTGGGGGGGGGGTGCTCTCTCAGAGGTGCTTAAA
This sequence comes from Notolepis coatsorum, assembly GCF_963971535.1. Classification (NCBI taxonomy): domain Eukaryota; kingdom Metazoa; phylum Chordata; class Actinopteri; order Aulopiformes; family Paralepididae; genus Notolepis; species Notolepis coatsorum. The sequence goes on from NC_140166.1 coordinate 89,063,523, forward strand.
GGATGGGAAAGTGCACCCGTGTGCTTTTTTTTCTTGCCGTCTGTCATCAGCCGAGCGCAACTACGATGTGGGTAATCGGGAGTTGTTGGCTATCAAATTGGCACTGGAGGAAAGGAGACATTGGTTGGAGGGGGCGGCACATCCTTTCATTGTTTGGACCGATCATAAGAACTTGGCTTACATCCAAGGGGCTAAACGCCTTAACGCTCGCCAGGCCAGATGGGCGTTATTCTTCACACGATTTCGATTTACCATCTCCTATAGACCCGGGTCCAAGAATATCAAACCCGACGCGTTATCGTGCCAGTTTGATCTTCCTGGCCGGGAGGAGCAGCCCCATCCCATTATTCCACCGGCCTTTATTTTGGCACCCGTGTCTTGGGGCATAGATAAGGTGAAGGGAGCCCGGTCCTGGTGGGGGCCCTCCGGGGGGTGGTATGTGCCCAAGGCGGCACGCTCACGTTTGCTGCAGTGGGCACATGCCTCTTCCCTCATCAGCCACCCTGGGGCCACCAGGACCATGGAATTTATCCGTAGGAGGTTCTGGTGGCCGACAGTGGAGGGGGATACGCGTTCCTTTGTGGCGGCCTGCCCGATGTAGCAGTAAGACCTCTCGCCGTGCACCGGCAGGTCTCCTCCGGCCACTTCCTATTCCTAAACGGCCCTGGTCGCACATATCCCTGGACTTTATTTCTGGCCTCCCCCTTTCGGACGGGTTCACCGCCATTTTGGTGGTGGTGGAGCGGTTCTCGAAGGCGGCTCATTTTGTTCCTCTCCCCAAGCTTCCATCGGCCCGGGAGACTGCTGATCTGGTGATACAGCATGTCTTTCGGGTCCACGGGCTTCCGGTGGATATCGTGTCGGACCGGGGTCCTCAGTTCGCTTCCAGGTTCTGGAAGGTGTTTGCCGCCGGTCTCTGCGCCTCCGTCAGCCTTTCGTCTGGGTTTCATCCGCAGTCGAACGGGCAGACAGAGCGCGTCAACCAGGACCTGGAGGGGGTCTTGAGATGTTACGTTGCTGGTTGCCCGGCAACGTGGAGTAGGAGGTTGGCATGGGCTGAGTACGTGCATAATACCCTCCTCTCCTCCTCTACCGGTATGTCTCCCTTTCAGTGTCAGTATGGTTTTCAACCTCCTTTGTTTCCCGAGCAGGAGCAGGAGGCGGAGGTGCCCTCGGCCCAGGCACATGTGGCTCGCTGCCGCAGGACGTGGAAGCGGGTCCGGGCGGCGCTGCAGAAGGTTTCGGTTAGTACCCAGCGGCAGGCTAACCGCAAGCGTCGTCCGGCTCCGGTTTACCGTCCTGGGCAGCGGGTTTGGCTTTCCACCCGGGATCTCCCTCTCCGGGTGGAATCCAGGAAGCTGGCTCCTCGCTTTATAGGACCCTTTAAGGTGGTACGTCGGGTGAATCCTGTGGCTTACAGGCTACGGCTTCCGAGTTCTATGAGGGTTCATCCGACGTTTCATGTGTCCCTGTTGAAGCCGTTCCTCTCATCGCCCTTGGCCCCGCCACTGCCTAAGGTTCCTCCGCCTCGGTATATGGGTGGTCAGCCCATTTACACGGTGCAGAGGATACTGGGTTGTAGGCGGAGGGGTAGGGGGTTTCAGTTCTTGGTGGATTGGCAGGGGTACGGGATAGAAGAGCGTTCTTGGGTGCCTCAAAGGGATATTTTAGATCCCAGCCTGATCGATGATTTCCGGTGGCTGAATCCCGAGGCCCCCAGGTGAACGTCTGGTGCCGTTCGTCGGGGGAGGGTACTGTTACGATTCTGGTTCTTGACTACGGTCGGGAACCTCCCACCTTCTCTGTCATCTGTCACTTGTTCACTGTCACTTGTTTTCCCTGTCATTTAGTGCTGTCAATTAGGGGTTGGCTCTGATTGGCTGTCACAGGGGTGTGTGTGGAATGTTGGTATTTGGTGGCTATATAACATTCCTTTCCTCTGCTTGTCATTTGTCAGGTCTTCACTATAGGCGTTCGGAGATAACGCGGGCGGTTCCTGTTCTGGACCACCACTAAGCTCCATTATCTAATTCTCTTGTTCTCTTGCCTTGGCATAGTATCCTAGTATTACTCTTTGTGTTCTTTACTATTAAAGTCGAACCTGTTCAAGAGTATACCTTCTCAGTCTCTGTGATTGCCTACAACAATTGGAACTCACCTACCTCCATCCTGACAGGCTACAGTGTTTGTAAAAGCTTGTATGCTAACAGTAGCTAGCCAGCTTAGCCTACATCACAATGCTGATCACCAAGCTAACTTACTGTACACACTGTAGGGCTGGGCAATTAATCAAAACAGAATCGCGATATCGATTCATAGACCTATGCAATCTCATTTCTAAGTTATGACGATTTTTCTTTTATTAATTTTTTTTTTTTTTTTTTTTACTTTTTAAATTATTTTATCTGGGTTGAACATGATTTGTGGAACTCCCTCTGGTGTTGTGGTTGTGGTATTCACTGACCTTTGGGAAGTATTTCGACATGCACATGGGTATCTTAGTGGTGTAGTGTATCTTGTAGACCAGGCCCATTGCAAGTTGCTGTACTCTGTCGTCTACTCTAAGCCATCCTAGGTTGTCAAAGTGGGCAGGGGTGAGGTGGGTTTTAGGAGTAAGGTCAAGCAGTAGTCTGACCAGTTTGTTTTGTGATGTTTGTAATCTTGTTTTTAGTGCCTTTGACGTGCTTTGGTACCATGAGGTGTAAGCATAGTCGTAGTACCCTTGAATGAGTGCTCCTGTTAGAGTCTTCAAGGTATTCTTGTTTACCAGAGAGGAGATCCGGTACAGGAATCTAGTTTGTTGGTTGACTTAGTTTTATTACATTAGATCCCATTTTGTCACAGGAAAGATTTGCCTCTATAGGATGGAACCCAGGTAGGCAATTGCATCTTTCCTTTTAAGATAAGATAAGATATTCCTTTATTGATCCCCTTGGGGAAATTCAGGCATCATAGCAGCATGGGGGAAGGGGGGGGGGGGGGGGGTACAGGTAGTGAAAACAACACAAGCAGTGTAAACAAATAGGTCAATATAATTTACAATCTAACTAACTAAAATATATTTTCACAGTGTCACATAAGGTGCAGTATGCATAAGGTAGTGTTATAATTTACTATCTAACTAACTGAAATATACATTATTCATTATTCACAGTATCACAGTATCCACATAAGGTGCAGTATGCATAAGGTAGTGTTATTGTCCTACTTGGGTTCCTATTAGTTCTAGGTCAATGTCTGGCAGCAGTCCCTGCCCACTGTTGTGGAGCCTGATGGCCACTGGTATGAAGGACTGTCCAAGGCGGTTAGTTGAGTGTCGGGGGGGTATGAGTCTGTGGCTTCCTTGTCACCTTCACCTAATATGTTTTGATCTGGTCAGGTGCGCTGTCACCTAATATGTTTTGATCTGATCAGGTGCGCTGTCACCTAATATGTTTTGATCTGGTCAGGTGCGCTGTCACCTAATATGATTTCATCTGGTCAGGTGCGCTGTCACCTAATATGTTTTCATCTGGTCAGGTCCGCTGTCACCTAATGTTAATATGTTTTCCTCTGTGTCCACTGACCACTGACACACAGTGGGGGATGTTTTAAAAATATAATTTAATATATAATATAATAATTTCTGCTTCAGCTAAAAAATTTGTCAGCAGCCTCCACTGCAATGTACCGTCAAGCCAGAGTCCTAAAAGCTTCCCAGTCTTTACTTAGTAGGTTGGTTAGACCCTTTATCTGTAAATTCAATTTTGGATTGTGAGATCATTAAATATAATTTAGTCCATAATTAGAGCCGAAAAATTATGCACATTGTTTTTTATATATTAAGTATATGTTTATTTGATTTTATCCAGTTATATATAATGCTAAGCTCACTAGACAGAACCTGACTAAGCTCTGTACATGTGGCAGCCGGATAATAAATAGAGGAATCATGAGCATACATTGTCAAATTAGCTTTACTAATTGCAAACAGCATGTTGTGGGGTGGAGCGACAGCAACCACCTCCAACTCAACACCAACACATAAGACCAAGGAGCTGGTGGTGGACTTCCGGAGGGGCAAGAAGAGGCCCCCCCCGATTCCCATCACCATCCGAGGGGAGGAGGTGGAGGTGGTGGAGTCATATAAGTTCCTTGGGGTACACCTGAACAATAAACTGGACTGGTCGGACAACACAGAGGCCCTCTACAGGAAGGGACAGAGCAGGCTGTTCTTCCTGAGGAGACTCAGGTCATTCAATGATTGCAATAGACTGCTGCAGTCATTCTACCAGTCTGTAGTGGACAGCGTCCTCTTCTATGCTGTGGCATGCTGGGGGGGCTACATCAACTCGAGGGACACCGACAAACTCAACAAACTGAACAAGCTGGTGAGGAAGGCTAGCTCCGTGGTGGGAGTCGAGCTGGTCAGACTAGAGGTGATGAGAGGGTGATGATTAGGAAGCTGGCTGCTATCCTGGGCCCTCATTCATCAACGTGACTTACGCACAGATATGTGCTTAACCTGTGCGTACGACCATTTCTAAGCAAAGTGTGGGATTCATCAATTTCAACTTGAACTTGACTTCATGCTTATATTTACGCACAGCTCGGAGCATGCGTAGCTGACGCCCAGTGGTAGAATATGGGGACTGCAGACGGACGGCATAGATCAGTTGCATGCATTAGTTTCAACGCGGAAATAGGCTTGACTGACGTGTTCTGTATGACCCCCGTAATTCATTATAGTTCATTGTGAAATAGCGATATTAGTGTAATTATTGTCAAACCCTAAATAGCATGTGGAATAGGTCTTTCTCTCCGAATGAATGCAGGTTTATATATATAGCGTTATCGGGTGCACTGACTGCGCTCGCAGGAACTGTTTTCAGAGATAGCATCAGATAGGGATGAATGAATGAATGAGGGGCAGTCTAATTGCAGAGAGAACATAATATTAACTAGAGTCCACTACCCGAGACACCTCCTTCATTTGTACCGCAATTTGGGACCCAAATTGGAGCTATGAGCTTAAAAGCTTTTCCGTGCTTATTTGAGAAGGTCCAGCTGCAGAGCCGGAGAGACAGACAGCAGAGAGACAGACAGACAGATAGACACTGTTCCACAGTGTGTGCGTGTGACCACTAGTCTCCTAGTAGAGACCCCCCCCCCCCCCTCTGGACCACCTCCCAGTAGAGACCCCCCCCCCCCCTCTGGACCACCTCCTAGTAGAGACAAGTTTTCTGAAATGTATGTTTATATATACAAATGAGGCACTTCCCCATTAAATATGTGGACATTTATGGATGCAATAAGGCAAAATGAAGTAAAATGAACAACTAAATGTGTGTTATTGACGTTTTATTGTCACTAGTTTCATAGAAGACATGTTTAGGAAGCAAAATATAACAAAATCTCAAAATCAACAAAAAAAGTATATTTGCCTATTCACCTGCAGTGTCTCGCCTTAATCCTCATCTTCGTCTTCTTCCTAGAGAAGTCTCTACTAGGAGGTGGTCCAGAGGGGGGGGGGCTGAGTCTCTACTATTAGACTAGTAGTCACACACACGCACGCACACACACACACACACACACACACACACACACACACACACACACACACACACACACACACACACACACACACACACACACACACACACACACACACACACACACACACACACACACTGTGGAACAGTGTCTGTCTGTCTGTCTGTCTCTCTGCTGTCTGTCTCTCTGCTGTCTCTCTCAAAATAGTATAAGTGCTATCTTGGCCCTGAGAGTTGCTCTCCGGCTCTGCAGCTGGACCCTTCTCAAATCAGCACGAAAAAAGCTATAAGCTTATAAAACGATTTAATATGCTAAACTTCGTTTTAAATTCCTTAATTCACTTTTGTTTATTTCATAAATATTTTTCCCGACATAATGCTACCTGCCCCGACCAGATCCGTGACTCTGTTGGATACAGATGAATTATCTACTCAGAAAGCTTAAAAAACGATTTAATATGCTAAACTTTGTTTTTAAATTCTTTAATTCACTTTTGTTTATTTCATAAGGATTTTCCCGACATAATGCTACCTGCCCCGACCAGATCCGTGACTCTGTTGCGATACAGATGAATTATCTACTCAGAATAGTATTATAAAGTGGCTATCTTTTATGCTGTAGATCACTGCTGGTATGTGCGTGCAGAACCTTTATTTCAGCGGGGACTGTAGTATTTATTTGACGTTACTGTACAATATATGTGTATTAAAAGACGGAGCTGTCTTTTATTGTATTATAATAATTATTAATATTAAAAATAAATTAAGAAAGGCATTCTTATTCCAGCATGCATTAATGACACTAACGGGCAACAGCAAAACAGTGGTTAATGGTCTTTATTAGTGTTTGCGGTGTCCAGGCAGCAATGGTCTTTTAGGAAGTTAATAGATATAATATCCGACAGTGTACAACACCCACTTTTCCACATTTCATGGGGGTGGTCCATTACTGTATATGGTTAATCGGGGCGGTTCTGGTATGCAAATACGTGAAAGTGTGCACGAGCCTCGGCGCAGGGCCAAGGTGATATTTATCATGACAGGTGTGCGTAGAACCTGCGTACGCACGTGTGGTAAATCCCGTTTCTTTTGTGCGTGCACGCATTCTAAATTCTGTGCTTACGTGTGGAAATAGAACATTTTTGATGAATGAGGGCCCTGGAGAATTGTCGTATATTCTATACAATACCTAAGGTTATTCGCAGCACAAGGAGGTCGCTAACTGGAAGGAGGAAAAGGAGAGTGATGGAAACATGGTCTTCTTCCCTGACTTAGGCAGATGAGAAATAAACGTGCAGTCCAGACAAAAGGAACTATATTTCAACTCAACTGATTTATTTGCCAAAGGGCCAAGGGTGGATAAGGCATCAGTTGCACACAGGAATTATTCATCATAATACACGATTGTACAGAAGGTTCGATGAGGTTTATATAATCAAAATAGCCCAAAACACGGTGGCTTCTTCACATCAAGACAGTTCTGCACATAAAATATAGTAGTCATGTTTATGTATGAAACGAGAATGTACTAAGCCATACACATGGGCACAACCTGGTCTAAGGTAGGAATCTGTACATGTTACTCTAACCAACAATAATGAGTCCATGATTCTACTCACATGTATAACAGCACATTCTGGTGGGGTGGAGGCTCAGCCGGACCCCCCTGGGGACGGGTCGGTGGGCTGGCCTGCCAACTAACTGTACTGCTCCAATACTTATAGGTTTAAATGACCTCACTATTTTTAAACTGGTTGAACCAATCACATGTATCTAAAAACAGTTGGTCTTCTTTCAGTAAACAGAAGGGGGGGCCGCCGGTGGCCCCTGTCGGTGTCTTCCTTCAGTGAACAGGGGGGGGTCTGCTGGTGGCCCCCGTCGGTGTGGCCTCTTGATGAGTACAGAGGAGGGCGCTTTTGATGACCCCCCTCCTTGGCTGCTCAAGTCTCTAAATGAATCCAACACTTTAACATTCCTTCGTGTACCATTTTGATTTTCCAATGTACATGGTTTATGCAATGACCTACAGATCTCTCATATCATCCCAGTACAGTCATTGCTTCTAGGCTGATACCAGACATCATATAGGAGACCACACCAACCTTTATTTACCAGATAATATAACTGTGATAAATATACCAGGATTTATAACAAGAGTGAAATAACACTATTACTTTCATACTCGGGTGACATTCTAAATGGTATTCTTCTTTGTAAGTTACCTTCTACATTGATATGGTTAATGTAATAAGTTACATATTTTAATACCAGATTTCCTATATAAAGTATGCTGACTTGATACTTCCTTGGATGTGTCAGAATTATATTTAGCTTTCTGCTAGTTAGAGTGAGTCACCATTTCGTCTGTGGGGTGCGACTTATTTACATAGTCTTTGTTGTCCCCTGATTACATTAGTGTGGGGCTTTTTATGACCTGCAACTGTTCTCCTACATACCGTTTGGGTAAGCAGTCTTATCATAAGAGGGGGTTGGTTTGGAATATCTGTCTCTTCTACATTATGACTCTCTAATTATTCACACATATTAGTTATGAAATTCAATGTCAAATATCACCACAGAATCCCTCCCACCCCCTCTACGACGAGCTAGTCAAGATGAGAAGCACGTTCAGTCACAGACTCATACCCCCACGACACTCAACTAACCGCCTCGGCCAGTCCGTCATACCAGTGGCCATCAGGCTCCACAACAATGGGCAGGGACTGCTGCCAGACATCCAACTACAACTACTAGGAACCTAAAAAGGACAATAACACTATATTCACCTTATGTGATACTGTGAATACTGTATATTTCAGTTAGTTAATTATATTGACTTGTTATATTGTTTACACTACTTGTTTTTACAGCTGCTATGATGCCTGAATTTCCCCAAGGGGCTCAATAAAGGATCTTATCTTATCTTATGTCATTTGTAAAAATTGAGAATAAGAGGGGTCCCAGGCAACTCCATTGTGTACCCCGCAGTCCAGGGCCATACTGCTCGATAGAGCACCATTAAAATATACTCTCTGCGACCTGGCCGACAGGTAACTCCTAACCCATTGGATTGCAGAGGATTTAAAACAATAGCACACAAGTTTAGATGTTAAAATGTCATGGCCGATCACATCGAAGGTGGCCTAAAATCAAGTAATACAGTACCAACGAGCTTTGAGTTGTCCATAGAGGTGAGCCAACTATCAGACATTTGAGTCATGGCGGTACAGGTGGAATGACCAGGCCTATACGCAGAGAAATAAACTTGTATTTGCTCATACACAATTTTTTTCAACAATTTTCTCCGTACTGGCAGAATGCTGATATGCCTGCTATTGGGACCACAGAAAGTAGCTTTGTATCTTTAGGTAGCGGAATGATATTTCCCTCCTTCCACAATTTTGGACACACGCCACTAATCAAACATCTATTCAAAATATGACAGATTGGTTTAGAAACATATGCCGCAGATATTCTTAACAACTTGCTCTCAAGGAGGTCAGTACCAACAGGTCCGCCAACAGGTAGAGAGCTCAACAACATTTCAACCATTCCAGCATAAACCTGGTGGAATTCAAAAGAGCACATCTTATCATTCATGATGTGCTTTTTTATAAGCACATCCGAGTTAGAATTTTTTGTTAACAATCATTGATTTGTTGGCGTTATGTCATAACATCACGCCTTATTATTGTAAAATTGTCATCAAATATGAAGTGATTAAAATGTAATATGATCATGAGAGAAGTAGTTTGTGAATCTATTTTATATGCATCGCTTATCTATTGCATTTAAAACCTAAAAAAAAAAAAGTATATGAATCCGGACCTCTGTCTTGTGATCTACATTTACAACCGTTCGGTTTTTCTTCAGTCACACTGTAACACGTCCGAGATTGACCAGATGAACTGCGCCTATCTCAAGTTTACTACCAGGACGTGATCCGCCTGTAAAACACACCCTGTAAAGTGGTACATGGTGAGATGGACAGGTGAATTAAATCAATAGCATAATATTAACTGACTGAAACAGTTGTGGCCAGCCGAATTAGGGATAGAGGGGGGGGGGGGGAGAGAGGGAGAGAGATGACTGCATTAATCAGCGGGCCGCCCTCTGGGATCAGTGTGCAAGGAAGAACATTTGAATGAGAGGAACCCAGGGACAAAACCCGGCGGTGAGACAGAGAAGGAGACGAAGGCGAGGAATAAGAGGAAAGACGGCGAGAAAGATAGAGAGAGAGAGAGAGAGAGAGAGAGAGAGAGAGAGAGAGAGAGAGAGAGAGAGAGAGAGAGAGAGAGAGAGAGAGAGAGAGAGAGAGAGAGAGAGAGAGAGCGGGGAGAGAGAAATAACTAAAACAAGGCCTAAAGAGGGGATCTGCATGCAGAAGCAGGGAAGGGAGGATGGAGAGGATGGATGGGTGGAGAGAGAGGGAGAGAGAGAGAAGTCAAAGAAGCAAGTGGAGACAAAAAAAAATCCATGTCTCGCATCTTAAGTGGGAAGTGAGAGCATGAGACCTAATGAAACAAAGATGAGGTATTAAATATGCTGGGGAGGCCTTTGTTGGAGGGCTCTTGGAAATATTTAAAAAGGTTAGTGTATGAATAAACATGGCTCATCAAGGTCCTTTTACGCTGGGAAAAGAAAGAGATCCTAATGAATAATGAAGAACAGATATGACAGCAGAGAGAGGCTTGTGTTTTACCCACCCCCCCCCCCCCATAACCTGATAATGGAATGTTTCCTACATGGCCTTTTTTTTTTTTTTTTTTTTTTACCACATAGGATGAAGGCATGATCATTAAAAGTAGTCTGTGTGTGTGTGGGGGGGGGGGGGGGGGGCTGTTGTTATTCATGGTGCGTAGCTACAGATGGACTTCATATTAGAAGCGTGACGTCCCCCATTACAGAACCCACTGACACATGTTCACGTAGCGCTGTTTGATTGTTCCCAAGGTCTCTGTTACAGTTCTGTCACATACAGGGAGAGAGAGAGAGAGAGAGAGAGAGAGAGAGAGAGAGAGAGAGAGAGAGAGAGAGAGAGAGAGAGAGAGAGAGAGAGAGAGAGAGAGAGAGAGAGAGAGAGAGAGAGAGAGAGAGAGAGGAGGGAGGGAGATAGGGGGAGGGGGGAGATCAGGGAGATAGAGGAGAGAGACACAGAGAGAAAGAAAGAAGGAATTAGGGATTTAAAGGATTCTCTGATGACATGACTTCTTTATGACTCTACTCTTGTGTTATGAACAGGCATAGGCCTACTGTGTTATGAACAAGCATATGCCTACTGTTTTATGAGCAAGCATACACCTACTGTGTTATGAACAGGCATAGGTCTACTGTGTTATGGGCAAGCATAGGCCTACTGTGTTTTGAACAAGCATATACATACCGTGTTCGAACAGGCATAGGCCTACTGTGTAATTTCCCTTCCTGAATTTCCCCAAGGGGATCAATAAAGGAATATCTTATCCTATCTTATGAACAACCATACAGTAGGTCTACTGTGTTATGAACAAGCATAGGTCTACTGTGTTATAAACAAGCATAGGCCTACTGTACCCTGAGAGTGAGATCAACCCCTCACCCATCAAACTATCTTGATCTATACTATAATATATGTATACTGTGATATATTCAAATATCATAATACAAATTTAATCAGGTATGAGTTATTTTTTGTTGTTGAAGTAGACATCTCTCATTAGTCTTATTTCATTATTCCACATCAGGCTTGGATGTGAAGAAGCTGCAAATCTAGTCCACACCACAGCTGTCAATATTTCTGTTGTTATTACCTGCATTGCTTTTACCATTTGTATTTTTACGTATATTTTACTGGGCTGCAATTATTGTGTTATTATTATTATTATTATTATTATTATTATTATTATTATTATTATTATTATTATTATTATTATTATTATTATTATTATTATTATTTTATTATTATTATTATTATTATTATTATTATTATTATTATTATTATTATTATTATTATTATTATTATTATTATTATTATTATTATTATTATTATTATTATTATTATTATTATTATTATTATTATTATTATTAGATTAGATTAGATTCAAATGTATTGTCATTATACAGTACAACGAAAATAAGTTTGTCATCCAACCAGAGTGCAAATGTAACAGTAAAGTGCAATAGTAATATACAATGTACAGGTGATTAAACTGGGTATAAAATATATAAATTAGTATGACTGAGTAATAATGCTAATCAGATATATGTACAGTGTTATTATTATAGTATTATTATGTACAGTGATACAGCTATAAAGACACTATGGTAGAAAGTCATACTGGCCAGGAGCGTGACTAGTAAAAGTACTGTAGGTAAGATATAGATATACAGTATCTACAGCTATGTAAAATGATATTATTATTATTAAATAATTATTACAAATAAACATATGGACATTTTGGTTATTATTAATACTACTACTAATAATAATAACCAAAATGTCCAATGTTTAGTGTCCCTTTAAAGGCAATAAAATGGCGTTCCTAACTTCCTATAAGGCCATCTGCAGGAGAGGACGTCACGTCTAGAAGTGATGTGTTGCTCCTGTGCTGCGTATGAATCACTCCGTGCTAGAAGGCTATCTTTCTATGGAAGTGGGTGTTTATCCATCACAACACAAAGCGCCAGAGGTGCCCTTGAAGGAATTCACTCTTCATATTTATATTTTTTTCTCAGCCGATGTTAGCCTTGTGATGAGGGAGAGCAGTACAGTGATCAAAAGAGAGGGAGATAGATAGAGAGACATATATATATAGAGAGAAAGATAGACAGATAAAGATATATTATATAGAGAAACAGATAGATAGAGACAGATAGAGAGATACAGAGACAGAAAGAGAGATAGAGAGACAGAGAAAGATAGATAGAGAAAGATAGAGATACAGAACGAGAGAGGGAGAGAGAGAAAGAAAGAGGGGGAAGGGAGAAGAGAGAAAATAAAAACAGATAGATGTTGGATAGATATTAAATGAAACAATGTTGGTCAGTGAGCTAAGGGCAGAAAGAGAGAGAGAAAGAGAGATGGGGGGACTGTCATTCCGGCTGACATGTTGTACAGAACTTACAAGTCGCTTTGGATAAAAGCGTCAGCTAAATGATTAAATGTAAACATAAATATATATATATAATGTACACAGGCAATCTTTATCCACACGGTTATACAGTATGGTCTAGGGATGTCCGATATTATCGGCCGACCGATATTATCGGCCGATATCGGCAGTAAAATGTGATATCGGAAAATATCGGTATTGGTTTAAAAAAAATTAAAAACAATAACAATATTGCATACAGTGAAATTATTAGTTACCTGAAATTATTCAGTTTTTTTGGGGGGGAAACCCTGCATATATCGGTATCGGTTGATATCGGTATCGGAAATTAAGAGTTGGACAATATCGGAATATCGGTATCGGTAAAAAAGCCAATATCGAGCATCCCTAGTATGGTCCTCTTAACATTGCATCGCTCAAGGACACTTGGACGCGTCTGGAGGAGCTGGAATCAAACCGAGAATCTTCCGATTACCAGACGACTGCTTCCTGAGCCACTGTCGCCTGGTCATTTCTGGTCAAAATGCCTGATTACCATCTGTGGTGGACTGTTGGCTTGTTTGGTCAAAGCTGAGGCACTTGGAAGCAACAAAGAAACCATATTCACTGCATCACTTAAAGGAACACGCCAACATTATGAGAAATGTACTTACCGTAGATAGATATTTCCTCTCTGTGCGCTGCAAGCTAGCCTAGCTTACCACAATTGATCCGTATCCACTTCCATTAATTTGTGCTAAGCTAGGCTAGTTTCCAGCCCGATAGCTTTCTACTGAATGCATCTAGAGAGGAAATTGGTATATCTTCTTGTCTGAAGATAAGGAAATGTCCCATAATGGTGGCATGCTTCTTTACATATTTAGGAATGTCTCCAACCAGAATCAGCATCAATCAATCATGTATTTCAGTATACAGTACTAGTAGACATGTATTTCAGTATAGGCCTACTACTGAACATGTATTTCAGTATACTACTGGACATGTATTTCAGTATACTACTGGACATGTATTTCAATATACTACTGGACATGTATTTCAGTATACCACTGGACATGTATTTCAGTAAACCACTGGACATGTATTTCAGTATACTACTGGACATGTATTTCAGTATACCACTTGAAGGAATCTATGTTTTTCAATGTGTATATAGTGTATTGGTGGGTGACAGCATCTACTCAGACGGATCTATATATCTTAAAAGTAGCCGGTAGTCAGAGTGTGTTGCAGCAGACTAACAGCAGCAGATGAGGATTCGGGCTGTGCTGTTTAACATCAACAGCTGATAGCCACAGCATCAAGGTTACTCGATCTGGAGAAAGTGCATTATCAAGCCACAGGCAGGTTTGGTCAGAGATAACTAGGGGGATAATGTCAACATCGCCATTGCTATAGTGATTTGGGTCAAAGAGCCGTTGTCAAAGACAGCGTGTCACGTAGTAACAAGAAGAGGGGGCGGGCCTGTTGTTATGGGGAGAATGTTATGAGGTGTGAGTTCCTTCCGGGTAAGTTAGACTGAGATACGAAGCACAGACGAACGGACGCGTTGATCAGAGACTTTCATCCCTCCTCACCCCCGCCGGGTGGGGAAGGGGAAATATGCCACATTATCACATCATGCATGGCTACAATGAGAGAGAGAACTATTGGATTAAAGATAATTAAGACTGTTCAAGGACAATACAGAATGGGTTACATCGGGTACAGAGGCTATGTTTATGAAAATAAACATGAGGATCTAAGGAAAGAGATCACGTTGCAGTGTCGTTTCTTATGACTAATGGATGTACTAACAGAGGTTGATACAAACACAATGCAGAACAGGGAGAGTCACGAAGGAGATGACGAGATGAGATTGGCTGATTACAGAAACATCTAACAAACTGGACATGTATTTCAGTATACCACTGGACATGTATTTCAGTATACTACTGGACATGTATTTCAGTACATTAGTGGACATTTTTTAATGACATCCTCATTTGCATTGTGTGTTATCTATATCACTCAGTTTGATCTCCAAGGTCTTGTGTTCATAAGGTAAAGAGGTTTAGCACTTATGCTGCTATGGAACAAATACTATTATATTATATTCCATATATTCCAGTTATTATAGAAGTTTGGGTAACTACATGAGTAACATACGTAAGTAGTATTAAAGTATCACTGAGTGGGGCCAAATAATTACACAGTCTGAGGGTAAACCCTGTGAGATATGAGAATTTGGGCGACAGCTTGCATGCTGGGTATCAACACCGTAGGTCTTATTATGGGATTAACAGCTGTAATTGGCTTGTCTGTTCAAGCTTTGTTGCATGCCTCTGCATTCAAGGGGGGTCCCCGATCACAGGATCTATCTGTCACCTCAAATTAGTCAAGGTGATGTCAACTGGTGGGGCATCTCGACAGGGTGGAGAATACTGCAGGGTTTTTTACCTTACAAGGACATACTCAAAATACCACTTCTGTATAACGACAGTCTGAGACAGAGCTCAGATTAGTTCGGAGGGCGGGACGGAACAAACTGCATACCTCTGCCCAGGGAATCAGTCTGTGTTTCACAGGCTTCCACCCAGGTGTTGCCATCTTAGACCAAAACCCTCCTTGGGCTGACCCTTCCTTATTTGATACACCTGTTATACCTGTCATCTACTCCCTATGCCACCAGAGCTGCTCACCATATCTTGATAGATGTTCTCTGTATTAACACTTCCTTCAGTCAATCCTCCTTAACACTAGCACAGCCATGGAGAAAATGACACTAATTCCTGGAAGACCCGACAGCCTTTAGAATGGAGATGGGAGGGAGAGAAGGGAGGGAGGGAGGGAGGGTCAATGAGGGAGGGAGGGAGGGAGGGAGAAGGAGAAAGGGAGTGGTGGAGAGAGAGAGAGGGAGGGAGAGAGGATGGGAGGGAGGGAGAAGAAGTGAGAAGGAGGAAAAGGGAGGTATAGAGAGAGGGAAAGAGAGGGAGAAAGAGAGGGAGAGAGAGGGAGGGAGAGGGAGGGAGAAAGAGAGAGGGAGGGAGGGGGGAGAGAAAGGGAGGAGGGAGAGAAAGGGAGAGAGAAAGGGAGGGAGAGTGAAAGGGTGGGAGAGAGTGAAAGGGAGGGAGGGTCAAGGAGGGAGGGATGTGGCCGCTCAGCAGAAATAGCTGAAATAACGTTCCATAAAATTCCATTTTCCTGAAGTCATTTAGAAATTTCAGAAACCGTGCCAGATAAAACGGGTACTTTTAGGAAAAGTCATTGAGTGACAGAGCTGGAGCTCGACCGAGTGACGAGGATACATTTATTGAAAATGCCTAGGGGTCATTCAGGCTGTGCTAGTGTTAAAATGTGCTGCTCCCAGCTGAACATGGACAAATTGATCCCCCTCACTACTTTTAAAGACTATCGCAGAGTTGTTTAGACACCTGCAACTGTCACCCAGCCTTTTAACTGTCATTTGTCTGTTCTGCGTCATTTTATTTGGTTGTTTGTTTGGTGTGTGTTTTAATTAATTCTCTTACCTCTGTGATGTACAGTATGTATCATCTGTCTCTGTATTTCCATTTCTTTGTCCCCTTTCCCTGTTACCCTTTGAGAGGCACTCTTTGAGAGTCCTCTCACCAGGCCATCATTGTAAATAAGAATTTGTTCTTAATTGACCTGCCTGGTTGAATAAAGGTTAAATAAAAAATAATCATAATTTTTGGCTGTCACTATGAAGCCCAGGTGTCTCTCCATTACCTTGTCACGCACCATTGAGAGACGTGGAAAAAGGCATAGGCGATCCAAACTCCCCACATGTTGGTCCAGTCATTCACTAATCAGTCCATTATCAAAGTCCCAGGCACCAGCTATGGGGAAAATAACACAGATAATTCTGACAGAACAAAAGTACAAAGAAAACGCTTGGGGGAAAATACTAAATATTCCCGTCAACCCGCGACAATGATTCATGTCAGAACGAGTCCTCTTGTCATCAGTCGAGAGTCTCACAGGACATTGTTTAATTATTTCTGTGTAATCTACTTCTCATACTCCATGGCGGTTGATGTTCCTCAATGGCGTACCAATTCCCTGTTAGCATTCAGTGACTTGTTGTCAGTCTGTGTCATATTACATTTGTTCATAATTCCCAAGGTAGTCGTTCAGTCTGGTCCATTTTCCTACGCTTCAGTTGTTTGTTTGCCGCATTATTAATTACATACCCTCAATATTCTAGTTGACATTCTAACAGCAGTATGGTGAGACAGACACTTTTTAAAACATAGCTCAGTGTGGTGAGACACTTAAAAACACAGTGTGGTGAGATACTTTAAAACACAGTGTGGTGAGACACTTTAAAACATAGACCAGTGTGGTGAGACACTTTAAAACATAGATCAGTGTGGTGAGACACTTTAAAACATAGTGTGGTGAGATACTTTAAAACACAGTGTGGTGAGATACTTTAAAACACAGTGTGGTGAGACACTTTAAAACATAGATCAGTGTGGTGAGACACTTTAAAACATAGATCAGTGTGGTGAGACGAGACACTTTAAAACATAGATCAGTGTGGTGAGACACTTTAAAACATGGATCAGTGTAGTGAGACAGGCACTTTTTAAAACATGGGATGGAGCTTGCTTGAGAAAGAGAATCAACTCTTCTGAGTAAACAATTACAAACAAAAAGTACTGTAGGAATATATAATAAACACATTTCAGAATGTTTCTGATGGCATTAGTATAATACAGTCTAACATGTAAGCGCTGACGGACTGGGATACAAAAACTGGAAAAAAATGGAACTGACATACAGCAGCCCAATTTCCAAACCGAACGGTAATCCCCTTTTCTGACAAACCACACTGAAATTGAAAAACCCATACACTACACATAGCAATGAGTTTGAAATGTCCTGTGAAATCACACAACAACTAATTTATTCTACAGTATCTAGGTGCTGTCAATATTTACACGTTCATTATTTGGATTAATTAGAAAATATAATCCTTTTGACATAATCTGTAGATACTATATCTTCTGTTCCTCTAGTTGTATAAATAAACAGATGGACATTTTGATTATCAATAATAATAATTGTAATAATATCCCTTTACATCCCTGTAGATACTATATCTATATCTGTACTGTACATCCCTTACCTACTCTTACTAGTTACGCTGCCAGCCAGTATGACTACTACCATACTGTCTTTATACCTGTATCACTGTACATATTAATACTACAATACTACTGGAGTATCCTTTTTTTTAATATTCTATTTATTTGTCACCCATCCCAATATTTAGTCGTTATGCCAATTCCCTTCCTGGTCGTTGCGCGCATTGCCCCACTGTCAGCCTGGGGAGGGTGTAGAACTACCAGACATCCTCCTCCGATACAAGAAGCCAGCCGCTTCTTTTCACCTGACAGCGAGGAGTTTCACTGGGGGAACGTAACGTGTGCAGAGGTTCACGCTATTTCCCCCAGATCCCCTCCTGCTGAACAGGCGCCCGACCGACCAGTATAGTCGCAGTTTACAACGACCAGCACAAATACCCCACCGGCTTCCCACAAGCTAACACTGCCAATTATGTTAGTAGGGACGACTGACGATGCCGGAGGTACCGCCGACAGCTGGATTTGATCCCAGAGTCTCTGCAGTGGTAGGCGAGTGCTTAGTCCACTGCGCTACCCAGCCGCACCTCTGCACTACCCTTTTTGACTCCAACCGCCTCCAATAGCTTTGACATGGGTGTTTAGGTTCCTGTATCACTCTGATGTGCAGACTGGAAGATTAATACTGACATTCCCTGGTGGGTGAGGTTGAGGATGGGGAAGCCTAACCAGTGATGTAAGTTACATTATAGTGATAATAAATGTAATCAATTTCACATGCATAACTCATGATGACGAGTTTTTTCTTTCTCTCCTTTGATGCACGACTCCTCATAACAGACCAGGTAATTTGTTACATAGAGTGGCAACTCTATATAAAAACTGTCCTCTGCATGTCCCAGGTTGGAGGTACAAGGATGACCCCGTGACCTTGTGTGCGACCTTGTATTGAACCTTGAACCCCGTATTGTGTATTGAATCTTATCGTGAGATAAACGTTAGCATCCCATCCCTATGTAGTACTGTAGATTACACACTCAATATCAACACTTCACTGGCTGGTTCATTCAGCTGGTACTATTGCCATTAGTGTAGTAGGACACATACTCAATATCAACACATCACTGGCTGGTTCATTCAGCTGGTACTATTGCCATTAGTGTAGTAGGACACATACTCAATATCAACACATCACTGGCTGGTCTACCAGCTTCTTTTGGCTGCTCTCCATTCTGTCGTCCTCCTTTCCTCTCACCAGATGGTAAGGGGTTTTCATGTGTGTGTGATGTAGAAATTAATGCCTGCTTATTCTCCTTTTATTTCTAATCATATTTATGTGGCTATGATCAATCTCTCTCTCTCTCTTTCTCTCTCTCTCCCTTGAGTAATTATGTGTATTGCATCAACAAAACGATTAAAGGTGCTATAGATAACGTTCAGCCACTAAATTCAACATTCATTTTCGACCCTAACATTTATTTTTAAATAATAAATTCATTAATCATAATTTTATTCCACACCTTTCTAAAAGCTTTGTGGATGTATTTTTAATGATTACTCTATGTAAAAGTATTATCTACAGCACCTTTAAGCAACAATGAGGACTTTCTGCATTGTGAAACGTTTCCCTTAGCGCGTTCATCCACCCACAGGTCTCCCATTCAGTATGTTGATGAAGTTGCCTTGGCAATCCTGCTCACGGCCTCATCTAAATTCACAAATCCTGAGACGAAAACCATTGCTGTGTTTTATATATATATTGAAATTCTTTATTCGGAATAACCCCTTGAGATGTAGCATCTCGTTTTCGAGGGGATCCTAACACAATACAGCGTATGTACATTTTCAGAGAAAGAAAAAAAACACACAAAAAAAACATCGGACATCGAAACAGTCTACAACAACAAAATCAACTGAGAAATGAAATTACAAAATAAGTAAACCAACATACAAGATCACAAAATTCTTTCTTCTCACCTGATATTTAACTTGTCTGTAGATTACACTGTATGTCTACACATATGTGGGTGTAAATCATTACAGAGCACAGAAAACAAAACAAAAGCACTCTCATGCAAATTACGTGATTTGTAGTTGTATCAATTAGAATGACTGAGATAGTTTGGCATATGTTCTTGAATAAAGCATGATGTGATGTTTAGAGCTGCATGATGGAGATGTAAATCCTGGCAACTTGCTGCAAATGAATGTGATCTTTGTGCTGCAGACTTGCAACCATTTGTGCAATAAGGGTTTATTGCAATAATGGATAGACTGTTTTGTTTATTATTACATCTTACTTTATTATTATTATTTTCCCAGCAAATTATCTTTGTATTTTTTTCATTGTTATTTCATTCATTCATTCAGCTGAAAGTGTTGTTTTCCTAAGAATTGTCATAAATATTTTTTACCACTTTTTCCTCACTGGAATTTTTGTTGCAATACCTATTCAATGTATTTGCATTATGTAGTAAAAGAAGAAGATAATTACTTTATTGTCAATGTACACAATATACCCAATTAAAATGTGTCTTTTCACCTATCCCTCCTTGTAACTGAGGGGTACAATTCCCTGACTGTATTGATAAGTATGGTATCATTAAACCACTACCGCTTTATGTACTTTAATTACTGGCCATACAGTACATGATATCTAAATATAATGAACACTTCCCACAATGAACCGGTTCTACACAAAGTTGTCTTTAAGTATTTATTGCAGCAAAAGGTACATAATACTTCTCTATTATACTTTGAATGCACTTGTAAGGCAAAGGAATGTGCGTAGGCAAATCAACAATGAATGTCCATTCTCTGGTTACGCAGGAGGTA
Source organism: Notolepis coatsorum (assembly GCF_963971535.1). Classification (NCBI taxonomy): domain Eukaryota; kingdom Metazoa; phylum Chordata; class Actinopteri; order Aulopiformes; family Paralepididae; genus Notolepis; species Notolepis coatsorum. The sequence continues at coordinate 89,084,067 of NC_140166.1, forward strand.
ATTATACAACCTGAATCTTAGGGAATTATATCTATGGTACACTAGTAATATATAGCGGGAGATACTGGAAGGGTCCCCCTGGTTGTAAGCCAGCAAGGGTAGAGGATCTGTCGGTAGTAGAGAGTCTGGTCAACGATGACTAAGGAGACTCCAAGTACAGGAGACGGTGCAATAGCCTCTTGATCCACAGACGAATACAGCTGTTCTCCGTAGACTGTAGCTCCACAGTGAAGAAAGCTAGCCGGCCTCAGGCTCTCTGAGGCGCGGACTCGACTTGGCTCCTCACAGGGTAAATCCAACACGTGCAGGCTTCGGCGATTCTCCGCTCCATAAATCACAGGACCAAAACAAATATAATCCAGCCGCAAAGGGCTATGTAGTCGTCGGGTAGATTAATCCAGTGTACATGTCCACACGGTTCTCGTCTAGGTCTCCTCGGGTGAAAGCGCCATGAAAGCAGCCCAGCCTGGATAAGCACTCTAGCTGGTACGAGGAAGCGTTGGTGATGCTGGTCACTGTAGAACTTTAGCCGCACGATACACTATACACAAATAGACTATTACTGACTTAATAGAAATATGTCGCACTCGACGGTATAGCGCCAAACTCTGACAATTCAGTTATTAATTTGCACGCGGTCTCAATGCTCTATTCTGGGGCCAAACAGGCCATACTTCACCGCACAGAGTATCGTGGGTGAGGCTTCAACTTATTGGGTAACTCTTAGACTAAGCGCTTCTGTATTCACCTGCGCCATATTTATATGCACGGTGAACAAACTAGTGCCAACGACATTTCTGTCTCGTATCCCTGGGCAAGGCCGGGCATGTCCAGACATGTCTTGACGGTGACTTTGAACCTGACTCCGGAGGCATGGCTCTGGCGCCTGTGGACCGCTGTCCAATAGGAGAATGAAATATTATGGTCTGGGCTAAAGGGATATTCCGTGTATATGTACAAGGAATATACAAGGGATATCAAACGATATACAAATACTATGCAATATATATCAATAAATAAATATATATATTCGGTTTAATCTGATCCTTTGTAACACTCCTAGTTACACATACACACAGTCATCATTGCCCTAGTTACACATAACACACAGTTCCTCATATCCCTCCTACGTAGTCATCTGTCCTAGTTACATACTGTACATACACACAGTACTCATATCCCTCCTCATTACACTTAACACACAGTCCTCATATCCCTCCTAGTTACACGTACACAGTCCTCATAACCCTCCTAGTTACACATAACACACAGTCATCATATCCGTCCTAGTTACACATACACACAGTCCAGAAATGGTAACAACAGCTGATGTACTAAAAAAACTGAGCGCCCTCCAACCTAACAAGGCCACTGGCCATGACAATATCCCCTCCAAATTCTTCAGAGAATCAGCAGCCGCCATCACCCGAGTCATCACACTCATAATAAACCTCTCCATAAAACAGGGACACGTACCCAAAGACTTTTACGAGAGTAACCCCCCTGCACAAAAAGGGCAGCAAATTGGACAAAGGCAACTACCGCCCTGTTTCTATTCTTACCTCGAAAGTCATGGAAAGAATTGTATACAAACAGGTCGAAAAGTACCTAGTGGAAAAAAATCAAATCTACGAATTCCAATCTGGCTTCAGAACATCCCACTCCACTGACACATGCCTTCTCTATTTGAACGACCACATCAAACAAGAAGTGGACGCGGGCAAATACTGCGGCATGGTCATACTGGACCTACAAAAGGCCTTCGACATTGTCAATCATTCCATTCTGATTGACAAGCTAAAAGCAATTGGTTTTGATAGTCTATCAGTGAGCTGGATGCAATCCTACCTGGAGGGGAGAGAACAGATGGTGGAGGTAAACGGTATGTGGTACCCTTGACTGGGATTTCATAATCAAAACTGTTAGATCAACCCTGAAAACTGAAAATATCTGTGGTAATAGTTAATTCATGCATTACATGGACTCTCAGAGTGATAGAGCAAGAAAGATGCAGCGTCAGTATTGTGTGACATTCCTGAGGAGCCTTCAGGCAAAACCCCCTCTCTGTCCAACATGGGAAGCAAACAGCCCAAAAAGGAGGGGGCCACAGCCCCCCTGCTGCTGCAGGCAAAACCCACGAGGATAGGACATGTTGGGACCGATAAGCCCCAGAAGGGAATGTTAAAAGGTCTGAGGTCGTCGGACCTCCTCGCTGCTGGGAACTGGAAGAGGACACCAACGGGGAGGTCGGGGGGGGGGGGGCTGACCGGCCTCCCCCGGAGGGTCATCTGGGGAGGGGCGCCATGTGTGGAGGCAAGGAAACTAGGGGGGGAGTCAGGGTATAAAACAGTGGGTTTTGGTGAGGGAGGGCAGGCCAGCTCATGACCCGCCACGACCGTTCCCCAGGGGGTCTGAGTCTGCGCCTCCATCACCCACAGACCATGGTTCGACTTTGCCGCTATGTAAGTAAACTGTATAATAATCCCTGTTGGTGATAACTTAGAGGAAGATGTCTATCTTAGACCAGGTTTACCATGTGGCAGCAAACAAAGTACTATTGGTCTATTTCATTGACATAACATGAATACTATTAATGTGCAAGACTGTCTTGATAGGAGAGCCACCGTGTCTGGGCTATTGTGATTTACCTCATCAATCCTTTGTACAATCATGTATTATGCTGAATACATTCCTGTATGTAACCAATGCATTAACTCTTGGCCGCTCTGCAAATAAATTAGTTTGGACCATAGCTCCTGTTGTCTGGCTAATATACGGTTATTTCTCATCTGACTAAGTCAGATGAGGACCAGGGTTCTATGTCGCTCTCCTTTTCTCCATCCGGTTAGCAACCTCATTGTACTGCAATTAACCTTAGATATTCATTTACGAATATACGACAAATTGGTGCCGTTTTAAGACCCGTTGTGATTTGTTCACATAATGAGCAGGCAGTAAAAGAGCCGGGAGTTGGGGATTTGCAGTGCAGAGTGGTGGCTGTCTGGATGGGGGTGAGATGGGTGAATAGGAAAATTGGTCATGTATAGCCACAGTAGGGCCCAGGGTGAATGTATTCTTTGCGTACAGGACTGGTGGAGTGATGTTAGATTTAGACTGTCGACCTGCTTGCTTGGGGTTTTATTGCAGGAGATACGAGCAGCGTATTTGTGCCATGCCATGGTAAGCAGGAGGATGGAACTTTTTAATTTGTTGTTGATTATATAGAAGCGACGGCCCGACGAGTGGTTATTAGTCATATTGTAGGGACAAGCTAGGGCTGATGTTAGGCGGCGCTGAGGAAAAGATTGACACAAGGTGTCGAGTTAGGAGGCTGCGTGGATTGAGCAGACCTAAGTGAGGGAAAGTATACGAATCTGTATGTCTGTCTGGTGAAAGTAATAGCTTAACGGTGATCCAAAGCACATAGGATAGTTTAGGTAAATTACTTGAAGGCGTGGAGCGGTAGAACGTAGATTAGTTACAGAGATGCAGGAAGTGGGACTGTGACGTGGCTGGACAGTGATGGACAAATGCAGGGTAGTCAGACATATCTTAAAGAGAAGATTGTAGTGTAGGGATAGGTAAAAAGTGTGAGGAGTGTGTAAATGTGGAAGTCTATACCCTGTTAGTGGGACGAAATTGTATTATTAAATATATGACTGGGCTCATCGCTCGGAGGACTGTGTATGACGCGGGAGATTAGGAAAAAATATGGGGTTTTTAGGAAATGGACACTAGCGGATGTTCAGTGAACAATTTTTAGATGAAAAGTCGGCTTACACAAGAATCTAGGGTTATAAATGTTGCGCCATGTAATCAAAAGCCTCGTACGGGGAATTGGTTTGTCTGTTTAATGTGATGTGTAAAAGTATGTGATCAATAGCAAGCTTGACGAGGGTTGTTATGTTGTTAGACATGGATCAGAACAATACGAGTCTGTGGATCATATTGGAAGTTGGGGCTAACTAGCTTAGCTGTGGAGGAACCACGGTAATCTATAGACGCTATGGCGGTGATGTGAGGGATTTAACGAAACACTGTGGCGGCAATTGTTGTTAAGAAGCGAATCGAGGCGTAGGTTGATGTGATTGTGGCCGTTTTAATGGTTATATTTAATGCGGTAACAATTGTGTACGATAGTATGGTGGAGGAAAGATGTCGCAGGTTGATGACGTCATAAAGTGGAGAGGAGTGTGTGAATGTCCAATATGGAGCCAGGCGGAGAAAGGGTAGGAGAAATGGTTTATGATGACTCGTGTTGATCTGTGTAACGACGTTGGTATATGAGAATGTTTTAAATTCTTTTACGATAGTATGTTCTTTTAAAGTAGTTTGTTGTTTAGACATGTGTAAGTTGTTTAGAGTTAGATTGGTACTGAGCGGACTGAATGAATGTGCGGATCTCGAACATTGCATAACGCGCGGCTCCCGGGGGGCGCATAGAACCTAGCATCAGGGCTGGCTAGGCTATTAGCTTGCATGCGGCTGTTTTGTGAAATTGCGGGTGACATGTGTGATGATTAGAGTTTGGAAAATAATGGTTAGGGAGTATTAGAGGACGTTGTGGTTGTCGTGGCATTGTTGGTTGTCGTGGCATTGTTGAAACGGGGTGTTTTATGATAATAGTTGTACATTGTCACGGTGCATCGGTTGCTGTGTGCCGTTTTGTGCTACTGCGCATGCGCGGATCGCTGTTTCGTTCATTCGCTCAGGGGACAGTGGTGAGTGTTTATATTTTTGCTTTATGTTATAACGGTGATCTGGAAGTGGTTCTGTTTGTGGTTGTTATTACTACAAGTGTGTGTAACAGGGGGGGAGTGTGTACATGTGTGATGTTGTAGATTATGGGAGATAGTCATTGGGGAGAAAATCGTTGGGGGTTTATACTGCAAAACATTGCAGTGAGTCTATCAGTAGGGAATGATTTCGTTTGCCTGTGACCAAGTTAGACACACAATTTAACTACTCTGGGTCAATGTATCATTTAATAGTGGGAACAAAATATATACATTAAGTCTGTTGGGGAAGCAAGGTTGTTTTACACAAGTGTATGCCCTTACCAAGGGGGGTAGTTTGGGAGTAGCTAGAATTTCATGTTGCTTGCAGTAGAATCATTTGTCACATTTGTATATAGGAACATTCCTAAACCTGTTTACAACAATTGAGGCTTGGTGCACATTTGGAACTAACCACTGCCAGGGAATTGTGTTACGAATAAGGCTGTTCTAGCGATGGCTTTTGATAAAATGCTTAGGTTTGTAAATTAATTACTTGAATAATGTTGTAATTACTTGAATAATGTTGTGTTAAATTGTAGTTTTTAAATCTGTTTAGCTTGTACAATTGTAAGTTTGGAATAATGATGTTGTGTTTTACTGGAGCTTATTATTTAGCTTGAATTAAGATGCTTGTATAGAATGCATTGATGTTAAGGTGTCAGATTTTAAGACACTGTTGAATTAAACTGTTTAGGTTGTGCACCTGTGTAGAGAATTGAGATGGTGTTATTGCTTGTTTTAGGTTGTTAGATCTTTAACTCTGTTGATTTGCATAGGCTAAATGTTTTATATTGGAATTGAATAACCCCGATCGTGGAACAGGATAATTTAATGATGGGGACTTGTGTATAGGCTGTTTTTGATGGATGTAGGATTGTGTTTTTGCAGTTATTTTAAATGATTTGCTGTTTAGTCTGTAATTTCTCTCTGTTTAGCTGTTAGGGTCAGGCAGGAATGTGTTTATTTGCCCCAGGGTAGAATGTGTGTGTAATGGTTAACCTCTTGTTGAGTTACAGGAGGGTCAGTGGGGTGGTAAAGCGATTTAGGAAAGGTCACAGAGCTCACGGGAGAGACCCAGGCTATCTTTACAGAAGCAATTTAGAGACGGCCCAAGGGGGGTCAAGAAGGGGCAGCTGCTACTATGGCTGTTTTGTGACAGGGAGACAGAGCAGAGCTGGTCAGATTAGGCACCAGGAGAGAGGTCACAGGTGAGAATAGCAGGGAACAGTTGCAAAGTGAGATAACAGGAGAGGTATTTTTACAGCAGGAGGGAAATGGCAGAGACAGCAGGATGGGACAGGAAAGGGCTAATTCAGGAAACAGCGAGAGGGGCGAGCAATAAGAATCAATAAGATAATCATTCAATTGGATTATGACTTTTGAATGATAAGCTGGTTGATGAGGGAATAATTTGAAGCTGTCGGTGCACTAGAAGGCATTGATATGTTTTGAATTGAGGAGGAAATTCTAGTTTTCTTCTGAGTGTAGGAATACAGTAAGGAGACTGTAGGGATCTAAGTGGAGTAGATTGTGTTAGCCTGAGGCGGAGTACAGAGAGAGCTGAGAGCAGGAAGCGAAGAGCGAAAAAGAAAAAAGTGTCTGTCTGTAACGGGTTGAATGGGAGAGAGTTGAAAGTATTTGTTTATAGTATGAGTGATGTATGTTGGTAGAGATGATGGTTGAAATGATCAGAGTGGCTGTGAATGATTGAGAATGGTTGAAATGATCAGAGTGGCTGTGAGTGATTGAGAGTGGGTTTGTTTATTTTGTGTGTTTGAGAGATTATGTTGGATGAAAGGTTTTTGATGCAGGAGTGAAGCAAAAGCGTGAATGTTTTTTTTTCTTTATGAAGATTTCGATGAGGTAGAACGGTGGATGATTGTGAGGCCGTTGTCTTGTCTGTCGGAATGAGAGGGATATCAGGACACTTGGTCTATACTACAGAAATAACTGGGATTCATATCACTTGAATGAAAGAGTTTGTTTTGTTTAAGTTAACAGCCACTGTGGTATGCTCAGAATGTATGGATGATGTTGAGTTGTGATGTTTGATTGTTCTTGTTTTTCTTTCTTTCTGAGGGCTCTAATGTTCAGGGTTGAATGTGTTGTGAAACTGTGAGATATTGGATGAAAGCATTTACTTTATATCATGTTATTTGGTTGGGTGACAAGGCTTAGGTGGTATTTTAATTTTAGCATTACTTTCGTTTGATTTTATTTCTTTTAAATATCTTAAAAGTTGTCAGCCACTGTTGTGTGTTGAAGGGAAACTGTGTGGATGAGCGTTTGAGTTTAAGTTTTTAGGTGTGCGTGGTTGTTATACAGACTGGAGGCCGCAACAGAGTGGTGTTTGTTTATTGAAGTGTGTGACTTTGTTTGATTTTTTTTCTCTTTTTGTTCCCAAATATTTTTCATGATCTGGTGAGGGAGAACGGGTGAAGGCTGAGATGCATTGGAACAGGTCGACGACAGATAAGTAGTTCCACCACATTTTGCATATGGGATTAATGGCTTCCCTTAAAAAAAAAAAAAAATTGACATATTGTGTAATGGGATTTGCTTTGTGCTTTTGTCTTCAACAGCTCAGTCGAGGGGGGATTGCAGATCAACTCTGGGAGAGACATGAATACATTACATTAGAGCGGTAACATAGGATTTCATTTTCCCTGTTACTCTGCAGTCCACGGTGGTCAATTACCGAATTGTGGTAGGGGAATTCTTGTATGCATTCGCCCCGTCTCTACAGAACCCCATGCGGGTGGGGCCAGGTTGTAATAACTGAACAGATGGGGTTTTGGGACGAGTTTCCAGGCTGGAAAACTCATCTGACGACCAGGTTGTCATAACAGGAAGGATGACTGGACCTGGGGGCATGCCTGGCCTGGGGAGCGGGGCCGGCCTGAGGGCTGAGCTGAAGCATGTGGGCAAGAGTCTCTGAGAAATTATGGATGGGTTGGACTGTGGGGGTCAGGGAGATGACTGTACAATAGCTACTGATGGGCTTTGTTTTGTGCACATTTGGTTGGTAGGACGCACAAACAAAGGGCGGATAGGTTATGACACAACACAGGGATAGGTAAAAACATACACATCAATTATGGTCAGAGTAAGGATAGGTCAGAGTGAGGATAGGAAGTGAAGGAAATCTTTCGTTGAAAATCTGCTTTCCTCTACCAGACTGGGCTGTGGAAGCCAAGGTGGTAAGGTTATGACCATTATATGGGTCATAAAGGGGGGAGGATAGATGGGAAGCAGTTGATTGATTATGCAAATGTGACTGTACTATTTTAAGAAAAAGTTAGCAGAAGGAAGATATTATTTCAGAGAATGAATAAAGTGAAAATATTGTGATACTAATTATTGTGATACTAATTATGTTTTCTCTCCCAGATCATATAAAAGAATGTGGAAACAAACTTTCTGTAACTTAAGAAAATTGGGTTTTAAAATTTGTGATTATTATACTTTAATGTGTAATGTTTAGATTAAATTGTTTTAATTGGTTTCAACAAATGACCTCTGGCTGTGAGCCCAGAGGAACAAAGCCTGATGAAAGTAAGTGGGAAACACTGTTTCAAAGGCAGGATAAGTTAAGAGGGAGAACTGATAAATGGGTTATTAGCACTCCCGGGAGGGGATCATAGTCAGGGGCAACTGTGAGGGAAAATTGAGAAAAATTGAAAAAAAAAATTATGATTTTTGTTATTATGTTAAATTGTATGGCTAGTATGTATAGAAATCAAGTCAAGGTACTTGTTTATGACATTATTAAATGTCAAAGGGAGGAATTGTGGTACCCTTGACTGAGATTTCATAATCAAAACTGTTAGATCAACCCTGAAAACTGAAAATATCTGTGGTAATAGTTAATTCATGCATTACATGGACTCTCAGAGTGATAGAGCAAGAAAGATGCAGCGTCAGTATTGTGTGACATTCCTGAGGAGCCTTCAGGCAAAACCCCCTCTCTGTCCAACATGGGAAGCAAACAGCCCAAAAAGGAGGGGGCCACAGCCCCCCTGCTGCTGCAGGCAAAACCCACGAGGAAAGGACATGTTGGGCCCGATAAGCCCCAGAAGGGAATGTTAAAAGGTCTGAGGTCGTCGGACCTCCTCGCTGCTGGGAACTGGAAGAGGACACCAACGGGGAGGTCGGGGGGGGGGGGCTGACCGGCCTCCCCCGGAGGCTCATCTGGGGAGGGGCGCCATGTGTGGAGGCAAGGAAACTAGGGGGGGAGTCAGGGTATAAAACAGTGGGTTTTGGTGAGGGAGGGCAGGCCAGCTCATGACCCGCCACGACCGTTCCCCAGGGGGTCTGGGTCTGTGCATCCATCTCCACAGACCATGGTTCGACTTTGCCGCTATGTAAGTAAACTGTATCATAATCCCTGTTGGTGATAACTTAGAGGAAAGATGTCTATCTTTGACTAGGTTTACCATGTGGCGGGAAACAATTACTATTGATCTATTTCATTGACATAACATGAATACTATTAATGTGCAAGACTGTCTTGATGTAGAGAGCCACCGTGTCTGGGCTATTGTGATTTACCTCATCAATCCTTTTGTACAATCATGTATTATGCTGAAATACATTCCTGTATATAACTAATGGAATATCCACTCTGGGCCGCGCTGCAAATAAATGAGTTTGGACCATAGCTCATGTTGTCTGGCTGTACACGGTTATTTCTCATCTGACTAAGTCAGATGAGGACCAGGGTTCTATGTCGCTCTCCTTTTCTCCATCCAGTTTAGCAACCTCATTGTACTGCAATTAACCTTAGATATTCATTTACGAATATACGACAGGTACTCTATCCCCCCCCCCTCCCAGTGAGCTATGGTGTTCCACAAGGAAGAATACTAGGACTGTTACTGTTCCTAATTTATGCAAATGACATGTTGTCAGCTTGTGACTGCAACTTGTTCCTGTTCGCGGATGACTCTGCCCTGCTGGTCTCTGACAAGAACAAGTTACAGGTTGAAAAAACCCTCAGCTCGGAACTCGGCAGGATCTGCACCTGGCTCGCTGATAACAAACTATCATTACACATGGGCAAAACAGAGTCCATTCTGTTCATATGAATGTGTATGCATGTGAATGAATGTTGGTGGTGGTCGGAGGGGCCGTAGGCGATGATTATTCGCCACGCTTCCGTGAGTCTGCCTCAGGGCAGCTCTGGCTGCAATAGTAGCTTACCACCACCGGTATGACCTTGTATGAACGAATAATGGACTCTGTGAAGCGCTCTGAGTCAGAGAAGAGCGCTATATAAATCCAATCCATTATTATTATTATTCTCTTCGGATCAAATAACAAACTCAACAAGACCGACGGCTTCTCAGTTACAGTGGGTCACATATTGTCACAAGGAAAGATGAAATTACATATCTGGGTTCCATCCTAGAGGCAAATCTTTCCTGTGACAAAATAGCATCCAATGTAATAAAAAAAGTCAACCAAAGAACTAGATTCTTGTACCGGATCTCCTCTCTGGTAAACAAGAATACCCTGAAGACTCTGGCAGGAGCACTCATTCAAGGGTACTACGACTATGCTTGCACCTCATGGTACCAAAGCACCTCAAAGGCGCTAAAAACTAAATTACAAACATCTCAAAACAAACTGGTCAGACTACTGCTTGACCTTACTCCAAGAACCCACCTCACCCCTGCCCACTTTGACAAACTAGGATGGCTTAGAGTAGACGACAGAGTACAGAAACTTGCAATGGGCCTGGTCTACAAGATACACTACACCACCCATGTACATGTCAAAATACTTCCAAAAGGCCACAAATCATGTTAAACCCAGATTCGGCTCAAACAAGGGACTAAACACGTTTCGCAATTATGCCACATCAATGTGGAACACCCTACCCACAGCTGTAAAGGAATGTGAATCACTACCCACCTTCAAAACCATTCTCAAAGAGCACCTACGGGAGACTGCAATTCAAAACTGGCCCCTGTAAATGTCCAAACCAAACCCCCTCCAATGTACAATTGCCCACACAATTTTCAATCAATCAATCAAAACTCATATCCATCCTAGTTACACATACACACATAGTCCTCAACACATGCATTTCTGCAAGGGGTCAGAGCGCAGGGTCAGCACCCCTGGAGCAGTTTGGGGGTTCGGAGCCTTGCTCAAGGGCACCGTAGATGTAATACCAGCCACCCTTCAGTCACCAGCTCACAGTCGAAATACACACTCCTGTCAGTGGTTGGGATCAAACCAGCGACCTTTCAGTTACTTTACCTCTAGGCCATCCTAAGGCCGTGGTCGGCCCTTCCTGCAAAATACGCAAATATAATGCTGCTCAGACAGAATATTATGCACGTAAGCGTAGCGAATGGCACGTGTTGATTGCAGAGGAGAAGGGCTGGTGTAGGCGAGGCTAGTGGTGGAGGTGGAACTCTGGGATCTGCAGTTTGAACACACACTGAGGTTACCACCGGTCACCACAGATGTCGCCAAATCCACCAAACGTGTGAGGTTTTGTCCGTTGCTCTGTTCCTTTAAGCCTACTCGCTCTGTTCCTTTAGTTTTCTGTTAATCAATTGCATTCCCCTATTCACACGCTTCTTCCCGTAGACGCCGTTTGATTGGTGCTCCCCCAACCTCACGCTTGTCAATCTCATCCCGCAGCTGTCACAGCTTGTCAATTAAGCATTCCTCTGATTATTTATACCCCGTTTCCCCATTCAAGTTTTGTTGGATCGTTTTGATATTTCATTAGCATTCGCCGTTCCTTCCTTGCCTGCTGTTTTTCCCTGTGCTTTGCCTCCAGGATATTCAAGAAGTATTCCGCTTGGACAACCAGTTCCCCGTGGCGACGCGCTCGCCCCTTTGATCCTACTCTCTTTACGCGACTGTCACTCACCCAGTGTCAGCTTTTTTGGATTGTTCATTGGGATAATATTTGGCCTTAACATCGCTCTCTGTGTGTATTCACACCGAAGATATATTCACTTGGAATTGTATTGGGACTTCGCTCACTGTGTGTACTCACACCGAAGATATTGTCACTTGGAGAATTATTGGGACTTCGCTCACAGTGTTTATTTGCACCGAAGATTCAATCACGTGGATTTGTGTTTGGGACGTTACTCACAGTGTGTATATACACCGAAGATTCATTCACTTGGATTACTCTGTTTTTGGGACAAGTCACTTCTCCTGTCACCTGCTCTGTTCCCCACTGTACTCTGAGCTAACCCGCTCCCTCTCTCCCTCTCGGTCCCGCTTACCACCTGGGAGATCTGCCGAGAGAAATCTGCAGAGCGGCTCTGACGACACCGTCTGCTTCCCCAGACGAACCATCCCGGGAGAAGCTGCAGAGCAGCAACATTCATCTATGCTTGTATCCCATTCTTTGTTTGTTCTCTCCCAAGTTTATGCTGTTTATTTAGTGTAAATAAACAAGCCCTTGTTTTTGGCAACTCTGAATCAACTCTCTTGTGTCGCTGCGTTTGGGGTCGGTGTCAAACCATAACATTACGATCCAACCAAAATGACGACCCCAGCCGACACAGAGAGAGTCAGAACAGCACTAGCTAATCAGATCGAGTTGACCAAGGATCACAGTCACCAACTAGAGAGGGCTGCGGCTGCGGTGCATGATCTCAGGGAACAGGTCCTGCCTATTCAAGGGTCCCTGGCCGCTCTGGCTGGACAACAGTCAAGTATACTCGGTCAGCTTCACACGCTGAGCGACACCGTTAACGCTTTAATTCCCTCACTTCCTTCAGGAGCATTCCCCGCAGCCCCAGCAGTTCCCACGCTTCCCGATCCCGCACCTCGGGAACCCCGTCTCTCCGTCCCACGGCTGTTCGACGGCAATCCCGAGGAGTGTGCCACATTCATCATGCAATGTGAGTTGGTTTTCCGTCATCAACCCAGTCGATTCACTTCTAGAGGAGCCCAAGTGGCCTATATGACAAACTTGCTTTCAGGCCGGGCTGCCCAGTGGGTCACTTCCTCCTGGGCAATGGATGCAGATTTTTGTTTCTCCTATCCAGACTTCGTGGCTGAGCTCCGCAGGGTGTTCCACCTGGAGCCCGGTTGGGTACCTTCCGACAGGGGAGCGGCGGGGTAACTGACTACGTCCTGGAGTTTCGACTGGCGGCGGTGGAGAGTGGATGGAACGACCCTGCACTTCGCCTAACCTTCTTGAGGGGGCTCAGTGACGCAGTCAGGGACCAGCTCGCTACCCGGGAGGAGCCTGACTCCCTCGAGGACCTGTTTAGCCTCGCCATCCGCATCGACGGACGCCTCCAGGAGAGAAGGCATGAGAGGACCCGACTGTTACCTCCTGAGGGACCCCGGACCCCCCGTACTCATGACGTTACTGCTGGTCGCCCTGCCCTCAACACGACTGGTGGTAGCGTACCCTCCCGTTCGGTTCGCGAGGAGGAACCCATGCAGCTGGGACGCTCTCATCTGAGCCAGGCTGAACGTGAGGCGAGGTTCAGGTCCGGTCTCTGCCTCTACTGCGGAAGGGAGGGACACCGAATCGCCAACTGCCCCACCCGGCCAAAAGACCAGGCTCGCCGAGACCCCGGGAAATCCTGGTGAGCCGTTTTTCCCATTCCCAGAGCCGCGCACCACCTGGCCATCTGATGAGCGTCACCCTGGCCTGGGCGGACCAACGAGCCACGGTGGAGGCACTCATCGACTCGGGGGCAGACGAGAATTTCCTCGACTTCGAGTTTGCTACCCGAGCCAACATTCCACTTGAGGACCTTGTGAGGCCTTTGGAGATCTTTGCATTGGACCAACACCGCCTGGCCGACATCTCTCAACGCACCTGCCCAGTTGTGCTGACCATCGCTGGGAACCACGTTGAGAGAATCCAGTTCCTGATCACCCGATCCCCTCTAGTCCCGGTGGTCCTGGGTAGGCCCTGGCTCGCGCTGCACGAGCCCCACATCGCCTGGTCCTCCGGTACCATCAAGGGCTGGAGCTCCTCCTGTCACGCCCTGTGTCTGCAGGCGGCGTCCTGTCCCCCGCCCCGGAGGCCCGCTGGTGAGTCGCCTCCGGACTCTTCATCCATACCTCCCGAGTACCAAGACCTCTTGGAGGTTTTTAGTAAGTCCAGGGCTCAGGCCCTTCCACCCCATCGCCCTTACGACTGCGCCATCGACCTCCGCCAAGGGGCTCCCCTTCCCGGCAGCCGCCTTTACAGTCTGACCGTTCCGGAGAAGAAGGCGATGGATCAGTACATCTCTGAGTCCTTGGAAGCAGGACTCATTCGGCCTTCCTCCTCCCCGGTGGCGGCCGGTTTCTTCTTTGTTGGGAAGAAGGACGGGGACCTTCGACCCTGCATCGACTATCGCCAGCTCAACGAGATCACCATCAAGAACAAGTACCCCCTTCCTCTCATGAACTCCACCTTCGAGCCACTCACCCAGGCTACCGTCTTTACCAAGCTGGACCTCCGGAGTGCCTACCATCTTGTCCGTATCCGTGAGGGCGATGAGTGGAAGACCGCCTTCAAGACCCCCAGGGGCCACTACGAGTACCTGGTGATGCCGTTTGGCCTCACCAACGCCCCGGCGGTATTCCAGGCACTCATGAACGACGTCCTTCGTGACATGCTGGAGGTGTTCGTGGTGGTGTACCTGGACGACATCCTCATCTTCTCCAGGACCCTCGAGGAGCACATCCAGCATGTCCGCCGTGTGCTGGAGCGCCTCCTCCACAATCGGCTCTTCGTCAAGGCGGAGAAGTGCCGTTTCCACTCCGACTCCGTCGACTACCTGGGCTTCATCGCTGAGAAGGGCTTGACCCGAGCGGATCCTCGCAAGATCCAAGCTGTGGAGGATTGGCCTGAACCCACCACTCGGAAGGAGTTACAGAGTTTCCTCGGGTTCGCCAACTTCTACCGAAGGTTCATCCGGAACTACAGTCAGGTGGCGGAGCCGCTTACCAGACTGACCTCTCCCGCTCTGCCGTTCGACTGGTCCCCAGCGGCATGTGCTGCGTTCCGCTCCCTCAAGAAGAGGTTCACTTCCGCCCCTATCTTGCTCCACCCTGACCCCAAGAGACAGTTCATTGTAGAGGTGGACGCCTCGGATACTGGACTGGGGGCTGTCTTATCCAGTGATGCCACAGATTACTTGTAAAAGTAATCCGATTACTGATTATTGATTACTCCTTTAAAAAGTAATCCAAGTTACTTTACTGATTACTTGATTATCAGAGTAACTTAGTTACTTTGAAAGTAACTAGGTTACGAAGTCGTCGTCGTTCCCCCAACCGTTTTTTTTAAACGCTTTATTGAAAGTGCATAAATTGTTTTTAACTTGTTTCTCTGCACATAACGTAAATTGTTAAACTAGTGCTTCAGCTTCTGTACCATCAAGTATGGTAAAGCAACAGTCTATGATGCTCACAGCATTAGAGCAGCCAGCCAGTGGTTTTACAAAACCAGTGTATATCCATTCACATCTAACAAATGCAGGCTGAACTATTCAATTATATCAACTGTAACTATTAAATTGTTTTTATAAATGTCTCTCTATAAACATACAATCAGTCTCTCTTTAACATGTAAATTAACTGTAAATCTGGCAAATAAGAGCTTTTGCTCTGCCACCATCAAATATACATTAATCAAAAGGGAAAGAAACAATCTCTCTCTTTTGCTGTTTGGCTGGCCTCCGAGTCCTCCTGTACCATAGTCGAAGCGTCGGCTAGTGAATTAATGAATGAATGAATGAATGAATGAATGAAAACTGTATTAACAGATTGCAGAATGGGTACAGTACAGTACAGCTCAATACATACAATTGTTAAGGGGATGCAGACCAGAGAAATACTTTTGTCTTGTTTACATCAGGGTCCCCCAGTGTTGTGATTCCAGATGCTTTCAATGCAATTGGATGTGCTGTTTTTAGCGGTAGACAGTATTTTGTTTCCTCCGCATATGAACGTGAAGTAGTGACTGAGGCTATACGAGCGTTTTGGGATGGAAGTCTGAACAGAAACTCACTTTTAATTTTGCCAAGCGTTTTGGGGTGGAATTCTCCGACGACGGAGCCCTGCTGTCACACGATTGGCGCATATGTCACATGACGTGCTGTGAAGACCCGCCCTACTCTGCCTCTGATTCGCAGACTGTGGATGGGGAATGTGATTGGACCAAAGCAGATGTCACTCACAGACAGAGTGTCCAGTCACGCCGCGGGGACACATTCTTGTGTAACCCTTTCACTGCCACACTACGTCACTCCCAAAAGAAAAACAGCTCAAAATGTATTTTTGACTGTCGAAAACGAAATAAAATACTGCATTCCGCCTGCATTATGAATTTATGATGAGATAGTAACGAAATAGTAATGCACAGCCACTTGGACAAGTAACTGCAATCAGATTACTGGCTTTTAAAGATTAACGCGTTAGATTACTATTTTCGGGGGAAAGTAATCAGATTACAATAACGCGTTACTTAGTAACGCGTTACCGGCATCACTGGTCTTATCCCAGCGTTCGCCTACGGACCAGAAGGTACATCCTTGCGCCTTCTACTCGCGTCGGTTCCTCCCTGCCGAGAGGAACTACGACACCGGCAATCGGGAGCTGCTGGCGGTCGTGGCTGCGTTGGAGGAGTGGCGTCATTGGCTTGAGGGGGCCGAGGAGCCTTTTACCATCTGGACGGACCACAAGAACCTGACGTTCATCCGCGCTTCCAAGCGCCTCAACGGTCGGCAGGCGAGATGGGCCAGTTTCCTCAGTCGGTTCGACTTCTCGCTGACTTTCCGTCCTGGTTCCCGCAACACGAAGGCCGACTCCCTGTCCCGGTTACACTCCAAGGGGGCTCCACCCTCTGAGGACCCGACTCCCATCCTCCCGGAGGCCAGGGTGGTTGGAGCCATCACCTTGGGCATCGAGGGGGTGGTTAGACGTGCCCTACGCTTCCAGCGTGCTCCAAGCAACGTTCCGATTCATCGTCTCTTCGTCCCCGACTCTGTCCGGTCCCGGGTGCTGCTATGGGGCCATACCAGCCGGTTCGCCTGCCACCCAGGCGTCCATCGCACGTTCTCCTTCCTGGCTCGTCGTTTCTGGTGGCCCACCATGCGGAACGACGTCAAGGAGTTCGTATTGGCCTGCGCGGTCTGTGCCCGCAGCAAGGCCTCGCACCAGGCACCCTCCGGGCTTTTACAGCCACTTCCCGTTCCTAGCCGTCCTTGGTCACATGTGGCGCTAGACTTCGTCACAGGTCTTCCCTCCTCCCAGGGGAACACTTGCCTTCTGACCGTGGTGGATCGATTCAGCAAGGGGGTTCACCTCGTGGCCCTTTCCAAGCTTCCCTCGGCGGCCGAGACGGCGGACCTCCTGACTCACCACGTGTTCCGCCTTCATGGTTTTCCCCAGGACATCGTCTCTGACCGGGGGCCCCAGTTCACCTCCCAGGTATGGCGGGCTTTTTGCAAGGGATTGGGGGCGACGGTCAGTCTTTCCTCTGGTTATCATCCCCAGACTAACGGACAAACGGAGAGGATGAACCAGAGCGTGGAGTCTGCTCTTCGGTGTGTGGCAGCCGAGAGACCAGCTTCCTGGAGCCGTTTCCTTCCCTGGGTTGAGTACTCCATCAATTCCATGGTCAGTTCCGCCACCGGTCTCTCACCATTTGAAGTTTCCCTGGGCTACCAACCCCCCCTTTTCCCCGCACAGGAGACGGAAGTGGCAGTTCCCTCCGTGCAGGTCCACCTCGACCGCTGCCGACGGGTCTGGGAGATCACCAGGACCGCGCTGCTCCGGACATCAGAGCGCGCCTGTCGTGGGGCCGACCGGCGCCGGGTTCCTGCGCCGATTTACCACCCTGGGCAGAGGGTGTGGCTCTCCGCGAAGGACCTCCCGCTTCGGTCCTCGGCCAAGAAGCTTAACCCCCGTTTCGTCGGACCTTTCGAGGTCCTGAAGGTACTCAGTCCGGCGGCCCTGCGTCTGAAACTTCCTGCGTCCATGCACATTCACCCCGTTTTCCATGTCTCCCGGGTTAAGCCCGTCTCCCTCAGTCCCCTGATGCCTCCAGCTCCTGATCCTCCGCCTCCCGAGATGGTGGATGGTCACCCCCAGTGGCAGGTCCGCCGGTTGATGGGCGTTCGACGGCGGGGTCGGGGGTTCCAGTACCTGGTGGACTGGGAGGGTTACGGCCCTGAAGAGCGGAGCTGGGTCTCCCGACAGCTCATCGTGGATCCCGGCTTGATCACTGACTTCCATCGTGCCCATCCTGACGAGCCGGGTCGGCCTGGTCGCCGGGTGGCTCCCGTGGAGGGGGGGGTACTGTGAGGTTTTGTCCGTTGCTCACCTACTCGCTCTGTTCCTTTAAGCCTACTCGCTCTGTTCCTTTAGTTTTCTGTTAATCAATTGCATTCCCCTATTCACACGCTTCTTCCCGTAGACGCCGTTTGATTGGTGCTCCCCCAACCTCACGCTTGTCAATCTCATCCCGCAGCTGTCACAGCTTGTCAATTAAGCATTCCTCTGATTATTTATACCCCGTTTCCCCATTCAAGTTTTGTTGGATCGTTTTGATATTTCATTAGCATTCGCCGTTCCTTCCTTGCCTGCTGTTTTTCCCTGTGCTTTGCCTCCAGGATATTCAAGAAGTATTCCGCTTGGACAACCAGTTCCCCGTGGCGACGCGCTCGCCTCTTTGATCCTACTCTCTTTACGCACAGCGCCTGGGTGAGTTTTTATGACTGTCTTTGCTCCTATTCGTTTTTCGTGTGTTTAAAGACACTGAAGATATCCTGCTTTTTATCAGACTGTCACTCACCCAGTGTCAGCTTTTTTGGATTGTTCATTGGGATAATATTTGGCCTTAACATCGCTCTCTGTGTGTATTCACACCGAAGATATATTCACTTGGAATTGTATTGGGACTTCGCTCACTGTGTGTACTCACACCGAAGATATTGTCACTTGGAGAATTATTGGGACTTCGCTCACAGTGTTTATTTGCACCGAAGATTCAATCACGTGGATTTGTGTTTGGGACGTTACTCACAGTGTGTATATACACCGAAGATTCATTCACTTGGATTACTCTGTTTTTGGGACAAGTCACTTCTCCTGTCACCTGCTCTGTTCCCCACTGTACTCTGAGCTAACCCGCTCCCTCTCTCCCTCTCGGTCCCGCTTACCACCTGGGAGATCTGCCGAGAGAAATCTGCAGAGCGGCTCTGACGACACCGTCTGCTTCCCCAGACGAACCATCCCGGGAGAAGCTGCAGAGCAGCAACATTCATCTATGCTTGTATCCCATTCTTTGTTTGTTCTCTCCCAAGTTTATGCTGTTTATTTAGTGTAAATAAACAAGCCCTTGTTTTTGGCAACTCTGAATCAACTCTCTTGTGTCGCTGCGTTTGGGGTCGGTGTCAAACCATAACAAAACGGACAATATTCAGGATTAAAGGGGCACTTTAACACACATTTTTTAAAATAAAATAAAATACATTTAGAGGCGGTTAGGTGGCCGAGCGGAGATTGCGTTCGTCACCAGCCCCGGAGCTGAGCTGGATTTGCCTGTTCGAATCCAGCTCACAGCTCCGGGGTTGTCACCAGCTTGGCTGGCCGTCTGCACTGATACAATTGGCTGTATCAGAGGGTGGGAGAAGCTGGCGGGGTGGGTCCGGGTCGTTGTAAACAGCGACTCCTACAGTTCGGTCGGGGCGCCTGCTAAGCGCGGATTGGACGTGAGGGGGATAGTGTGGTCCTCCCACACGCTACGCCCTCTCAATGAGAATCCGCGCTGCCAGGTGAAAAGAAGCGGTGATTGGCTGGACGTGTGTCGGAGGAAGCACGTGGTAGCCTCCACTCTCCCAGATGATCTGACTGTGGGGGGTAAGTGCGCAGCGAGCAGGAAGGGACTGGGAATTGGCATACGACTAACATTGGGATGGGAGAAAAATCGGAGGGGGAAAAAGACAAAAAAAAAAAAAAAAAAAAATACATTTAATAAAATAAATATATACATTTAGAGCTTTGTATGTAAGGACAATGACCTTGAAGTAAATTCTAAATGTTACAGGAAGCCAGTGTAAAGCAGCTAAGACTGGACTAATGTGCTCTCTCCTTTGGTTCTAGTTAGCAGTCGGGCTGCAGAGTTTTCGAATAGCTGAAGCCTCTCTGTGGTTTTCTTCTGTGAAAAGTGCATTACAGTAATCTAACCGGCTAGATATGAATGCATGAAGTGCATTTTGGTGAAGTGCCCCCTTTACTTTTCCCCCCCTGTACACATTTTTTATTTTTTTTTAAACCGATACCGATATTTTCCGATATCACATTTTAATGCCGATATCGGCCGATAATATCGGTAGGCCGATAATATCGGACATCCCTAATCCCTGTAAATTGTTTGTGTGTGTGTTGGTACTGTAGATGATAATTACACCTCCACTCTCTGTCCATGGTGCTGAAATACGTTCCAAAATAGATAGGATGAAAGTCGAGTCAAGTCAAATTGATTTATGAAGCACATTTCATACACATAGGCCATTCAAAGTGCTGTACACAAAAAAAAGATAAAAAAAAAAGGCACAGCATAAAAACATTATTCTCTGGAATAAAAAAATATATAAAAGGAACACAAAGTACAGTATAAAAGCTCACACATAGATTTGCAGTGTATTAAAAAAAATAGGGCAGTAAAGTGCAAAAAATGGTACAGTGGTTTAGCAGCAGTTAAAAGCAGAAACAAACATAAGGGTTTTTAGCCTTTTTTTTTTTTTTTTTTTTTAATAGGCTGAGTTGGGGCAGATCTAAGATCTGCTGGCAGTTTATTCCAGCTATGTGTGGCATAGTAGCAGAATGCAGCTTCACCATGTTTTGTTTTGGTCCTAGGGACAGTTAGCAGACCAGTCCCTGATGACCTAAGAGGTCTTGTCATGCCCCTCCAGGCCTCCAGGCTTCCCACCCTCTTTAACCCTTGGTTCTCCCACTCTATCCCGACCTAGCTACTCTCCCTCTCTTCCCCTCTCTCTGATTACAGGATGGGGTGCAGGTGTGTGTGTCATCCGGAGGAGCAGCTGAGTGACATCTACAGTACCAGCTGATTGCCAACCCCATTTAGACCTGGCACAGATGTCATGAGGCTGCCAGATTGTAGTTCCTTATTTCCAGTCAGTCCGTATTCTCATGCCTTGTTCTCTTTTTCAGTCAGTGTTCTATTGTGCTTCTAACGTTCTTGTCCTCCTCTGCTCACAGTTCCTGCCTGGCTCCACTCCCTGTTCCCCCATCTTGGATTCCTGTGAATGACCCCTGCCTACCTGACCATCCTCTCCATGAACATCCATGGACTGTATGAGAACCCTCTCCTGGCTACGACCCCCCTGCTCGTCTGAATACCCTGTACTGAATACTCCCAGGACTGTCTAGCGACTGGATTCTTTTATTATTGAGCTATTTTCCTGCAGATGCAGTGAAGCCATAACTTTTCTTGATGTGGAGCTACTGATGTTTTCAATTGTATCCCTAAAGAAGGACGCAAATGCATTGCATTTGACAGTGGATAGCAGATCATTTGACAGTGGATAGCAGATCATTTGACAGTGGATAGCAGATCATTTGACAGTGGATAGCAGATCATTTGACAGTGGATAGCAGTTCATTTGACAGTGGATAGCAGTTCATTTGACAGTGGATAGCAATTCATTGACAGTGGATAGCAGATCATTGGACAGTGGATAGCAGTTCATTTGACAGTGGATAGCAGTTCATTGACAGTGGATAGCAGATCATTGGACAGTGGATAGCAGATCATTTGACAGTGGATAGCAGATAATTTGACAGTGGATATCAGATCAGGGGCTATTTGTAGCGGGGTCAGCCGGGGTCAGCCTATCAACAGTGGCAAATAGAGTGCAAGCATCATTGATGTTTTTGTTGATAATGTAGAGAATAAGGATTGTCTGGAACTTTGTGAAGTGAAGACTTTCTTTGTAGATTTCATAGTGAATGTGAAGTTTAGTTGTTCGCCATTTACGCTCAGCTTTTCTACACTCTTTTTTATTGGACTTGACAGAGGCAGCTTTCCCCCATGGTACTTTTTTCTTACCGGATATTAATTTAACCATAACAGGTGCTACAATATCAATAACATTCAGGATTTCTTTATTTAAATGATCTAGGACAGGGGTGTCAAACTCATTTTCACAGAGGGCCACATCAGCATTATGGTTGCCCTCAAAGGGCCAAATACTGTATAAATGTTAATGTAATGTAAAATAAATGTAGCTACTCATTTACATATTGTTAAACATGTTGTTTCTGTATTTATTACTTATTCAAGTTATACATATTGCATATGCATTTGCATATTTGTAAAAATATATGTTAGCTTATGTTATTTTAACAAATAATTTTAGTTTATCAGAACCCCATATTACTCCATCAATCAATGATCAAACCATTCAAGTAAATAACAAAGAAGAATATCATCAAATACAAGCTATGACATTAAGTTTGTTCAAAACCTTTTTGTCACAGTCAAGAGGGGCAGAACTAACAACTGTGAGCTGCAAAGAACGCGTGGGACAGATGTAGCAGATGTTACAAAAACAAATGGCTGCACACAACCTTGCAGAGGCCATACATCCAACTAATGGAAGATAGTTTAATTAACTTTAATTAACAGATTGCAGAATGGGTACAGTACAGTACAGCTCAATACACACAATTGTTAAGGGGATGCAGACCAGAGAAAGACTTTCGACTTGTTTACATCAGGGTCCCCCATTTTCAATTCGTAATGAAATTGCTATTATGTGTCTGCATGAAAACACAACTGTAACTGTTCTCAAAAATAACAAAATAAGGGTTGTCTCAGTTCACAACTATATTGGTCAAGTTTTGGGTGGGACTTGTTTGCGTCCCTACAGCTTCTTATTCAATTGAGCGAGATGCTTGGTTATGTCACACAGCAAGCTTGCATCTGACAGTTCAGACAATATTTCTTCAACCCTTTGTTACCTATTCCGCGTGGATCTTTTTTGTATTTTGGGCTGTAAAATTGTCAAAGAATGTCTGAGGAGTAAGTGCTTTTGGCTTTTTTCCTTTGTTACTTCATCAATACCTCAGATGTTCAACACACATGTATGTGTAAGAATGTGTAATAACTAAGGCTGTCAAAGCTTTATTAACGCATTAACCCACAATTATTTTAATGCTGCTATTTCTTAACCCAAGATTAATGTTACATTTTTTTTTTTTTCCATAATTAAACCTATTTAATTAACTGCACCTCATCTCTCTTCTTATTTAACCCATTGTATAATTAAACTCTATTTAATTAACCTGTATATCTATATTATTATTATAATAATCCACCCTCTCCCTGCTACAGTAGATTCTAAACTTGAATCACTCCCCCACTCCGCCACTAGATGGTAGTACAGACCTATCTTCAAAAATGCGCCCGCATTATCCCACTGTCCCCCCTAGATGGTGGCAAACTCAGTCTAGAGTATTTTAGCTGACGTCACTCTCTGACTCTTATCCGTTAGCCTCCTCGTGGCTCTGCTGCCATCTTGTCTCGGTGCAAATTAGTTGACATTTCCTCTCATCTTATCTCATCCTCCTCGTGGCTCTTTGCGGCCATCTTGTCTCGCTCATAATGGCTACTCTCTCAAACAAACGGCCGCTGCCCTTCCTTACAAGGCCTAAAAACACAGCTGTTTTTCTCTCTTTCCTATCCATCTCAGGGGACGCTTCTCCCGGACTAAACTCTTGCTTATCGGACATAATACACACTTTAAGGTAAACCCCCGGTCGACTTTCCTCCCGCCACGACAAATTCCAGCCGTCTTGAGACCACAGCGACCAGTTTAAGGTGGGCCGTCTCAGGCGACAGTCTTGTCATAACAATCCCACCATAACAAGTTTTCAGTCTGGCTCAGCACCCCCCCCCCCCCCCCCCTCCTCATCTCGCGTTTACACTCCTTCTGCCCCGGCCCAGTTTGTTTTTCATTCTCTGTACAGTAGATAACACCCTCGATTTTTCAAAACACCATGGCTCTCTGCTCATCTTATTACAGCTGGCTTCTCTGTCGCTACTTATTTACGGATGCACTATCTGTTCGTTTTTATTTGGCTTAAAAGATCAAAACAACAGTGAACTCACATCTTTCTCCTGAGCGCTGTTTCTCCTACAGCGCTGGTTCGCCTCATGACCGCTCGACTTGGCGCTCTCTCTCAGGGCTGGCCGGCCTTGCTTCGATCATGATTCTCCCACACATGATGACTGTTGTTCACTGTCGCCCCATTATTGAAAAAGTCTTTTTCCGTTGTTCTTATCTTGTGCAAATCCGGCTCACGGCAACCAATTGTTAGATTCTGATCAATCGGCCAGTATCACGTCTTCATCTGTTTGGCTTGTGTAATCATCTCCCCATCTGCATTGTGTTTTATCTCTCCGACGTTTCATACACTGGCTGATACAATCCTTATCTCTCCCCGTTAGTGCAATCCGCAAACCATAATAACTCTCCACCTTCGTAAGAATTCGACACTCGGACAGCATACCTTTCTTGAACGAGCGTTGTTTATTGATATAAACAGAAGCCTCAGCCCAGATGTTATCAGATTGTATTTTCATTGCTATCGTCTCTGCTATTCAGTCCAATAGTGGTCAGGCCTGGTCGTTAGCCTGAACCATCCTCATGTTAGCCGAAGCTAATGATGATGTGGCATTCCCCCCCCCCCCCCTCTCTGTGATGAGAGGAGAGAGTCTCTTCTGGTTTCTTCCCTCTTAGTCTCAGTCAGATTTTAGTCTGCCCCTACCCGGAACCACTGTTCGTTTTATAGATCTTCGTCATAGCAACGACGGCCCGCCCCCCTTCTGGTTGTCATGTGCCGCTGCCATGACAACAGCTAATAACCTTTCACACATTTCAAGACGTTTCATTACTGTTTCATTAAAAATGAACCTCTCTCCGCTCTCTGTCTGTGCTGCTGTTATCTCTGTTGATGTACTGGGGAATTCAAAACATTCGGCTGGCTGCTAAACATTCTGCTGGCTATGCCTCTGAACCGCTTCTTCTATCACCGTCTGCTAAGGCAAACACATTTCTGACCTGGCACCTTTCTAGATGTGGTCATCTCCCCCCCAATCTATACATCACATACATTGAAAACCACCACCGATTGCCTTCACCATGAACAGTGTACTGGTACTCTCTCATTAATGTGCCGCTTTTTTTTTTTTCATTTCTTTATTACAGGAAAAGTATTATGTACATTTACATTCGTCAGTATTATACATTCTCCATCTTTTCATCTTTTCTTCCCCTTTCATTTCCCCTTCCCCTCCTTCATACCCACCCCAGCCCCCTCACATCGAGGTTTTTGAAGACACATCTGCAAAACATCCAAACATACAGCATAGTTGCTACTGGGAAAGAAAAACTAAAAACAGTAATAGAATAAAATAACGATAAAAAATAAGGAAGTGTAGTGTAGAGGTGTAAAGCTCTATCCTTTCTAAGTCTCTTCGTTGATAGTCAAGGTATCGATGTGTTGCAGAAATGGTTGCCAGGTCACTTGGAATGTTTCAAGGGAGCCCTTTAGGGAGAATCAATGTGCCGCTTTTTAACGGTTTGTGATTGAATGATCTTCATTTCGAGAAAAATGCAGAGATGGTCAGACAGAGCAACATCGATAGCTGATATAAACAATGACTTAGTTAAAACCCTTTGTGATGAACAAATCCAGGGTGTGGCCCCGGTTGTGGGTGGGCCCAGAGACATGTTGCAACAATCCAAAAGTGTCGAGTAGGTTATTCAATTATTTGGTATTATTATAAGGATAAGGATAACTTTTATTGATCCCTCATGGGGAAATTCAAGTGATATACACATACAGCTCACCGTCTCATTAAACAATCATCATATCACAATCATTACATTTTTACAGTAACAATGGCACAACATAAATTCAAACAGGCATGTACATTTGTTGACACATGTCGACTACAGTATGTCTGAGACACCGTATGCGATTGCCGGCTGCAGCAACACCGGGGTGTCGTTGCGCCAGGCAGGAGGGAGGGAAGAGAGATTCTCCAGAACCACCGTTGCAGCACCGGAAGGGGCAGGGATTATGACTCTGACTACAATGCTGTCAGCTGGGGGATAGGACTTGGTGATGAGACAGTCTTCTTTGGCTCCCCCCCCCCCCTCCAGCACGCGTACTAATCGGCTGCCCTCACCAACACGTGGGATAGGCGCCGGGTGGGGATTGGGTATGGGATTGGGGGTGGGGGGGCCGCCTGCCACTCTTATCTCCCAGAGGGCCTTCGACTCCAGCAGCTCCCTGGTTCGACCTTGGTCCAGGAATTTGTTTTGGCTGACTGACTGGCAACATTTCTCCCAGCCACGTCACTTTAAATTTGATTTGAGTAGAGTGAAATATAACTCTATTGATTTGAGTGGAGTGAGTTTTAACAACTCCGTCCAAATGACTGAATGCATTAGTCCAAGTGTCCAAGTGTCTTAGTCAGTTCATTTTGGTAGGTCCTGTGCGTGGTAAACAGATCCAAAATCTTCTTATTGCAGTCCAAAAGCTTCGATAATCCAAAAATGACCACGTCTTCAAGTTGGTAGTCCGATTGAGATGTCCCAAGAGGCAGAGAGGGTTAGCCTTATTCTGCTTATTGACGAAAATATGCAATCCACTGATTAGATCCATTTCGAGTTGATTTGAGTATAGTCCGGCAACCAGCACGAAGCACAGAGCATAGCGATGGGCCTCAGGGAGGTATTAGGCAGCGGTGGGGATGGCCTTGGGGGACCTGGGAGAGGGAAAGAAAAGGCTGGGAAGGAAGGGTTATCTATTATCACTGGGGTTGTCTATGTGAATGTTAAAATCTCCTGCAATAGATATACAGTCATGTTCCATGGAGATTATGGATAGTAATTCAGCAAATTCATCAAAGAATTTTTGGTGGTCTGTATATAATCAGGAGTAAAATAGAAGAGCATTTCAAAACAGTATTGAAGATATTCAAATGATGATAAATCGCCTAACGATACCTGCTTACATGAAACACATCAGAAAGAATAACAGCTACTCCTCCCCCTTTCTTACCGACATGATATCCAATTCATGACTAATAATCAGGTCACTGATTAAGAGGCATTTATTTGCTAGTGATCTGATATTATTGAGCGGTGCAGCTTTTATAATTTTATAATGAAAGCTCACTCTAAGTCAGGCATTAGGCATTGTGAATATGAGAGAGATGTGGATAAATTATTATCGTTAAGACGCCACATGGTTTGAATGTCAACGTCAGAAAACTCCACAGAGTGTGTATTTTCGGGATAACGGACTGTCAGACCAATGGGCTTTCGGGCCAACAGGAAATATTTCGGACTATTGATCTGTCGGAATCAGAGACACTCCATGAGGAGACAAAGCAGTGCAGTGGTTTTGAATGGAGATATCCATAACACTAAAGATGGCGGCAACAAGGAAACAGCTTGTTACAAAACACACAACACATTTTAGAGAAAACAATTAAATGCAATGTGGTTTTATAATATGTAACATTCAAAAAAGGGTTTGAGGTCAAAATGGTAAACTATAGCTAGATTGAGGTGGAGAATATGTAGGCCTATGTTGTTTCGTACACACACAAATGCTTGTATACCTGGTTGGTAAATCATAATAGTCATATACATGCCACTGAAAATATATAGGCAAATTACATTAGATTATTTTATATTAGATTAGATTATAATGTCCAGGGACAAAAGAATTCAGGCACAATCTACAGCAGAGGATTTACCGAAGGTTACTTTCACAAACTCTTGTGCTGCTCAAAAGAGTCACGCTGCGCCATCAGGTACGTCAACCAGTTACAATAACAAGCAGCATGAAATGTGGCCATATGTCCCCTACCCTGTCCCGTCCAGGTTACAGCAACAATAGGTCACACAGAGACACATTTAGACACCGCTCCAGACTGAGAGAGAGGATGAACAAATATACACTGGCACGTAAACACAGTGAGCAAACACACTGTCAAAGCGGAAAACAAAAACTAGCGTAGCCGCGCGGCCGGGTGTCTCCGGGGGATGGCTGGTGAGCTAGCGCGCAGGTGGCACGTCTGTCTATGCTTTTTTGGCCCTTGGCCCTCCGGTCTGGCAGAGGAGCAAACCGCCAAGGTAAATGAAGTGGAGAACAACACGGCCGTGGCCGGTGGGTGATGTGCACCGAGCGGAGGGGGTTGCCAGGCTGCCACTCCCCGACTCGGACAGGGGGTTCGAAAAGGGGCGGTGGCGGAGGAAGCATCCGACGGGGAAAACAGTCCTAGCCATTAAACAGCAGGGGGGTCTGGCACGGCTCATTAGGAAACCGCTAGCAGTCCTTTAGCTCTCTCTCTATCTCTCTCTTTGTTTTCCTTTTACAGATTCACTCTCGTGTCCATTTCCACCCGCGATGAGCCGCTCTCACCTCCCGAGATGGAAAATGTGTGAAAATGTTGGCGAAATTAGAATAATGACGGATCTCAGGATTTAATGGAAAAAGGCTATATGTTTACGATCTAGGAGTACCTTTTAGAATTAGTTCTAGGAGACAGGCTGCATAACTTTATGATCTGGTAGTACCTTTTAGAATTAGTTCTAGGAGAAATTGGTAATGAGAAATATTATGAAAGTTACAATTTATTATCATATTATGATCTGGTTCCTGGTGGACTTTGTCTGACCTCCAGGAAAATAGCAAAAGTGTAGTATTGTACTCAGGAATGTGACAAAAACCCTTTGTGTCATTTAGGCGAGGGATGTGTGAAGACTGAAGAGCAGGCTAGACTGCTGTCAGTAGGCTAGACTGGTGTCAGTAAGCTAGACTGGTGTCAGTAGGTTAAACTGGTTTCAGTAGGTTAGACTGTCCATCCCATCGCCGTTGTGTCCTTGGGCAAGACACTTAACCTACTTGTCTCGTATGAATGTGTATGCATGTGAATGAATGTTGGTGGTGGTCGGAGGGGCCGTAGGCGATGATTATTCGCCACGCTTCCGTGAGTCTGCCTCAGGGCAGCTCTGGCTGCAATTGTAGCTTACCACCACTGGTATGACTGTGTATGAACGAATAATGGACTCTGTGAAGCGCTCTGAGTCAGAGAAGAGCGCTATATAAATCCAATCCATTATTATTATTATTATTATTCAGTAGGCTAGACTGGTCTCAGTAGGCTAGACTGGTGTCAGTATGTTAAACTGATGTCAGTACCCTAGACTGGTGTCAGTAGGTTAAACAGGTAACAGTAGGCTAGACTGGTGTCAGTAGGTTAAACAGGTAACAGTAGGCTAGACTGGTGTCAGTAGGTTAAACAGGTAACAGTAGGCTAGACTGGTGTCAGTACGTTAAACTGATGTCAGTAAGCTAGACTGGTGTCAGTTGGTTAAACTGGTGTTAGTAAGCTAGACTGGTGTCAGTACGTTAGACTGGTGTCAGTAAGTTAGACTGGTGTCAGTATGTTACACTGATGTCAGTACGCTAGACTGGTGTCAGTAGGGTTATACTGGTGTCAGTAGGTTGTATTTCGGATGTAATCATGACAATAACAGCAACAGACTCCCTCTGCCACCTCCACTGTAGACCAACATCCTACTTAATTTGTTTCCCTGGTGAGTTGATCTCTCAGCTGCCCACACTGCATCTCTGCAATGTTGCGTTTGAATCCAGCTCACAAACGTCTGGCTCATCTCTCTCTCTCACTCTCTCACTCTCACACACACACTTTCTCTATACACTGTAAGAAAAAAAAGCTGCAAGAAAACGGTAAATGTCTCGCATCAATGGTTTCCAAATACTTACTGTCAAATTACAGTAAAATCAAATACATTTACAGATTACAACCTTTATTTAATGGTTACTATTTTGATAAAAGGTAATTTACTGTATTTTAATTGGCACTTACACTTAAAGTAGAAAAACAAAAGTAATCTGTAAAATAATACAGTGAATTTCCTGTGAAAAAACATTCCTCTAAAAATACATACCTAAGTAAATGGAAGATTGCTCCACTTCTACAAGGTCCATTTGCAGAATATAAATTAAGATTTTTCTTTGCATCTTTGATGGTGAAAAACACCATGCTAAAAATGACCAGACATGAAACACTGCCACTGAGCTCGTTCAGCACCCTCTTGAGATTAAGTGTAGAAGAAATCTAAGCAAATGAATAAAGGGAATATGATTTAAAAAAAGGTTTGGTAGATACAGTACTGAATTCTGCCATCTGGACACATGCAATTTGAAATATTATTATAGAATATAGAAGGGCGACTTCCGGTTTGCACTCAGATCGGATGGCGGCGTAGCTTTTCCGAGCTCTGTGACCACTTCACTTTTATATTGATTTTACATAAATTTGTACGTATATTTTACGACAAACTTTCACATGATATATCGCAGAGATGGCGAAACAAATATCGAACAAGAAGGGGACATTAAATGAGGTGGACGTTGAATGTATCAGGACTTTGTTCCGTGCTGAGCTCGATGCTAGCATGCTCCAGTTAACCAACAGACTGGACTCGCTCCAGGAGGAGGTAGCTAGCGCGACCACGCAGCTCTCTAGGGTGGAAGAAGGGATGGCAGAGGTTGCAGTCGTTGCTGAAACCAAGTCCACAGAGATTTCGGCGATTGAGGATAAATTCCTTTTTTACGAAAATAAGATCGCTGACCTTGAGGACCGGAATAGAAGGTGCAACTAGGGATGGGTACCGAATTCGGTTCTTTTGAGGTACCGAACCGAAACACGTCGGTACTACCGAGTATCGATTCAAGTGAGATACCAAACATAAATTTTTTTTTTTCTTTTTTTTTTTTTCCTTTTTTCTTTTCATGTCAACGTTCACACGCACAATATATGCTTACCTAGGATTTGACTTGATTCAACAACAAAGCAGTTGGAGCAATGGCAAGCCGAAAACGGTTGAAATTGTAGTTATTTGAAGTTAGGATTTTTTTTTTACGACTGAGGTAGGTAAATAATATTTTTTTAGACTAAAGTACCGAAAAAAGGTACCATTGGGTACCGGTATCGATTCACAGGTACCGGTACCGGTACCGTATCGGTTCAAATGTGAAAGGTACCCATCCCTAGGTGCAACGTTAGAATTTACGGCTTGCCCGAGGACATTGAAGACGACGCGCCGATTCATTATCTCGAAAAGATGATTCCACAATGGTTTCCGACTGTCCCTAAACCGGAGATTGAGCGGGAGCATAGAATTTCAGGTACGGCGCCCCGGAGAAGGGCGAACGTCCACATGCTTTTATTTTTTGCTGCCTGCGGTTCCCTACACGTCAGGCTATTCTACAAGAGGCCAGGAAACACCCTCCAAAAGTGGGTAATTATACCCTCAGATTCGCTGTGGATTTCAGCGACCATACCGCCAGACGTCGCAGGGCCTTCTCTAAGGCTATGGGATTTGCTCAGGAGAAGGGCATAGAAGTCTACCTAATATACCCTGCGACTCTGAAGATCAAGATGGGCCGCGGAGCTGTCTCCTGCAACCACCTATTCACGTCGCCGTCCGAGGTGGAGAGGTTCCTTCGACGCGACACAACGTCCCCCCTGTCCGAGGATGGTGAGCCGGCCCCGGCGGAGCAGGTTACGGGCATCGGGGAGTAAGCCTTGGTATGCTAAGCGCAAGCTATGCTAACTTTCGGGTCTCTCTCAGCTAACTCAAACGTTCCACTCGCCTACCACGGCCTTTCGGCCCATCAGAACGGTAACACTCATGGTTTATCTACGCTGTATATTTCCAGAAATACTATTTTCAAGTATAATTCAGACGACTTGTGCTTTTTAACGCATTGGTCTTTTTATTGTCTGAGCATTGAACTTCGCACTGGACTTCGCATTGACTGTTATGCATATTGTCTTTTTTCAAGTTTGCACTTGGACAAACTGTGCTTCACAGGTTTCACTCAAACAAGCTATGTGCTAACGCGTCTGCCGGTCGAGGGGGGTGGCCCTCTCTTGGCGGAGCTATCTACGTGAATCAGGATAACAGGCCTTGAGCCTGATTTAAGCTAAGCTCAAGGCATGCTGGTTGTCCAGCTCTCCTAGCTAACATTACCAATGCCACGTGTCTACCATGACTTTTACTCCGGCTGAATGATTACGCTCAAGGTTTGTATCCTCTGTGTTTTCTCAATGACGGGTAGGGGAGAGTGGGGTAAGTAGTGCCAAGGGGCATGTAGTGCCACCCCTGTTATCTAGAAAACCATAGAAGAAGTTGGTCATGTGACAACATATTTTTGAAGAGGCATCCATTTCACTCAACCTGCAGAGAAGGGAGACACCTGGCTTGAGAGGTAAGCACATTTAAGTTCAAAAAACATTTGTTTGCGCTGCAAAGTAAAATTTGTATGATTAAGGTTTTTTTATTGCTGTGTTTGAACAATTATAGACAACTTTGAAAACAGTTCACACATGTTTTAGTGCTTTAGTAAGCTACACCATGAGTCTATACAGTTAGCATGATGCTAGCTCAAAACAGCTGGGGGATGCATTTTTTTTTCAAAATGGTAGGCTTGGGTGATTTGTGCCAAAGGGCCTGGGTTAAGTTGTGCCAACTTATAATTATTAACTATATTACTTTATTGTATTTTATTGTTATTGTACATTGTATTCTTACATTTGATCACTAAAACTATGTGATATTCTTAATTTTAGACCAAAATCCATCATGCCACACAGATATACAAACCGAAGACAGGGTTTCAACTCCTCTTGAGAAGTTGGAAAGAGCAGTGAAAGAAGTGCAACAGGGGAAGACTATACGTCAGGTTGGAACAGAGATGAAGATCTGCAGGATGCTTTTACCGCTTTTGAGATTAAAATGATCTGTTTTACGTAAAATTGGCACAATTTACCCCAGTGTATTCTCTCTAATGGCACAAGTTACCCCGCCCCGGGGGCAAGTTGTGCCACACAACCAAAATCTAAAGCTATATTTCTGAAACAGTTTATTTAAGATCCAAAGTGATTGTCCCCAGGGATGCACAACATCCTAAACTATATGTACATATTTTAGTTGGGGGCATTACTGTAATCCCCTTGCTTTAAAGGCACTTTAAGTAAAAAGTGGCACTACACACCCCACTCTCCCCTACGCATGTTGCCTTTTCTCAAGTTCAACTCAGACGAGCTATGTTTGAATGCACCTGTTGTTATCGTCTGCACTTTGAACTTCGCATTGAACTCTGCATAGATTTCTTCTCTGAGGTTGGTTTCCTTTTGTCTAAATTGTTACAATATTCCTTACAAGTTATTAGTATGGTTAAGATACATAATGTTGTTGTGGTTGCTGTGCTCGGTCAAGGTTGACCAACTGATGTTTGATCGATACCGGACAAGTATTCTGAAGTGGGGGAGGGGGGAGGGAATGGGGGATTGTGTTGTTTTTAGTTTTTCTTTCCAGTCGACTCGCTCTGTTTTATTTTTATTTTCACACTCACGCTCGGAACTCAATAGGACCTTAACACGTGGATATATATCTATTATGGTGTTCTACTCCAAACAAATTACATTCAGTCATACTGCAGCCTTTTTACACTATGGCTAATTTGAATATATTGATCTGGAATACAGGGGGTCTCAATATAC
Source organism: Notolepis coatsorum (assembly GCF_963971535.1). Classification (NCBI taxonomy): domain Eukaryota; kingdom Metazoa; phylum Chordata; class Actinopteri; order Aulopiformes; family Paralepididae; genus Notolepis; species Notolepis coatsorum. The sequence goes on from NC_140166.1 coordinate 89,117,490, forward strand.
CGCATAAACGCACAAGTGTACTAATGTGGCTAAAAAGGAAGGAAGTGGACCTTGCTTTACTGAGTGAAGCACACATTTTATTGGCGGATAACGCAAGACTGGCAAATAAATTTGACCATAACATAAGTTCTTCTTCTTTTAGCACCAGGGCCCGTGGGGTAGCCATAATAGCGAAGCGAAATATGAATATTAAACTGTTAGATGTGTGGTCTGATGCTGATGGGCGAATTACTATTGCTAAAATAGAATGTTCTAACCGGAAAATTGCGCTGATTTCTGCATACGCCCCTAATGTGTATGACGCTAACTTTTATGCTGTACTCACTGCAGCTATGCTGAAACTACCTGCTTACTCATTAATAGTAGGAGCTGATTTTAATGCAGTTTGGGATCCATTGATTGATAGGTCCATTCACGCTGAAACCTCTGATCAGAAGCAAGCCACCACAGCCCTACAGGCCTGGTCTAAGGACACAGGGGTAATCGATATGTGGCGATCGCTCAACCCATCCTCGAGAGATTATTCCTTCTTCTCGTCGAGAAGACCTTTTCCAGGATTGATTATGTTTTTTCTTCCCCACGTCTCTTTGATAGCTTTGATGTTGACTTATTGCCCATAGCACTTTCAGACCACAAAGCTATCCTACTTAAGGGTTCACTCAGTAAAATAACGCCATGCGCCCCTAGATGGCGCTTTAACTCTACACTGCTGAAAAACGGTTTAACTTGCAATTTAAAGAGAAGCTCACTGAATTCCTGCAGTTTAACGCTGGTTCGGTACAGCACCCCAGAATTCTATGGGATTCAGTTAAGGGTTTTATCAGAAGTAACACTACTCTCTTTGCATCTAATCTCCGCAAGGGACGTCTCTCCAAGATGGTGGAATTGGAAAAGCTTCATGCCACGTTGTTCTCTTCATTGTAGCACAACTACTCTAGTCGACTGGAGCTTCAAATTAAGGTAGTGAAAAAGGAGATTAACTCCATTTTAAGACAACAATCTGAATTTCAGATGCACAGATCAAGACAGCACTACTACTTTAACGGCTCCAGGCCTAGTCACCTACTAGCTATGAAGATACGAGCCAGTGAACAATTTGCGGATATCCCTTCCATTAAGAACCAACAGGGGGAGGTAACCACCAACCCCAAAAAGATATGATACATTTCGCTCTTTTTATTCAGAGGTGGTCTTTGATCAAGAAAAAGTTAAAATAAAAAAAGATTTGATCACAAAAAAAGAATATAGAAGGGCCTATAAATTACCGTATTATAGCCAAGTTGCACATCTATGGATCGCGCCAAATCTACTCTTTCCAATGGCAGAGTTAAATTTGGATTTAGTATCACCAGGCGTGCAGCAAGAACCGTGAATGAAATCTACAGTTCCTTTCTTATAATGGATATGGCTCTGCCATTTTGAATCGGTTTGCAATGCGGATTGTTGCTAAACGTTCACAGAAGGTAGACAAACTAACGACAGGTTATGTATATAACCTAGTTATATGAGTACTGGCTAAGCATCCCGCTCTTAAGCCTATCGAGATATACCTCATCTCATGTACCTATTGTACACCATCAACGAAAAAACAAATATGCCCATCACCTGCCGGGCCCCGCCCCTATAGAGGCGTACTCTATAAGATACTCGGCATGGTCACCAAACACTCTTCCTCGCAAAAAAACCTGTTTCCAGGAAAAGATTTCCCAAGGGAACTCAGGGCCGCTTTAGAGCGGGACGCTTAGCCAGTACTCATATAACTAGGTTATATACATAACCTGTCGTTATATTATCGTACTTGGCCATCGCGTCCCGCTCTTAAGCCTCTCGAGATATGCGGTAGAGCGGACGCAAGGCCCGACAGATGTACCCCCTGAGGACCCGTAAGCCCGCATCAAGGGGTTGGGGAGTCCCGTCACCCCATCCTTCCTAATGAAGGGGGGGCACAGTCAACTCCACCCGAGTGCGAGCAAGAGGGAACTAGAACCCCTTGAACACACAGCACAGGCGGAACCACGTGTGACTCAACACACTGTGGCCCATACCCACACACTCCTGCTACCCTACCAAATGACGGGAAGCAGGAAAGGCCACAGACCCCAGAACCGCCTGGGAGACAGAACCCCCGGTCATGTCCATGAGGTAAAACCTTACAAAGGGGCCCGGGGAGGACCATGAAGCTGCAGCACAGATGTCCTCCACCGAGGCCCCACCCAGCAGAGCGGCAGAGGCAGCCACCCCACGAGTGGAGTGCGCCCTGACGCCCCCAGGGGGATCCAGCCCGGCCAACATGTAGCAGAGGGCAATGCCCTTGCACAACCAATGGGACAGGCGCTGTTTCGATAGTGCCTTACCGGCATGAGAACCACCGTGACAGACAAAAAGCTGATCGGTAACCCTGAGGTCCTGAGTACGGCTGAGGTAAATTCCCAAAGCACGGACTGGACATGACAGGTGAAGGCCTGCATCTAACTCACTAGCGTGAGGAGGCGGATGAAACGCCTGAACCACAATATCCCTGGAGCGGAAGGAACTCCGGATATTTTTAGGCACGAAAGCAGGATTAGGCCGCAGAGTGGCACCGCAATCGGAACGAAAAGACAGGCACTCTGGATGTACCGAAAGAGCACAGTGCTCACCCACGCGTTTAGCGGAGGTGACAGCCAGAAAAAACGCGGTCTTGAAAGACAGCCGTCCCAATGGCGCTTGCTCAAGCGGCTCAAACGGGGCCAAGGACAACCAACCGAGGACCAATTGAAGATCCCAACTCGGAGCCAAAGAGTGTTGCACCGGCTTAACGCGTCAAGCGCCAAGCAGGAAACGCTTCACAAGAGGGTGGCTGAACAAGACATCCCCCTCAAACCCCTCATGATAGGAGGATATAGCTGCTGCATATACCCTCACCGTCGAAGCCGACAGTCTACCAAGGAGAGACTGGAGGTAACCAAGGACAGCATCCAGGGGGCAGGAGACTGGGTCCCGGCCCCCCGCCTTACACCACTCTTGGAACATACGCCATCTGCCCGCGTAAAGCGCAACAGTGGGACATTGTTCATCCCCGCTGGGGCACAGGAACAAAGCTACCTGGCTACGTAGCCACGGTACACCCTGCTCCTTGATCTGCTGCCACCAGACGAGGAAACATCAGAATAGGCCCGACGTGTCGCTGAAACATGCCCCGAAGATTCCAGGGGTAAGCAAACCTCCGGTAAACTTTCAACATTACGCAATTCCTCTAATCTTTTCATAACAACTAGTTACATAAGGCGTCTTGCGACCGTTATGATGGAAACGAAAATAGAGGAAGAGTGTTTGGTGACCATGCCGAGTATCTTATAGAGTACGCCTCTATAGGGACGGGGCCCGGCAGGTGATGGGCGTATTTGTTTTTTCGTTGATGGTGTACAATAGGTACATGAGATGAGGTATATCTCGATAGGCTTAAGGGGAGACACTGCAGGTGAATAGGGTAAAAGAATTAACTAATAGATATCACAATGAAACTTCCCCAGTTGATTACTTATATTAAGACAAGACTTTTTTGTATTACAAGTTTTCTGAAATTGTATGTTTAAATATGCAAATGAGGCATGATCTACTTAAATATGCACTAATTTGCATATAATTCCAGGACAGAAATCTGAACATTGGATAAAGCCATTTTCAAAATTATAGTTCCATTTTGTTGACATATTAGAGCCAAAGGTTATTACAGAGGGGATTTTGGATATCTCTTTTTATCACTCCATACTTCAGTCAATTTTTATGGTAAAATTCCATATTTCGCCATGTTTTTAGGAATAAAATGTGATATAAATCAGGGTATGAATGCGATATCAACAAACCCAGAACACAACCTCCACAGTGGGAGGAATGTGTTCTGCCCTGGGGCTGGTAGATGCTTGGCGTACTCTAAATCCTAAGGGGAGGGACTATACTTTTTTTTCTTCGGTTCACGGTGTATTCTCAAGGCTTGATTATTTTTTTATCTCTAAAGATCTGCTCCCATCTACATTGGCCTGTTCAATTGGCAACATTATAGTGTCAGATCATGCAAGGGTGACCCTTGAGCTGCTCCCCATTGACCGTGCAAAGCGGTCCTCTAGATGGAGATTTAACTCATCTCTATTGCAGGATACAGACTTTAAAGCCATGCTGAAAAATCAGATTGATATGTATATAGAGACAAATGTTCCTTCTGCGCCATCAGCAGGGGTTGCTTGGGAAGCTCTGAAGGCTTTTGTGAGGGGTCACGTAATTCAATATGCATCATATAAGAAAAAGCAGAACGCCAAAAAAATTGGCGATTTAGAAAAAATGCTGCTGGTTGCGGAGCGTCAGCTCAAACAAAAAATATCACCAAATAACTTAAGGCTTGTAACTCAATTAAAATATGAGTATAACTGTATCCTTTCGCAGAAGGTCGAGTTTGGATTGTTTAGGGCCAGGCAGAATTACTTTGAATCGGGGGACAAAGCCGGGAAGTTGCTGGCCAGGTATATTAAACACAAGGAGTCATCATCCACTATTTCGGCTATTCAGGTACAGGGGGGAGCCGTCGTGACTAAGGCTAGCGATATTAACAATACTTTCAAAGAATACTACATGGGTCTTTACACTTCCTCTTCCAAGGCGACACAGCAGGAAATTCCTTTATTTTTTAGCGGGCTGGATCTCCCTACATTAGACGCGGCTCAACGTGAGTATTTAGACGCCCCAATAACGGAAGATGAAATAGCAGAGGTTATTAGGAAATTGCCGTCCGGTAAAGCGCCGGGGCCTGATGGTCTTACAGCTGAGTTCTTTAAATGCTTCTCAACAGAGTTGACACCTCTACTGCAGAGTATGTATATTGAAGCTTTGGATAGAGGCTATTTACCCCCCACCCTATCACAGGCCTTGATATCTTTAATATTGAAAAAAGATAAGGAACCCTCCGAGTGCAAGAATTATCGTCCAATTTCCCTGATTTCCCAGGATGTAAAAGTGCTTTCCAAAATATTGGCAAACCGTTTGGATGGAGTAATATCCTCCCTGGTGCATCCTGACCAAGTTGGGTTTATTCGCAAAAGAAATTCGTCTGATAACGTCAGACGCCTTATCAATGTAATGTGGGCAGTCAGTAGCGATAATGAACCAACGGCCGCCATCTCACTGGACGCGGAAAAGGCGTTTGACAGCGTAGAATGGGAGTACTTATTTTCAACCCTGGAGGCGTTTGGTTTCGGTCAGACCTTTATAAAATGGGTGAAGTTGTTGTATAACCAACCGGAGGCAGCGGTGCAAACAAATGGGATAATCTCCTCATATTTCAAACTAGGCCGCGGGACACGCCAAGGGTCACCCCTTTCTCCTTTGCTCTTCTGTTTAGCGCTTGAGCCCCTGGCAGCAGCTATACGTAAGGACCCAAGTTTCCCTGGAGTTACAGTGGGGGGCACGGCCCAAAAACTTATGCTTTATGCAGATGACATTTTGCTTTTTGTTACAGACCCAGGCAATGCTGTACCCGCACTACTCAAGACAATAGATACGTTCTCAAGATTTTCAGGGTATAAGGTTAATTGGTCGAAGTCGGAGGCTCTTCCCCTAACGTCCTACTGCCCCAAATCACTATTTAAAGATGGCTCCTTTCAGTGGCCTGAAAAGGGTATTCGGTATCTAGGGATTCTTTTCCCCAAGCAAGTAAACGACATTGTTAGTGTCAACTTTGACCCACTACTAGGCAAAATCTCAGCGGATGTGGAGAGATGGGCTCCCCTTTTCTTGTCACTATGGGGCAAGGTTAATGTTCTTAAGATGAACTGCATTCCCAGAGTAAACTACCTCCTCCAGTCACTGCCGATAGCAATACCTAGCAAGTATTTTAAACAATTTGATAGAATATGCAACACATTCCTGTGGAACGGTAAAAGACCCAGGATGCGTATTGGTAAACTACAACAGCCTGTGGACAGAGGTGGCCTGGGTCTCCCCAAATTATTACTATATCATTATGCTTACAGTTTCAGACATATGACACAGTGGGCCCTGCCCCCTGAGAGAGCGCCTCCATGGTACATAATGGAGCAGTCGGTATACACACGGCTGCCCCCACTGTCGTATATTACAGCTAAATTACCACCAACTGCCCGAACTCACCCTATTATCTCTCACATACAGGCCGTATGGAAGAAGGTGTCTCGCATCTTTCATATCAACCCCCATTTAAGCCTGTCAGCAGGCTTATGGGCCAACCCAAAATTGTGTATATGCAGATCCCCCTTTATGTGGAAGGAATGGATAGACAAAGGCATCCTCACCCTGGGGGACCTCTATGAAGACGATGCATTAAAATCTTTTGAAAAACTGATTCAACAATATCAGCTGGCCAACAATCAATTTTGGAGATATTTACAATTGAGGCATCTTCTCATAGGCACATTTGGCTCGCCACAGACCCTCCCCCAGGGTACAGACCTGCTGAAAAAGATTTTGGCTATTTCTGGGTTGGGACATGAGGCCTCGGTCTACTATTCCATGTTTATCGACAGGGAGGGCAGTGGGATATCCTCTGCTCTCAAAATAGTCTGGGAAAAGGATCTAGGGGTCACATTTGAGCAAGAGGACTGGGATATAATCTCGGGGATCCCCAAACAGGTGTCCAGGGATATTAGAACAAGGCTAATACAATTCAAGATCTTCCACCGCATTTATTGGACCCCCTCTAAAATGTATAGACTGGGCCTGAAAGAGAACCCAGATTGCTGGAAATGTCACACAGGGGAGGGGGACCTAGTCCATGCACTCTGGTCATGTCCGAAAATCGGAGACTTCTGGAGTAACATACATGACTACATCACAGAGGTCACAGGGACGGAGTATGATTTCTGTTCTGGTTTATATATCCTGGGGGATCCCCGCAGTCTTAGCCATATCGCAAAGCCCCTAGCTGATTGGATACAGACTAGTATAATGATAGGCAAACAGATCATAATGAGAGGCTGGAAGGCACCAGAAGGCCCGTCATTCCGAGAGTGGAGTGGAGAACTGGGTAGGGTAGCTGCCTATGAGAAAATATCTTTTAGTTTAGGAGAGAAAGGAGACAAATATATTAGCAAATGGGGGAAATATTTGCAATTTCACTTACTATAAAAGGAGGAGGGGCACACTTGTCCAAGACAGCGACGATACACATGAGTATAGAATACCTGACAAATGCACCATGTTTATGTAGACAAGAATGGCTCTATGTTTTAATGTAGATTTATTTTTTCGTTTGGTGTTTCCTTTCTGTTTTGGTACTACTTTCCATTATATTCTCGGCTTAGTCTAATTTATCTTTCTATTTTTTATTTTTTATTTATTTTTTGTTATGGTAGAATTTTTCGTTTGTTTAGGTTTACTTATTCTAATGTCTTTATTTTTTATTTTTATTTTTTTTCTGTCTTCCCCCCCATATGGGGGGTATCAGTGTAACCTAGACGTTAGGGGTCCAGGTGTCTATGTTGTCCTTCAGGACTGACCCATGCTGATGCAAAATATGTCATTCATTGTATTGTCCTGAAGTACTGTGTGCAAAAAGAAAAAATATGCAATAAAGTATAAGTCATAAAAAAAAAAAAAAAAAACTTCTGTAAATACCTTCAGAACATAGATATGAATAGAACTGGAAGGTTTGGTGTATGTGAGTGCTACTGAAGTGGAGATTTCTGGCTCAGAGTATGAGGAAAAACTCTTAAAACTCATTTTTGGGAAAACGCCTTCAAAGTTCTGTATTGTAAAATGCCATACTTTTTTTTTAAACAGATATTTACAAACACAATACCTAATCAAACCATTAGTAATAGACAACCTAAACACATGCCTGATAACTGAATAATAATAATAATTATGTTATTGAACTGAACAGAACTACACACAGGCTACAAACAGTGTAGTACAGTGTAGTACCCGCTAATAGGCAGAAAATATTTGAATATATATCACTATGAAACTTTCCCAATTTGTTATGTACATATAAACTAAGAAAAAATATATTGCAAGTTTTCTGAAATGTATGTTTATATATGCAAATGAGGCACTTCCCCATTAAATATGTGCACATTTATGGATGCAATAAGGCAAAATGATGTAAAATAAACAACTAAATGTGTGTTATTGACGTTTTATTGTCACTAGTTTCATAGAAGACATGTTTAGGAAGCAAAATATAACAAAATCAACAAAAAAAGTATATTTGACTATTCACCTGCAGTGTCTCGCCTTAAGAGCGGGACGCGATGGCCAAGTACGATAATATAACTGCGCTCCAATCTATGCCAATAACGTTCAGTTTTGTGGTAGATAACCCCGAAAAATAAGAGAAATAAAAAAAGTGATTCCACAAGTAATTTGCTGTACAGTAGCTGGCTTGAGCTGGGTAGGGTAGTTTTTCTAAATTCCGACGCTCATTGAAAGCCCTGTCTTTCCTTCCGGTCTAAATTCGCTTGCATATGAATACAATTCCTAAACTGATATTTCATTAATAACACTTTAACATATTGGTAATAGGGGTGTAAAGGTACACATATCCGTACCGAACCGAACCGTTTCAGTGTGTACCGTACCGTACCGAAGGGCTGTGTAGTGTACCGAATGAATACAACGGTATGTTAACCACTAACGACCGCCCACCGGGGGCTGTTTTTTTCACAATCTAATATAATTATTATTCTTTTTTTTTCGAGTCGATTATTACTTTCAATATAGAATATTCGTTGACAGCCCTACAAGTACAATTAGTTACTGCACACTACATCACCCCTGAGTGGAACATGGAAAGCCAAACTTTCCCCCACTTTTTTTTATCCACTTTTTCTCCTCCTATTTTTCTTGTATTTTTCCTCCTATCCCAATTTAGTCGTTATGCCAATTCCCCCCTCCCCTTCCTGGTCGTTGCACACATTTGCCCCTTACTTGCCAGTCTAGGGAGCCCTGAAGTCTATCACATGCTTCCTCCGATACATAGGAGACAGCCAGCAGCCTCTTTTCACCTGGCAGCGAAGACTCTCATTGGGTGAGTGTAACGCGTGGGAGGGTACACTACCTCACCCAGATCCCTTCCTCGCTGTGCAGGCGCCCTGACCGACCTGTAGGAGTCGCTGTTTACAATGACCAGATTACCACCCACCGGCTTCCCTCCCGCTGACACTGCCAATTGTGTCAGTATGACGACCGGCCATCCGGAGGCACTGCTGACAGCTGGATTCGATACCAGTGTATATGCGGTGGTAGACAGACGCTTAGTACGCTGCGCTACCCGGCCGCGCCAAAACTTTCCCCCACTGTACCGAAAACCTGTACCGAACCTTGACTTCAAAACCGAGGTACACCCCTAATTGGTAAACAATGATCTTTACTCTTGGCTACATTTGAAAAAAAACGCAACATTTATCCATACAGTCTGTAGACATGGATTTGTGACGTGATGTCATCTGCGGTCCGCTCGGGCTATCCCCAATTATTTTTTTCATATATATTTTTTTATAAATCAACTCATTAGATCATCCTCTATATGTGTGTGTGTTTAAAAAAGTTTAAACAATGTGAAAGCATTAAACCGATCATCTGTCTAAACCTTGTAACTCTATTCACCCTCAAATCGGTCTGTCAAAACCTTGTAACCTGGAACAGAATTTGCCGCGACTTCGTCTGAGGTGAATTGATCAACCACAAATGCCTCTACGGAAACGCCCCCCCTATACCTCAAAGAACTCATCACCCGTCACTCCTCCTCTCGACATCTCCGCTCTGGCCAGGCAAACCTCCTCCAGCGCCCAAGGACAAATCTATGCACTATGGGAGATCAGGCTTTTTGCTCCTCCGCTCCCAGTCTGTGGAATGCTCTCCCTGACTACCTGAGAGCACCACAGACTGTGGATGTTTTTAAGAAAGGCCTCAAAACCCACCTTTTTAGTAGAGCCTTCTGTTGACCTTTTATCAAATGTTTTGCTCCACACATTTTATGTTCTTTTACCAATTTATTTTATCAGTTTATCATGTTTCTCTGCTATTTTATGTTTTAGTCTTGCCTATTTTTATATTCTTTCTTTCCTTTATTCTCGCTAGCTTTTAAGTCCCTATAACTGTAGAACTCTGAGAGTTGCTCCGCAACTGTAAAGCGCATTACAAATGAAATCTATTATTATTATTATTATTATTATTATTATTATTATTATTATTATTATTATTATTATTATTATTATTATTATTATTATTATTATTATAAACGGTTTTAAATTACTGTGGTATATTGATTCCCCAACTCTCTCATGTAAAGATATTCCCCTCCCCTGTATCCCCTTACCTGTGCCCCCCCCCCTATCTGTGGAATAAGACATTCCCCTCCCCTTTCTCCCCAACCTGTGACCCCCCCCTTTCTCCCCAATCCTGTGCCCCTCTCCCCAAACCTGTATTCCCCCCACCCATTTGACCTTTCAAATGGGACCACATCGCCCCCTTGTTAACTATATAAGTCTCCTCCAGAGATCAATCCAGAGCTTTACCTGGGTCATTTCAGCTGATCACCTGGGGCGAAGCCCTCAGCCATTCTCTCTTCTGTACTATACTGTTTGGTTAATAAACCTTGTTATTATCCAAACCTCGGTTGACTGAGAACATTCTTCTTCAGGATATCCACGAATATCCCACAATTGGCGTCTACGAACTTGTGACAGACTTTTTGTGTCCTCCCGGCGTGCTGTATTGTTTCAGCTATATAGAGAAAAGTGAGTATAATAGACTGGTCGACAAACGTATGGCAAGGAATTAAAACCTTCCCGCTTTTCTCTGTGCCAGGTGAATGTTACAGAATGTTGTCAAATATTGAGATCATGGCTGAGTAAGAATAATGTGCATTAATATATCTGATCTGTATTGAGAATCGTTACCAGGGCAACGTGTGCACCTGGGTCCTTATCAGGCGGTTCTGAGAGGATGGGTTATATGTGCTATTCCCGAAAGCTTAGGCACAAAGGTTGAAGTGCTATTCCTGGTCGAGTTGGAGCCGATCAAAAGCTAAGGCACACAGTAAAGGTTGTTGGATTGCTAACCCAAGCCTAGCTGATGCAGACTAAAATATAGGCAACAAAAGAAGATACGTGGGCTTATTAGATGTGATATCCTTGGAAAACGCTACTCTGTTAAAAACGTTCTGTGATTCCTCTGCAAAGAGGCGGGAAGATAGGACAGAGAAGCTGATGGAATCATAATTAGATTTACCAGAGTAACGTCATATATTCATAGTTTCAACCTCAAACTAAGCTCACAACCTCTTCCATTCCTGAAAACGATGTATTCGGATTAAATTAACCAATTGATCATACAGATAGTGGGAAGGTGACCGGCGATGTCCCGGTAGTACGTGTATGTACATTAAACGGGACATTAGTCGTGGGTTGAAGAGACCGAGAGTGTGATTAAACGGTATATTCAAATCTAATATATCGCTGTTAAATTTCGAAGTCAGGTTCGGTCGTTATGCTTTAATAACGGTGTATAGTGTAGATCAAGGGTATAAATGCCTTGTCGCAGCAGAGTGCTGGTCGACTAAACGAACAGCGATCCAATACAATCAGGTATACAAACATGTTAACCCTTAGAAGTCTAACCTAAATAGCTCCTCCTCCTGAGAATTTCCCCCTTTTTTTTGTTACATAATATAAAATTACAGATTCATACCTTCAAAATAAGCCATCAATTGTCAAATTTGAGACGATAGTTTTCAATCAATGTCCTATCAAACATTCTGGTAAAATCCTAACACCTTTTCAATATAGGACTTGAAGTAGAATCAAGTTCATTCAGCTATCTGATGAGAGAACTACACTCCCAGAATTCAATGTGATCATTGTCACTAGAACCATTTCACACCTGAGCAAAGGCCCAGTCATTCCTTTGTTATTCCAGTGAATGGACCCAGCAGGAGGCCTAGCCTGTGTGTGTGTGTGTTTCTGTGTGTGTGTGTGTCTGTGTCTGTATCTACAGTACTGTACCATATCAAAAAAAAATAAGCAAACTAGACTAGATGTAAATGTAATGTGTAAATGTGTAAATGTGTGTGTGTGTGTCTGTCTGTCTGTGTATGTGTGTGTGTGTATGTGTGTGTGTGTGTCTGTGAAACATGTCTTGTACTCATTTACCTCACTAAATACAGCAATGTGTAACTGTAGATTTCAAGAGAGAGAGAGAGAGAGAGAGCGACATTTATAATAATTATATTATTAATTAGTTTTTTTACACACACACACACTAATAACATGATCATAACCAGAGAAAACAAGACCAAAGACAACCGGAATAGAATATCACACAATTTTATTAAAAACACATAGAGAATAATAATCAACAAGAAAGATCAACTGTATCAATTGTATTGTACAATGAACAACCCTATATATCACTTTTGGATTATCACAAACAGTACTGTATTTGCAAATCTGGTATGTCATAAATGTATAGATGTAGCAGTACTGACTATCTGTATGTCATGTATGTCATATATGTCCTGATGAATTGAAAATGGGGGACCCTGATGTAAACAAGACGAAAGTCTTTCTCTGGTCTGCATCTTTCCTTGTGACAATATTGTCTACCAAAGAAAATATACACCATCTGCATTACACTAGGGCTTCATAGTCTTCGTGTAAAGTGTCTCTGTGACGGAACTCTACTGGACCAAGGCTTTCTACTCAAACATCTGGATCAGAACCTTCTTCTTGTGGAACCAGACATCAGACTTTTTCTTTTTTGCTTGCACGCAAACGGTGCTGTCCAGGTTCTGATTTCATACAATACACACACCCACTAGGCAATTCAACACTGGCCCCTGTAAATATCCTAACCAAACCCCCTCCAATGTCATTTACCTAGTATGGTTTTGTCAATAGTCCAATGTACAATTTTGTTTGTTTGTACAGTGTCTCCCTTTCTTGACTCCTTCTGTATCACAAACAGTACTGTATTTGCAAATCTGGTATGTCATAAATGTATAGATGTAGCAGTACTGACTATCTGTATGTCATGTATGTCATATATGTCCTGATGAATTGAAAATGGGGGACCCTGATGTAAACAAGACGAAAGTCTTTCTCTGGTCTGCATCCCCTTAACAATTGTGTGTATTGAGCTGTACTGTATTGTACCCATTCTGCAATCTGTTAATAAAGTTTTCAATCAATCAATCAATCAATCAAAGCGCACCGTTCTACTCTAGAGAGAGCTGTCATCACCGTGATGCGCGCTTGAATGAACTGCGAGATAACTGATCATAACTCGTACACACACGCACTCTGTCTGCCATACAGTAGTTTATGTTGTTTTAGCGCGACGTGGGTATATACACGGGCGAGGATGAAAAGCATAATAAGACTACTTTTAAATGTCGGGTCCCGTGTATTCTCGAGAGAGAATGATAATAATAATAATAACCGTGATGCGCGCTTGAATGAACTGCAGGACCAGATTATAATAATCAACGACAGACAGTGGGAAATACAACCCCCCCTCTCGCGCTTAAGAATATGCATATTAGATCACTCAGTGATTAACACCTTGGTGTGTGCGCGCGTCCATGGATGTGACGCGAGATGTAGTTTTTATCGCAAATGGAGATTATTACAAGCATACCATCTAGCAAGAATTAAATGTATTTACAAGTCGTATTAGGTTTAGCAAGTTGGGGGACTTATACCTTACATGTCAAAGCACTAGAAATGGCAATTTTTCTATTTTTATCGATTTCTGAAAAGATGTCCTTTTTGAGTCTTTAAGAGGGATTCGAATTTCTTTTGTTGTCCGCCGACGGGTTCAAAGCTCCAGCGTGACTTCTAAGGGTTAACTTATATGTATTATTGTTTGTTTGTCTGTTTAAGTCTCGTTTGTATGTGCACAAGTATTATAGGACCCGTCGTGTTGCTTTACTGAGTCAAGAACCGGCTGCTGATAGCGCGCCGAGCATTGGGAGACGAGTTACCGTTATACAGAGAATAACATTGGGGTGCAACTCACGCGACAAACTAGGATACTAGTTTCCGGAACCAACAAAACCGGCCCACGGGAACGACCATTTGGGAAGTATAGTTTTATCGTTTCAGTTTGTTTACGTTTCACATATGCACAGGCGCGTTCATTCGGTAACAAAACGCTGGTTTAGGTGAATTCCAGGCTATTGAAAGCTTGTGGAAAAAATATTGCATGGATTGCAAAGCGTTATTTCCGAGGTGAATGGGAACGCGTGAACGTCGCTTGGACTGATGACGTCATACAAAAGTGCGATATGAAACTATCCATGGGCGAACGTAAGGTTTAATATGCCCGAGGCCGAGGGTATATGAAATCCACGTATAGTATATGTTTTAATTGTATGTGTAAATACACGCTGCAAGGGGGTAATATAAAATGGTTATTCAATAACTGAACTGAACTATGAGGATCCAACGTGAACACAACAGCTTTTCCCGGTGAGTATGAAAATCATAATATAAACATGACACAACTATCATCTCAGTTACAGTAAATTACAACTATCTCAGATCACTTGAGTGTTTATGTTGCTTTAATTACACGTTATAAGTCACATAAAGCTAGTTTTAAATAGGATTCTAATCAATTGGATAGAATTGATCTAAAAGCTAAAAGAAAGAATCAACCTTTCTTTAGAGATAATGAATAAATGCAGATAATGTTAATGAGGCCAAAATCATGCCTCCTCTTTTTCCACAGTAACATTGATGAGTGAGATGATGAAATAGAGACGGACTAGCTAATGGTTGTTGAGCACACATACAGTCAAAGAGGATTCACCCAGAATAAAAGAAAAGAGTGGGAAATTAACATGTTTTTGTGTTTACAGACAACCAAGAGATCGGGCTCCGGGTCAAGATGCATTGAAACTCCAGTGATTTGCATGTCAACACAAGAGTCAACCGAAGGTGGTGTGGAGCTGAAAGACAATGCAAATGCCTAGAGAGGACTCTGACCACACCTATATAGACGCAACTTAGTATCTCCACTATACTTAGTATAGTAGGAAGTATCGCTTTAGATGCAGATTTTCTCTTTGTTACCACTGAGACTCACCTGACAATGGATGGAACCACTTATTTAACATGAATCAGACACAAGTGATGAATTTGCAGTCATGAAAGGCACCATATTTCCCATACTAACAAAATAACATAACTTGCATGCTATCCCCTCCTTCTATTCTCTGCTTATAACCAATAACATGACTCTTCTTTTAACAAACTAATACATTTCCATGACTGCAAATATCAAACCGCCAAGAGGTACACAATGATTATCAACAACATTGATCATTTAGCTGACACTTTTATCCAAAGCTACTCACAGGTTCTGTACGACAGGACATCAGGAAGGGCACAACTCTATCAGCTGAGTAACAATGTTCATCAAAGTGTTGAGTGCTACAGTGTAGGTTAGTTTATTAGGACAAGTGCATGACAGTAAGGTTAGTTAGGGTTAGATTTATTTGTATCAGTTGGAAGCGGGATAATCATTTACACAATGATTATCAAAATGCACAAGGTGTATTAGAGGTAATTAAATTAATGCTACTTAAGAGTAGACGAGAAAATTAATGGATGTATTTCATGCAAAATTAACTGGCTGCCTAGATTTTTATGTTTTTTCCCCATTCTAAATTATGATGAGCCACACTTAGATGTGAAGAAAACCAGAGAAGTCACAACCCAAACACTGTTAAGGACAGGTTAGTACGAAGATGCATCGACTCAATGGTAAGTAAAATAAAGAAAATGCATAATGGTATTACACAATAAATTAAACTATGAATTGAATTAACCCTAAATGATTTTCCTCTGTAGCAGAAAGGCGTTGAATCATTTATGTGAAGAGTTTTCTAAGGCAGTTTTCATCATCCTCAGATCATAAATTGGTGAGAGGACAGGACGAGTGAGACGACGCGTGACCTGAACCACGAACGACATGCGACGGCAGGACCAGGCAAGGTGGAACACAACCCAGCCCACCCAGGGACGCCATCCCCAAGGAAGTGGAGCAGAAGACCACAAAGGACACCGCCAAGGAGCTGCAGACACAACCAGGACGACGACAGCAACCGTGGGAGAGCGCCATCCAACCCAGCCCACACAACACAGACGTCCCCAAGGAAGGGGAATATAGACAGGAAGGACGACATGTGGCCTCACCCCGGCGGCCCACGGCAGACCAAACCCATCACCTGCAGATGGGAACCAGAGCCCCCGACCATCAAGGCGGACTTCCATGACCAGAGTGCCATCCGTGTGAGAGAGAGCATCCTACAGACAGGCCGCTACACCAGCAAACCCTCACCCCTCTGGTACCACGATGAAGTAGAGCGGGGGGACCAACCACCACACAGCACGTGCAAGACCACCCTACAGCCATGTCTCTAGGCCTGATGAAGGCCAAGCGTGAGCACAGTGGCAGATATGTGATGGTAGAGGAGAACAACACAGACTCCAGGAAAAGAGTCTGCAAGATCACTATAGTTGACCGCCCCACTGCTACCAGTGACCCTGTGACCTGTGACAAGGTACACAGGGAATGGATGGCGACCTCCTACAGGCCCCCTCTGAATGATGGAGGAGTGAATGTCCCCGACTGCATTGTCAAGAAGAGACACATCATCAGAGACCTGTGGACCAAGAGACGTCTGAACACACATTGTCCACATTATTATGTATTTATTAAATTTTTACTGTGTTACGGTTTGGCCCTGCCACACATCTGTCGGATTCATGCCTTCACAAGCAGGAAATGTTTCACAGAGTTCATATGTATCTGGAAAATTGTGGACTAGGAATATGATGAAATACAATCAGTAAGATTGCATTAACCAATTTTATAATGGCAATGAGGAATGATCACAGAGCCACATTGCACATTGGCCGAAAATTGTATTGTTAACAGGGCAGAACCAGTTGGTTTATTCCATTGATTTTGACCATTGATAGTATACACCACAGCAAAATACTAGAACAATGCATAATGATCATCATAATCACCTTTTATATCAGTTTTTTATACAAACCACTAGAGTAACGGTTTTTAAATGTTTTTGTATACATTAGCCACTAAGGTAATGTCTATTGTAAATATTACTATGTTTGTATGTGTACAACCATGATCTTAGCTCCCATAGATATTATCATGAAGACACATAATTACCATTTAAATGTCTGAGTCACGACATGAACGACTGGAGGTATGCCAGATATGTGCACAGCTATAGCTTCTAAATGAGTATGTTAATTGTTTGATATCAGAGTTGAGGACCACTCATTGATATAGGTATTTTGAGTGGTTAAATCAGACCATTATTAATAAAAGAAAAGGGTGATATCTATTCCCACATCTCTGATATCAAAATAACACAGACCGCAGTCCAGTCGATCATGTCATGAATCATGTATATAAATAATACTATTTAAAACTGTTATGCCAACCAACAGATCACATTGGCCAAAATTTTCATTATTTTAATCGTTTTCTATTGCATTCATTGCCAATAACCGATGGATTACATCGGTCCCATTCTATTACCATATCTATTCACTCTTACCTGTTCCAAACAATCCTAGTATATTATACATTAATCTCACCCACATTATAATAGAGAAAAGTGAGTATTGTGGTATATTGATTCCCCAACTCTCTCATGTAAAGATATTCCCCTCCCCTGTATCCCCTTACCTGTGCCCCCCCCCCTATCTGTGGAATAAGACATTCCCCTCCCCTTTCTCCCCAACCTGTGACCCCCCCCTTTCTCCCCAATCCTGTGCCCCTCTCCCCAAACCTGTATTCCCCCCACCCATTTGACCTTTCAAATGGGACCACATCGCCCCCTTGTTAACTATATAAGTCTCCTCCAGAGATCAATCCAGAGCTTTACCTGGGTCATTTCAGCTGATCACCTGGGGCGAAGCCCTCAGCCATTCTCTCTTCTGTACTATACTGTTTGGTTAATAAACCTTGTTATTATCCAAACCTCGGTTGACTGAGAACATTCTTCTTCAGGATATCCACGAATATCCCACAATTGGCGTCTACGAACTTGTGACAGACTTTTTGTGTCCTCCCGGCGTGCTGTATTGTTTCAGCTATATAGAGAAAAGTGAGTATAATAGACTGGTCGACAAACGTATGGCAAGGAATTAAAACCTTCCCGCTTTTCTCTGTGCCAGGTGAATGTTACAGAATGTTGTCAAATATTGAGATCATGGCTGAGTAAGAATAATGTGCATTAATATATCTGATCTGTATTGAGAATCGTTACCAGGGCAACGTGTGCACCTGGGTCCTTATCAGGCGGTTCTGAGAGGATGGGTTATATGTGCTATTCCCGAAAGCTTAGGCACAAAGGTTGAAGTGCTATTCCTGGTCGAGTTGGAGCCGATCAAAAGCTAAGGCACACAGTAAAGGTTGTTGGATTGCTAACCCAAGCCTAGCTGATGCAGACTAAAATATAGGCAACAAAAGAAGATACGTGGGCTTATTAGATGTGATATCCTTGGAAAACGCTACTCTGTTAAAAACGTTCTGTGATTCCTCTGCAAAGAGGCGGGAAGATAGGACAGAGAAGCTGATGGAATCATAATTAGATTTACCAGAGTAACGTCATATATTCATAGTTTCAACCTCAAACTAAGCTCACAACCTCTTCCATTCCTGAAAACGATGTATTCGGATTAAATTAACCAATTGATCATACAGATAGTGGGAAGGTGACCGGCGATGTCCCGGTAGTACGTGTATGTACATTAAACGGGACATTAGTCGTGGGTTGAAGAGACCGAGAGTGTGATTAAACGGTATATTCAAATCTAATATATCGCTGTTAAATTTCGAAGTCAGGTTCGGTCGTTATGCTTTAATAACGGTGTATAGTGTAGATCAAGGGTATAAATGCCTTGTCGCAGCAGAGTGCTGGTCGACTAAACGAACAGCGATCCAATACAATCAGGTATACAAACATGTTAACCCTTAGAAGTCTAACCTAAATAGCTCCTCCTCCTGAGAATTTCCCCCTTTTTTTTGTTACATAATATAAAATTACAGATTCATACCTTCAAAATAAGCCATCAATTGTCAAATTTGAGACGATAGTTTTCAATCAATGTCCTATCAAACATTCTGGTAAAATCCTAACACCTTTTCAATATAGGACTTGAAGTAGAATCAAGTTCATTCAGCTATCTGATGAGAGAACTACACTCCCAGAATTCAATGTGATCATTGTCACTAGAACCATTTCACACCTGAGCAAAGGCCCAGTCATTCCTTTGTTATTCCAGTGAATGGACCCAGCAGGAGGCCTAGCCTGTGTGTGTGTGTTTCTGTGTGTGTGTGTGTGTCTGTGTCTGTATCTACAGTACTGTACCATATCAAAAAAAAATAAGCAAACTAGACTAGATGTAAATGTAATGTGTAAATGTGTAAATGTGTGTGTGTGTGTCTGTCTGTCTGTGTATGTGTGTGTGTGTATGTGTGTGTGTGTGTCTGTGAAACATGTCTTGTACTCATTTACCTCACTAAATACAGCAATGTGTAACTGTAGATTTCAAGAGAGAGAGAGAGAGAGAGAGCGACATTTATAATAATTATATTATTAATTAGTTTTTTTACACACACACACACTAATAACATGATCATAACCAGAGAAAACAAGACCAAAGACAACCGGAATAGAATATCACACAATTTTATTAAAAACACATAGAGAATAATAATCAACAAGAAAGATCAACTGTATCAATTGTATTGTACAATGAACAACCCTATATATCACTTTTGGATTATCACAAACAGTACTGTATTTGCAAATCTGGTATGTCATAAATGTATAGATGTAGCAGTACTGACTATCTGTATGTCATGTATGTCATATATGTCCTGATGAATTGAAAATGGGGGACCCTGATGTAAACAAGACGAAAGTCTTTCTCTGGTCTGCATCTTTCCTTGTGACAATATTGTCTACCAAAGAAAATATACACCATCTGCATTACACTAGGGCTTCATAGTCTTCGTGTAAAGTGTCTCTGTGACGGAACTCTACTGGACCAAGGCTTTCTACTCAAACATCTGGATCAGAACCTTCTTCTTGTGGAACCAGACATCAGACTTTTTCTTTTTTGCTTGCACGCAAACGGTGCTGTCCAGGTTCTGATTTCATACAATACACACACCCACTAGGCAATTCAACACTGGCCCCTGTAAATATCCTAACCCAACCCCCTCCAATGTCATTTACCTAGTATGGTTTTGTCAATAGTCCAATGTACAATTTTGTTTGTTTGTACAGTGTCTCCCTTTCTTGACTCCTTCTGTATCACAAACAGTACTGTATTTGCAAATCTGGTATGTCATAAATGTATAGATGTAGCAGTACTGACTATCTGTATGTCATGTATGTCATATATGTCCTGATGAATTGAAAATGGGGGACCCTGATGTAAACAAGACGAAAGTCTTTCTCTGGTCTGCATCCCCTTAACAATTGTGTGTATTGAGCTGTACTGTATTGTACCCATTCTGCAATCTGTTAATAAAGTTTTCAATCAATCAATCAATCAATCAATCAAAGCGCACCGTTCTACTCTAGAGAGAGCTGTCATCACCGTGATGCGCGCTTGAATGAACTGCGAGATAACTGATCATAACTCGTACACACACGCACTCTGTCTGCCATACAGTAGTTTATGTTGTTTTAGCGCGACGTGGGTATATACACGGGCGAGGATGAAAAGCATAATAAGACTACTTTTAAATGTCGGGTCCCGTGTATTCTCGAGAGAGAATGATAATAATAATAATAACCGTGATGCGCGCTTGAATGAACTGCAGGACCAGATTATAATAATCAACGACAGACAGTGGGAAATACAACCCCCCCTCTCGCGCTTAAGAATATGCATATTAGATCACTCAGTGATTAACACCTTGGTGTGTGCGCGCGTCCATGGATGTGACGCGAGATGTAGTTTTTATCGCAAATGGAGATTATTACAAGCATACCATCTAGCAAGAATTAAATGTATTTACAAGTCGTATTAGGTTTAGCAAGTTGGGGGACTTATACCTTACATGTCAAAGCACTAGAAATGGCAATTTTTCTATTTTTATCGATTTCTGAAAAGATGTCCTTTTTGAGTCTTTAAGAGGGATTCGAATTTCTTTTGTTGTCCGCCGACGGGTTCAAAGCTCCAGCGTGACTTCTAAGGGTTAACTTATATGTATTATTGTTTGTTTGTCTGTTTAAGTCTCGTTTGTATGTGCACAAGTATTATAGGACCCGTCGTGTTGCTTTACTGAGTCAAGAACCGGCTGCTGATAGCGCGCCGAGCATTGGGAGACGAGTTACCGTTATACAGAGAATAACATTGGGGTGCAACTCACGCGACAAACTAGGATACTAGTTTCCGGAACCAACAAAACCGGCCCACGGGAACGACCATTTGGGAAGTATAGTTTTATCGTTTCAGTTTGTTTACGTTTCACATATGCACAGGCGCGTTCATTCGGTAACAAAACGCTGGTTTAGGTGAATTCCAGGCTATTGAAAGCTTGTGGAAAAAATATTGCATGGATTGCAAAGCGTTATTTCCGAGGTGAATGGGAACGCGTGAACGTCGCTTGGACTGATGACGTCATACAAAAGTGCGATATGAAACTATCCATGGGCGAACGTAAGGTTTAATATGCCCGAGGCCGAGGGTATATGAAATCCACGTATAGTATATGTTTTAATTGTATGTGTAAATACACGCTGCAAGGGGGTAATATAAAATGGTTATTCAATAACTGAACTGAACTATGAGGATCCAACGTGAACACAACAGCTTTTCCCGGTGAGTATGAAAATCATAATATAAACATGACACAACTATCATCTCAGTTACAGTAAATTACAACTATCTCAGATCACTTGAGTGTTTATGTTGCTTTAATTACACGTTATAAGTCACATAAAGCTAGTTTTAAATAGGATTCTAATCAATTGGATAGAATTGATCTAAAAGCTAAAAGAAAGAATCAACCTTTCTTTAGAGATAATGAATAAATGCAGATAATGTTAATGAGGCCAAAATCATGCCTCCTCTTTTTCCACAGTAACATTGATGAGTGAGATGATGAAATAGAGACGGACTAGCTAATGGTTGTTGAGCACACATACAGTCAAAGAGGATTCACCCAGAATAAAAGAAAAGAGTGGGAAATTAACATGTTTTTGTGTTTACAGACAACCAAGAGATCGGGCTCCGGGTCAAGATGCATTGAAACTCCAGTGATTTGCATGTCAACACAAGAGTCAACCGAAGGTGGTGTGGAGCTGAAAGACAATGCAAATGCCTAGAGAGGACTCTGACCACACCTATATAGACGCAACTTAGTATCTCCACTATACTTAGTATAGTAGGAAGTATCGCTTTAGATGCAGATTTTCTCTTTGTTACCACTGAGACTCACCTGACAATGGATGGAACCACTTATTTAACATGAATCAGACACAAGTGATGAATTTGCAGTCATGAAAGGCACCATATTTCCCATACTAACAAAATAACATAACTTGCATGCTATCCCCTCCTTCTATTCTCTGCTTATAACCAATAACATGACTCTTCTTTTAACAAACTAATACATTTCCATGACTGCAAATATCAAACCGCCAAGAGGTACACAATGATTATCAACAACATTGATCATTTAGCTGACACTTTTATCCAAAGCTACTCACAGGTTCTGTACGACAGGACATCAGGAAGGGCACAACTCTATCAGCTGAGTAACAATGTTCATCAAAGTGTTGAGTGCTACAGTGTAGGTTAGTTTATTAGGACAAGTGCATGACAGTAAGGTTAGTTAGGGTTAGATTTATTTGTATCAGTTGGAAGCGGGATAATCATTTACACAATGATTATCAAAATGCACAAGGTGTATTAGAGGTAATTAAATTAATGCTACTTAAGAGTAGACGAGAAAATTAATGGATGTATTTCATGCAAAATTAACTGGCTGCCTAGATTTTTATGTTTTTTCCCCATTCTAAATTATGATGAGCCACACTTAGATGTGAAGAAAACCAGAGAAGTCACAACCCAAACACTGTTAAGGACAGGTTAGTACGAAGATGCATCGACTCAATGGTAAGTAAAATAAAGAAAATGCATAATGGTATTACACAATAAATTAAACTATGAATTGAATTAACCCTAAATGATTTTCCTCTGTAGCAGAAAGGCGTTGAATCATTTATGTGAAGAGTTTTCTAAGGCAGTTTTCATCATCCTCAGATCATAAATTGGTGAGAGGACAGGACGAGTGAGACGACGCGTGACCTGAACCACGAACGACATGCGACGGCAGGACCAGGCAAGGTGGAACACAACCCAGCCCACCCAGGGACGCCATCCCCAAGGAAGTGGAGCAGAAGACCACAAAGGACACCGCCAAGGAGCTGCAGACACAACCAGGACGACGACAGCAACCGTGGGAGAGCGCCATCCAACCCAGCCCACACAACACAGACGTCCCCAAGGAAGGGGAATATAGACAGGAAGGACGACATGTGGCCTCACCCCGGCGGCCCACGGCAGACCAAACCCATCACCTGCAGATGGGAACCAGAGCCCCCGACCATCAAGGCGGACTTCCATGACCAGAGTGCCATCCGTGTGAGAGAGAGCATCCTACAGACAGGCCGCTACACCAGCAAACCCTCACCCCTCTGGTACCACGATGAAGTAGAGCGGGGGGACCAACCACCACACAGCACGTGCAAGACCACCCTACAGCCATGTCTCTAGGCCTGATGAAGGCCAAGCGTGAGCACAGTGGCAGATATGTGATGGTAGAGGAGAACAACACAGACTCCAGGAAAAGAGTCTGCAAGATCACTATAGTTGACCGCCCCACTGCTACCAGTGACCCTGTGACCTGTGACAAGGTACACAGGGAATGGATGGCGACCTCCTACAGGCCCCCTCTGAATGATGGAGGAGTGAATGTCCCCGACTGCATTGTCAAGAAGAGACACATCATCAGAGACCTGTGGACCAAGAGACGTCTGAACACACATTGTCCACATTATTATGTATTTATTAAATTTTTACTGTGTTACGGTTTGGCCCTGCCACACATCTGTCGGATTCATGCCTTCACAAGCAGGAAATGTTTCACAGAGTTCATATGTATCTGGAAAATTGTGGACTAGGAATATGATGAAATACAATCAGTAAGATTGCATTAACCAATTTTATAATGGCAATGAGGAATGATCACAGAGCCACATTGCACATTGGCCGAAAATTGTATTGTTAACAGGGCAGAACCAGTTGGTTTATTCCAAAACACCAAGTTTGTTTTGACCATTGATAGTATACACCACAGCAAAATACTAGAACAATGCATAATGATCATCATAATCACCTTTTATATCAGTTTTTTATACAAACCACTAGAGTAACGGTTTTTAAATGTTTTTGTATACATTAGCCACTAAGGTAATGTCTATTGTAAATATTACTATGTTTGTATGTGTACAACCATGATCTTAGCTCCCATAGATATTATCATGAAGACACATAATTACCATTTAAATGTCTGAGTCACGACATGAACGACTGGAGGTATGCCAGATATGTGCACAGCTATAGCTTCTAAATGAGTATGTTAATTGTTTGATATCAGAGTTGAGGACCACTCATTGATATAGGTATTTTGAGTGGTTAAATCAGACCATTATTAATAAAAGAAAAGGGTGATATCTATTCCCACATCTCTGATATCAAAATAACACAGACCGCAGTCCAGTCGATCATGTCATGAATCATGTATATAAATAATACTATTTAAAACTGTTATGCCAACCAACAGATCACATTGGCCAAAATTTTCATTATTTTAATCGTTTTCTATTGCATTCATTGCCAATAACCGATGGATTACATCGGTCCCATTCTATTACCATATCTATTCACTCTTACCTGTTCCAAACAATCCTAGTATATTATACATTAATCTCACCCACATTATAATAGAGAAAAGTGAGTATTGTGGTATATTGATTCCCCAACTCTCTCATGTAAAGATATTCCCCTCCCCTGTGTCCCCTTACCTGTGCCCCCCCCCCTCTCTGTGGAATAAGACATTCCCCTCCCCTTTCTCCCCAATCCTGTCCCCCCCCCCTTTCTCCCCAATCCTGTGCCCCTCTCCCCAAACCTGTATTCCCCCCCCCCCATTTGACCTATCAAATGGGACCACATCCCCCCCTTGTTAACTATATAAGTCTCCTCCAGAGATCAATCCAGAGCTTTACCTGGGTCATTTCAGCTGATCACCTGGGGCGAAGCCCTCAGCCATTCTCTCTTCTGTACTATACTGTTTGGTTAATAAACCTTGTTATTATCCAAACCTCGGTTGACTGTGAACATTCTTCTTCAGGATATCCACGAATATCCCACATTACCCATAGCCTGCAAACTCATGTAAACTATGCAGTGTATGCCTACCGGTCGTTATGTCTGATTACCACGTTATGAATATAGATCGAAGTGGTTCTTTAGGTAGAACGGTAGAAAGTTGTGAAGTAAGTTGTTGAAAACATGTAAACATTACGTTCACTAGTACAGCACCACTAAGAGTCTCTCTCTCTCTCTCTCTCTCTCTCTCTCTCTCTCTCCCTCTCTCTCTCCCCCCCCCCCCCCCCCCCCCCGCAACACACACACACACACACACCGGTGTGTGTGTGCAGGGAACAAAATTAACTTTTTGGGGTAGATTAAAAAAACTACCAGCCAGCAGTGTTAATTTTGGCAGCTATTTTAATTTTAGTTTTAGTCTTAGTCATGTGTCAAATGCTTGATTTTGTCTTTTTTGTTTTAGTCTAGATTTAGTCGCAGAAAACGGATTGTGTCTAGTTTTCGTTAATAAAAAGAAAAGGCATTTTATTCTCTTTTTTTTGTATCCACTTTTTGTCCCATTTTCTATTTTTCTCCCATCCCAATTTCGTATAATCCAATTCAACCCTCCCCTATCTCGAACGCTGTTTCATGCCTCCCACAAGCCGGCTGTAATGTGGACGAAGCCATACATTGCACGAGTCCCCTCCGGTACTCGAGGTAGCAGCCGTCGCATCTTTTCACCTGCGCAGCGCGATCTTTCAGCGTCAGGGGTCTGCGCTTTGGAGGGACGCCGCCCCCGTCGGTTCCTGATTCTACTGCGCAGGCGCACCAACCGACCTGTAGGAGTCGCTGTCCACAACGTCCGAGCCCCACCCATCAGTTTCCCACCCCCTAATACTGCCAATGTGTATTAGTACGGACGACCAGCTAAACTGAAAGCAATGTGGAGCGCTGGGATTGAACCCAGCGTCTCCAGCATTGGAAGTGAGTGCCTTGCCCACTGCACCACCTAGCCGCCCTGGCATTTTATTCTCTTGTAATGCAATTCTATGTACCACTACAGTCAGTCAAATTCACAATAATTTCTATTGGGATCATAGATTCATATAGACGTCCCTCTCCCCACTCCCCCCATAACGTAATGAGTTAAAGATGTAAACAGTTAAAGGGGACATACATTGCTATTTATAGCACTATTTGGGCAACTTTACACAATTCCTGTGAGTCTATTGAACACATCTGTAAGCTTTTATTAAAAAAAATCCATTGTTTTATATTTCTAATCAAGTACTCAAAAGCCACATTTTTCTCCCTTTGGATTCCAGGCTGTGTTGGCCTGGCTCCGCCCATAAGCACTTTGAGTGACAGTCATCCACACAGTCTGCAACTGGCACACATAGCGCTTTTAAACCGGTAGAGCCGCGTGAATACTTTCCCCAAGGCGGTTGTCCTTCCGCGTTCGGTTTGCGCGGCCTGATTGGCCACTGACACTTCTCTCAGCGCCCAATCGCGTTGCGCCTAGTTTTCAGTTCCACAGCCCAAGTCCTCGCCCATTTCCTCGTATTGTTTTCATCTCTCTATATTATCGCGTTGCGCCTAGCTTTCAGTTCCACAGCCCAAGTCCTCGCCCATTTCCTCGTATTGTTTTCATCTCTCTATATTAACGTAGCCCATTTCCTCGTATTGTTTTCATCTCTCTATATTAACGTAACGCGCTATTCATATCAATCGACATCACATCAATATATAAATAACGTATTGTTTTCATCTCTCACATCAATAGTCCTCGCCCATTTCCTCGTATTGTTTTCATCTCTCTATATTAACGTAGCCCATTTCCTCGTATTGTTTTCATCTCTCTATATTAACGTAACGCGCTATTCATATCAATCGACATCACATCAATATATAAATAACGTATTGTTTTCATCTCTCACATCAATAGTCCTCGCCCATTTCCTCGTATTGTTTTCATCTCTCTATATTAATGTAGCCCATTTCCTCGTATTGTTTTCATCTCTCTATATTAACGTAACACGCTATTCATATCAATCGACATCACATCAATATATAAATAACGTATTGTTTTCATCTCTCACATCAATAGTCCTCGCCCATTTCCTTTTATTGTTTTCATCTCTATATTAACGTAGCCCATTTCCTCGTATTGTTTTCATCTCTCTATATTAACGTAACGCGCTATTCATATCAATCGACATCACATCAATATATAAATAACGTATTGTTTTAATCTCTCTATATTAACATTAGGCTGTACAAATCTGTTCTATAGGCTATATTTAGTCTAGTTTATTAGACATAACGCATTTAAAAATACTTTGTATATTGTGCACGGCGGTAGCAGTTTTAGTATATTGTGCACGGCGGTAGCGAGTTGAGTGATAGTTGAGTGATAGTGAGTTGAGTGATAGTTAGTTTTAGTATATTGAGCGAGTGTATTGAGCGAGTAGTTAGGCGATAGTAGGGCTAACGCGATTGGGCGTTGAGAGAAGCGTCAGTGGCCAATCAGGCCGCGTAAACCGAACGCGGAAGGACAACCGCCTTGGGGAAAGTATTGACGCGGCCGGCCCCGGTTCAAGCTCCAGCTCCGTTCTCAACCCTCTGAACTCTGGTGCCCTCTGGCAGCCCGCGTTTACACCCATTTAAGCAGAACCAACATTCCACCGTCTCAGTCATCAACGGGGGCGTTACTCAGGTAAAACTAATGCGTGGAGAGCGAGCCTCAGCGCGAGAGCACACACACACGCTGTATACGTTTGAAATTAATTGTTCCAGCAAAGTATGCTTCTATTATTCGAATGACTTGTTTTAATGGGTATCATAGTAAGTAGTAAGTCCTACTGTAGAACATGACATAATGGGATGATATCTGATTTATCAATGCCAAATAATGGACAACGACCGCAATTGGCACTTGAAAAGTGTAAATGATAGATTAGTCAGTAGTCAGTCATGACGGCCTGTTTAGCTCAGCTGGTTAGTTTGCTGCCTCTGGAGCAACAGGTCCTGAGTTTGAATCTCTTGCTTACTTTTCTTTTTTTTGTATAGTTAAATAATTTATCCACTCTGGTGTCCCAAAAGCGTGAACACTTAAGGTAACTAACTTGCGTTCAGCGTTTCTCTGATTGGCCACGACGCCCACGTGACCGCACGCTAGCACGCCCCTTATCCACGCCTGCCGCTTTGTGTGTTGCAGCGCGCGGCAGAGGTCCCTGTGTGTTCTCGCCTTCCTCAATTTATACGCATGGAAGTATTGACTACGCCATAACGAATCATTAAAAAAATATACCGTTAACTGGAATATGTTGTGCCTTTACACATATGTTGTCATGACAAACAAATAAAAAAAATTGCGATTTACCCGGTGGCTACAACAACACACAGTGACTGCATGTAGTCACTGTGTGTTGTTGTAGCCACCGGGTAAAACGGCCCATCCCCCATGCTGCTATGATGCCTGCATTTCCCCAAGGGGATCAATAAAGGAATATCTTATCTCACCAACCAGAGTGGATAAATTAATTAACGTTACAGAAAAAAAAAAGTAAGCAAGAGATTCAAACTGGGGACTATATGGTCCACAGGCAGGGCACTAACCAGCTGAGCTAAACAGGCCGTCATGAATTTCTACTGACTAATCCATCATTTACACTTTTCAAGTGCCAATTGCGGTCGTTGTCTATTATTTGGCATTAATAAATCAGATATCATGGTGTGTGCGTGTGATGATGTCACGGTTCACGAGGAGAAACCAACTATTTTCCGGTGCCAGCTGAGCACCGATTTGTCACGTTCTGAACCAATTAATCCCGGTCTGAACGCGCCGGCCGGTGCGAGATTATGTTCGGGAACCGGCATGGAGCCTGGCTGGTGTAAAAGGGCTAAGAGAGAGAGATAGAGAGAGATAGAGAGAGAGAGGAAGAGGGAGGGAGGGAGGGAGGGAGGGAGGGAGGGAGGGAGGGAGGGAGGGAGGGACACAGAGCATAAAGTTATCTCTCCACTGCTTCCCCGCGAGGTCCAGGTTGTGTGTGAATGAGTATGTGCTACTGCTGCTTCCCTGCGAGGTCCAGGTTGTGTGTAAATTAGGGATGTGCATCTCCTCACTGAGACCGATGCGATGCGCATCTCGATACGGTGCCAACGATACAATACATTAACGATACATTTGAAGCACCGGGCGATGCGATATGATTCACCCCCTGTTGAGATACGATACGATACGATTCAACATAATGCGATTCGGGGCGATACGATGCGATTCAACACGATGCAAAATAATGATAAAATTTTATGGTATAACAGAGGATTTGGTTGTATTCCTTATATGCAGCTTATATTATTATTAAAAATAAAATAATCTACTGTAAGACAATTTATATAAAAACTCTTGGGTGCCTAAGAAGACTTTTGCATAAACTGTCTTTTATATCCACTTTAGCTAAAAACACACGAGAGAGAGAGAGAGAGAGAGAGAGAGAGAGAGAGAGAGAGAGAGAGAGAGAGAGAGAGAGAGAGAGAGAGAGCCCCTCCCCGTCTGAGCTGCCGTCGACAGTTGATGATGTCACACACTAGACTAGGATGCGTCTATACTTTCCGACCGTAGCCGCATTATGTCAAGTTGTCAACAACACGGAGCCAGGCTGGATGGATTGCATGAAGCGATATAATTAAGAAACTAATAACCAATAAATGTGAAGTTATCTTTGAACCCCCGTTGTCAAGCATCTTCAATATACCCCCCCCCCCCCCCCCTCCTCACGAATGGTACTGGTGTTGCATAGTCACTTTAGTTAGTTAGTTAGACACTAGTTTAGCGTTAGCCTCTGGCGTTAGCCAGAGGCTACTAGCGTTAGCATGTCTCCTCGACTTCCACTGTTTGTTGATAACTGTGACGCGGCTCTCGCCTTATGTAGTAGCAAAGCAATAGTATCTGCTGTGTGTGTGTGCAGTGCACTGCTGACAAGTGGATGAGAGGAAATTATATAAATGCATCGGTTTTTGACCGATGCAAAGACGCTACAACAAGATGCATCGCGAGTTCAGCCTGACATTTTTCCGATGCGCACTAATTCCACCGGTGCACTCGCATCGTGAACGTGTATGCCGGCGCACCGATGCAAATCGATGAATCGTCACATCACTAGTGTAAATGAGAATGTGCTACTGCTGCTTCCCTGCGAGGTCCAGGTTGTGTGTAAATGAGTATGTGCTACTGCTGCTTCCCTGCGAGGTCCAGGTTGTGTGTAAATGAGTATGTGCTACTGCTGCTTCACCGCGCGGCGGTGCGAGGTCCAGCCTAGGTTGTGTGTAAATGAGTATGTGCTACTGCTGCTTCCCCACGCGAGGTCCAGCCCAGGTTGTGTGTAAATGAGTATGTGCTACTGCTGCTTCCTCGCACGCGGTTTGTTTCCCCGACAGAAGCTCCTCTCTCTCTCTCTCTCTCTCTCTCTCTCTCTCTCTCTCTCTCTCTCTCTCTCTCTCTCTCTCTCTCTCCCTCTCTCTCTCTCTCACTCGCTCGTTGTCTGCCTCGCTCTGTTTGAGGAAGTGAAGATAATTCCACTTGCTCTGCTGTCGCTGTCAACCATAGAGGGGCGTTAATTATGCAAATCAGTGCTATATTCACATCAGCAAAACCGTCAAATCAGAACAGCTTAGTTGAGTGAGGGAAGATCTTGTGAGCTCGAGACTAGACTGATAGGCTGTTGGCCCCCAATGAGTTTGAATAGCATCTGTGTTTATCAGTTAACCAGATAGCCAGCAGCCAGTAGGCCTAGTCTAGAAGTCCTATGTGATACATGTTTATATCTTGATGCCGGGCTGCGTACCTAACTCCCTCACCATCAATTCCATCTCTTCTGTAAAGATTGTCATCAAAGTGAGGAAATAAGCTTTTAATTACAAGGCATATTGGCATTCTCATACTGCATCTTGCTGATTGCTGTCACACAGCAGATTGTAGCATAATTACACATTCCTTTTGTTAAAGTTAACATCCTGGACACATTTTGAGTAGATAATTATGCCTGTGTTTTACTTTTAACGACATGCTTTGTGAAAAGAATGCACCCTTTAAACCACTTTGTAGTTTCGTCAGTCAATGTTTAGTTTTTCAAAATAGATGTTTATGCTCTTTTATCACAACTTGCAATGCTTGTCACTTATACACCAGTATCTGTCCCAACTACCCCAAAGTTGTTTTGTAGGTATTCTCAATGGTATTGATATCATGTACAATAAGGATGTATATACCGTATACATATATTTTTATTTACCATATATATATTTATCCACATCTGTCTGTACCTGCATATAATAATTTTTACATATCTGTTGATACTATATATATATCTGTACATATCCCTTACCTACTGTTCCTAGTTACACTGCTGGCCAGTATGACTACTACCGTAGTGTCTTTATACCTGTATCACTGTACATAATAATACTATAATACTGTGCATACATCTGATTAGCACTACACTCAGTAGTACTAATTTAGATATTTTATATCGAGTTGAATTACCTGTACATTGTATATTACTATTGCACTTTACTGTGACATTTGCACTCTGGTTGGATTCCAAACGTATTTCCATTGTTCTGTACTTGTAATGCATTTATCTAATCTAATCTAATCTTTGCAAACATTTATTTTCAAGTTTCACTTTTCGGTTTTGGCGAAGGTGTAATAATGTGTCCGACCTCCTTTGATTGACACTCGATTGTACTCTCTTTGTGGATGAAGAACGTTCTTGTACCTAAATAAAGAACTAAAGATGACTTGTGTTCTCCGGTAGGTAGCCTACTCTCCTCTTTCATTCTCCAGTTACTATTCTGAGAAGCAC
Organism: Notolepis coatsorum; assembly: GCF_963971535.1. Classification (NCBI taxonomy): domain Eukaryota; kingdom Metazoa; phylum Chordata; class Actinopteri; order Aulopiformes; family Paralepididae; genus Notolepis; species Notolepis coatsorum. Next base: position 89,149,804 of record NC_140166.1, read on the forward strand.
CCGTCCCTCGTCGTCATAAAAAACAGTTTGAACTCTCCTCCTAGTCCATGCCTCCTCCGCTCATGTCCTCTGGTGGAAGTGCAGGCATGTGCCTCTCCTTCCCTGTTGTGACAGACAAGACTCAATATAACTGCTTGACCTTATTAGCCCGTGCGGTATGTGTGCCCCGCTGTTGAAACCGTTGAGTGAATTTGCTTGCATCTACATCCTCTTCCCCAGCACCTGCGGTGGCTTGGGGCAAAGTTAACATACTGCAGTTGGTAGTTAATAAAGTTGTAACTGAGGGGAGGCTGGGTATATTGTAGAGGTCTAAGCACTCGCCTAACACTGCAGAGACTCCTCCGGCTTGATCAGGGTAGCACCCTGAAAATATGGCTATTATTCAGAAGTGCTGACTTGCCTTTTATCTCCCCTGGTACACCAAGACGTATTAACTAGTTTCCATTAAATATCCCCTTGATCAATGACGCGGGTTTCTCCTTCTCATACCGGCTGGAATATGGATTATAAACAATAACCCTGGATCATATTCTTCCACCCAGTGTTTCCCTGTGGGGCTAGTAGGCGGTGCCAGCAGGGGGCGCCGGTGGCAGGCAGAGAGCGTACGAGAGTGACGGAGGAGGAAGCAAGTCAACTGAGACGGAAGTGTGAGGAACCAGCCTCTTCGACATTGGACTTGGATGTGATCGGTCATGTCTAGACAGCCCCGTGTAGGACCACACGGGTGAACGTATTGAACTTGAGTATATTACGGGTTATCCTAGAAACGTAGTAGCGTTTTGCATGTTTTCCCACTGAATAACCCTAGCGATACAACGAGTTATCCTAGAAGAAATGCGGTATAGCCAAGTGTGGCTTAAGTTAAAGATATTCCCTCTAGTGAGGCGCCCCGCCAGCGTGGCTTGAAGAAGACCGGTGTTTAGAGACACCCTGCGTCATTATATATTGCGTCTAGCAGGAGGGCTGTTTGGGACCCCAAGAGTAGCTTCAGTGTAAGTAGGGCAAGAGTAGAGCCGCGTGTCTACCCAACACCGGCCGTCAACAATCAGTCTTCGCCGGCGTTCGACGTCTGCCCTGCACCGGCTGTCTTCAGGCCATCACGGGAGTTCTTCCCGTCCAGCAGAGGTCGCCATCATCCAGCACGCGCTCTCAGCCCGATACTGCCCCCCTGCTCCAGCCCCGCTTGCTCGCGCCCGCGACGAGAGCGTTCGACGCCATCTTGCTACCCCGAACAGTGGTGGCGCGGCGAGGACGCCATCTTGGTTGAGTACAATAGAGCGTCAGTGCTCCGGATCTTATTGCACAGTACACAGTGTGGTGCGGCCTACGGGCGAAGCTAAACGTTGCTAAATCCAGTTCATAGGGGTACCCCATACACATTATATGCCGGCATTAGTATAGGACTTTTGTTTTGGTACAGTGGACCCACATTTTTGATTTCCTTTGAGTGTGATAACGTGTTGGTTCTTTGATAATAATTTCCCATCTAATCAACCCTTTCCCAGTGGGGAGGTTCCAGACCTGAGGTATTATTCCTACCATATAATTAAAGCCTGATAGAGGTATTATACCTGGTACTGACCCAGATGTGGGCGATGAGTTGAATACATTAAAGTATATTATTCCTGGTGCTAACACAGAGGTGTGTGTAGAATATACGGGTACATAAGGTATTGAGTTACAATTGAGCAGTAGTAGGATTTCATTCCGTTGGACCACTCCTATTAAGCTTTTGTATTCAACCGTACCAATTAACATAAAAACATTAGATGGGATTCTGTGTGCGTGTCCATTACTGTGCACAGTGTTAACTATTTTGGTGTGGGTAACGCTACTATAATTAACCCCTTCCTACTCCACCTTTCCCTTTTTATTGTAAGGTTTCTAGTGTCACTGAGGGAGGGTACTGCTTGCGGGGGGAACCAAGTTATTTATTTACAATTCAGTCACTAGGTGTGGGAGGGTTAAAGGAGTAATTGGGGAAGGTGAGAGCGTGTTGGGGAGTACTGCTGACCGCCCTGCTGCAGGGGAGGAAGACCAGAGTACCAGACCAGGTTGGTAAATCCCGGGCCCCTTCCACTCACACTGCCAGCCTCCAGTAGAAGCTCCAGACTCAAAGACGGAGGTGCAGTCAGACAGAGCTCTACTGTGTCTCACTACCCAGTGATTGTGCCCACCCGTTCCCACGAAGCAGGGATAATCCACCCTGCTACACTATGAACACAATTGGCAGTGTTCGTGGGTGGGAAGCCGGTGGGGTACGAGTCCTGGTCGTTGCAATAATGACTCCTACTGGTTGGTCAAGGCGCCTGTTCAGCGGGGAGGGGATCTTGGGGGAGATAGCATGCACGCGTTAAGCTCTCCCAGTGAAACTCCTCGCTGTCAGGTGAAAAGAAGCGGCTGGCGACTCCACATGTATCAGAGGAGGCATGTGGTAGTCTACACCCTCCCCAGACCGAAAGAGGAGACATGTGGTAGTCTACACCCTCCCCAGACCGATAGAGGAGACATGTGGTAGTCTACACCCTCCCCAGACCGAAAGAGGAGACATGTGGTAGTCTACACCCTCCCCAGACCGACAGAGGAGACGAGTGGTAGTCTACACCCTCCCCAGACCGACAGAGGAGGCAGTATGGTAGTCTACACCCTCCCAGACCAACAGAGGAGACAGTACGGTAGACTACACCCTCTCCAGACCGACAGAGGAGACGTGTGGTAGTCTACACCCTCCCCAGACCGACAGAGGAGACAGTATGTTAGTCTACACCCTCCCCAGACCGACAGAGGAGACAGTACGGTAGTCTACACCCTCCCCAGACCGACAGAGGAGGCATGTGGTAGTCTACAACCTCCCCAGACCGACAGAGGAGACGCGTGGTAGTCTACACCCTCCCCAGACAGACAGAGGAGACAGTACGGTAGTCTACACCCTCCCCAGACCGACAGAGGAGGCATGTGGTAGTCTACAACCTCCCCAGACCGACAGAGGAGACACGTGGTAGTCTACACCCTCCCCAGACAGACAGAGGAGACAGTACGGTAGTCTACACCCTCCCCAGACAGACAGAGGAGACAGTACGGTAGTCTACACCCTCCCCAGACCGAGTAGGGCAGAACAACAACCAGGAGGGAATTGGCATAATGACTAAATTGGGGAATAAAAAAATAAAAGAAAGAAAATGAAGTTGTAAATGTTTTTTATGCAAGACGACCACATAATCAGCTCATCCCATGGCAACTGAGGCCCACTGTGTTAGAATCCATCTCGCTGCATCCCCCTGACAGGATTCCCGCGTCTCCCATAACCGTTTTGTACAGCTCTGTCTTTCATGCCCTGAGGCAAAACTGCAGCTTGCGGTTGGCGCTGCCGAGGGGGTAGTTGGCAGCTTGCTGCCCTTCAGCAGGGCCCAGGGCCGTGCCAGGGTGAAGACACAGGCTTTTTGGAAGATTGTCTCTGACCTTGCCCTCCCACAGGAAATCGCCTCTGGAGAACCGCACTCTCGTGTCAAAGCCGGCACCACCCACCTCCTCAATAACAGCTAGCTTATTTCCTCGACAGCTGTCTCTGTCTTTCAAGGACTGCACCAGACTTTTTGACTCGTGGGTTCAAAGTCATTCTTCTTACCATTCTCACCACATAAACCTAAGAAAGTCACCACGTTTGACTTGGTGCCAATTGTTTTCTGAAAAGTTTTGCCGTTGTGATATAATACTTCCTTTGTAGCTGGGACATCAGCTCTGGTCTAGATCTTTTTTTACTTATTTCATGAAATCTTAACAAGCCAGATTTGCTTACTGCACTGGCAGATTATTTTACTCAATATTAATACATTAATATTAATAGTATACATAATATTTTCTTTTCTTAAAACAGGTTTTTATTTCTTCTTTTTGTCAGACCATTTTTGTGATGTGGAGTTATCTCTGTTGATTAGATAAAGTGGGAACAGAATACCAGAGCGGAGGGACTGGGAGACCCATGTTACTGGCCAGACAATCTACTGTATAACAATGATGGCTATCGGAATGTCGAGATATTATTTTAACATGTAGACCACTTATTTAAACAAACTAAAATACCACATACAGCACCTTTAACACATTCAGGGCCATTGGGGGCTGTCTAATATCACTCTAAACGGCCAGCATTTCAAAATAGACTTGCATAGTTTGTGAGGCTGTTTGTAGAGCTAAATCTATACTTTATAGTATTGCTATCTGTCCATTCTCATTGTCAATTGAGACCATAAACCGTCCCTTCAAAATGGCTAAAAGAAAAAAAAAATCATCAATACGTTCTCATTTTATAGCCTCATGAATATAAGCGTTATATGGGATTTGGGCTAGTATATTTCCTGGAAGGCGAGATACAGGGCGCTAAGCTAATAACATTAAATCGAATAGCGTTTCGGCACTACAGAAGCTAGAGCTAAAACGCAAAATGCATATTGTCGGTATTGATGGTCCACCATGAATGCATGAAGGGAGGGGCGGGGGACGTCGTTTCTGATTATTGATTACCAATAACCGTGTTAGCCTCAGTAGCTTCATTCGCTGATCGGGTGGATGGCTATCATAACAAGGCCTGATCAGCGTGTAATTTACGTGAAAAAGGTTTTACCGTGGGCCGGTTGGATCCCCAAAAGGATTTCCCAGTTATTGATCGTCATCTGGTAAATCGATATGTCCATTGGCTGATGATATATTCCTTTACTGCATAGTTAATTCGGCGTCGCAAAAGGTATTCCAAGCTACAGGCTACACATATAGGATCCAGCTAACTGGAAACTCCATTGAAAGTAAAGAAAAAAGAGTGCACCGTTCTGCCACAGGGCACAGTGCATTATCGAGACAGCGCCCCTAAGAGGATCTGGCCGGTAATGCACTTTTCAGAATTCAAAGAGTAGGGTACTTCTGCAGTGCCGCTCGGTGACCTTGAGTAGGTTATTAAAATGGAATAAAAGCCAAAACAACCTTGTCCGTGGTTGGTTGGCCCTTTAAGCATGGCGCAGAAACACGGACATCTCCATGGTCGGGCGGGAATGTGTTAAGTACCAATCTGGTTTTAGAGCAAAACATTTAGACCTGTCCCAGATGACATGAGGCTGCCAGATCGTAGTTCCTTATTTCCTTATTTCCAGTCAGTCCGTATTCTGTCGGACTATTCTCATGCCTTGTTCTATTTATCGGTCCGTGTTCTATTGTGCTTCTAACGGTCTTGTCCTCCTTTTGCTCACAGTTTCTGCCTGGCTCCACTCCTTGTTCCCCCATCTTGGATTCCTGTGAATGACCCCTGCCTGCGTGAACATCCGTGGACTGTATGAGGACCCTCTCCTGGCTACGACCCCTACGCCCGTCTGACTACCCCGTACCTGCTCACTCCCTGGACAGTCTGAATACCCGCTCCTGGCTACGACCCTCCCGCTCGTCTGACTACCCTGTATCTGCTTGCTCCCTGGACTGGACAAAAATGTATAATCAACTCTCACACGACGGCTGCTAGATTATGTCAATACTGCTAACAATTGGAATCCATATCGAACTATAGTGTATAGACATGCAGAGGCTATGTTAATATAAAGCACTGCATTTAACGAGAGGTCCTGTACGTCCTCGCACCTATACTTCAGTCTGCGAGAGCCTTGTGACGTGTGAGACTAATGAGTCTTCACCGAATGACTGTCATCTTCCTTGTGCATTCACTACACTCATGCACTTGGATGATGTAATCTAATCTTTCCCATACGTCAAAGGATCACGAGAAACATATTGTGTCTGCCTTCAGAAAATGTATAGGAAGCATATAGTGTTTGTCTTCACATCTCATAACCATACTCATTGTATGATCTATGTTTTTATACTATTACATGTTATATTACTGACTCTGTCTGCGCGCGCATCAAGAGGCGAAAAGGAACATGATCCTGGTCAGAACAACAGACTACAATATATTTGCATTTGATATGGTTTCTCCATAGAGTTACATTATACTTTTCGTCAGGGGAGTGCCACAGTTTTTCCATAGAGCTCCATTATACTTTTAGTCAGGTGAGTGTCATGGTTTCTCCATAGAGCTCCATTATACTTTTCGTCAGGAGAGTGCCATGGTTTCTCCATAGAGCTCCATTATACTTTTAGTCAGGGGAGTGCCATGGTTTCTCCATAGAGCTCCATTATACTTTCAGTCAGGTGAGTGTCATGGTTTCTCTATAGAGCTCCATTATACTTTCAGTCAGGTGAGTGTCATGGTTTCTTCATAGAGCTCCATTATACTTTCAGTCAGGTGGGTGTCATGGTTTCTCCATAGAGCTCCATTATACTTTCAGTCAGGTGAGTGTCATGGTTTCTCCATAGAGCTCCATTATACTTTCAGTCAGGTGAGTGTCATGGTTTCTCTATAGAGCTCCATTATACTTGCAGTCAGGTGAGTGTCATGGTTTCTCCATAGAGCTCCATTATACTTTCAGTGAGGTGAGTATCATGGTTTCTCCATAGAGCCCAGTTGAATTTTTTAAGTGCAGCAGCTCAATGCATGTTAACAATTGTGTGTATTGAGCCGTACTGTATTGTACCCATTCTGCAATTTTTTTTTTTTTTTTTTTTTTTTTTATCTTTCTTCCCTTCCCTTTTCCCCGATTTTTCTCCCATCCCACCCTTCCTGGTTGTTGCGTACTTTCCCCTACAGGTTCTCACCGGGGAGAGTGTAGCGTGTGGGAGGCCACACTATCTCTCCTTAGTTCCAACCCTTGCTGAGCAGGCGCCCCGACCGAACTGTGGGGGTCGCTGTCCACAACGCCCAGGACCCACCCTTCAGCTTTCCCACCCCCTGATACAGCCAATTGTATCAGTGTGAGAGGCCAGCCAAGCTGATAGCAACGCCGGGAGCTGGATTCGAACAGGCAAATCCAGTGTCTCCCGGTGTTGGTGACGAACGTAATCTCCGTGCGCCACCTGCCCCCCCCTCTGCAATCTGTTAAATAAAGTTTTCATTCATTCATTCATTCATTCATTCATTCATTCATTCATTCATTCATTCATTCATTCATTCATTCATTCAGGTGGATCCCTAAGGGTGCCACATCGTCATTCCTACAATATATTCATGTCAGAGACCTTGATAATGGTATGCAGAGTCCGCCCTCAGTTTAGCCCTGTGGCTAGTCATTACCTGCTTATATTATAGAGGTCAATGATGAGATCAGTGCGGAGGGAGAAAGCAAGAGAGAGAGAGAGAGAGAGAGAGAGAGAGAGAGAGAGAGAGAGAGAGAGCGAGAGAGAGTGTGTGGGACACACACTAACGTGACTGGCTCATCTTCATCAAAGTCACTATAAAACATGCATTTGTGGTAGACTAGTAAACGCTGATTCATGCTAGGGTTCACTTTTGACAATGGTCGCTTTTTTCCCGCCTCCAGAATGTTGTTACATCGTGGACCCCGTCATATACAGTATTGTGGCGCGGTGTGATTGGATGAAACGCAAATCTTGCCATGGGTATATTTGTGGTTTCACTTTGGTGCCCGGCGTGTTTTGTTACGATGGAGACAAAACCTTCACTAATAAACTAACAAGATGTAAGTAGCAGCACTAGATGGACTTTTAGACGTTTGGGTGACTGTCTCTCACAGTGTTGTAGTACTTGAGTCCAGGACTCGAACTTGAGTTCTGGACTGATTTTCAGGACTTGTGACTTGATTTGGACAGGGCCGAGATTCATATCACGCCATAAATCAACCAATACATAGCATATAATTAATGTTGCGTTTTTTTTCTCCAAATGTAGCCAAGAGTAAAGACCCTAACCCTATCAAAACCGCAGTCAACGTGTATATTTTCAGCACTATGTTTGTTTACCAATGATTGTAAGTGTTATTAGTGAAATATGAGTTTATAGAAATCTCAGCGCATCGCATTGACGCGAGGAAAAGGCACAACCTAACTTGAGTGTAGTCTTTTGAGAGAAGAGACCCAGGGCTTTCGATGGGCTTTCAAATTTCATAAAACTACACTTCCCAGCTCACGCCAGCCCCTGTCAATCATCTGACTTCTAGCATGAAGCTTTTTTTTCTCTCTTTATTTTCAGGATCATATCTCACGGGTGGAACAAACCTGAATGTTATTGCCATATAATAACTATAATTACAGTAGATTTCATTCACTGTATTTGCTGCCCTGTACCAGGCGCCTAGTGATACTAAATCCAGATTTAACTGTGCCATTGGAAAGAGGAGATTTGGGTCGATCCATATATGTATGACTTAATAAGGTAATTTATAGGCCTGATATTCTATATTCATATATCATATTGCATGTGTCCGGATGGCAAAATTCAGTACTGTATCTACAAAAACCCCTGTAAATCATCTGCCCTTTGTTCATTTGATTAGTCTCTCACTAGTGAGGCTTTAACCTCTTAAGCCCGACAGGTTCGGTACCAGACCCAAAATTACATCACCTCATAAATCAATCTCTCCAGACTGTATGATAATAATGTTGCGTTTTAATGTTGGTGTCTAACCAGAGTGCAAATACATGGAGAAACTGTGATTCAAGTAGGTCACGTTGTTGGACTATTTGTTAACCTCTGAGCTGGAGTTACGAGTGAGAGAAATGTAGCCTGTGATTTTGTTGTTGTTGAGCCAAGACATGAATGTTGCTTATGGAAGAATGGAACTTGTATGTATTGTAATTTTTTTATTTTTTTTATCCACTTTTTCTCCCATTTTCTATATTTTCTCCCATCCCAATTTCGTATCATCCAATTCAACCCTCCCCTGTCACGAACGCTGTTTCTTGCCTCCCACAAGCCAGCTGCAATGTGGACTAAGTCATACATAGCACAAGTCCCCTCCGGTACTTGAGGTAACAGCAGTCGCATCTTTTCACCTGCGCAGCTCGATCTCTCAGTGGCGAGGAGTAACGCGTGGGAGGCTCACGCTGCCCCCGACACTTCCTGATTCTACTGCGCAGGCGCACCAACCGACCTGTAGGAGTTGCTGTCCACAACGCCCGATCCCCACCCATCAGTTTCCCACCCCCTAATACGGCCAATGTGTATTAGTACGGACGACCAGCTAAACTGAAAGCAAATGTAGAGCGCTGGGCTCGAACAGCGAGCCCATCGTCTCCAGATTTCGTGGCGAGCGCCTTGCCCACTACGCCACGTAGCCGCCCTGTATGTATTGTAAGTTAAAAGAGTGTTAACTAACTGATTTTACTATCCATTGTGAGAAGACTACTTTCTGTTTGTTTATCGACTGTGGACGTCTGCAGCCAATTGTTTAGCCCACAGTGTTAGCTTGCTAACGTTAATTAGCACAGTGCACTTGATGAAGATACTGCCCGTGACTGAGGCCAGCACTTTCAGCGGCGGTCTGACTTTGTGTGGATTTCACCACGGACTGTGTTGTCAGTGTGTGTGACATTGGTTACCGGATCATGGATTACAGACCTGCCACAGATTTCCAGAAGGAAAGTGCTTCGTTACTGTGAGTAACTGCTAATTAAAAGCTTAAAAGCTTCAACTCATCTTCAGTGCCAGCAAAACTTGCATGGAACTAATTTATTTTCCTTTCAAATAGTCAGTGCCCTCTTAATTTAGACATGTTTACTTAAATTAAAACTAATTGGAACTGAACTGGAAACGTTTGTGTGTTTAAAAATACGGTAAGGTATTTACACCCGGGTGGGTACATGACATTACGACATGACATTACGTTTTGTACCCTGAACCCCTGAGACAGCCTTGCGCAGTAAGATATAGCTTTTGCTTCCAGTTCTTCTTTGAGAAAACACACTTGTTGTGAATGATAGTGGATGTCCTGATGCAAATCATCCTATTTGTCTACATAGACATAGAGGCTATTCGCATGAGTGACAACTTACCTATTCAAGATTCAAGAGTTTTATTTGTCACATACAGTAGCAGGGCATACAGTGAAATGTGGGTGGCCATGCCCGCTTCGATTGTGCAATCATACTAATAATAAAATAGACATAAAAAACAGGTAATAAAATATACATAAAAAGGGCATGATAAAATATAAAATTAAATTCCTGAGGTTGTTTCATGTAGCTACGGATTTTAGGCACTGGGTCCTATGTACACTACTATACAATATACAGTTTTAACTCTATATCACTATGCTATACTTGCTATATCTAAACAATACTATACAAGAAACACATCGGTTATTTCCTTAACCTCTTAAGCCCGGAGCCCTATTTTCTGAAAATCCGCCTAACATACATACCTAAGTAAATGGAATATTGCTCCACTTCTACAAGGTCCATTTGCATGTTCTTGGTATATACTGTAGGGAGCTCTATGGACATCAGTGAATGTATTCCCAGTGTCAGAAATATTGTGTCTATTACTAGGCTTTCTTAAATTGTGATGAAACAAAGGAGAATATGAATTATGATTTTTCTTTGCATCTTTGACAGTGAATAACACCATGCTAAAAATGACCAGACATGAATAACTGCCACTGAGCTCATTCAAGTACCTTCTTGAGATCACGTGTACAAAAAATCTAAGGAGATGAATAAAAAGAAGATGATGAAACAGAAGGTTTTGTAGATAAAGTAGTGAATTCTCCCATCTGGACCAATGCAATTTGAAATATTATTATAGAATATAGAATAGCAGGCTTATAAATTACCTTTAAAAGTCTGTGCCGACCAACTGGCCCCAGTATTCACTGACATATTTAACCTGTCCTTAGAACAGGCTGTCATCCCCACCTGCCTGAAGAAGTCCACTATCATCCCTGTACCTAAAAAATCCAAGCCTGCTTGCCTCAACGACTACCGCCCTGTAGCTCTCACCTCCATAGCCATGAAGTGCTTTGAGAAGCTAGTAAAGGGCTACATCTGCTCCTCCCTTCCCATCAACCTGGACCCCCTGCAATTTGCATACCGCCCCAAAAGGTCCACGGAGGACGCCATAGCCCATGTGCTGCACACAGCAGCATCACACCTGGACAAGAGGCAGGGGAACTATGTGAGAATGCTATTCATCGACTACAGCTCAGCATTCAATACCATAGTCCCCTTCCAACTCATAGCCAAGCTCAGGGACCTGGGCTTGAACTATGACCTCTGCCAGTGGGTCTTGGACTTCCTGACGGGCAGACCCCAGGTGGTGAGAGCAGGCAACTGCACCTCCTCATCCATCACCCTCAACATAGGGGCCTCCCAGGGCTGTGTTCTGAGTCCCCTCCTCTACTCCCTGTACACACATGACTGTGTGGCTCAGCGGAATAACAACACAATCATCAAATTTGCTGACGACACAGTAGTGGTGGGCCTGATCTCTGCAAATGACGAGAGGGCCTACCTGGAAGAGGTCAAGGTCCTGGCGGGATGGTGCCAGGAGAACAGCCTCTCCCTGAACGTCAGCAAAACAAAGGAGATGATTGTGGACTTTAGGAGGTCGGGATCAGGGACTACAGCCCCCTTAGCATCGACGGGGCACCGGTTGAGAGAGTGAACAGTTTTAAGTACCTCGGAGCCCACATATCCGAGGACTTGACATGGACCACACACATTGACAGTGTTGTGAAGAAGGCACAACAACGCCTCTACTTCCTCAGGCGCCTAAGGAAGTTCCAAGTCAGTCAGAAGATCCTTAAGAACTTCTACTCATGTACAATAGAGAGCATCCTGACTGGCAATATCACCTCCTGGTTTGGGAATAGCACTGCACAAGACCGAAGCAGACTACAGAGAGTGACACGTTCAGCCGAACGCACAATTGGAGGAGGGCTTCTAACTTACACACAGTTCTCATATCCCTCCTAGTCAGGGCTGGATTAACGACCGGGCCGTCCGGGCCGCGGCCCGTGGGCCTCTAGTGAAGAGGGGCCTCCAAAAAATTAAAATTAATTTTTTTTATAAAAGATTTTTGAGGCCCCTCGTCACTAGAGGCCCCACATTTTTTTTTATTTTTTTTTTATTTTATTTTTGGAGGCCCCTTGTCACTAGAGGCATTTTGGAGGCCCCTCGTCACAAGAGGCCCCAAATTATATTTTTTTTTTTAACTTTTCTTTTTTCTTTTTTTGGAGGCCCCTCGTCCCTATACCATAAATGTCATGTATGTTGTGTATGTCATACATGTCACTATGAATTGAAATGGGGGACCCTGATGTAAACAAGCCAAAAGTCTTTCTCAGGTCTGCATCCCCTTAACAATTGTGTCTACTGTATTATTTGTACCCATTCTGCAATCTGTTAAATAAAATTGTCATTAATTCATTCATTCACAGACAGTAACACAGGACAAAAACACATTTCAACCCCCTCCCTTCCCTAATTATAATTTAAATTGACATTGTAAAAGTAAGCTTACTATTATATTCTTGTCTCCAAAGTGTGTGCATGTTTTTCCTGAGGATAGCGCCATCCCCCCATCTAAGCATGATGTGTTTCTTTTCTCTTCTTGATTGATTGATTGAAAACTTTATTAACAGATTGCAGAGTACAGTACAGTACAGTACAGCTCAATAATTGTTAAGGGGATGCAGACCAGAGAAAGACTTTCATCTTGTTTACATCAGGGTCCCCCATTTTCAATTCATCATAACATATATGACATACATGACATACAGATAGACAGTACTGCTACATCTATACATTTATGACATACCAGATTTGCAAATACAGTACTGTTTGTGATACGCAAAGAGTCCAGAAAAGAGAGTATATACATTTGACGTAGAAACTGTACATTGGAGGAGGTTGAGAGAAAACGGTGCTTTTTCAATGTATGTGATGTATAGATTGGGGAGAGATGACCACAGCTAAAATGGTAGATCGAAATGTGCATGGAAGCAGGAGACGGTGATAGAACGGTGACCAGTGGATTGAATACACTGCCAGCGAGGGTGTTTTGTTTTGCATTCCTTGGAAGAACACAGATAAGAGTGTACTGTAGGCCCAGAGCGAGGGAGAGGGGTTTATTTTAATGCAACAGTGAATGAAACGTTTAATGTGTGAAAGGTTAGCAGTTGTCATGACAACACGTTGCATGACAACCAGAAGGCGGGGCCGCCGTTGCGACGATGAACATCTATGAGTCGAACGGTGTTTCCGGGTGTAAGGCAGACTAGAATCTGACCGAGAGCGAGTAGGACTGAGATCACACAGAGGACTCTCTCTCCTCTTATCACGAGAGGGGAGGGGGGGGGGGGTTGAGGAAGAATGCCACGACATCATTAGCTTCGGCTAACGCGAGGAGGGTTAGGCTAATGAACAGGCCTGAACACTATTGGACTGAATCACAAAAGGACGATAGACGAACACACCGAAAGATCATTAGAATAGACTCTTCAAGGACGATACAATTTGATAACATCTGATAACATCTGATTATGAGGTTCTGTTTATAGCAATAAAACAACGCTTTTCCTCATAAGGTATCTCACGGTGTCGAAGTGTCGAATTCTTACGGAGGTGGAGGATTAGTATGGTTTATGGATTGCACTAACGGGGGGAGATAAGGATCTTATCTACCAGTATCGGAGACGTCAGGACCATTAAAAGTACACAACGCAGAGGAATTGGATGGAGGGCCAAACAGACGAAGACGTGATACTGGCCAGTTTGATCAGAATCCTACAGTTGGTGCCGTGACCTGGATTTGCAAGAGATTAAAACAACGGGAACAGTTGGTTGTTGATGACAGCCGGATTTGCAAGAGATAAGAACAACGGATAAAGACTTTTTCAATAATGGGGCGACAGTGGACAACAGTCATCAATGTGTGGGAGAATCATGATCGAAGCAAGGCCGGCCAGCCCTGGGAGAGAGCGTCGAGTCGAGCGGTCATGAGGCGGACCAGCGCTGTAGGAGAAACAGCGCTCCGGAGAAAGATGTGAGTTCACTGTGCACACATGGTTGTTTTGATCTTTTAAGCCAAATAAAAACGAACAAAGATAGTGCATCCGTAAATAAGTAGCGACAGAGAAGCCAGCTGTAATAATATGAGCAGAGAGCCATGGTGTTTTGAGAAACCAAGATGGGTTTTATCTACAGGGAATGAAAAACAAACGGGCCGGTGAAGGAAGGCAGTGTTCTAAGGGGTTAATTCCATTTTTGTTGGTCTGTAATATAAGGGTTGTTTTCCTCGCAAGAGGCGGGAACGCGGGACTGTGAGTCGGGAGAATCTACCTACGTTTTTCAGACCTACCGTCATTTGGCATTCAGTCTATTTTTGACCTGTTCAGTACTTGCATGTTAGTAGATCATCTATTGTCATGGGACCTGCAGACATCATTATGACCTGTTTGGCCGACGAGACTCTAAGAAACAGTTTGTTTTGTTGTTAGGCCTTGAAAAAGGAGGGCAGCGTTTGTTTGTTTGAGAGAGTAGCCATTATGAGCGAGACAAAATGGCCGCAAAAGGGGCCACGAGGGGGATGATACAAGATGGCCGTGAGCCACGAGGGGATAACAACAGATAAAGAACCAGGAAATGACACGTCAACTAAAACACCATGGAGGAGGAGTAGGTCGCCACCTAGTGGCGGAGGGGGGGTAGTGCTGGGGAGTTTTCATTACCCATAGGGGAATATTTAGCACAGAGATGGTGCAGTTATTTGAATGGGTTAATTATTGAATAAAGAGGGAGTTTGAATTCCAGTGGGGCCTTCTCACACCTAATAAATAGGCAGAGTCTTGAGGGGACACGTCACCAGAAAGAACTGGCGCGCGCTGGGGGTCACCCGTGGGACAAACGTAGAGCGCCGAGTGGGTATCGTTTAGCTGCTGGTGTCACGCCGGAAGACAACAAAACAGGGAACAGCCCTGTAGGATTAGATATGGGTGTGGAGAAGGTGGTAGACTAATAGCAAAACAAGGGAAGTCGAGTGTACAGAAAGACTGCCGGTGTTGTGTTTCTGCTTTCAAGGGGGGAATGACACCAACAGCGATGGAGACGACCAGGAGACAGACTGGAGGAGGAGGAAGCCGCAGGGGCCAGGCACTGACGCCTGGTACACAGATCATCCACGACGAGAGAGAGGAGACGGCGGCGGTGGAGGAGCAGATGTGGAGAGGACAGCCAGAGACACTGAGCAGGAGCAGACCAGGGGAGACATTTTTGCCTAGGGGACCGCGCCCTGGAGGGGGGACCAGCTCAGGAAAGGAGCCGTCACTGAAAGGGGCCCTTGCCCTAGAAGACGGGGCCGGCCCAAGATGGGAGGTGTACTGTAAGAGAGGGAAGGGAGCGCTCTGATTTGGACGTGGGGTACCTAAGAGGGGGGGCCGAAGGGTTTTAGGTGTGTCGTCTGAAAAGTTGCAATCTGTGTTTTTTCTCTGTCTCTCTCTCTCTCTCTCCTCCATGACCGTTGTTTATCCTTTCTGGTTTGGGTGTGATGCGGGTAATGGAAAACAAAAGGAAAAAAACAGCAGACGGCGGGGCCCTAATTGTTATGAGTCTATTTTTTGTGTATAATTAATTGAAAAACCAAGTAGTCTGTTGATTCTGAAAGTTGATTGAGAATCAAAGGGGGGAATGAGAGAAAACTGTGCTTTTTCAATGTATGTGATGTATAGATTGGGGAGAGATGACCACAGCTAAAATGGTAGATCGAAATGTGCATGGAAGCAGGAGACGGTGATAGAACGGTGACCAGTGGATTGAATACACTGCCAGCGAGGGTGTTTTGTTTTGCATTCCTTGGAAGAACACAGATAAGAGTGTACTGTAGGCCCAGAGCAAGGGAGAGGGGTTTATTTTAATGCAACAGTGAATGAAACGTTTAATGTGTGAAAGGTTAGCAGTTGTCATGACAACACGTCGCATGACAACCAGAAGGCGGGGCCGTCGTTGCGACGACGAACATCTATGAGTCGAACGGTGTTTCCGGGTGTAAGGCAGACTAGAATCTGACCGAGAGCGAGTAGGACTGAGATCACACAGAGGACTCTCTCTCCTCTTATCACGAGAGGGGAGGGGGGGGGGGTTGAGGAAGAATGCCACGACATCATTAGCTTCGGCTAACGCAAGGAGGGTTAGGCTAACGAACAGGCCTGAACACTATTGGACTGAATCACAAAAGGACGATAGACGAACACACCGAAAGATCATTCGAATAGACTCTTCAAGGACGATACAATTTGATAACATCTGATAACATCTGATTATGAGGTTCTGTTTAAAGCAATAAAACAACGCTTTTCCTCATAAGGTATCTCACAGTGTCGAAGTGTCGAATTCTTACGGAGGTGGAGGATTAGTATGGTTTATGGATTGCACTAACGGGGGGAGATAAGGATCTTATCTACCAGTATCGGAGACGTCAGGACCATTAAAAGTACACAACGCAGAGGAATTGGATGGAGGGCCAAACAGACGAAGACGTGATACTGGCCAGTTTGATCAGAATCCTACAGGTAGGAGGGGTGGGTGGGTGGGGGACACTGTACAACTATACAAGCAAAACTGTACATTGGAATATTGACAAAACCATACTTGGTTATTTACTGTACATTGGAGGGGGTTGTGTTAGGACATTTACAGGGGCCAGTTTCGAATTGCAGTCTCATGTAGGTGTTCTTTGAGAGTGTTTTTGAAAGTGGGTAGTGATTCACATTCCTTTACAGCTTTGGGTAGGGCGTTCCACATTGATGTGGCATAATTGCGAAACGTGTTTAGTCCCTTGTTTGAGCCGAATCTGGGTTTAACATGATTTGTGGAGCTCCCTCTGGTGTTGTGATCGTGGTATTCACTGACCTTTGGGAAGTATTTTGACATGTACATGGGTACCTTGGTCGTGTAGTGTATCTTGTAGACCAGGCCCATTGCAAGTTGCTGTACTCTGTCGTCTACTCTAAGCCATCCTAGGTTGTCAAAGTGGGCAGGGGTGATCAAAGTCCTTTTAGCTTGGCCCTCAGAGCCCACCACTTCTAAATATTCAATATATTTTTTAAAGAGACATATAAACGCCACTGTGCGTGCATGCACGTGTATGTGTGTGGGGGGGCCTCCACAAGAATCTGGCCCAGGGGCCTCTGAAGTATTGCTCCTAGTGACACACAGTCCTCATATCCCTCCTAGTTACACACACACACACACACAATCCTCATATCCCTCCTAGACCTAGTTACACAGTCCTCATATCCCTCCTAGTTACACACAGTCCTCATATCCCTCCTAGTTACACATACACAGTCCTCATATCCCTCCTAGTTACACACAATCCTCATATCCCTCCTAGTTACACACAGTCCTCATATCCCTCCTAGTTACACACAGTCCTCATATCCCTCCTAGTTACACAGCACTGTATCTCTCTCAACCAAAGCTCTACTAGTACAACCAGCTGATATAGATGATGCCTGCTCTACAGTAACTAACTCAAGAATCAAGAGGTTTATTTGTCACATACATACCAGGGCATACAGTGAAATGCGGGACACATACAGATGAAGCCTTTAGTTTTCATGGACACTTTGCCGCGAGGGGCGCACGGCGATGTCACGTCATTGGAATTCATTAGGAACCCAGGCTGCTGTTCTGTTTATGCCGCCAGGAGGCGCAAAGTCGACCGGCGGCGGTCTATTGACTTCCTCATTCATCACTGTGCCTTTGTGTCGATAACAGACGAGCCACTGTCAACGTTGGGACGGCGCGAGACTGAGAGAGACTTTATTGTGAATTTAAAATACGCTGGTAAAGTGGGGAGGGAGATTGTTCATTCAGACATATTCTCTCTGTGAAATTGCATTTATCCGTCGCGCAAAAAGCTGTTTTCTTTTACTTTGAAAAATTGTCACTTCCGCCTCAGTACTCAGCTACAGGGAATGAAATACGTTGGTAAGCTAGCGAACATTGCATTCCTTATTCATTTCAGTAACGTTATGTTTTCAAAGAATTAAGGACATGTCAACAACAGGGTGGATCTGGAATGCAACTGGATTATGCATTGAAACTACGATGGAGGAGTACGATGTGTTGGCTTTGTTATTACACAGACGACGAACGAGGTAACGTAATGTTTACTCCAGGGACAACGATGGAAATAATGAATGAATGAATGAAAGAACTTTATTTAACAGATTGCACGGAATGTTTGTGTCATTATATACTTCTTTCAGTATGGCTGCCTGTAACCATTGATGACCACTTTCAAAAGAAAATGACTAATTTCTGTGCAGTGATAGAGTAGCTTAGGTAAAACACTAGAAAAGCATGACATTACAATTATACTGTGACTTGTTTACAAGATCCAGTAATAAGACACAAAATTATTATTATTTTGTTGATATATTTGTCATATGTGACCAGGTATGGACTTCAGGGTCATGTTGAGCGATCTTCATTTTTTTTTTTTTTTACATATTATGAAAGTACAGATTCATACCTTCAAAATAAGCCATCACTTGAACATTTTGGTGGGATACTTTGCAAGCTACTTCCTATGATTCATGGTGATTATCACAAAACGTATTCAGAGATAATAGCCTTCAAGAGACGAGCAGGCTATTCAGTGACAATAGTGAAACAACTACAACACTACCCAGAAGTCATTGTAATCCATGGCCCCCCTCTCTCTAGGGCAATTAACACCTGGCAGCTTTCCAGTCTGAGGCTCTTTGTTATTAAAATGAGTCTGGTGACTGGTAGTGGTAGTGAAAGGGACCCTGATAATAAACAAGAAACTTAATCAAGTTTCAAGATTTTATTAGCATTTAAAATAACACGAGATAAAAATAGACATGCTAAAGTCAATGTTCAATGTTCTGATGGCCTCTCCAGAAGCATTTAGATGTAAATACATGTAGTGTGGTAGTGAAAGACACAACAACTAGGTTAACCTTCTGTAGTCTGGTAGTGAAAGGTTAACCTTCTGTAGTGTGGTAGTGAAAGGGTTAACCTTCTGTAGTGTGGTAGTGAAAGGTTAACCTTCTGTAGTGTGGTAGTGAAAGGTTAACCTTCTGTAGTGTGGTAGTGAAAGGTTAACCTTCTGTAGTGTGGTAGTGAAAGGTTAACCTTCTGTAGTGTGGTAGTGAAAGGTTAACCTTCTGTAGTGTGGTAGTGAAAGGGTTAACCTTCTGTAGTGTGGTAGTGAAAGGGACCCTGATAATAAACAACATCTGTCTCCCCAAGACCATGGTCTTTGAAGAAGTGGTGCAGGTAGCTTATGACGGCGTTGCTACCTTTGCTGGACTCCATCCCCTCATCCACCAAATAGTTGACTTGCCGTGGAATCGCCTCACAGCAAACACCGAATATGCTGCACTTGCGTGGAGCCAAGAAGTACATGGGCCCTGGTTGAAGGGGGTCTGATGGGTAGTGCACCTGCAATAAATGAATAAGGATTTTAGAAAGGAAAAAAAGGGAGCAATGCAGTAGTTATAACAATTATAACATGATGTTGTGAAAGAGGGCTTGGTATGTAGTCACCTTTTGAGCGTAGTCGAAACTGTAATGCATTGTCAAGGGCTTGCTTGCCGGTGGCACATGCCCACCCAGAGAAAGACCATCACCGATCTCCTTGGCGGCTTTAAGCATGCCCTTGTAGGCAGCCCGCTCGGAGGTTACATGCGCCAGATGTTGTTCCTGCTGCTTCAGCTTTGCAGACTTCTCAGCCTCTGGCAGATTGGCACTTTTGAAAATCTGAAAAAAAAAAGTTAAGTAAATGATGATTAATATTAATAATAATAAACTGTATTTGTATAACACTTTTCATACAGAAGTTGCAGTTCAAAGTTCATAACACTGTGATGTTCACTAACCAGATAATTGTTCTTCTGACACACCCAGCAAAGATCAGACATTGGTTTGATTGCTCTGATATGACTCAGTAATTGCCTCCAGAGGGACTTAAATGTGGACAGGCCCACTGCTCGCTGGTCTGAAAGATTAATAAGAACACATGTTAGCACAATGTCATTCATTTTCAAGCTTTGTTTTTATTTGACAAAGACCTATTTGACCTATTTCTTTGACAAAGATTTGCTTACACCTACCAACTGGCATTGCCTTGGTATATAAACGCCACACAGATGCCTTCGTGACGCAAGATGGTAACAGCTGACCGGTAAAGTTCTTTTGGTGTGCCTGGCGTCCAGGGAGGTGAACAGCATGATCTTCTGCATAATTCAACACAAATTGAACAACTTTTTCGATATCTTCATATTTTATGCAATGCTTGTTGTTGTGTGGCGATCGCTTCTTTGTGCGAAGACACATGCCATTTTCTGACATGTGTTTGCTTATTGCAATCAAGCGATCCTTACCTATTCTTGGGAGAGAAGAGGGGGGGGGGGGGAGACAGAGAGAGAGATAGTTAGATCATCATCATCACAAGTACCGGTACCTGTCTGTACCACACCCAGTCTACATGATTGTGGAGACAGAGACAGAGAAGTTAGATCATCATCATCATCAATCATCATCATCATCACAAGTACCGGTACCTGTCTGTACCACACCCAGTCTACATGATTGTGGAGACAGAGAGAGATAGTTAGATCATCATCATCAATCATCATCATCATCACAAGTACCGGTACCTGTCTGTACCACACCCAGTCTACATGATTGTGGAGACAGAGAGAGATAGTTATTGTAATTGTGGCACAAATCAAAAGACACAAATAGTGTCTTTGGTCTATACTATCTGCTATACTTTATACTATACTATGCTACTATACTCTACTATAATGTACTATAATTAGTTTTAATAAAATGGGGGACCCTGATAATAAACAAGACTAATCAAGTTTCAAGATTTTATTATCATTTAAAAAAAAATAGGCATGATGTACTATATTAGTTTTAAATAGACAATAATAATAACTTACCCGTGGATGAAGAGGAAAGCTTCACGGCAGATTTGTATCGCCCCGAAGAAATAGTTTGTGTAAGCACGTTGTCTTTTTTTGGAAAACGATTTATTTCCGATAGTCCATTCTGACTTTCGACCAAAAGCCTGGAGCTGCGCCATAATAATCAAGTCTTTATGATCCTCTTCGAGAGCCGCTATCTCAAAACGCCTTGTGTAAACTTCATCACGGTCCAATTTTGTGATACATGACCGCCGATTAAGAATGTCATTTTCTTTATCAACCTGGACGCATTTACAAGTAAATCGCAAAAGTCTTTCCATTTGGCGTTCGTGGTTCTCGTCAGATTCAACTTCCACAACGCACATTACGTGTTCTACCTTGTCTCCAAATCCGTTAGGTGTGTTGTCACCATCATCAGATTCTGGCTCTGCCTCGTCTTCAAATCCGTTAGTTTTGTCACCATCACCACCATCACCATCATTTTCTGGCTCTGCCTCGTCTTCAATAGTGTTGTCACCATCATCATCATCTGCCTCTAACTCGTCACAATTGTCTTCTTCTTCTGAACCAGAATCTGAGTTTCTTTTTGGATTTTTCTTCTGCGGAAAGAAATCCGTGATGAATGTTCCTAAAGCGCGTTCGTCTTCAACACAGTGTGCTCCGAAGTGAGCAAACCGGTTTAATGCCTCGGCAAGTGCCCTCGCTGTGGGTTGCTGACTGGGTTCCATGGTGACTGGCAAACATGCACTGCCCTGCTCTCTGTTTAATACTCACCGATCAATGGCATCAACTTAATGACGTCACCGCCTGACCAATAAGCATTTAGATGTAAATACATGTAGTGTGGTAGTGAAAGACACAACAACTAGGTTAACCTTCTGTAGTGTGGTAGTGAAAGGTTAACCTTCTGTAGTGTGGTAGTGACGGATAAAAAAACGGATAAATAGTTTTTTTCACCATATTTCTAATATTTATTTTTGCTAAATACCAATTATAAATATCTCGACGAATTACCTCTGAATATGAATCAAAAAAAATATTAAAGATTCGCTCACTAGTTCTACCAGAAACGGAGTTGAGGCGAAGCATTACTAAGCTTCTGTAGTGTGGCAGTGAAAGGGTTAACGCGCCCTCATCGCGCCGCAGCGCAGTTTACATCAGGGCCCCCACAATAATGAAAAAGCCGATGAAAAAGCCATTTTTTATCACTCCGTTTCCGTATTAAATTAATTTACTTTTAGCCATTAGGTTGGAAAAAATGCACCCTACCGAAATTCGTTCGCTCATAAAATTCGAACTGTGTTTTAATGGTTTTTAATTAAGTTAAAACACACGTTTTATAAAGGCCGTAAAGGCCTCTTTTTTTTAATCTTTTTTTTAGACACTGCGTTACGTTGCTTATAAATCATCTGAACTTATAACATTAAGATAGTGTATTAATAGTGTGTTATTCTAAAGCTAATGACGTCTGTGTGTTAACACCTATTAAGTACAGTACTTGGCCCCTGTGGACAGGCCCCACAGCCTGCGCGTGTAGTTTTTTCTCCTCACTTGGAAGAAAATTTGTGGAACTATTATAACAATAATTACCTCATTTACAAGTTGTATTTAAGTTTGCAACTAAGGGCAAATAAGGGAACACATCAATGACAATTCAAATATGTAAAAAAAATCAAGATTTCGATTTTTAGGATTTTCTAAACAGCAAGACATTTTCTTCATTTCAGAGCACCTCCCCCTTTGCGGATCAAATCGGGTTTGGTCACGGCGAGTCACATATATCATTTGTCATATAGCAACTATTATGAATTGAAAATGGGGGACTCTGATGTAAACAAGATGAAAGTATTTCTCTGGTCTGCATCCCCTTAACAATTGTGTGTATTGAGCTGTACTGTACTGTACCCATTCAGTGCAATTTAGAAATATAGAGTATATAATATACGTTTAATACAAATATGTCCACTATAAACATTTACACATTGAATAATCAATTAATAAACAAACAGTTCAATGATACTATGTACTTTATCTTTACAGGAGCATGTGGACCATTCCACGTCCCTGTAGTTGGTGGCAACATATCAGTGACAACTGGAACAACAGAGACTGGCAACTCAACTTCAGGATGAAAAGTGTGTCCTTCCTGCACCTGTGTGACATCCTGTGACCCAGTTTGACACGCCAGAATACCAGCTACCGACGCCCTGTCCCTGTTGAGCTACGGGTGGCAATATGCGGAGCTAAGGGTGATCGTCCAGGGCTACAGACATAAATGGGGGTTCCCCCAGGTTGCAGGGGCAATAGACGGGACCCACATTGGCATCCTGGCACCAGCTGATGACCCTGCAGATTACTACAACAGGAAAGGATTCTACTCGGTACTGATGCAGGGCACGTTGTTTCAGGGCTGGACTGAGAGATTTGAAGGTGTGGATGTGCCCCTGGTCATTCTCGGCAATGCCGCATACCCACTTCTGCCTTGGCTGCTGAAGCCATTTCAAGAGGGCAGAGGTGTAACACCAGCTGAAACTCAGTTCAACCATCGACTCAGTCAGGCACGAATGTGATGCACACATTGTCTCGGTCAGCCACATCATCACAGCATGTTGTGTTCTACACAACTTTTGTGAAATTCACAATGAACAATGGGTAGACGAGGATCCTGAAGATGATGGACAGGCTGGCGAGCCAGAGAACCCCCATCAGGCCAACCATGGTCGCCACATCAAAGATGCACTGTGTGCCCATTTCACACAATGAGTAGCATTTGTTCTTGTTGTTGCAAAATATTCATACCATACCATACTGTGAGTTGAACTGATCTAAAGTTCCATGACAAATATTCATGAGGGAAACTGAAGTCATTCATTCTCATGTATGTTTTGCTATTTACACTGTTGTGGGTTGTTTTGGTACTATGTACCACTTCCTGTTATGGTTTGTAACCGACCCCAATCGCACAACACAAGACAGGTATGAGAGCAAGCCAAGAAACGGGCATTTATTGAAAACACACAGAACGGCACTGTCCCTTTAAGGGAGAACACAAATTACTGGATAACAAGAAGGGAAAGGTACAGTGCCTATAAGAGGCGAGCTGGCTAAGGGGAAGGCTAAGGGAAGGGCTAACGGAAAGGCTAACGGAATAGGGCCGGGGCAAGGGACAAGGCAGGAAAACGGGGAGGACTAGGAGGACTGGACAGGGAGGACTAGGAGGACTAGAGAGGGGAGACAGGGACAGAGGCCCGCGGAGGCGGGCTGGGGACAGGGAGGACTAGGAGGACTAGAGTGGGGAAACAGGGACAGAGGCCCGCGGAGGCGGGCTGGGGAGAGGGAGGACTGGAAGGACTAGACAGGGAGGATTAGGAGGACTAGAGAAAAACAGGGTAAGGCCTTGGAACAGGGCGAGGGCTGGAGCTGCATACTGGGACAGAGAAAACAGGGTAAGGCCTTGGAACAAGAGCATTAATGAATGTTGCTGCTCTGCAGCTTCTCCCGGGATGGTTCGTCTGAGGAAGCAGACGGTGGACGTCAGAACCGCTCTGCAGATCTCTCTCGGCAGATCTCCGAGGGTGGTAAACGGGACCGAGAGGGAGAGAGGGAGCGGGTTAGCTCAGAGTTCAGTCGGGAACAGAGCAGGTGACAGGAGAGGTGACTTGTCCCAAAAACAGAGTAATCCAAGTGACAGAATCTTCGGTGTATATACACACTGTGAGTGAAGTCCCAAAATACAAATCCAAGTGAATAATATCTTCGGTGAGTATACACACAGTGAGCGAAGTTAAGGCCAAAGATTATCCAAATGAACTATCCAAAAAGCTGACGCTGGGTGAGTGACAGTCTGACAAAAAGCAGGAGGATCAAAGACAGTCATAAAAACTCACCCAGGCGCTGTGCGTAAAGAGAGTTGGATCAAAACTGGGCGAGCGCGTCGCCACGGGGAAACGGGTTGTCCAAGCGGAGGTCTGAGTGGTGCGCGACTGCTTGGAGTACGCGCCGGTACGAAGGGCGCATCTGGCGCGGAGGTCTGAGTGGTGCGCGACTGCTTAGAGTACGTGCCGGTATGGAGGGCGCATCTGGCGCGGAGGTCTGAGTGGTGCGCGTCTGCTTGGAGTACGCGCCGGTATGGAGGACGCATCTGGAGTGCGTCTGAATGCGCGTCAGGAGTGAAGTGCGCGTCTGCGCGGAAGAGCGCGCCGGCTCGGAGAGACGCATCCTCCCGTAGCGTATTAGGAAGCGATGCGCGTCTGGAGTGAAGAGCGCGTCTGCTGCGCGGAGGTCTGGATGCGCGTCTGGGCGTCTGCTGCGCGGAGGTCTGGATGCGCGTCAGGACGTCTGCTGCGCGGAGGTCTGAAGTGGAACACTGGGATACCTCCCGTGGAAGTTTAGAGAGCGCAGTCCAGTGTCTCCCTCAGGCAATGGCGACAGGAGGCGAAGGCTGGAGCGCATCTCACGCCGGAGATGAAAACAGCATAAACAGACAGAGGACCTCCCGAAGGAGTCTTGGTGATAGAGAATATGATACGGAATGATACGGCACGACCCGACAAGGGACAGAGGGGAAGAGCGAGGTACTTAAAGCCCACAGGGGAACTAATTAGAATAAACATCAGGTGCGTGAAGGTAATTGATACTTGAACTACAAGTGTGTGTTCGGCACCAGACCAATCAACACATAATGACAGGTAGTCCAAGGGTGTGGCTGCTGAAGAGAAAACGAGAGTAACGAACGCGAGGGTGGGGGCTAGTGAGGTGAGGAGAATGCAATTGATTAACAGAAGCTAAAGGAACAGAGCGAGTAGGCTTAAAGGAACAGAGCGAGTAGGCTTAAAGGAACAGAGCGAGTAGGTGAGCAAAGGACAAAACCTCACACTTCCGGTTTGGATTATTGTGAGTAAAATAAGATGTGGACATATGTTGTGCTTATTTTACTCACAATAATCCAAATATAGAGTATATAATATACTCTATAATAGGGATGCTCGATATTGGCTTTTTTACCGATACCGATATTCCGATATTGTCCAACTCTTAATTTCCGATACCGATATCAACCGATACCGATATATGCAGGGTTTCCCCCCCAAAAAACAGAATAATTTCAGGTAACTAATAATTTCACTGGATGCATTCAAAAGGCTTTCTAAATGTAAGCATTATCTGTGCAAAATATGATCATTAAAAAAGTAAAAATTAACATTACATATCTATTGTTGTTGAATTAAACCAACATGCATACTTTTGACAATAAATAAAATAAGAATTGGTTCTTACTTGCTTGCCTGGGTAAATAAAGGTTAAATAAATGTAAAAAAATATATATATATTGTTATTGTTTTTTAGTTTTTTTTTACCGATACCGATATTTCCCGATATCACATTTTACTGACGATATCGGCCGATAATATCGGACATCCCTATAACAATTATTTGCATCTTTATTGTAACAAATGTATGAACAGTCAGCAATAGATGTCAAATGATTTACAGTAATATCAAAAGCCGTTGTAAATGCTGGTATCGAGAAACAGTGCAACAATTTTATAAATTGTAATTAGTAAAATATACATTTGCTGTAGGTTTGTATTAACCATTAATCCAAATAGTGCCAACAACATGTCGCCCACTTTGCGTGGCGTTCATAGAGTGTTGATACGGACATACCGCTACATGAGCAGAGAGACCTGCTGCAGACAGAGTGGAGCTAATTAATACAAAATGGTAACTGAGTGTTTTGACTGACAATACGCATTAAGCATCAGGTATATTGCTGTGCATTGTTATGAGATGTAATAAAATTGGTAGTGTAAGGTATTTCATCCAAATTGTGAAATAATCCTCACTTGTAAATTGTCAAATAATCCAGTCTGGCCTTCACCCAATTTAACTCGTATATCTGACTATATTCAATATCCAAATTGTCATGGTCAATCATATCCAATAATGAAAGGTAGAACTGACATCTTTCAATGGTTTTATTCAAAGTGAATCAGCATAAGTTACAGACAGGTATACAATACGTTGAAATGTCATAATTTCAACGGGCAGACATTCTAGGTTCTGCCAGGATCAAGTAACAAGTGACTTATATCTCGACCATTAGCCAATGGAAATGCATCTTCAGAAATAGGATCAGAGAAACAAGACTGACACAAAACCAAATAGGGAACAGGTATTGGTCATCTAGGTAGGATTGGATTACAACTGAGCTCAACATGATTAGAACACAGACTCTCTGGTGCCTGTTGTATAGGTCCACAGGAATGACATTTTACATAGTGTCATACATAGTCATATATTCAATTCACAATTGCGCCGCATTCCAATGTTCCCGGCAGCGTGTCAAAGTGTCCTTGAGCAAGACGCTTAACCCCCAATTGCTCCTGATGAGCACCTCTGCCGTCTGTGAGTGAATGTGAGGTATAAGTTGTAAAGCACTTTGGATAAAAGCTCTATATAAATGCTGTACTCTGTCGTCTACTCTAAGCCATCCTAGGTTGTCAAAGTGGGCAGGGGTGAGGTGGGTTCTAGGGGTAAGGTCAAGTAGAAGTCTGACCAGTTTGTTTTGTGATGTTTGTAATCTTGTTTTTAGCGCCTTTGAGGTGCTTTGGTACCATGAGGTGCAAGCATAGTTGTAACTGAGGGGTACAATTCCCTGACTGTATTACTAGATATGATACTTACTACCACTACCTTTGTACTTAATATTCGGCCACCCAGTACACGGCATAAATATATTATCATGAACACTCTCACGTAGATGAAACGGATCCAACACAAATGTACGAATTAGAAACAGGTCTTTATTGCCTACACAGCGATGGTGTGTAGACTAAACACTTAATCACTTAATTACATTTATGAATTGAAATAGTATGCACTTTTATGGCAAGGAGTATTCGTCGGTATATCAATAGATAATGTCCAATCTCTGAAGGCGCAGGTGGTAAATATACGACCTGGAATAGTTAAGGAATAACAGCAATGATACTTTAATGATTATAGGCTGGATACACTAGAGGGGGTTAATCCGGTCGCTTGTAAGCCGACAGGAGTAGGAGGGGGGGGGGGGTAGAATCCAGCTGCCTCGTCCGGCCAAGGGTATCCCAGGAGAACCCACTGTAGTGCCGTTCAATGCGCCGGCGATCCTTGGACCACAGATGAAAGCAGGTGGACTCTTTGTGGGCCGGCTCTCTCCGGTCCACGGGGGAGAGATGTGGAGAGACCTCGTCTTGCAGAGCGTCTCCTCACCTTGTGTCCTCTCCAGGGGGGGGGTTCCAACACACGGTAGTGTCGGGGGTCTTTATCCATAGAATAATCAAAGTATCCAAAGCATAATCCGTGCCTGGGAAGGCGGGCTGTCGTCGGTAGAATAATCCGGTATACAGGTCCACTCGCTCGTCGGCTCTGGGGCTCCTCGGGTGCAGCTTCACATAGGGTCAACCACCCTGGGTAAGCAGCCAGTTCTCTGCCCGAAACGATGGGGTACTGACTACGGTAGTATTCTCACCGCACGAAGCACTATATATTAACAGACTATTATTAGCTTAATAGACTACGTCCAACTCGACGATATAGTGCCAAATATGACTATTCAAATATTAATATACACGATGTCTCAATACCGATGGTAGGCGAACTTGGCCTTACTCCCACACGTGGCATCGCGGGGAGGCTTTACGTCTGTGACTCTATTGGAGGGTAAGAAACTGGACTGAAAAGAAAGTCCTACTTTAGTAGCGCAGTATATATACGCACTATGAACAAATAGTCCCATTAGTGGTGCGGTAGCCAAATTCCTACGCGGAACTAGGACTTGTTCGTACATGTCGAGCGGTACGTTTGAACTGGGTCTGAGGGGTATGGCAGCCTGGCACCAAGGTCTCGACCAATAGTAGAATGGAGACTATTATGGGATGTTCAGTAGGCTAGAATGGATATTCAATGCATATTGTACAAGGAATATACAAGGGATATCAGGGAATATTAGAGAATATACAAATACAATTAAATATATATATATAAATAAATATATATATTCGGTTTAATCTGGCCCTTCACAACAGCCACCCCCTGAATAGGTCCCGGACCTAATCAGTTAAACGGAGACAGATTAATCGCGTTGTCTATTTACACATAAGGGTTTGCTGTAGGGGTCAGTCAACTTCACAAAGTCATAGGGTTGTAGGGTCATGGTCATCATCGATTGTGTCTGGGAGTCGAGGCAGTTCTATGAGCCTTGCCACGGGACGGGTGTAAGTGCGACCCTGGACGAGCACTTCAGCTGCTCGGACCTTGCCGTCGGCACCGGTGATCACTTTGCTTACGCGGCCGGCCGGCCACATAGCTCTGGGCAGTGATTGATCAATAATCATGACGACTGTTCCTTCTGTCAAATTGTCTCTCTCCTTTACCCACTTCTGGCGGGTCTGTAGAGACGGTAGGTAGTGTTTAATGTCATCCGGTAGATTGGGGGCTCTGCGTAGGCGACCACCCACTCTGATGAGGGTGTGAGCGTCGCTCTCGGGGGCCAGGTGAATTAATCTGCTGTCGGATGGGACGGGCTTTCCTCCCTGTAGACAGGCCAATTCATCGGGGAACGAGTCTCTCTGGGCTCGCTGCAGTAGAAGCAATTCTGCTTCCTCGTAGTTAGCCGCTGACATATCAGCGGGGGACTTGCACTCCGGGTGGTACCGCAGGAATGTTCTTTGTTGTGCACTCTCTATGGACGTGCAATCGTTTATGTTAGGGTCGGTGGAGGCTACGGTGCTCAATCCACAGAACACAGACTTCTTAATTTCCACCTCCTCTGGACTGGCTTCCCTCGGGATAGGCATGGGCCACTGTCCTTCCGGGAGTCTTAGGAATGCGGGGCCGTCACTGTAGACATTGCGACGGGTGAGGTCATCCAGGGGCATCCCCCGGGTGATGACGTCAGCTGGGTTCTGTTTTGTATCAACGTAGCGCCACTCTGTTTCTCCGGTTAACTCTTCGGTTAAGTCTTGAATCTCGGTGACTCTGACTCCCACGAAGACTTTGTACTTGCATGAGTCCGATTTGATCCAGGCGAGTACCGTCGTGGAATCTGACCACAGGATTGTTCTAGACACCGGTATGGTGAGCTCACGTTGGATGAGCGTGGCTAGGTGCGCTCCGGCTAGGGCTGCGCAGAGCTCTAGACGTGGGATAGATTGTTGCTTGCGTGGGGCTACTCTCGAGCGGGCGAGGACAAATGCTGTGTAGATCTCTCCCCCTTGGTCTTGGGCCCGCAAGTAGGCTACTGATCCGTATGCGACCTCTGAGGCGTCACTGAAGACGTGCAAGTCCATTTTACATGTCTCTGGCCTCACCGTGGGTGGGAAGTAGCTTCGGCGCATATTAACGCCTGGGAGTGAGTGGAGCTCCATCTCCCACTCTCTCCAGGTGGATGCAAGCTGTGCGGGAATGGGGTCGTCCCAGCCCTGGTCCTTGTCCCACAATGCTCGTACAATCATTTTTGCCCTGGTGGTGTACGGTAGAATACATCCTAGCGGGTCATATTGTCGGGCGAGTGTTGTGTACACACTCCGTCTGGTGGTCGACGCTGCCGCCGGCCTTCCCTGCTCCGTAGTCAGGGGCTTGTGTCTGTAGTGAAGCGAATCTGTTTTGAATCGCCACACCAATCCCAGGGTCATCTCCTGGGCTTCTCCCGGGATTGTAGCCATCCAGGTCTTGCTGCTGGCTGCCTTGTCCTCGGAGGAGAGGCTGCGCAGTACTTGCGGATCGCTGCTGGCCCACTGCCTGAGATCAAAGCCGCCTTTGATCAATGAGGCGCAGAGTTTAATCAGGAGAGCCTCGGCTTCTTCCTGGGTTGAAAGGCTTTGTAGACAGTTGTCTACGTAGAAGCTGTTCTTTACGCTGTGTCGGACCTCTTCGTCCGCTGCTGGGTCCTCTGCTACATGTTTCTGTAGTGCAAATGTCGCACAGCAGGGGCTGCACGTCGTTCCAAAGGGGAGGACTTCCCATTGGTAGATGGCTGGGTGCTCATCTCCTGGCTTCTCTTTCCATAGGAACCGTAACAGGGGCTTGTCCGCCTCTACTAATCTCACCTGCAGGAACATTCCTTTAATGTCCCCGCTGATGGCCACCTTTTCCTGGCGGAAGCGGAGTAGAACGCCGAGTAGGGAGGGGCCGAGTGTGGGACCGGGCAGTAACTCTTTATTCAGATTTTGGGATCCGATCTGGTAGCTGCAGTTAAATACTATGCGGTCTTTACCGTTGTGATGGACCTTGTGGTGGGGCACGTACCACGATTCAGTGGTCTGGTCAGCCTCTTTAATGTCCATCTTTGTGACGTGCCCAGCTGTGATGAGCTTCTCAATCTCAGCGCGGTATACACTCTCTTGGGCGGGGTTCTTGGCTAAGCGCCGCTCCGTGTTCAGCAGGTACCGTTCTATGGCGTCTGTCTTGGCGTGGAAAGTAGGCATTCCTTCTCGCCGCAGGAGTGGCGTGGCATATCTCAACACGCCGTTGACCGGGACTCTCTTGGTCCCTGTCTCGAGGAGGTGAATGGCGTAAATGTCATCTTTAGAGCGAATGTCTTTCTTTCCATTCTTAAAGGGCATTTGTTCCAAGCTCCATAGCCGCTCTACGTGTTGCAGGAGTGCGGTTTCTCCCTCTGTGGCTCGGGAGTGGAGACATCTAGTGGCTGTACTTCGGTTGAGAGATTTGGCGAGCGGGCCTTGGAGAGTCCATCCCAAACGGGTCTCGACTGCTGCAGGACAACCTCGGGGTCCGGTATGAACCCGGTCTATCGGGACAATGAGGTCTGCATGGTCGGAGCCTATCAACAGGGTCGGCATAGCATTGTCTATGAGCGGGATCGGTAACTTGCGCAGATGTGCATATTTCTCCATCAGCTTGGCGACAGGGTATGTGTACCGCGACAGTCCTATTTCTTGGCTGGTGAAAGCGTCTGCAATCTGGTACCGTCGCTCAGGCTGGCCGCTTGCTGCGATAGAGAATGAGACATTCTCGCCCTTTATCGTCTTCAAATCTCGTCTTATTGTCCGAATTGTCATTTGGGTTTCGCTTCCCCGCAGCCCTAGCTGGGCCGCAGCGGAGGCGATCAGCAGGGTCTTCTCTGACCCGTCATCGAGGACGGCGTAAGTGTCCAGGACTTTATTCTGGTAGCTTAGTGTCACACGCACTACTTTTAGGAGTACTCGGGCTCCACTGCTGCTGGCGGGATCGATGTACATGACGCTCGCTTTGCGGCTGGATGGTGCAGGTGAAGGGCGCCGTCTGTTACTGTCGTGAAGTATGTCCAGATGGGCTCCATCGCACTTGGTGCACCTTTTCTTTAAGCGGCATTCGGCTGCCATGTGTGAGCGCGCACAGCGAAAACAGCGCTTGTTGGACTTTATCCATTGACCTGCTTCCTCCGCGTTCAGCTTGGGGAAGGAGTCACATTGCGCTAGCCAGTGTTCTTTCTCACAGTAGGGGCACACTATCTTCCACTTCTCCGTTCTGGAGGGGGTACTGTGGCTCTTGCTGCTCGGTACTGACTCCGATTGGTGCATCACAGTCACCGATCTTCTTCCATCATTTAGTCGTCTGGTTCCTTCTCTGGAGCCAGGGGTGCTCCGTCCGAATGTATCTAGCCGTAGGCTGCTGACTTCTCTCGCCAGGAAGTCTGCTAGATCGAGGAGGTTCGGTTCGGGGCCATTCGGGTCTTTGTGGTCCCTCTGCCGCCTAAAGCGCTCCTGACGAGCGGGCGGCAGCTTCTCCAGGATCCTTTCCACATTTGAGTTGGCGTAAAGTTCATACTTCCCCTTCTCTCTTTGCGCTCCCAACATCCCTACCAGGGACTGCACTCTGATGGACAGGTCGTCCAGTGCTCGATTGTCTATTGCTGGGGGTAAGCGGTCGATGTGTCGGATCTCCTGGATCACGTAATCCCATATGCGCCCATACCTCTGGTCCAATGCTACCAGCGCTGCTGTGTATGGGGTGGTGGAAGTCGCGTAGGCGAGCGCTATATTATGTGCGCGGGGCACCTTTAAGTGCTGCAGTAGGATGGCGTATTTGTGGCGTTCATCCAATACATCCACCAACATGGTCTCCAGACACATGCGGAGTTCTGTATACTGGGCCCGGTTCTCTTGGGTGAAGTCGGGTACCATAGGCGTGCCAATGTATGACGCTGACTGTGGATACATCGGCGAGCGTTGGGGGAGAGGCCTCCTAGGCGAGTCTCCTCCCGCTCCTTGGTATGGGCTGGTACCGGCAGTGTACCATGGCCCACTTGTCCAGGTGCTGTTCTTCGGTGCGGGTCGTGCGTCTTGCTCACCCGTGTATAGAGTCGGGGGTCTGTAGCGCAGCTCCGCGGGAGTATAGCCTGGGCTGTACCGGACCTCCTGGTCCGGTAGAGTACTGTGCTGTCTTCGGGCGCGGTTCTCCTCCTCTTCCTCTTCGTCTTCAGTTAGGTCATCCAGTGCTTGTAGTCTCTGGTTTAGCCTCTCCACAGGATATGCTGCTCCTTCCCGGTTGCTAGGTCTCGCTTGGACCGGTGGGGGGAGGTGGTCTGTGGGGGGTATAGACCTCGTCTGTTGGTCAAGTTCAGGGTTGTTTACTCGGCTAGGGGATGCCGCCCTGGAGGTGTGTCTAGACGAGTTCCTGGAGCCTCTGGCGGAGGGAGAGGGTGTTGTCCGTCTGATCAGCTGTTCTATTAGTTGCGACTGCTGTCTGTCGCGCGCTGCGTCCCGTTGAGCACCGGCTCGTTCTCGGGCCACATTCTCTTCCATCTGAATGCGTCTTATTTCTAGACGTATCTGCTCTTCTTTGCTCCGCTGCTGGATCTGCAGTCGGTCGCGTTCAGCAGCGGCGTTCAGGCTGATGAGGAAGGCCTGCTGTAGGGTCCTCTCTGCCTCGCTGGGAGAAGGCGGTTGTATAGGGGAGCCTTCCCTCGGGGTACTCCTTGCGGAGCCTTGGAGCTCTATCTCCACGGTGCTCTCCCCGTCTTCTTCCGTGCCGAGTTCTCTCTCGGTAGCGTTGTATTCCTCCCGGGACTCATCGGGGACTACTTCTTCAGTACTGGCGGGGTGTGAAGTCATGTCTGGTTCCCACTGGTCCCCACCGTGAACTTGGTCAGTTACATTAGAGCCCGTAGGGGCCTCTATGGTCGGGGTAGTCTGGGCGTTGGGGTTAGACATACTTTTACTTTCTAGTTTTACCGCGTTTACTGTTAGTAGAAGACTAGGTTGTTGACTGACAGCGTAAGCCTCTAAGTACTGAGGGAGCCGTCGTTCGCGCTGCGGGCGTTGGTTAGGAGGATCGTTTCGTGGAGTGTTCATCATAGGCCATTTCAATATTAATAACACTATATTAATATTACACTGATTACCCTCCGGCTCGAAGGACCAATTGTAACTGAGGGGTACAATTCCCTGACTGTATTACTAGATATGATACTTACTACCACTACCTTTGTACTTAATATTCGGCCACCCAGTACACGGCATAAATATATTATCATGAACACTCTCACGTAGATGAAACGGATCCAACACAAATGTATGAATTAGAAACAGGTCTTTATTGCCTACACAGCGATGGTGTGTAGACTAAACACTTAATCACTTAATTACATTTATGAATTGAAATAGTATGCACTTTTATGGCAAGGAGTATTCGTCGGTATATCAATAGATAATGTCCAATCTCTGAAGGCGCAGGTGGTAAATATACCACCTGGAATAGTTAAGGAATAACAGCAATGATACTTTAATGATTATAGGCTGGATACACTAGAGGGGGTTAATCCGGTCGCTTGTAAGCCGACAGGAGTAGGAGGGGGGGGGGGGTAGAATCCAGCTGCCTCGTCCGGCCAAGGGTATCCCAGGAGAACCCACTGTAGTGCCGTTCAATGCGCCGGCGATCCTTGGACCACAGATGAAAGCAGGTGGACTCTTTGTGGGCCGGCTCTCTCCGGTCCACGGGGGAGAGATGTGGAGAGACCTCGTCTTGCAGAGCGTCTCCTCACCTTGTGTCCTCTCCAGGGGGGGGGTTCCAACACACGGTAGTGTCGGGGGTCTTTATCCATAGAATAATCAAAGTATCCAAAGCATAATCCGTGCCTGGGAAGGCGGGCTGTCGTCGGTAGAATAATCCGGTATACAGGTCCACTCGCTCGTCGGCTCTGGGGCTCCTCGGGTGCAGCTTCACATAGGGTCAACCACCCTGGGTAAGCAGCCAGTTCTCTGCCCGAAACGATGGGGTACTGACTACGGTAGTATTCTCACCGCACGAAGCACTATATATTAACAGACTATTATTAGCTTAATAGACTACGTCCAACTCGACGATATAGTGCCAAATATGACTATTCAAATATTAATATACACGATGTCTCAATACCGATGGTAGGCGAACTTGGCCTTACTCCCACACGTGGCATCGCGGGGAGGCTTTACGTCTGTGACTCTATTGGAGGGTAAGAAACTGGACTGAAAAGAAAGTCCTACTTTAGTAGCGCAGTATATATACGCACTATGAACAAATAGTCCCATTAGTGGTGCGGTAGCCAAATTCCTACGCGGAACTAGGACTTGTTCGTACATGTCGAGCGGTACGTTTGAACTGGGTCTGAGGGGTATGGCAGCCTGGCACCAAGGTCTCGACCAATAGTAGAATGGAGACTATTATGGGATGTTCAGTAGGCTAGAATGGATATTCAATGCATATTGTACAAGGAATATACAAGGGATATCAGGGAATATTAGAGAATATACAAATACAATTAAATATATATATATAAATAAATATATATATTCGGTTTAATCTGGCCCTTCACAACAATAGTCGTAGTACCCTTGAATGAGTGCTCCTGCCAGAGTCTTCAGCCATGTCCTCCAACACAAAACCTAAAGAAGTTTGACATCCAACCAGAGTGCAAATGTAACAGTAAAGTGCAATAGTGATATATACACCACTGATTTGGTACTGGTGACCACTGAGCTACCTAACTGTATCTTGAAACCTTCCTGTGTTTTCTGTTTCCTAGTGGTAGTAAATAAAATGGATTCTGTTTTACCTAAATGGAGAAACAGCCAGTTTTCTGACAGCCACTGACTGACATTCCCTAACTCCATGCTAAGTCTGCTTTCAATATCCGTTTTGCTTTTATTTGACACCATGAGAGCCGAATCATCTGCGTAGAGCAGGAGATCATATGAGTCAAGGTCAGATCTAGCCTGGAATAGAGAACAGAATGTTGATTTTGTGATGTGTAATTAGTACAGTGCAGGGGTGTCTAGTCCAGGACCCAGAGAGTAGAGAGCTGTGTGAGAGTCGTCCCCGGACAGCTTCTGTGAGAGGATGACCATGTGTGGTCCAGAGGTTGAGCATCTAGGGAAACAGAAAAACAATCAATACATTTTGGAGCATTGTTACTACAATAGATAACGTTATTCATCACATTAACTATCTATGCCCCCCCCACACACCACAGTAGGTACCATCATGCCAGTCCAGGTAATAATGTTAACCACAGTAGCTACATGTAGGTACCATCATGCCAGTCCAGGTAATAATGTTTACCACAGTAGCTACAGTCGGTACCATCATGCCAGTCCAGGTAATAATGTTAACCACAGTAGCTACAGGTAGGTACCATCATGCCAGTCCAGTAATAATGTTAACCACAGTAGCTACAGTAGGTACCATCATGCCAGTCCAGGTAATAATGTTAACCACAGTAGCTACAGTAGGTACAATCATGCCAGTCCAGGTAATAATGTTAACCACAGTAGCTACAGTAGGTACCATCATGCAAGTCCAGGTAATAATGTTAACCACAGTAGCTACAGTAGGTACCATCATGCCAGTCCAGGTAATAATGTTAACCACAGACACACACACACTTTGTTTCCCTTTAAAATGTAGAAGACACAGAGGGACACACAGCAGAACACTACTACCACCACCAACAAAGAAAAACCACATCTCCTTCCAGTCCAATGTGTAATATGCAGACGTGAGAAATATTTCACAGAAAGTCACAGTCGGAAGAAGGTCAAGGAGAGTCTTACAACATGTGAAACACTGACAGCTGGTAGGCTGTGTGATGCAGCAGAGGCCCGCTCCTCCATATACGTGGGGTGGATCTGGTTGCTGCAGAGGCAAAGTACCATTTCAGATGTTACAGAGATTACACAGTATTTCTGTACAAGAAAAACAACAGCACAGGGACCATCCAATATCAAACAATTGTTAAGGGGATGCAGACCAGAGAAAGACGTTTGTTTACATCAGGGTCCCCCATTTTTTATTCATAGTGACAACAGCATCTAAAACAATATATTTATATGTATATTTATATATTGGAAGAGTATATTTATGAGACAGAATATTTTGTACATATGTAACGGTTGTGACAACGTCACCTCAAACTTCTAACGTCACAGGCTGAAGGCAAAACGGACTGCATATAAACTGCTGATGACTCATAACTTCCTATCACATTTGAATAATCCTGTAAAGTTAAGTAAAAATGCATTTCAATAGTAATGTATATGAATTAAGAGCTTACCGATGCAGAGCTAAATCCACTGTTGTCAACAGACGAGACGCGATATTTACTTTCTAGTTCCTGAGTTGGAGGAATGTCATTGGGAGAAATCAAGTCACTTGACGTTGTAACGCGTTTTGAAACCTACCGTGCTGTATTTAGTGGGAACAAAGTCCTTTCGGTTGGTATTCTTAATCCACTTCTGGCGAATATCTTGGTCGTCTGCACGGCCATGGAATCGATGCAAATGGTATGGTCTCAAGACACGGGCAGTGGTCGGTCAAGTTGAACACAAGTGAGGTAGAGAGCCACGAATTTCATAATAAAAGCGGCGACTTAAAAAAATAATAAAAAACACGCTTGCGCCCAAAGGACATTTTATAAAACGAGGCATGATACAATACTATGTATTTTAGCCAAAACATGTGGTCAGAACACAGTGGATTTAGTCCATTCGCTCTCATTCTCTCTCTGCCTCTCTCTCACTTTGTCGAGGGCGGAGCTCTTCCTGAATGAACAGAAAGCAGGCACCTCGGCACGTTGTCACGAGCTGTATGAGAGCGCCCCCGCTGGTCATTGTTACTGTTAATACGGTGCCCAAATGTTCCCCAAACAGTGGTTCCAGGACTTTTCCCGGCTTCATCTGTACACACAGTTGCGAGAGTGAGAGCAGCACATCACCAGTTATCAAGTGTATACTTCATAGACAGTCACGTTAGCTACCGGTTGTGCGGCTAGCTAACGTTAGATCGAGAGGAGAGACTTATTTTGCACTTACCTATAAACGCATGACACATCCCCTCCACAAAATCCACTTGAGAACACCTGTGTAACAAAGTCCAATAGGCCCTTGTTCATTAGATCCAAAGCATCAATTGCTTTTCTTCGACTCTAACGCTAGTTTAGCAGCTAATGGCTAATGGCTAAACAGCTGATTTTGTAAACAAAGCAGAACGAGCCGGCCTGCATTCATTCACATGTAAATCGAACTCCTCCCCCGTGAGGACAGCTGAGCCGTGAGACAAAGTCTCTAAACAGGATGACTTTACACAAAGTAATCTTACCTTTATAGATACTAAAACTGCTCGCTTATATAATAAAGATGTTCTTAAAAACTCAAATTCATTCAATCTAAAAAAATTTAAAAAGAGGAAAAAAAGAAAAGAAAGTCTCAGGGAGTTTGCCGACGGCCGAGTTCTGGTCGATATCGCTGTGCGTCTCTGATTGGATCTTAAGTTTGTGTGGCACGGCGTGAACGCCAATCAATCAAGTGCGCTAAACCTCACTACCCGCATTTTTTTAACTCAAATACCCTATTTTGATTGGATAATTATATTCTTAAGCCCAACCCGTGCAACAATTTTTGCAGTGATTGACAGCTGGCCATCAAATGTGTTATGGGTTCAGGCCTGGTCAGAGAGCTCAGAGCTGTCACTTGGAAATTTTTGAAGAAAAAAAATATGTACTGGTGTTAACAGAATTCGGCTATAGGGCGACAATAATGTGGTCAAGAGGCATGGTTTCTATCTTGAGCCTTTAATCGGCGTGGTTTATTATTCACATGGCAGAGCAGTTACTATACAGATATTCTCTCACTGAGAGACTAGGGGGAAGAGAAAGAAGTGGGAGGAGACATAGCTACTTATACTCGCCACCTGGTAGTACTCCTGAGTGTCTCCGCCTAGGGCGCCCTCTAGTGCACACAGTTATATAAGCAGGTAGACAGTTACTAGTGTGAACAGTTATATATGCAGTTAGACAGTTACTAACAATCCTACACAGAACCTCTGCCTTCAACAACTGGCATTGTTTTTTTTCACAGAGGAAAACATTTCTAATAATTTTTTTTTATAATAATAATAAAAAATAAAAGGAAATATATATGTATATTAATAATAATATATATATTTTTTTCCTGTATATTACTAGTGAAGCACTAGCCTCACTAGTTGTCATGCAATAACCTCCACTGGTGTGCTCATATGTACTTGTGTGTGGAGAGTGTTCAGTGTTCAGTGTTCTGATGGCCTGGGGGAAGAAGCTGAGCCGTAGTCTCTCTGTTCTCGTTGCGTGTGTACGTAGGTGCTTGCCTGACCGCAGCAGCTTGAACAGGCTGTTGTTGGGGTGGTGGGGGTCTTTCCTTATTCTGCAGGCTCTGGATTTGCACCTCCTGTTATATAAGTCCTGCAGGGGCGGTAGTGCAATACCTGTAGTAAGCTCTGCTGAGCACACCACTCTCTGAAGGGCCTTCCTGTCCTGTGCTGTGCTGTTTCCAAACCAGGCAGTGATGTTTCCAGTCAGAATGCTCTCTACAGCCCCGGAATAGAAGGAGTGGAGTATCTTTTCCGATACTCTGAACTTCCTTAACTGTCTCAGGTGATAGAGGTGCTGTTTAGCCTTTTTTTTTTTTTTACCACAGAGTGTGTTGTCAATGTCAGGTCCTCTGTGATGTGGACTCCCAGGTACTTGAAACTGCTCACCCTGTCCATGATAGCCCCATTTATCCACAGTGGTGTGTGTGTCCCCTGCTGTATTCTCCTAAAATCCACGATCAGCTCCTTGGTTTTACCAATGTTCAGGAGTAGGCTGTTATCCCGGCACCAGCGTGCCAGTTCATCAACCTCCTCCCGGTAGGCCTTCTCGTTGTTGTTAGACATCAGCCCCACCACCACGTGTCGTCAGCAAACTTCACTATGGAGTTGGAGCTGAACCTGGCCACACAGTCATGTGTGTACAGTGAATACAGCAGGGGGCTTATAACACAGCCCTGGGGGGACCCGATACTGTGCTGGAGGTATGACCCCCCACCCAACCAGTCTGGTGGGGACTATGGTGTTGAAGGCTGAACTATACTGCCCTGTCAAGGCAGACCACAGTAACGTCCAAACAGTGAAACTGAGAAAAATGGCTTTAAAGTTTTTTGATTTGCCATCCAAAATGTGTTATAGGTAGATAGATGATAGTACCCATGTATTAATGAAGTAATCTTTAGGCATACAAAAATATGACGTAGTTATTTTAATTAACCCCAAAAAAGCAGATACTGCACTCTGCTGCACGATTTCCTTAAATACTTAAATACAGGTAATGTACAGGCAAAGTGCAGTAACTACAAATACAATGTTGTTTTCCCTCCAGCTTTCATAACTTAACCTAGCCATTTTATTTGAATCATCATCATTCCAATATATTCAGGTGTTAAATTTCATTTTCAAAATGGCTAGGTTAAGTTATGAAAGCTGGACGGAAAACAACAATGGATTTGAAGTTACTGCACTTTGCCTGTACATTACCTGTATAATTATTTAAGTAAATCATGCAGCAGAGTGCAGTATCTGCTTTTTTGGGGTTAATTAAAATAATTACGTCATATTTTTGTATGCCTAACGATTACTTCATTAATACATGTTAAATCTGGGTACTATCATCTATCTACCTATAACACATTTTGGATGGCAAGTCAAAACACTTTAAAGCCATTTTTCTCAGTTTCACTGTTTGGAAGCTACTGCTGTCTGCCTGGGTTTTGAGTGTCTTTTTGTAGTTACTGCAGTTTTTAAACCCCCATATCTCCAAAACTGAGCGACATTAACATCTGAAACTTGGTCACAAGATAAAACATTTATTGACAAGTTCAATTTCACTCATAACTCTTTTTTCGAGTTACTGCGGTTAGCCTTGACAGGGCAGTATAGTCAATGAACAGCAATCTCACATTCTTCCCCCTTCTGACTGTCAAGGTGAGAAAGGGTGTTGTGTAGTACCTGGGAGACCGTGTCGTCAGTGGACCTGTTTGTCCTGTATGCAAACTGCAATGGGTCCATGTTACTAGGGAGGGAGGCACAGATGTGATCCTTGACCAGCCTCTCAAAGCATTTCATGACCACAAAGGTAAGTGCCACCGGTCTGTAGTCATTTAGGCCTGCTGGGGAGGAGTTTTTTTTGTACAGGGATTATAGTGGACTTGAATCAGGCAGGGACCACGGACTCGGCCAGGGATAGATTGAATATAGTTTTGAACACCGGGGCCATCTGATTTGAACAGGACTTGAGTATTTGTCCTGTTATCCCATCTGGGCCTTGATAAATAATTACTAAATTAAAACCCCTAGAGTCTAACCTCAAGAGCTCCTCCTCCTCAGAAATGTCTCCTTTTTTTGTTACATAATATAAAATTACAGATTCATACCTTCAAAATAAGCCATCAATTGTAAAATGTTAGCCGATATTTTTCAATCAATGTCCTATCAAACATTCTGGTCAAATCCTAACTACATTCCAGCACACGAGTTTGAAAGGATTCAAGTGAATTCAGCTATCTGATGAAAAAACTACACTCCCAGAATTCAATGTGATCAATGTCGCTAGACCAATTCACACCTGGAAGAAAGGCCCAGTTTCTAGTCTGTCGTTCCTTTGTTATTCCAATGAATGGACCCAGCAGTAGGCCTAGCCATAGAGTGACACACAAGCTAGATAGCATATTATACCAACACAATGTCAATATTTTGACTTTGATACAGATAGGAAAGCAAAAGCGTGTCACTTGCTCAAAATGGATAGTTCCTTCTTCAAAAGCAAGTATTCATGTCAATGAAAGTGTCAGTGTCATCAAAATGAAAAGTCCTGACACCATTGTTTATGAACAAGATAGTCAAATGGCTTTGTCATGTTTTCACTATGACAGATCACTCTGTAAGTGTTTTCCAATGCAAAAAAGTCAGATATTGGTGACACTACCTGAAAATGCTCAAGACAGCACTATACACTATTTGCACAGCCATTTGACATCTACAGTTACACATTACTGTACACACTGTACACATTGTAATATTTCCTCCTTGTTGGTCTGGGACATCAATGGTTGCTCTCTGTCCAATGTGATTTCTTCCACGCCGTCTATTGCTTTCATAAAATTCTCTGCTGTTTTATAACATTATCATTTGCTTAGGTCATGTCAGTCAAAATTAACTATACTTATGACTGCTGAATAGTCATTCCCTATAAAACTAATAGTCCTCATTTCATTGCTTGAGTCATTACATACAAATATGTTGAACTAGTTGTCAAAATCTCTCAAGCTAATTTTATACATTTCTTTATAATTTTACATTTCTTTATAATTTTTCTCCTGAAAATGTCTCCCCAAATTGAACAATTTCTCTCAGGTGAACCTCAGCTTTCACTGATGAGGAAGAGTGTGTGAAGCATTAGTTGTAACCAATGATAAGCCACTTCTCCACAGTCACTCAGAGCTGAATCCCATGAACCCTCAATTGACAAGCATATAGAGAGAGCTGTCATCACGTAGCCTGCTTGAATGAACTGCGAAAGATAATTCATCATAACTTGTATACACACACGCACTCTGTCTCTGCCATACAGTAGTTAATGTTTTAGCGCGACGTGGGTATATACACAGGCGAGGATGAAAAGCATGTTAGACTATGTGTGTTGTGAAGGGCCAGATTAAACTGAATATATATATGTATCGTTTGATATACTTTGTATATTATTTATATATATACACGGAATATCCCTTTACCTGCGTTCAGACCAGAGTAATATTCGCTCTCCTATTGGACAGCGCCCCCAGGCGCCAGCGCGCAAGCCCCCAACGGCAAGTTCAAAGACAACTGCAGGCATGTCAGAACATGCCCAGAGTCAGCGTAGTAATACGAGACAAGGACTGAGGTTGGGACTAGATATTCACTTAAGTATATATATTGGTGCAGGTGTAAACAGCAGTACCTTACCCACCTTCACCACGAGTCAACGTGCAGTGAAGTGAGCAACCTTGCGTCTAAATAGAGCATTGAGAACCGCGTGCGAATAGAATGTTAAAGTGTCAGAGTTTAATGAA
The DNA here is from genome assembly GCF_963971535.1 of Notolepis coatsorum. Lineage (NCBI taxonomy): Eukaryota > Metazoa > Chordata > Actinopteri > Aulopiformes > Paralepididae > Notolepis > Notolepis coatsorum. The sequence goes on from NC_140166.1 coordinate 89,193,017, forward strand.
GTAACGTTGAGTTCGACTTAATCTAATGTGAAGTAAATAGTCGATCATTTATTGTATATCGTGCGGCCACAGTTCTTCCGTGTGTAGCATTACCCATCGGTTCGTCGTGTCTTTAGCTAGTGCACTTAACCAGGCTGTGTGGCCTAAATACGTCGCCCACACCCGAGGAGTCCTAGGCGGAGAACCGTTGGACATGTACACAGGAGAATCGGCGCCGGCGATTGCAGAACCATTCCTGGTTGGAATATATTGCTTTGGGACGTGACTACCGGAGAAGAGCATCGTTGATTTCCACTATCGTTTGGGATTCAACCTCGTGAAGATTACCACTCGGGCCTGCCTCGTGGACTCGGCTGGCTAGCTGTCATCAATGCTGTCGAGCATTTTGGATTACAATTATTGCTTTTGCTGCTGATCAAGGGAGTTTACAAGCACCGACTCCTGTACCTGGAGTCTCTTTATTCCCCATTGAATCAGACGGAGTACCCGAACATTCCTCTACCCTCCAGGCCTTACACCCCGGAGGGAACCCATTGTCTCCAGTTGGTACCAGTGTTGCCCTATATAATTGCTACTATACAACAGGTGGCGTCAGCTTAGACCCATGGTAGGATTCCTGCTATTCTTAGTGACTTATGCTCTTGACTGACTTTACGTATATTCTTCGCCATACAAGCGCGACCCTAATTCTCATTCTGTAACCTAACGTTGCCTAATAATAATAAATTACCCTCCAATAGTATTTCTGTGTCAATGCCGTGTTCTTGTGGGTGTTCACCATCTATATTTGATGTACTGTCTGGCCAGTAATTAAAGTACATAACTAGCAGTGGTTTAATCTATCACAATCTTTAATACAGTCAGGGTTTTGTAACCCCTCAGTTACAATGTGGTATATTCTTAAATCAATACATTAGATTAATTACAGTACAATGAGGTTGTTATCTGGAAGGAGGGAACGATCATGAGTGATAGAATTTGGTCTCCTCATCTGACTTCCAATATAGCCAGCAAGGAATAAACGTGCAGTCCAGACCACAGAGTTCGAATTCAAACTCATGTATTTATTTGCCGAGAGGCCAAAGGTGGATAAGCATCAGGTACATACAGGGATTATTCATCATTTTTCATAAGACATGATTGTACAAAAGGATTGATGAGGTTTACATAATCATATAGCCCATTCACAGTGGCTCTTCACATCAAGACAGGTTTATCTATGGAATAGACTATAGTACTCTTTGCCACCACATGATTAAACCTGGTCTAAGATAGGCATTTCTATTTATCACAAACAGTGATTATTCTATACAGTTTTACTCACGTAGCGGCAAAGTACAGTCTGTGGCAGCGGTGGAGACCAGCATGACCCCCTGGGGATGGGTGCGTCTGGCTGGCCTCCCAACTAACTTTACTGATCCAATATTTATAGGCTAAATGACCTCACTATTTTTAAACTGGTTCAACCAATCACAAGTATCTAAAAACAGGCGGTCTTCTGTTGGGGCTGTCTGCACCAACATCTCCTCGTCGTGTGGTTGCCTGCAGCAACAGGGGGGGGGGGGGGCGTGGTATGTTGATGAGTTGGCATCTTCTCCCCCCAAGAGAGAATGAATTGGCAGTTGAACACTAGAACCTTTTCTAATTTGTAGTTTTAATGTAATGAGTTACATCTATATTCAGCAATAAACCAATGTGGCGTTGTCTATATTTTAATACCATATTTCCTATATAAAGTATCACAATTATTGTTCCTTGGTTTTAGATTCTAGCAAGCTTTACAACCAGAGTCAAATAGCTTTATTACTTAACCAGTTTGACATTCCTAAAATGGTATTCAAATCTTCTTTGTAAATTACCTTCTAAATTGATATGGTTTAGTTTCCTACAGACTTAAGGCATTATTTGACCTGTGTGTCTGGTCAAACAGTTTTACACATTGGTCTTGTTTCACAGAGGCATATCAGCTTCATTTAGCCTCTTGTTCTGTGGTTCAACCGTCACACCCTAGAAGGTGTTTTTTGTTCGTGGGGGGTTTGGAATGGCTGTGTCCTAAATACAGTTGAGTAAATAATCTTAGCCTGAGGGGGCTTTTATGACCTGCCCCCTGTGTCTCCAACTGTTCTTCTAAATACAGTTTCAACAACCGCTGGGGTTTCATCTGGGTTCAAAACTGTTCCTTAGAGCACCCCAGTGTATTGCATATGGTTTCTCTAATTATAGACATATGGATTATGAAATCCAGAGTCAATGTCACCACAACTACTTTTAATTCATAACGTTCCGTCGGGTCCGCGACGTGTATTCTCGAGAATGATAATAATAATAATAATGCAGGACCTCTTCAGATTATATTATCAACGACAGACAGCGACAATGTGAGAAACACAATCCCTCCCCCTCTCGCTCTGAAGAATATGCATATTAGATCACTCAGTGATTTAACACCTATGCGCTGTTTGTATGTGCGCACGTGCATGTACGTGATGCGTTTTAGTTCCGTGAATAGAGGGATAATTTAGAACTATACAATTTAGCAAGAATTAAACATATTTACAAGTCGTATTACGTTTAGCAAGTAAGGAGACATATAGATTACATGTCAAAGCACTCGAAATTGTCATTTTTCTATTTTTACAGATTTCTGAAAAGCGCGACTTCCTGAGCATTTCTGAGACATTCTAAATCCTTTTGTCCTCCGCCCACGGGTTCAAAAAGCCCTGTAGACTCGAGAGAGTAAGACACAGCACATCCACTTAAGTCCATTAGAACCTTTGGTGAGGGATCTCACCAGATTAGCCCAGATCAAATAATTCAACTCATTGTCCCAAAATGCCACAAGTCACTAATATACGACCGCCCAAAGGATTATAAAAATCCCGGTCAGGTACTGGTCAAATACCACACTCTCCATCAATCACAGATCGTTATCGATAAAGACACACAGACACACACACGCACATATGTGCACGTAAATGTGCGTACCACGCACTCATGCATGGCAGACATACAGGCTGACCAATACACAAGACACACGACATGCATGCAGGACAGAGACCACATACACACTGGACTATTGGGGCAGCTGATAAAAAACACCCTGACAGGGAAGGAGGGCACTTCTCTGCTTTGACTTCTACTGGACACTGCTTCACTGACTCGACACTGACTGGACGGACTCACTGGACTCCACGGACGAGACTGCTGGACTGACGGGACACTGACTTGACTGCATATTCTTATCTACACGACCGGCCGGTTGTACCAACTTTATTTCAATTGTACCTTGCTTATTCACTTTTTATTGTACCTTGCTTATTCACTTTTTATAATAAATACCCCACCGCCACGGCAGCCGGCGTGTCAGTGATGTCGCCAGCCGGTGAGCTCCAAACCTGCCGTAAAAGGAGTTGAGTTCATCCGCAAGAGAGGCATCGGCACTCACGATTGAGGAGGGGCTGACTTTATAATCAGTTATCGTTCGTAATCCCCGCCATAAGCCTCTTGTGTCGTTCTGGGCCATCTGTGTCTCCATCTTATTCACATATCGCCGTTTTGCAGCCCTCACTACTTTGCGTAGCCTATAAGCTGTTACCTTATACTCGTCCATATTTCCCGAAGCTCAGCCCGAGTTGTAAGCAGCGGTGCGAGCATTCAGGGGCACTCGGATGGAGTTGTCAACCCACGGTTTCTGGTTTGGAAAAACCTGCACCTTCTTCGTGGGGACGATAGTGTCAGCTAATGTTGCTATGAAGCTGACCACAACATCCGCATATTCACTGACGTCACTGGAGCTTGACCGGAGCATGTCCAGTCGACGTCATCCAGTGCGTCTTGTAGCGTGTCCTCTGAGCTCTCGGATCACTGCTTCACCTCTTGCGACACAATAGCCTCACAGGCTCTTTGTTTGTATCCGGGCATGATGAAAATGGCGTTGTGATCGGATTTACCTAGTGGAGGAGCCGGTACTGCCTTAAAACCCATTCTTGAAAGGTGTGTAACAGTGATCTAGCGTATTCCCTCCCCTAGTGGTGCATGTAATGTGCTGGTAGAAGTTTGGCATAACTTTTTTTAGATTTGCCTTATTGAAATCACCAGCTACGATCATAGCCACATCTGGATGCTTGATTTGGTGCTGGTTCAAAGAGTCCTCTAGGTCTGCTGTTGGCTGTATCTGCTTGATGTGGGATATATACAGCTGTGATGATTATGGCCGTGAATTCCCGTCATGAAATCGTTGTAGTCCTAAGAAAGAGGAGACCCAGGGCTTTCGATGGACATCGAGATTTCATAGAACTACACTACCCAGCTCTCACCAGCTGCAGTCAAATCTGCAGCCGCTTGACATGAAAAATAAATATTCACGTATTTTTCGTGTTCATATCTCACTCATATATTATCTTATATAGCACTTTTCCTAATTCTCAAAGACACTTTACAAAACAAACAATATAATACAATACAGTTTTAGTAGATAAAAAAAATATATAAAATGGTGAGAGAGGAAGGAGTTCATGGGTTGAAAGCAAACCATTGGTCAATTGCCCCCAAATACAGTAGCCCCAAATACGACTTTATAAACCCATGCAGAACTTTTCAATAATTATTATTATTATTATAACTTATTGCGTGCGTTCTGCTTCTGAAATGGATTATATATTGCTGTTAGAACAGTTAAATGCTGGCTGCCCAGGTGTACGCATAGAACGCATATTTACAACATCTCCTCTCCTCTCTTCTCTTCTCTGCTCTGCTCGTACAAGTTCTGAGCGCATTCTGGGTTTTAGCCACAGGGACCTTTCAGAGAGAGATGACAGGTGACAGATCCAGTATTTCCCAACCTACTGCACGATTGGTTCTTGACAAGCGTTGTCAAGTCGTTCAGTATTGACAAAGCCTACTTTGCTGGAACGATTTATTTTGCACTATACAGTATGCGGTATAGGTATAAGTACAAGTATAAGTCTTTATTTGTGTCATAATCACGGTGAGAGCCTTCCTCACCCCTCCTCCTTCCACACCCTTATATGGGCAGCATCCGACCCCAGCATTCCCACGCTGCCAGAGGGACATCAATCAGCGCGGCTGTGAGGGATTCCCTGATCAACAACCCCTACATCAGCCCAGAGATCCTGCTTTCCCTCGTCGCAGTGTTAACCTAACCACCTAAGTACGACGACGCACACTAGCCTTGCTACTCTCTCCTTGTTGCCTGCCTTGTCCTAATCTTTGTTCTCCCTGTGCCCAGGACCACGGCTCCCGAGCTACGCCATCTCCCGAGACACCACGCACCTGGACGCTCTGGTGCTGCACGAGGAGTGCACTGCTGCCCTAACAATTTGTCATCAGATTAACACACACACACATGCGATGAGCGACCCACAGGAACACACACACTGAGTCGCGAGTCGTGAGATGTGTCTGTGTGTTTGTGTGTCATTTTGAGATCAGTCGCAAATCGCTTCCTGTTGAATGGATCAGACAGCGATCAGATGCCGAAACTCGATTTTTGTATCCACTTTTTCTCCTGTTTTTCTGTGTTTTTCTCCCATCCCAATTTTAGTCGTTATGCCAATTCCCCCCTCCCCTTCCTGGTCGTTGCTCGCATGTGCCCCCCACTGGTCGGCCTAGGGAGCATTGAAGTCTATCAGATGCTACCTCCGAGACATAGGAGACAGCCAGCAGCATCTTTTCACCTGCCAGCGCGGACTCTCATTGGTGAGGTGTAACGTGTGGGAGGTCACACTACCCTCACGATCTACCTCCCTCGTTGTGCAGGCGCCCTGACTGACCTGTAGGAGTCACTGTTTTACAACGACCAGAATACCACCCCACCGGCATCCCTCCCGCTGACTCTGCCAATTGAGCCAGTATGACGGCCGGCCAAGCCGGAGGCAACACTGACAGCCGGATTCGATACCAGTGTCTCACGCGTTGGTGACGATAGCTTAGTCCGCTGCGCCACCCAGCCGCTTTTACACACGCCTCATTCGCCTTATAAGGAGATGGCCGGCATGTCTGTATGCAAATGAATTTAGCGCGAACGCGCATTTGAATTTAAGAATGAGTGGGATTCATCATTCAACAGACTGGGATAAGAACCGATTTGGACGTTAAGAACGGCTTGATGAATGTGGCGGTGGCTTTTCTTATTGTTCTCTTAACAGTAAGCAAGAATATAAGAAAAATAATAAGAGTATTGTTGAATGAGGCCCATTGTATGTTATTTCTTTACCTTTCTGTGAACGTCTAGCAAAAAAACGTGCCTCAATCTGGTAAAAATTGGCCGAGCTATGAACATTATACAAAAGTAACTGTACTTACAGTAGATTTCATTCATGGTCTTTGCTGCCCTATCGGGTGGCTGGTGGTACTAAATCCAGATTTAACTCTGCCATAGGAAAGAGGAGATTTGGGCCGATCCATAGATGTATGGCTTGGCCATAATAAGGTAATTTATATGCCTGATATTATTCATATTTCATATTGCATGTGCTTAGGTTTTTAGTACACTTGATGTCAAGAAGGTGCTGAATGAGCTCAGTTTTCACGTTTGGCCAATGTTTCACCGTCAAAAATATTTAAAAAAAAACGGAATTATATTTTATATTCTCCTTTGGTTCATTACAATTTACTCAAGCATAGTAACAGACACAATATTTCTGACACTGGGAATACATTCCCTGAGGTCCATAGATGTTCCTAGATACCTGCAAATGAACCTTGTAGAAGTGGAGCAATCTTCCATTTACTTTTAGGCTGTTTTCTGAAAATATGGCTAGGGCTTAAAGGAAAACTCAAACATTTTGGGAAATTAGCTTATTTAACATCTTCCCTGGAGTTATACAAAAAGATACATACCTTTTTCGTCTCTCTGCATGCATTGGGCTTAGGGAACGCCTGGACCGTTAGCCTAGCTTAGCTTCATCACTGGAAGTGGGGCAGACATTTAGCCTAGTTCACTACAGTCAGGAAATATACTCCAAATGCAATCAAAATACAACTCCCAAACGTTCCTGTAAACATGTTGTGACCTGTGTATTTACCACGTCTCCCAGTCACACAAGTCACACAAGTCTCCCAGTCACACAAGTCTCCCAGACACACAAGTCTCCCAGTCACATGAGTCTCCCAGTCACACAAGTCTCAAGTCTCCCAGTCACACAAGTCTCCCCGTCACACAAGTCTCCAAGTCACACAAGTCACACGAGTCTCCCAGTCACACAAGTCTCCCAGACACACAAGTCTCCCAGTCACACACATCTCCCAGTCACACAAGTCTCCAAGTCACTTGTGTGACTGAGAGACTTGTGTGACTTGTGTGACTGGGAGACTCATGTGACTTGGAGACTTGTGTGTCTGGGAGACTTGTGTGACTGGGAGACTTGTGTGACTTGGAGACTTGTGTGACTTGGAGACTTGTGTGACTTGGAGACTTGTGTGACTGGGAGACTCGTGTGACTGGGAGACTCGTGTGACTTGTGCGACTTGGAGACTTGTGTGACTGGGAGACTTGTGTGACTGGGAGACTTGTGTGACTTGGAGACTTGTGTGACTGGGAGACTTGTGTGACTTGGAGACTTGTGTGACTGGGATACTTGTGTGACTTGGAGACTTGTGTGACTGGGAGACTTGTGTGACTGGGAGACTCATGTGACTTGTGTGACTTGGAGACTTGTATGACTTGGAGACTTGTGTGACTTGGAGACTTGTGTGACTGGGAGACTCGTGTGACTGGGAGACTCGTGTGACTTGTGCGACTTGGAGACTTGTGTGACTGGGAGACTTGTGTGACTGGGAGACTTGTGTGACTTGGAGACTTGTGTGACTGGGAGCCTTGTGTGACTTGGAGACTCATGTGACTTGTGTGACTTGGAGACTTGTGTGACTGGGAGACTTGTGTGACTGGGAGACTTGTGTGACTTGGAGTCTTGTGGGACTTGTGTGATGGAGACTTGTGTGGCTGGGAGACTCGTGTGACTGGGAGACTTGTGTAACTTGTGTGACTTGGAGACTTGTGTGACTGGGAGACTCATGTGACTTGTGCGACTTGGAGACTTGTGTGACTAGGAGACTTGTGTGACTGGGAGACATGTGTGACTTGGCGACTTGTATGACTTGGAGACTTGTGTGACTGGGAGACTTGTGTGACTTGGAGACTAGTGTGACTGGGAGACTTGTGTGACTGGGATACTTGTGTGACTTGGAGACTCGTGTGACTGGGAGACTCGTGTGACTTGGAGACTTGTGTGACTGGGAGACTTGTGTGACTGGGAGACTCGTGTGACTTGTGTGACTTGGATACTTGTGTGACTGGGAGACTTGTGTGACTGGGAGACTTGTGTGACTGGGAGACTTGTGTGTCTGGGAGACTTGTGTGACTGGGAGACTTGTGTTACTGGGAGACTCGTGTGACTTGTGTGACTGGGAGATGTGGTAAATACACAGGTCACAACATGTTTACAGGAACGTTTGGGAGTTGTATTTTGATTGTATTTAGAGTATATTTCCTGACTGTAGTGAACTAGGCTAGATGCCTGCCCCACTTCCAGTGATGAAGCTAAGCTAGGCTAACGGTCCAGGCGTTCCCTAAGCCCAATGCCTGCAGAGAGACGAAAAAGGTATATTTTTGTCTAACTCCAGGGAAGATGTTAAATAAGCAAATTTTCCAAAATGTTGGAGTTTTCCTTTAACAGGTTAATTAAACATTCTTAAACTGCCTGTGTTCTGCTCTTGGGTTCTATAGACACCCCCATAACAGACTATCCAGGCTAAGAAAGCCCAGTTTAAAAGCTATAAGGTCTGGGTAAACAGGTAGGTTTTTAACCTGGATGTAAAGGCAGTGTTAAAAGCGGCACGGTGGTGTAGTGGTTAACACTGTCGCCTCACAGCAAAAAGGTACAGGGTTCGATTCCCGCTTGGGGACCAGGTTTCCGCGATGCCAGGTACCCAGGTGGGGTATCTCCCAGGCCTTTCTGTGTGGAGTTTGCATGTTCTCCCCGGCGTGGCAAGGGTTCCCCCCCCCCCCATAAGAGAAACCCAATGGAAAAACATGCACACAACAGATCGCTGACAAAGACAGGCAGGAGCACTTGGATTGGTCCCCGGGCGTGGCCCTCGCCGACGCCCTGTCTGCTCCCGGCAGCTCTTGGGGGGAAGGACGACGGGATGGGTTAAGAGCAGAGCTCAATCGCATCGGCGACCCTGAAAGACAATTGCATGTGTGTGTGCCGCCCATTGCATGTCGTTGTGTGTCGTTGCATGCCGAATAAAGACCTCTCTCTAAAGAGGTCCTGCATTATTATTATTATATTATTATTATTATTATTATTATTATTATTATTATTATTATTATTATTATTATTATTATTATTATTATTATTATTATTATTATTATTATTATTATTATAAAAAAGGCAGTGTTGGGGTGGGGGGGGGGGGGGGGGGGGGGCATTCCACAGCTTTGGGGCAGCAACTGCAGAGGCTGTTTTGTGTATAGTCCTGTTTGTTATTGTCCTTGTCTAGCTCTTGAGTTATATGTAGGATTTTTAAATAGCAGCAGCAGCCTTATCAGTGGGAACAGCCTGGGGAGAGGTAAGGAGGGATACACACCTGGCCAGTCAAGTGAGCTACTAGTGTGAAATCACGTGTGCCTTCACTTGCATTAAGCCTGGTGTGTTTGCTAAATCGCACCGTTCACACTGCATGGTTTAGTTTTGTTTGCTGTGGAAATGAGGGTGGCTGATTAGCTTTGGGACCAGCTTTGTCAAGGCGGGGCATGTCGTCGCATGGCCAGTCTTCTACTCTGTCCACAGAGAATGTGTTGTTGTCTGATGAGCTATGTAAAATAAAGAGGCTATATTTTTCATACCATATCTCATCTCATCATATCATATTGTATCCTATCCCATCTTATCTTATTTTATCGTATCCTATCTTATCTTATTTTATCTTATCTTATCTTACTCCCACACTCACCTTTCTCTGCGTTCTTCAGTCAGTGTTTTGGTCCCGATGAAGGTCCCTGAGTCTGTTAAAAGGGTTACATTACCACAAACCTTTTTGAGAGTGTGCATGTTGACTGCTTATATAATATATCTTCCCTCTAAATTGTGTTGGTTTGTGGGTTTGGTGACAAGCTTGACAACTCAACTTTTAGTTTTGAGGAATCTAATGTACCACAATTTATCCAAAGCGTTGGAATATGTCCAGGAGCTGTTGATAACTTTATCCTCTCCAGGTTTCCTATTAAAAGTGTCCTTCTGGGTGGAATTAGATTAGATTTCATTAGATTTAAATGTATTGTCATTATATAAATATATATATATGTTATATTACAGAATAGATGTACATGCTATCATACAGTGATATGTTGGGTTATATGCAGGTGTATAAGTAGGTATATAGAATAATTATTATGCAGGTATATTCAGACAAATATGCATATATAAATGTATATCATTTATATGGTTCATCTATCCATCCATCCATCCAAAGGCCTGAATTCAATCTCACTTTCTGTTTTTGATGGGAAGGCGGCGCTAATATCACCACCAAAATAAAAGAATTGCAGTGTTTATGTAAAATGTTCCAGGATTTAAAAGAAAGAATTAAATAGACAGATTTATTAACATATAAATGGATACACACATATACATTTATAATGTATATAATCTACAGTATAAAAAAAACTGCTAACTTAATCCTAATTTTAACCCCTAACTGCTCCCGACGAGCTGGTTGCCGCCTCGCAGGGCTGCCTTTGCCGTCGGCGTGTGAACGTGAGGCATTGTAAAGCCCTTTGGGGAGTCAGAGGACTCATTAAAATGCGCTACATAACTGCAGTCCATTTACCATTTAATCTACAGTATAAACATTTATATTAAAAAAACACACCAGGTCCCTTCCAGGCACTGTCGTCAGTGAGCCTTGGAGACCCTCAGGGCTTTCTGTTGATCCTCCTGCTGCCTGAAGAACACCAGGCCATACTGATCCTCCTGACACATACTGAATCTGCACCGACGTCTGCTATGACTTCCTCTAGAATCCTCTGATTTAAAGCTGACATAGATAACATTCAGCCACTAGATGTCACACTAGAGCACCAGTATATCCAATCAGGTGCATTCCACGTGGGGAAATTGGGAAGTAGGGAAGGGATACACGAGACATGTAAACAACTAAATACATTTTGGATCATTTTCACATTTACATTTAGTCATTTAGCAGCTGACATTTTTATCCAAAGCAACATACAAGTTTTGTATGACAAGTCAGCAGGAAGGGTCAGTTGAGAGACGCGGTCGGGAAACAGTTTTTAACCGTTTTCATATCGTTTCATACTTTTTCCTACCTTTTCATAACGAACCTTTTCGTATTATACGTACATACAACTTGTACAAATACCCTTTAAGTTATAAAGTTATATAAGCATTACCAAGAAAGAAAGAATACCTAAGTTGTTTGTTATTTACTTTGAGTTTTGCATATTTTCTTTTGAATATTGTAAAGGCCTATTTTCTTTGTTGCATGTGCAAATGTTTGGTACTTTATTTTGAGCAAACACATCGCAACATCATCGAAACCATCGGAGGCCAAGCAACACTTCGAACTGTGAGTAATCTAAGGAAAGAAACGAGTTAGAACTGTCTGTTTAAAGCGTCTAGTGGCTTGATGGAAGGACTGATTGATTGATTGATTGATTGACAATGGAAGGAAGCCACGACAATAACTATCAGCTGAGTAACAATGTTCATCAAAGTGTTGAGTGCTACAGTGAGTGCTATATTTTTTATGAAAAATGTTTTTGGGGAAAAGCAATCTTTTTTTTTATTCTGCACCTTTCTAAAAGCTCTTTTTATCTAGCACCTAACTCCAGGGTAGATGGCAAATAAGCTAATTTCCCAAAATGTTGGAGTTTTCCTTTAACACATTGAGCGCCACGCCCCTTCCGGGAAATTATGGCTAGATGGCCACCGCTTTAATCAATGGGAGGACAGGGATATTTGCGAGTGCTTAAAATATATCTTAAATTATGGGTCTAATACACCCGTCGCTTATCAATGAGTTTCTTGCAGTCAACATGTACAAAACGGATAGTTTTTTCATCGGTACATTTCCGTTTTATACCGTTTTGAATACGAGTATAGTTTTGGTGATTTCTAGTAATTCCAGAGAAAGATGCGATAATAGCCCTTTAGTGGAATACACAAAACACGTTGTAATTTTTCAGCTGATTTATTAATCGTTTTCAAATAAATGCTAGATTATCGATAGTATATGTGTCCTCATGCACGATACAGAAGCGGGCTGAAAAATCGCTTATCCGTGCATTGGTCAGCGGCAACGGCACACACACACACAGACACGTTGTGATCGCTGTGAAAGAAACATCTGATTAACCCAAGATTGGTAACATAGAGTCCTTACCTCACATCTGATGTCCTGCAAAAAGATTAATCCAATTCCTGATCGCCATTCCAAATATTGATCACGTTTATTGATCCAATGTTATATATCCAAAACACATAATCCACACTGCTCAGAGTGTCCCCAGTCAATGTGGTATACGATACTGCATGCCCGAAAAGGAAAACCTGGGCCGGACTTTTTTTTATTTTGCACAGTCCCAGCCAATCCAATGATTTGCAATACCATCCGGGAGACAACAAGGTATTTGCCCTTTTGCGAGCTCAGACCCATTCCCAACAATAACATCAGGTTGGATGGATGAAAATGAATGGATATCGCTAATAAAATAAATAACGATTAAAACCCGACTACTCGTGATTGGCGCTCAAGCGTCGGCGAGTTAACCCGACTATACTCGTGACTGGCGTCCAATGAGTTAAGACAGTCCTGTAGAACATTTAAAGGTAGAATCTGCAATGTTGTCAAACAGCGACCTCTAGGTAAGAGATGACAACATGGTACTGCTTTTTGTTTGCAGTTTGCAGTTTTTGTCTGTTGTGTGGGTTGGATTTCAGTGGGTATAGAGGAAGTGTTGCTACTGTTGGCAACCACCTCAGGCTCTAAAGAGGTCTGGAGAAATCCACAATGTAATAAGTTAGTAAGTTACTAAAGTCCAACCCACACGTCAGACCAAAACAATACAGTAAACAAAGCGCAATACCAAGCGGTTCTATCTAGACGTTACAGATTCTACCTTTAACACTAGCACAGCCGACAAGGGGTCAAATGACCCCTAGACATTTTCAATAAATGTATCCTCGTCACTCGGTCGAGCTCCAGCTCTGTCACTCAATGACTTTTCCTAGAAGTACCCGTTTTATCTGGCATGGTTTCTGAAATTTCAAAATGACTTCAGGAAAATGTAATTAGAACGTTATTCCACATATGGGCCGTTGGAACAGACGAAAGTCACAGCACTTTGCGAGCGTCTAGCGCAGGGGTGGCCAACCCGTGGCTCGCGAGCCACATGTGGCTCTTTGCCCGTCAATGTGTGGCTCCTCCATCCAAAAAATTAAATAAAAAATAAATTTCATTGTGGTAAACCTCATATTTTTATATTCAGAGGTAATTATATAGTTTACACTGTTTATTTTTCTCATATTTCACATATAAGCTGTCGGGTCATCTGACCTATTCCTGGCGGGAATTAGTGGCATTTTCTCCATGGCTGTGCTAGTGTTAAGGTGACACTAAATTAATAAAGTAAAGGTACTACATCAAGAGATGTGAGTGTTATATTGCAATATTTTCCATGCTGATAATTTATATTGATATGTACACTGACAACAAGTATCGATATACATTTATTTAGCTTGAAAACCCATTTTGCTGCTTTAATAATGAGTGAGGTGAACAAACTGAACACATTATCTTATTAGAAAGAACAGATGATGTATGTATATATATTTGTATTGCAGATGTTGACAAGGTTTTCCATTGGGTATATAATTTGCAGTTGAAAAAAGGAAATAAATCACAATATATACTGTAGCTACAGTAGTCTTCAGTTCCTAACGCACACCATGATATCACTACTGTAGTGACTTTTCAATTGCAAACACTTCAAGGACAAAACTCACCCCAGCTATACATACTGTATGCTAATTACCACAGGACAGCTGTACCAATTGCAAATCACTAGTGGCACCGTTCATGTTTCTACACAGAAAGATGCATTAAGAACTGGAGACAACTGTATTTGGATTAAATTAGATTAGATTAGATTAGAATGTTTGTTTGTTTGTTTGTTTATTTACACATATAAAAACAATTACATATATAATACAATACAATCCACAAGGGATGTGTAGGAGAATTGCCTAAAAACCCTCTAGGGGCTTGCATGTGGCATTCACCAGGAAGCGAAATTACACTGATATTATATCAAGATAAAATATAAAATTACCCCCCCCCCCCCCCCCCCAAACACACACAAGCAGGTCTACATAAACACAGAAGCAGGCACCCATGCCATACAATTTTGGGTAAAGAGAAAACAACTAATGACAGGAAGAATATATAATAAAGCGAAAATACAATATCAAAATACAACAAGCCATCAGACCATAGTTTGTAAAGGGAGCCCATATGGGAAATATTGGTGATCTAGGCGATGAGATTTCAGTGCTCTTCAGAAAAGAAAATTCCAAAATATGTGGAGGCAAAGTGTTCCACAACTTTTGTAACGTTCTGGGTTCCCTCTCCCGGGAACCCAGCTGTCAGTCTGGAATGTTTTCACCTTGTGATTGGTATTTGCATTTTGCTTGTCACGCCCACATTCCTGTGTTGTCACTGATTCGTACTCTCCACTGTGCTGTCACTGTGCTGTCAATTTGCTGTCACTGCTAATTGATTGGAATGTTTGGTTGGTGACTACGTATTCTTTCTCTGTTCCCTTGTTTGTTGTCGAGGCTTCAGAATACCGTTCGTGTGGGAAGGAGCCGGTCAGAGTTTGCTGAGCCACTCGCGATGCACTTATATTACTTTAGCCTGTTCTCTCTGTTGACGCCCGGTGTCTTTCCTGGATTATCGCTGCTCTGTGTGTTTTAATAAAGACACATCCTTAGAAATAGCTACCTATCTCCGTCTCTCCTTGTCTCCTCCACCATTGGACTCACTACTACTCACCCCCATACGTAACACTTTGACCCTCGGTAGAGTAAACAAAACTGAGATTGGGAAGTGCAGGAAAGGGGTGGTCTAATCAAACAGGAACTATGTGTGGGGTAATTATGAATTTGGTGATTGTGCGGGTGCTTAGAGGACTGTATATAATTTCACTTTAGGGGGTTTGGTAGGATGCCTTAACTGTTAAACTAATTGTACCAAATTACACAACTGAGTGAATAACTTAAAATGGAGTCACCTAGGCGGTCAGGTGGCGTAACGGAGATTGCGTTCGTCACCAAACCCCGGAGCGGCTAGATTCGCCAGTTCGGTTGGGGCGCCTGCTAAGCGCGGATAGGACTTGAGTGGGATAGTGTGATCCTTCCACACGCTACGCCCTCTCAATGAGAATCCGCGCTGCCAGGTGAAAAGAAGCGGTTGATTGGCTGGACGTGTGTCGGAGGAAGCACGTGATAGCCTCCACTCTCCCAGACCGACTGTGGGGGGTAAGTGAGCAGCGACCAGGAAGGGGATTGGGAATTGGCATAATGACTAACATTGGGATGGGAGAAAATCGGAGGAAAATGGAGGAAAAAAAAAATAAAAAATGAGTCACCTAAACTAGAAAGAGCGAGGAAACTGTTTGAATCATAATGCCATTTTTATATAAGCAAAAGGGGGAAAAAAACATACATACAAATTAGGGCTGTCAGTTTAGCGTGTTAATTAGATTAATTAATTACACAGCAAATTATTGCGTTATGAAAATTAACTCAAAATGAATTACAATTATTTATTTTTTTATTTTTTTATAATTTTTTTTATCTCATTCATTCCATAAGAACGTAGAATACACATTTACAGATTTTTTTTATATGGTCCATTTGCATGTTCTTGGTATCTGATTCTAGGGACATCTATGGATCTCAGGGAATGTATTCCCAGTGTTAGAAATACTGTGTCTGTTACTAGGCTTGAGTAAATTGTAATGAACCAAATGAGAATATCAATACATTTTTTTTTTTTATCTTTGACTGTGAATAACACTATGCTCAAATTGACCAGACCTGAAAAATCTAAGCAAATGAATAGATGGAAGATGATTAAACAGAAGGTTTTGGAGATACAGTACTGAATTCTGCCATCCGGACACATGTAATTTGAAATATGATTATAGAATATAGAATATCAGGCATAAAATGGTTATGCGATTCAAATGCGATTAATTAGATTAATTAATTACAAATCCTGTAATTAATTAGATACATTTTTTTAATCACCTGACAGCACTAATACAAATATTATTATCACTTTACACAATGCCTAATTAAATACTATAACTAAATTTAGGTGGGCGCCCAAATGGTTCTATTAAAGTGTTCTGGCCAAACGTTGCCGCGGTTACCACTGCAGCAGAGAAACAATTCCCTCTGCAGTACGAGAGAGGTGGAGAGAGTTAGTAATCCTGGTGGTGAGAAAGAACCCGGATGGGTTCTGTAACGAGGAGTAGTCGATCGCTGCGTGGTGATGAGGGCGGGAAGATGCTGCCCGGTCCGATTGGTGCCACCAGTCTGCTCCTGCAGACCAGATGCTCCGCCGTGGTGGATCCGAGTGTCTCGCTCCGCTCCGTAGTGCTGCACGCCGACAGCTACTGAAGACACGCTGGTCCCTCTGTACAACAGGCTACTGCTAGTGGCTACTACATAGGACTGGTTGTGTCCTTTTACAGCGTCCCTTCGACACAGACCCTATCTAAATGTCCTCTGGTCTGTGCTATTATCGTCTGATATGTCCAGTATAGAGCAGCTATCAATGCATGAGCTGGAGCTACGTTAGGTATTAGCTCCGAGCTAGCTAGCTTCGGCTAACTGCTAACGATAAATGGGGAATACTATTGTTGTGAAGGGCCAGATTAAACCGAATATATATATTTATTTATATATATATATTTAATTGTATTTGTATATTCTCTAATATTCCTTGATATCCCTTGTATATTCCTTGTACAATATGCATTGAATATCCATTCTAGCCTACTGAACATCCCATAATAGTCTCCATTCTACTATTGGTCGAGACCTTGGTGCCAGGCTGCCATACCCCCCAGACCCAGTTCAAACGTACCGCTCAACATGTACGAACAAGTCCTAGTTCCGCGTAGGAATCTGGCTACCGCACCACTAACGGTACTATTTGTTCATAGTGCGTATATATACTGCGCTACTAAAGTAGGACTTCCTTTTCAGTCCAGTTTCTTACCCTCCAATAGAGTGACAGACGTAAAGCCTCCCCGCGACGCCACGTGTGGGAGTAAGGCCAAGTTCGGCCTACCATCGGTATTGAGACATCGTGTATATTAATATTTGAATAGTCATATTTGGCACTATATCGTCGAGTTGGACGTAGTCTATTAAGCTAATAATAGTCTGTTAATATATAGTGCTTCGTGCGGTGAGAATACTATCGTAGTCAGTACCCCATCGTTTCGGGCAGAGAACTGGCTGCTTATCCAGGATGGTCGACCCCATGTGAGACTGCATCCGAGGAGCCCCAGAGCCGACGAGCGAGTGGACCTGCATACCGGATTATTCTACCGACGACAGCCCGCCTTCCCAGGCACGGATTATGCTTTGTATACAGTGATTATTCCATGGATAAAGACCCCCGACACTGCCGTGTGTTGGAACCCCCCCCCCCTGGAGAGGACGCAAGGTGAGGAGACGCTCTGCAAGACGAGGTCGCTTCACGTCTCTCCCCCGTGGACCGGAGAGAGCCGGCTCACAGAGAGTCCACCTGCTTTCATCTGTGGTCCAAGGCCAGCCAGACTCTACCCCCCCCCCCCCCCTTCCTACTCCTGTTGTCTTACAAGCGACCGGATTACCCCCCTTAGTGTATCCAGTCTTATAATCATTAAAGTATCATTGCTGTTATTCCTTAACTATTCCAGGTCGTATATTTACCGCCTGCGCCACCAGAGATTGGACATTCTCTATTGATATACCAACGAATACTCTTTGCCATAAAAGTGCATACTATTTCAATTCATAAATGTAATTAAGTGATTAAGTGCTTGCTCTACACACCATTGCTGTGTAGTAATAAACGCATACTTCGACTTCGTACATTTGTGTTGGATCCGTTTCATCTACGTGAGAGTGTTTATCATAATATATTTATGCCGAGTACTGGGTGGCCGAATATAAAGTACAAAGGTAGTGGTAGTAAGTATCATATCTAGTAATACAGTCAGGGAATTGTACCCCTCAGTTACAACTATAGTCCGCTGTAATGTGCTAATCCCAGACGTTTACTAAACGTCGAATTAGTTGGTTACTAAAAACTCACTCTCTCTTGGTGGAATAATGTCCGCTTGGTAAGCAACTTTACATCCTTTGTCACCGTCAAACTATAACGTTACGAGCCCAACGCTGGATGCATTTCTCCCGTCTGGTTCTCTAACAAGTCTGGGCAAGTTCAACGTCAGTTCAACGTCTCCTACAGGAAGTGACGCACTTGCGCTAAACACTACCACATCTGGCCCACTAGATGGCAGCACTGTCATATAACCTGAGATGCCAGCAGTAGGCAGACAGTAAACATTATGTGGTAAATAAATAACTTAGCTCCCACATATTAAACCGGTTGGTGAACTTAAAGGGGGATAATCTTAGGTCTAATTTTACCTAATTGCAGACCCTTCAGCACAGTGATTGTGGGCAAACATGTCATGAAGAAAAGGGGGAAGGGCTCCGTTTAAAGAACTATGCACAAATAAACCAGTCTGAAGATGATTCACTTGATAAACACTGAGTATACCTAACTTATGGAATAGAGGCTGAGAAGAATGACTTCGTTGTACACAGCCGATTATTTTTAGAGCTTGTTTCTGCAGATGGTATATGGGCTCAAGTTTGGTGTGATGAGTACTACCCCAAACTAAATTGCAGTAATTGATATATGGGTAAACCATAGAGTAATATAACATTGTGGCAACCTCAGTGCTCAGCAAGTGACGTGTTTTCCCAAGAATACCAATACTCTTGGCAATTTTTTCCCCCCTTATTTTCACGTAATGTGTGGGAGTCTCACACTACCCCCGCCATTTTCCTGTCTCTGCTGTGCAGGCGTCCCCTGTAGGAGTCGCTGTCCACAACGTCCAGATTACCACCCATCGACTTCCACCCGCTGACTCTGCCAATTGAGCCAGTATGGCGGCCGGCCCAAGCCGGAGGCAACACCGACAGCCGGATTTGAACCTGGTGTCTCTTGCGTTGGTGACGAGCGCGATGTCCGCTGCGCCACCCAGCCGCACTCTTGGCCATTTTTGTAGTTATGGCTGTGATATGAGGTTTCCATGATAGGGATTCATCAAGCAAAACACCAAGGAATTATGTATAACACACCCTAGCTATGGGGATGTGTCATGTACAGAGGTCTATTGACCATACAAGATAGTAATCTGGGCAGGTGTTACATGAGCAAAAAACAACCCCCTCAGTAGAAAAATGCTTCTTAAACAGTCCCGGGTAGGCAGATAGTAAACAGAGACGTTTTCAAATGGCAAAACAGATTTATTATGTGTGGGGCTTCCAACCCACGGCCTTTTCCCAAAGGGAAAAGGGGATGTTGTTAGTGGGGATTTCAACCCAGATCACACAAAAGGAAAAAGGTAAGGGGAGAACAAACACGGTACACATACAGACAAACAAACAATAAACAAGTGAACTGTGTGTCCTTCATAAAACACCACCACCATTTGGGGATCGATCCACAACCAGTGATCACTAATACCGCACCACCACTATATCGCTTCCAACGCGACAGCTAAGAGAGAAGGCAGCCTCCTCACTCCACTCTGAGACGTGGCAGTGACTCCCAATGAGGCGCCCCGTGTGTGTGCCATCTTCCAGGTTATATCCACTCATCCAACTGACTGCCCACAGGTGTAACCAAGCAGGTGCAATCAGCTCAATCAGGAGGATGAGAGGTATCTGGGAAAAGAGAAAAGAAACAGGATTAGAAGATGACACATCACACAACCAGGAATAACATAACCCATACTCATGATACTAATCTGATGTTCACATGGTCTTCCAAATACAGTAATAATGATAATGACCAACCCACGTACATCACACCTCCCCCCATAAGAGCGAACCCGCAGGGTTAGCAAAACATTATCACTTATTATCAACCAATATCCGATTAGTACCCACAGAACAAAAATAAATAGAAATCACACTCCATATAGACCACATGCCCCTATTTTGGGCCCACACGGTCAACCATACGCAAATTGCTCAATGGTGTTCGCACTCCCAACATCAGCATGTGAAACAACAGTCCTGTCACATCTCAACTCCGACGAGACGCGGGCAGGACTTTTCATTAGCCTATTCACATGACACCAGCGTGTCCTCCTCCGCCGCCCGAGCGTATGCAACATATACTTAGTGGCAGAGACCTTTCCTCTTACCACATAAGGTCCTGAGAACCGGGCAGTGAGCACCGTACTAGGCGTGGGCAGCACAATAAACACCTCATCCCCCGCCTCAAAATCCCTAGGGACAGCACAAATAGAAGGGACATTGGGGTGATTATTAATCAATACATCAGAACACAAGTCAGTTAATGGAGCGTTTTCAACCTCCCACACAGGGATCACACTTTTCCCAGCAATATCGTTCCCCATGATAAACTCAACTCCCTTTACGGGAAAACATGGGCGAACCGCGACCGGAAAACAACCTGTGATCAGTGCAGACTGTACATGCACCTTATGCAACGGCACGCGCACACACCCCATGCCAATACCTCTCACCAATTCGCTCGACCGACAGGAGTCCACATCCAATGGTAATACATCAGCCAGGATGAACGATTGAGAGGCTCCTGTATCACGGAGTATTCTCACCCGATGGTAGTCCCCAACTTTACCCGACAGGGACACACAACCATCAAACAAAAAGGGCTCAAAAGAGCTATGCTGGTCAGGACATGACACCGTACCAATCAACCCCACCCCTTTCGGTTCCTGGGCTGACTCCCTAGTCTCCTGTCGATCCCTTAGCGCATGACAGTCCTTCACAAAATGCCCTTCTTTTTTACAATAATGACACACCCTTTCAGACGGCGGAGAGCGTGATCGGAATGCTCGCTCGTCACCCAAGGTATTTCGAGACGGCGGTGAGCGAGGTCGGAATGGTCGCTCGTCACCTCCGCGATACGGCGGCCCCGACGGAGAAAACGCGCCCCCTCCTACATACACACCATTTCGTACAGAAACATGTGATGCAGAAACATTTTTGTGGATCATTGCCAACTCGTCACACAAAACTGCAGCTTCCTGGAGGGTAGAAACCTTTCGCTCCTCCAACTGTATTATCATGTGTTCGGGCACAAATTTTTTTAATTGTTCCATGAGGATTAACTCGCTCAAAGCCGCGACCCCATCCACTTTACACGCTTCACACCAACGAGTGAACACCATCCGTTGTTCATGGGAAAATGCGACATGTGTTTGCGAGGGAACTTTACTTAGTCCCCTAAACCGCTGCCTATAAGCCTCCGGCACCAGTTCATACACGCGCAAGACAGCACCCTTCACTTTCTCATATACCATGCTGTCCTCCTTTGATAAAAACTGGCATGCGTCTTGAGCCCTACCCGTGAGCCTATATTGCACTAATAGTGCCCACTGATCCTCCGGCCAATTCGCAGCCCCCGCTACCCGCTCAAAATTCAAAAAAAAATTCTCCACCTCAGATTCTCGAAAAACAGGAACCATAGCAATATGTTGCCCAACATTAAAACTGCCATGGCCACCTTCAGATGAGGGTGAAGAAGAGCCAACACTCCCCAGCTCCATCCTCTTCAGTGTAATCTGGAGCTCTCTATCTCTCTCCTTCTCTTCCCTGTTTGATTCCCTGTCTTCTCTATCTCGTACAGCTTTGTCTTCCCTGTCTCTCTCAGCTGCTCTGTCCTGTCTATCTCTCTCAGCTGCTCTGTCCTCTCTGTCAGCTCTGTCCCGTCTATCTCTCTCAGCTGCTCTGTCCTCTCTGTCAGCTGCTCTGTCCTCCCTGTCTCTGTCCTCTCTGCGCAACAGCGCTCTCTCCTCCATCTGGAGACGGGCCAAACGCAGACTAGAGCGCGCATGGCCAGAAGACGTGGAGTCTTTATCCGAATCGCCTGCGGTCTCACTTTCAGCTCCGGCCGTACTACCACCCTTCCTAATAGCACCACCATCCATGTCAAGATCACGTAAGGGAGAGTTAACCCATTCGCCAGTGTGTGCAACCTCCTGATCACTATGACTCACTACTCCCTGAGCCGGGCTAAACACCTGTTGCTCCACCAACCCCGCTATAACAGCTGCCTTCATGTCTGCCTTGGATTGGGAATTTTGTACAGCAATAGCATAATGCCTAGCAATAAGGCCTAATTTCGCCTTAGTGCAAACTTCCACTTGACCCTCTGTCAGATCCGCTATAAAGGCTTCCAAAACAAATGCCGACACAGCCATATTATGTTTTTATGTGTGCGTGAGGAAAAAAAATTAAAATAATATACATATATATCACGTCCTCACTTAATTAACCATGACCGTGCACAATAATAATAGACACATTCTGCTTTCATACCTCTTAACCAAAACAATCCAACTGACCACATCTACTAAATGAAAATAATAACAAATGGTCCTAACCACTCAACTAGGAGTCACCTGTGTCACTCTAGCCTATCCCAGATAAACTACTCCACTAGATGGATGAAAGGCTACAAATATCTTCAGTCGCTTACCGATTTCATTGCGCACTCCACCGGAATCACGACTCGTGCCCCCCACCCTCTAGCCAAGCAGGTGACCCCCCCGTTACCTATGTGGCAGAAAAATAGAATGGTTAAGAGCATCACAACAATAATGGTTTACATCAATCAACTGTGCACGGACCCCTACCAATACCAATTTAGAAAACGCTATCTTATTACACCTGACATGCTTAAATCGACAAGTCACCCCGTTATTTTACCAACAAGGAACCATACAATTGCGCAAACTTAACGAGCCCCCATGTCATGTACAGAGGTCTATTGACCATACAAGATAGTAATCTGGGCAGGTGTTACATGAGCAAAAAACAACCCCCTCAGTAGAAAAATGCTTCTTAAACAGTCCCGGGTAGGCAGATAGTAAACAGAGACGTTTTCAAATGGCAAAACAGATTTATTATGTGTGGGGCTTCCAACCCACGGCCTTTTCCCAAAGGGAAAAGGGGATGTTGTTAGTGGGGATTTCAACCCAGATCACACAAAAGGAAAAAGGTAAGGGGAGAACAAACACGGTACACATACAGACAAACAAACAATAAACAAGTGAACTGTGTGTCCTTCATAAAACACCACCACCATTTGGGGATCGATCCACAACCAGTGATCACTAATACCGCGCCACCACTATATCGCTTCCAACGCGACAGCTAAGAGAGAAGGCAGCCTCCTCACTCCACTCTGAGATGTGGCAGTGACTCCCAATGAGGCGCCCCGTGTGTGTGCCATCTTCCCGGTTATATCCACTCATCCAACTGACTGCCCACAGATGTAACCAAGCAGGTGCAATCAGCTCAATCAGCTCAATCAGGAGGATGAGAGGTATCTGGGAAAAGAGAAAAGAAACAGGATTAGAAGATGACACATCACACAACCAGGAATAACATAACCCATACTCATGATACTAATCTGATGTTCACATGGTCTTCCAAATACAGTAATAATGATAATGACCAACCCACGTACATCACAGGATGTCATTGATCACTACTTTAGAAGAGGAGTTAAAAATCACAGATTTGAGATTTTTTTTTTTTTTTTATGTTTTGTGATAATTTGTTGCATTTAAACCAAATTGATAGTTTGTTAAGTTCTTCATTTATGACCCTAATGATGGTATCAGGATCTTTATGTGAATATAATACACTTGTGTCATCTGCAAATAAAATTTTCGACAGCCTAGTACGGATATGTACAGATAATAGTATCAACAGATATGTAAAAAGGATTATATGCAGGTATGTACAGACAGATGTGGAAAATGTACATACAGTAAGACTAATGTCGTATCAGTGTATGAAGAATACGTGTTCCTGCGTTGTCTATGATGTCCCAAAAAAGGTGTGGATGTAGAATGACTTAGAGACCACAAGTTCGCTCGAGTGTTCAAAAAGAAAGAAGCGTTTATTGGCTACCCACACAAACGTGACCAATTCATTCCTAAAAGGTTGTACACTCTAAAAATAGGTGATCCCATGAATGCACACTATACTAAGTACGCTGAGAGTCACCGGCATCCAAAAATTACACCGTTTACAAGATCTTGTACAAAAGCGTCAAAAGCCGTTCTAGCGGTCTATGACAAATCGATATTGAATGTCCTTCACCAATGAGATTTTCTGTCCTGGGTGGTCTTCTTCAGCTTTCTCATTTCATCTCTCCTGTGTTCCCCGGCGCACTCCTTTTTATAAAAGAGTTGAGGGTACCTGCGTGACATCACAGGAAGTGACGTCACGGAAGTGTTTCGCCCAATCAGTAACTGGTTTCGTTCAACTTTGAAAAAAGGGGCTGTACCATAACTTTTAATCTCCAAATAGTTTTATGTCCAAATTAGATTGAATCATTATTTTATTTACTACAGTATACATATTTTATTCTATGTCTTCTTCTGGCGCACGTTCTAATGTTACTTACAAAAATTTTCAACATGGCACAGCACAATTGTCAAATATATTCATTCAAACACCCGTTTAATCACTTCTAAATTAGGTTTTACCTGAAAGCATGTTTTCTAAACAGTTCTGTTACTTTATGTCAAATTGAATATTTGCAGTAGTCTTCAACCATTGTTTCTTACTTGGGCCTAGTAATTAGGCTCTGAACCATCTTAAGTTTAATATCCATGTATTCCTCTAATTGAGCACATCCTTTTAATGGTAATGAAAGTTGAGTTGCACTGCTTTCTAATATAGCAAATCATATTCTAAAGCAGAAAGGGTTTTCTTTAATACATATCAGTAACTCCTCCTAGGCCTGTCCCATCCTGTCTCTGTGTCACAGGAAGACCTTAAAAGTCACACTTTGATGTGATCAGCCGGTTGTATTGTTCTCCTGCAACCAGCTGCTCTGCCGGTGTTTATATGCAAATGCTGGTATCAGTTGACAACATTCCAAGCTTTCAGACCCACACAGAGGTCTCCACTTAATATTGACCTGTCTTGAGGCTTTCCTGGTCAGATTTGAATTTTATCAAACACTGATTGTTAAAGACTGGAAATATGAAGCATTCATATTACCACACTATATATATATATTAGGGCTGACCCCTATTACTCGAATAGTCGACTAATCGATCGAAAGGAGTCGACTGCCAACCTCTTAGTAAAAAAAAGTTTAAAATGTTTCCTTTTTTCACCCTCTCCAGCCCAAATGGAATTATAAAAAAAAATCCGACTATCGGCTAATTTCGGCCAATCATAGTCGACTATCCAAATCCTTAGTCGGGGACAGCCCTAATATATATATATATATATATTAGGGCTGTCAAAATTAATGCTTTAACTTTGGAGATCAATTTAAATTATTTAAAGCATTAAAATAAATTAATCTAGATTAATCTATCGAGTGAAACATCTTCAATCTTAGCGCCGCAGATCTAGCTGAGGCCCCGTCCACACGAGCGCTGGATTTAATATAACCATGATTGTATGTGCGCAGTTGCACTGTTCGGCCACACACAACCAGGGATTTTCTACACTACAACCGCGGTCTTGAAAACCGGGGCCCAGGGTGAAGTTGTGCGGTTTTGCAGTTGCGTGTGGGCGTAGCAACCGAGGTTATTCCCAGTGTTTACAGCAGAGCTGTCGCAATTATTTCCCATGTTCACGGCAGACTGCGGGGTAGAGAGATTAGTGCAGAGCCAGCTACACCAGTGTTTACAGCAGAGCTGGCCCAAGTAGCGTTATATGAAAATGATTGTAACAAACTTTTGTTCGAAACGTATCGTCTGTGTTGAAGAGTGTTGTGATCGACTGATGTCTGTTGTCGGATTCCTGACCTGATTATCAGAGTAAACATGTAGCTGCGGCTAAACTAAACTCATGTGTTGTCAAGTTATTGTTATAAGGAACCCAGTCCAGACTGCATCCCCTTAACAATTGTTTGTATTGAGCCGTATTGTATTGTACCCATTCCGCAATGTGTTAAATAACGTTTTGCATCCATTCATAGCGGTAATGTTACCACATTACGTTAGCATTTAAGCTATATACTATAGAGTGGGCGGGAGGGAGCACAAAATCACCCTTTACGCGGACGACGTGCTGATCTTTGTGTCTAAGCCTGACTCTTCAATTCCATGTCTAACCCGCATGATTTCCACATTTGGTACCTTCTCGGGGTACAAAATAAACTTTTCCAAATCCGAAGCAATGCCACTTGGGACACTCAAATCTATCCCGATACTGCCCGAGCCCTTCCCATTTCGCTGGTCGCCCTCCGGCTTCGTTTACCTAGGAGTATTTGTGACACCCACCTATGATACGTTGGCTAAGGCCAATTTTCCCCCTCTTTTAGACACCATAAGGGCAGACTTAGTTAGATGGGCCCCCTTACCGATCTCCTGGCTGGGTAGGATTGCCCTCGTCAAGATGAACGTACTCCCCAGACTGTTGTACCCTCTTCAAATGATCCCAGTGCTGCTGACAAACAAGGTTATCAAGGTGCTGGAAGGCTGGCTAAGCTCATTCATTTGGAATGGGAAGAAACCGAAAATGGCCAAATTACAGATGGATAGTGAAGATGGGGGTCTAGACCTACCTAATATTAGACACTACCAGCTGGCGGCACACCTTAGGTTGATGGTCGGCTGGTTCAGAGCAGACCCACTGTCAATATGGCTGGACGTTGAATCCTCGCAATCTAAGTCCCCCTTGTGGAACCTACTATTTATCAAAGACTTTAGGTCTGTGAGGAAGGTGTGCTCCAACCCCATCACATTATGTTCCGTCAAGGCCTGGAAGACTGTCCGTAAGGTGGAGGGCCGAGCCAAGCTGACCTCTCCTCTTACCCCGATTGTAGACAATCCCGACTTTAAGCCAAACCAAGTCGGCGGCGGCTTCAAGACCTGGTATAGGCAGGGCATAACCGATCTTGGCCACCTGTTTGATGGCCGGACCCTAATGTCCTTTACACAGCTGCAGCAGCGATATGGCCTATTGAAAGCGGAATTTTTTAGGTACTGTACCTACAAATTAGGCAGTTTATCACCAAGGACACCTCACTTTTAACTGACATCTCCACCTCGCAGGTGGAGAAAGCCCTCTCCTTACAGATCCCCAAAAAACAAATATCTATCTTCTATAGTACTCTGAACCTTAATTCATCTTTATCTTCCTATGTTACTAAACAGTCCTGGGAAGAGGATTTGGACATAGAAATCACAGATGCAGACTGGCAGGATACGTGGACCTACGCAAAAAAAATCTCGGTTTGTAACCGCACCAAGGCCATCCAAATTAGAATATTGCATCGCATTCTTATTACCCCCGCCCGTAAAAGTTAAATGGATCCCAATACGTCCCCACTTTGCTTTAAATGCAAGATAGAGATTGGAAATCACGTCCACTGTTTTTGGACCTGTGTAAAACTACAGAGCTACTGGTACGACGTTGTAGAAGAACTGTCTGACATATTTCACACCCCCATCGAGCTGGATCCCCTCTGCCTTTTGCTGGGCCTCCCAGATATTCATGTTACCAATTCCAAACATAAGAGACTGTTCAATTTGTTGACATTTGCTGCTAGAAAGAACATCCTGTTGTTTTGGATCAAGGACGAGGTCCCGTCAATGAGGTCATGGCACAATATCATAATGGACTGTATCCCCTGTGAGTATATTACGTGTATGCTGCATTCCAAGTTGGACACTTTTTATGAGATCTGGGACCCCTATCTGTCGCATATTGGGCCTGCATTATCCACCACTGTACTTGCCGGATTTCCCCATTACCAGTAACCTTCCACTGCTGCCTTGTTTTGTCTACGGTACTGGCATTGTAAATACTGTACATGTCCTATTGACTACAGTGGCACTGTACATGTTCTCTTGACTGCGGTAATACTGTACATGTTCTCTTGACTACAGTAGTGCTGTACAGGTACCCTTGACTACAGTAACACTGTACATGTCCACTTGACTACAGTAGTACTGTACATGCCCACTTGACCACACTGATACTGTACATGTCCTCTTGGCTACAGTAGTACGGTACATGTTCTCTTGACTACAGTAATGCTGTACATATACCTTTGACTACAGTGATACTGTACATGCCCTCTTGACTATAATAATACTGTACAAACCCACTTGACTGCATTGATACTGTACGTGTCCTCTTGGCTGCAGTAGTACTGTACAGGCACTCTGGGCTACTAGGGAATACACGGTCATATGCACACGTTCACAACACACATATATGCATGTACACATAAAACATATACATAGGTAAAGCACACGCACATATGGGTAGGTAGAACACACGTATATATAGCACACGAGATAAGGCGCACACGTGAAAGCCACACTTATTTTATTTTGTTTTATTTATTTTATTTTCTATTGTCATTTCCTTATTTAATTTGTATTGTCTTTTTTCTTTTCTGTTTGCCTGTCTTGTAATGTTATTACTGTTGTTAGTGTCATTATTTTTATTATTATTGACGGTATTGTATTGTGATGTCTTGTTCTATGTTGAAAATTGAAAATAAAAACATTTATAAAAAAAAAAAAAAAAGCTATATACTATACATAGATATAGCCATTCACATTAGCATGTAGCTAACAACACCGGCGGCCTTTTGTGAGACTAAACTATCCGCTCTTGGTGGTAAATTGTGTTGCTGATGGTCATCAACAAATGAGAGGCAGAACACACAGTGAATGTATCCGTTTGTTTATTGCACTTTTATTTGCAGTTTCTTTCTTTGCTGAAAAATATATCCTCCGTTGGCAAAATTACATTTAAAGATGGCGGCAAAACAGGAAGTGTAGTGAGCGTTCTACCTTTTCTGATTGGTTGAGATGGCCTTCATGTCTGAACAACATCGCCGCCTACTGCTTTGGCATTGTATTACATTGTACTACATGTATCGGTTGCTGGTTTTCCAGCCCTGCCGTGAGTACGCAGTTATACACGGTTGTTCACCTGTGTTCACCTGTGTGGACGGAGTTTTATTTTTTTCAAACTTCGGTTATATTAAATCCAGCGCTCGTGTGGACAGGGCCTGAGTCAATGTTGATGGTTTTGTTGAACATTTGTATTTCACAGGAGAGAAACTGTATTCAAAGAAAGCTATTAAAATAGTATTTGAATCTAAATATACTTTCTTTGTGTTGATTTTACATTAATTCCATGATTTTACTCAAGTAAATATCTGTTACAAGCTTCGGTCTTAGGTAGAAAAATGCTATTTTTAATCTAGATTAATCTAGATTAATTACAGAAAATTGTGAGATGAATTAGTTAATTTTTTTAAATCTATTGACAGCACTAATATATATATATATATATATATATATATATATATATATATATATATATATATATATATATATATATATATATATATATATATATATATATATATATATATATATATATGTTTAGCATTGTTTCCTAGCAATGGGGGGTTATATCAATGTGGTCTGTGTCGTTAATTATCATATTGACTCATCAGTCTAGTCTCGAGTTCACGAGATCTTCCTTCACTCAACTAAGCCGTTCTGATTTGACAGTATTGCTGACGTGAATAAGGTACTGATTTGCATATCTCCGCCCCCTCAACAGCAGAGCGAGTGGAAATACCTTCACTTCCTGGCTCAAAGTGAAGCGAGGCAGGAAAACACAAACACACGCATTTTACACACAAACTGACGTGCAGGGCTTCTCCCTGGTAGAAAGAGAGAGAGAGAGAGACCGCGGCGTAGGAGTGTGTGAAACCCAAACACACACGCATGTCACACACAACCTGACGCACAGGGCTTCTCCCTGGTAGAGAGAGAGAGAGAGGGACCGCGGTGCAGGAGTGTGTGAAACACAAACACACACGCATTTTACACACAACCTGGTGCGTGGGGCTTTTCCCTGGTAGAGAGAGAGGGACCTCGGGAGCACTCCATATCACTGTCAAAATATCTTTGCGCACGCTCCCACGCCCGTATTCCGATCCGTGCAATAATATTCACAGAGGTATATATTGTCATTTGAAACAAGTTACCAATGCATTGTCCCGTGGGATTATGCCCCCCCCCCGCGGTGAACTTAATTAGTATCGCCATCAATCTCTCTATCTCTCTCTCTGTCTGCCAGTCGCAGACTGTGTGGGTGAGTGACTGTCACTCAAAGCGCTTATGGGCGGAGCCCAGCACAAACAGCATAAAATCCTGAGGTAGAAATGTTTTGCTTTTGAGTACTTGATAAAAAATATAAAACAATGAATTTTTTGGAAAAAAACTTTACAGATGTGTTCCATAGACTCACAGGAATTGTGTAAAGTTGCCCAAATGCAAGGAATAGTAATGCATGGGACATTTTAAAAGAAATTCAGAAATTTTTACTAGACTTCACTCAGGTGTATTATTGATACTCTCATTGATACTATGTGTGAGGATTCGCCTGTTCCCTGAACTTTTCCCTGTCTACTCTCCCTCACCAGCCCCCACCCTTGCGATGATTTACTCTCCTCTACTCTTCACCAGCCCCCACCCTTGGACTACCTTCACGCAGCTGTCATAGTTTATGATTAGCGCCCCAGAGGGCTTTATATACCTGGACCTCCCTTCCAGTCCTGGTCGGGTCGTTCTGTATCTGTGTTCACTCTGTGTTCATGGAGTTCTGTACGTTACCATCCTGTACGTTACCATCACCTGCCGCGTCTCCGGCGTGAGACGACGTGCCAGCCATCACCACCTGTCGCCGTTTGCCTGGAGTGGGACACCGTCTTCGCTCTCTAATTCTCTACGGGAGGTTTTCCAGTGTTCCCACTCCAGACGTCAAGCCGGCGCGTCATCGCTCCCTATTTTCCACGGGAGGATGGCATCTCTTCGCCCCGGTCCCCTGGGACCCCTTTGTTCTGCGTTGCCCGCCCCCCCCCGAGGAGGAGGAAGAGGATCTCCGTGCCTGGAGTGGGACACCGCCTTCGCTCTCTAACTCTCTACGGGAGGTTGCCAGTGTTCCCACTCCAGACGTCAAGCCGGCGCGTCATCGCTCCCTATTTCCACGGGAGGATGGCGCCTCTTCCCCCCGGCCTCCGCTGTCGGGCCCCTGTCTCAAGTCAAGTCAAGTCAAGTCTCCGTGCCCTCCCCCCCGAGGAGGAGGAAGAGGATCTCCGTGCCTGGAGTGGGACACCGCCTTCGCTCTCTAATTCTCTATGGGAGGTTGCCAGTGTTCCCACTCCAGACGTCAAGCCGGCGCGTCATCGCTCCCTATTTCCACGGGAGGATGGCGCCTCTTCCCCCTGGCCTCCACTGTCGGGCCCCTGTCTCAAGTCAAGTCAAGTCAAGTCTCCGTGCCCTCCCCCCCGAGGAGGAGGATCTCCGTGCCTGGAGTGGGACACCGCCTTCGCTCTCTAATTCTCTACGGGAGGTTGCCAGTGTTCCCACTCCAGACGTCAAGCCGGCGCGTCATCGCTCCCTATTTTCCACGGGAGGATGGCGCCTCTTCCCCCCGGCCTCCGCTGTCGGGCCCCTGTCTCCGTACCAGGCCTCCGCCGTCGGGCCCCTGTCTTTGTGCCCGGCCCCCACTGTCGGGCCCCTGTCTCCGTACCAGGCCTCCGCCGTCGGGCCCCTGTCCCCGTGACAGGCCTCCGCCGTCGGGCCCCTGTCTCCGTGCCCGGCCGCCGCTGTCGGGCCCCTGTCTCCGTGCCCGGCCCCCGCTGTCGGGCCCCTGTCTCCGTACCAGGCCTCCGCCGTCGGGCCCCTGTCCCCGTGACAGGCCTCCGCCGTAGGGCCCCTGCCTCCGTGCCCGGCCTCCGCTGTCGGGCCCCTGTCTCCGTGCCCGGCCCCCGCCGTCGGGCCCCTGTCCCCTTGCCAGGCCTCCGCCGTCGGAACCCTGTCCTCATCCCTGTAAGCAGCCCTGGCCCGTAGCCCTGGCCCTTAGCCTTTGTCCCTGACACTTAGCCCTGTCCCTTAGCCTGTTCGCCTCTTAAAGGCACAGTGCCGCATTTTCCTTATTTCCTTGACTCTAGTGTTTTGTGTTCTCCCCTGTTCCCCTCTCCAGTGCCCCTGGTCCTAGTCCTTGACATTTAGCCCTGGCCCTGTCCTTTAGCCCTAGTCCCTTAGCCTGTTCGCCTCTTAAAGGCACAGTGCCGCATTTTCCAGTTTTCCTTGACTCTAGTGTTTTGTGTTCTCCCCTGTTCCCCTCTCCAGTGCCCCTGGTCCTAGTCCTTGACATTTAGTCCTGGCCCTGTCCTTTAGCCCTAGTCCCTTAGCCTGTTCGCCTCTTAAAGGCACAGTGCCGCATTTTCCAGTTTTCCTTGACTCTAGTGTTTTGTGTTCTCCCCTGTTCCCCTCTCCAGTGCCCCTGGTCCTGGTCCTTGACATTTAGCCCTGGCCCTGTCCCTTAGCCCTAGTCCCTTAGCCTGTTCGCCTCTTAAAGGCACAGTGCCGCATTTTCCTTATTTCCTTGACTCTAGTGTTTTTGTGTTCTCCCCTGTTCCCCTCTCCAGTGCCCCTGGTCCTGGTCCTTGACATTTAGCCCTGGCCCTGTCCTTTAGCCCTAGTCCCTTAGCCTGTTCGCCTCTTAAAGGCACAGTGCCGCATTTTCCAGTTTTTCTTGACTCTAGTGTTTTTTGTGTTCTCCCATAAAGGGACTGTTCCGCCTTTTGTTCTATAATAAAGATTTGCCCTGTTCTGGCTTACTCTCATACCTGTCTTGTGTTGTGCGATTGGGGTCGGTTACAAACCATAACACTATGTTTGTTTCTGACTCAAAGTGTGTGTGTGTGTGTGTGTGTGTGTGTGTGTGTGTGTGTGTGTGTGTGTGTGTGTGTGTGTGTGTGTGTGTGTGTGTGTGTGTGTGTGTGTGTGTGTGTGTGTGTGTGTGTGTGTGTGTGTGTGTGTGTGTGTGAGAGAGCGATAGAGCGAGATAGAGATAGAGAGAGGGGGTGAGAGATGAGGAAGGGGCAAGAGAGAAAGAGAGCTGGGAGAGTGTGTGTGTGAGAGAGAGCGTGTGTGGGTGAATGTAACAAGTTCCTAACGTTTTCTTACCCCTATTATGTCATGCACACTTTATTCATTGTTTTAAATTATTATTTTCTTTTAAGTTATTTTGTGCATCACTCTGTTTTGAATTTGATGCAAATTTGCAATGCATGAGGGTCATCCTTTTGTGTTAAATGGCTGCATAAAGCAAGCATTTGTTGACTCTCATGTTGATAAGAGTATTACAAGTTGGAACTTGAAAAAGATCTGTTTAAGGTAGATCCTTTTTTTTTTTGTATGCGATTAATTTGTGATTAATCGCAAGTTAACTATGAACGATTAATCAGATTAAATATTTTAATCGATTGACAGCACTAATATATATATATATATATATATATATATATATATATATATATATATATATATATGCGGTATACACAGCACTGTTGTACATGTTATCAACAGAGTTATGGGTAGACTATATTATGAGGTAGGTAGTTATGATTATTACAGTGTAGGGCAGTTGTCGACAGTGAAAGCAGTAGGTACTGTAGATATAAATTGAGTATAGGCAACATATATCGTGGCATTACAATATTGTGACTCTAGTACTGTATGGTGATAATATCATATGTGGCCAGCCGTGGATAGTAGGGACTTGTTGAGGCAACGTCAAATAAATGTTTTACATATTATGAAAGTACAGATTCATACCTTCAAAATAAGCCATCACTTGAACATTTTGGTGGGATACTTTTCAAGCTACTGATTCCTATGTGATTCCTATGATCACTGTGCATTTTCTTTTATTCTATCACAAAGCTGTTTAATCAAATCATCACCCAGTATTTCAGTTATTCTGGTTGCTGTGATCTGAGGGGGATTTGCTTTTGTTTGCCTTCAAACATGGTCTCCATCACTTCAGTCATACATTATTTTATTATGTATGCATCAGAGAATGGCTTCTTGTGTTTAGCCAACACCCATGCCACTGAGTGAAGACTTGGTTGCTTTTTCTCGTTGTGACATAGCTTTAACAATAATTCTGCTTGCAGCTTGATATGATGATTTCATTCCATTTATTTTTGTGGTTCTTAGCACTGCATTTTGAGGAAAGGCTGCATCAAAATAACAGTTTTGTTTCGTAGTGGCGTTTCAAATATGACACTCTTCACAAGAGCTACCGTTTCTTGGCATATTAGGCACTGGTTTGGTGCTGGGAGGATGCACGCATATTTTTCAGTCCATTCAGCATGGAGATACTGTAAAACTGGGAACGAGGTTACTAGGTACAGTACCTGCAGATTAGACTACCTGTAGATGTGCTGTCAACTCTCGCTCTGACTGGGACCCGCTGAAAGAGACTGTTTTCATTCCCTGAAAACCCGCCCTACTCTGCTCTGATTCGCAGACTGTGGGTGGGGTGGGGAGAAACGCTGACGGGACGCTGAATGTGATTGGATCAGAGTAGTCAGACACACACATACAGGCGAGAGCACTGCTTGCAGAGGAGACAGCGGAGAATTTCGAGGATGCCTGCCAGGCGTTAATACATTTGTTTATCTGGCTTACTGCTGCGGATTCAAGCCACGCAATAACAAAGCGCAACATTAAAATAAGGACAGCATTAAGTTGCAATAAATCCACTCGAACAAAATTCGTTCGCTCATAAAATTTGTGACATTCTAAATGTGTTTTAATGTTGTTTAATGACAATACACCCGAGTCCCGACTCGCGTTTTATGATGAAGGTCTTTTTAATATAGACACTGCGTTTGTCACAAGTTAAGTTGCTGTAACTTATAACGTTAAGATAAGTGTATTACATTTTCGTTCTCTCTGCTAAGAAAGGAGTGCTTGTGTGTGTTTTTAACACCTCGTTAAGTACCTGTGATTAATGCATGAAGCACGCACAGACAGACCACCCAGCGTAAAGCCCTCGCCTGTAGTCTTTCCACAGTATTGAGACACAATACTGTCGGACAATCTAACAATAATTAACTCATTTACAAGTTGTATTAAAGTTTGCAAATAAGGGAACAGAGCAATGACATTTCAAAGCAGTCAAAAAAGCAAGATTTCAATTTTTTTGATTTTCTGAAGTGCAAGAAATTTTCGCATTTTTTGACGCTTGTATCTCGCCGCACTAAGTCTGGTTTGGTCACGTCGGGTCACATATGTTGGGGCCTCTGGTGATTCCCACCCCTACTGTACTACACACATGAACGTTTCATAGTAATTTAAACTGAGACTAGATCACCCTATTCCAAATATCCATCAAAGTTGTGTCTAGTTGTAACTTAAAAACATGTAACCAGCGGGACTAAGATGCAAACAGAAATGTTGGCTTCGGAGCAGAAGACTGATTGAAACAAATCCATCTTTACTGGGTAGCATTTCTATCACGGTGCCCCAGTGGGACTCCAGTAAGCCAGCACATGTCAGATATAGCATTCCCTTTGAAAGCACTCACATACTGTAGCCGAGAGAGAGAGAGAGCCATGTCCCCAGTGCATCAGAACACCACTGGACTGACATGTAGTGCACAGCATGCGTTCATCATCAGACCTGGATTTGAAACTAATTGGTAACAGGACATTTCTATGAGGTTCCATGTGGTTTTTGCCATGAGAATGAGTTGTTGTTTTGTAGAAGGGTAAGTGGTGTGTTGCCTGAAGTGTTTCTCTCACAGCACAGCCTCTTCCGGTGAGGCCACCGGTAACTCCTGAGAGGGTGTACGGCGCCTGTGTTCAAGTTGATTTCAATTCACCGCAATTCAATTTGACTCTCATACAAAGCACAAAGCAAAGATTGGTCCAATCTTTGCTTTGTGCTTTGTATGATGAGAGTCAAATTGAATTGCGGTGAATTGAAATCAACTTGAACACAGGCGCCGTGGGCCTGCACAGGATCTGATGTGAAAGTGACCTGACAGACCTGTAGACCTGACAGACCTGTAGATGTGACAGACCTGTAGACCTGACAGACATGTAGACCTGTAGACGTGACAGACCTGTAGACCTGACAGACCTGTAGACCTGACATACCTGTAGACCTGTAGTCGTGACAGACCTGTAGACCTGACAGACCTGTAGACGTGACAGACCTGTATACCTGTAGACGTGACAGACCTGTATGAATGAATGAATGAAAACTTTATTTAACAGATTGCAGAATGGGTACAATATAGTACGGCTCAATACATACAATTGTTAAGGTGATGCAGACCTGAGAAAGACGTTTGTCTTGTTTCCATCAGGGTCCCCCATTTTCAATTCATATAGACATTTATGACATACACAACATACATGACATTTATGGCATAGGACGTAGACCTGTAGACGTGACAGACCTGTAGACCTGACAGACCTGTAGACCTGACAGACCTGTAGACCTGTAGACCTGTAGACGTGACAGACCTGTAGACATGTAGACATGTAGACGTGACAGACATGTAGACCTGTAGACCTGACAGACATTGGAGGTGGTTGGGTGGGTGGGGGGGGGGGGAGGTTGGGTAGGAGTGGGGTGGGTGGGGTACACTGTACAACTGTACAAACAAAACTGTACATTGAAATATTGACAAGACCATACTTGGTCATTTACTGTACATTGGAGGGGGTTGTGTTCGGACATTTACAGTGGCCAGTTTCGAATTGCAGTCTCCCTTAGGTGTTTTTTGAGAGTGTTTTTGAAAGTGGGTAGTGATTCACATTCCTTTACAGCTGTGGGTAGGGCGTTCCACATTGATGTGGCATAATTGCGAAACGTGTTTAGTCCCTTGTTTGAGCCGAATCTGGGTTTAACATGATTTGTGGACCTCCCTCTGGTGTTGTGATCGTGGTATTCACTGACCTTTGGGAAGTATTTTGACATGTACATGGGTACCTTGGTCGTGTAGTGTATCTTGTAGACCAGGCCCATTGCAAGTTGCTGTACTCTGTCGTCTACTCTAAGCCCTCCTAGGTTGTCAAAGTGGGCAGGGGTGAGGTGGGTTCTAGGAGTAAGGTCAAGCAGTAGTCTGACCAGTTTGTTTTGCGATGTTTGTAATTTTGTTTTTAGCGCCTTTGAGGTGCTTTGGTACCATGAGGTACAAGCATAGTCGTAGTACCCTTGAATGAGTGCTCCTGCCAGAGTCTTCAGGGTATTCTTGTTTACCAGTGAGGAGATCCGGTACAAGAATCGAGTTCGTTGGTTGACTTTTTTTATTACATTGGATGCCATTTTGTCACAGGAAAGATTTGCCTCTAGGATGGAACCCAGGTAGGTAATATCTTCTTTCCTTGTGACAATATTGTCACCCACTGTAACTGAGAAGCCGTCGGTCTTGCTGTAGACCTGTAGACGTGACAGACCTGTAGACCTGACAGACCTGTAGACCTGTAGACGTGACAGACCTGTAGACCTGACAGACCTGTAAACCTGTAGACCTGTATACCTGTAGACGTGACAGACCTGTAGACCTGTAGACCTGACAGACCTGTAGACCTGACAGACCTGTAGACATGTAGACCTGACAGACCTGACAGACCTGTAGACCTGTAGACGTGACAGACCTGTAGACCTGTAGACCTGACAAACCTGACAGACCTGTAGACCTGTAGACCTGACAGACCTGTAGACCTGTAGACCTGACAGACCTGTAGACCTGTAGACATGTAGACCTGTAGACGTGACAGACCTGTAGACCTGTAGACCTGACAGACCTGTAGACCTGACAGACATGTAGACCTGTAGACATGTAGACCTGTAGACCTGAGGACCTGACAGACCTGTAGACCTGACAGACCTGTAGACCTGTAGACCTGACAGACATGTAGACCTGTAGACATGTAGACCTGTAGACCTGACAGACCTGTAGACCTGACAGACCTGTAGACCTGTAGACCTGACAGACCTGTAGACCTGTATACATGTAGACCTGTAGACGTGACAGACCTGTAGACCTGTAGACCTGACATACCTGTAGACCTGTAGACATGTAGACCTGTAGACTTGACATACCTGTAGACCTGTAGACCTGTAGACCTGACAGACCTGTAGACATGTAGACCTGTAGACCTGACAGACCTGTAGACCTGACAAACCTGACAGACCTGTAGACCTGTAGACATGTAGACCTGTAGACCGGACAGACCTGACAGACATGTAGACCTGACAGACCTATAGACCTGTAGACCTGACAGACATGTAGACCTGTAGACCTGACAGACCTGTAGACCTGACAAACCTGACAGACCTGTAGACCTGTAGACATGTAGACCGGACAGACCTGACAGACCTGTAGACCTGACAGACCTATAGACCTGACAGCCCGCAACGATGTGCAATACAGTGGTACAACATATAATAGATTCCAATAAAAAACAACATTGTGCAATAAACAGGTAACAAGCAGGTAACATGGTGGGACATCTCGGTATCTGTACATAGTTATTTACATAGCATGTAGGACATGCTAGATCCTTTGGTAGTGCAATACACTGTACCTCCTTCTTTTCAAGTGTTTCTAAAGATTCTATTTTTTAAAGTGACATTTAGTTTAAAGTGATTGTTTTAGTGGTTGCCGCATGAGTGGTGTGTGTGTGTGTGTGTGTGTGTGTGTGTGTGTGTCTCTGTGTGTGCTCATGTGTATTTGTGAGTGGAGAGTTCAGTGTTCAGTGTTCTGATGGCCTGGGGGAAGAAGCTGAGTCGGAGTCTCTCTGTTCTTGCAGCGTGTGACCGTAGGCGCTTGCCTGACCGCAGCAGCTTAAACAGGCTGTTGTTGGGGTAGTGAGGGTCTTTCATAATTCTGCAGGCTCTGGATTTGCACCTCCTGTTATATAAGTCCTGCAGGGGTGGTAGTGCAATGCCTGTACTACGCTCAGCTGAGCGCACCACTCTCTGGAGTGCCTTCCTGTCCTGTGCCGTGCTGTTTCCAAACCAGGCAGTGATGTTTCCAGTCAGAATGCTCTCTACAGCCCCGGAGTAGAAGGAGTGGAGTATCTTCCCCGATACTCTGAACTTCCTTAGCTGTCTCAGGTGATAGAGGCGCTGTTTCACCTTTTTCACCACAGAATCTATGTGTGTAGACCATGTCAGGTCGTCTGTGATGTGGACTCCCAGGTACTTGAAACTGCTCACCCTGTCCACGATAGCCCTGTTTATCCACAACGGCGCGTGTGTCCACTGCTGTATTCTCCTAAAATCCACGATCAGCTCTTTGGTTTTACCAATGTTCAGGAGTAGGCTGTCGTCCAATGTACAGTAAATGACCAAGTATGGTTTTGTCAATATTCCAATGTACAGTTTTGCTTGTACAGTTGTACAGTGTTCCCCCCCCCACCCCTCCTACCCAACCCCCACCCCCCCCCCACCCACCCAACCACCTCCAATGTACAGCCCCCCCCCCCCCTAACCCCCACCCACCCAACCCCACCCCACCTACCCAACCTCCTCCAATGTACAGTTTTTACGTCAAATGTATATACTCTCTTTTCTGGACTCTTTTTGTATCACAAACAGTACTGTATTTGCAAATCTGGTATGTCATAAATGTATAGATGTAGCAGTACTGTCTATCCGTATGTCATGTATGTCATATATGTCCTGATGAATTGAAAATGGGGGACCCTGATGTAAACAAGACGAAAGTCTTTCTCTGGTCTGCATCCCCATAACAATTGTGTGTATTGAGCTGTACTGTATTGTACCCATTCTGCAATCTGTTAATAAAGTTTTCAATCAATCAATTCAATTTCAATCAATTCAATCAATCAATCAAAGTCCCGGTACCAGCGTGCCAGTTCATCAACATCCTCCCGATAAGCCTTCTCGTCATTGTTAGAGATCAGCCCCACCACCAATGCGTCGTCCGCAAACTTCACTATTGAGTTGGAGCTGAACTTGGCCACACAGTCATGTGTGTACAGTGAGTACAGCAGGGGGCTCAGAACGCAGCCCTGGGGGGACCCCATACTCAGGGTGATTTTGCTGGAGGTATGACCCCCTAGGCCCCTACCCTGACCGCCTGGGGCCTGTCACTTAGAAAGTCCAGGATCCAGGCGCTCATGGTGGAGCTCAGACCCAGATCGATCAGCTTGTCAACCAGTCTGGTGGGGACTATGGTGTTGAAAGCTGAACTATAGTCAATGAACAACAATCTCACATAGCCCCCCTTCTGACTGTCAAGGTGAGATAGTGTGTTGTGCAGTACTTGGAAGACCGCATCGTCAGTGGACCTGTTTGCCCTGTATGCAAACTGCAGTGGGTCCATGTTACTAGGGAGGGAGGCACAGATGTAATCCTTGACCAGCCTCTCAAAGCATTTCATGACCACAGAGGTGAGTGTCACCGGTCTGTAGTCATTAAGGCTTGTTGGAGAGGAGTTTTTTGGCACAGGGATTATATTTGACATTTTGAAGCAGGCAGGGACCACGGACTCAGCCAGGGATATATTGAATATGGATGTAAATACTGGGGCCAGCTGGTTTGCACAGGACTTAAGTATTTGTCCTGTTATCCCATCTGGGCCAGCCGTTTTCCGAGTATTTATACCCTTGAACATCAGTAATAATATTGATGATAGTAGACATGGTACATAACATAGCAACACACAGCACCTGTGCAGTGTTTAGTATTAAAAGTCGGCCAGTCCAAGGGCGTACTTTTGTTTTCAAAGGAGGAGGGGACACATTTGGGGCATGGCCAGGCGA
Source organism: Notolepis coatsorum (assembly GCF_963971535.1). Lineage (NCBI taxonomy): Eukaryota > Metazoa > Chordata > Actinopteri > Aulopiformes > Paralepididae > Notolepis > Notolepis coatsorum. The sequence goes on from NC_140166.1 coordinate 89,234,039, forward strand.
AAATGTTGAACATTTAGAATTTTAAATGCATCAATCTGGTGCACTTTGAGGGTCAAGTAGAGATCAACATACTGTATGTATAGTAATCGTTGATCATCAGTGATGTATAGTTGTGTGAGGACCATGTAGATTCAACCACAAAATTCCCTTTGAGCTTATCTGATTGGTTAGAAGGAGGAGCCTCTCTGTGACACTTTAGAATGGATTATCTGTGCTCTGCTGCTACACTGGCCAATGAAACTCACAGTAAAATGAGTCAGCATGGCCCTGTTGTGATATGTTTTGGTGCAGAATTCAAGAAGAATTCTCAAAATGTTTCACATTGTAGCTTTAAGTTTCATGGCCTGGCCTGATTATCTTGTGTTCTGTTTGCAGCAACATCTTAGCTCTGACCAACCAGTTAAAAAAAAAAAAAAAAAAAAAAATACTGTAGCCTATGTATAAAATAACAGCCTAGAGTGTTATGGTTTGTAACCGACCTCAAACGCAACGGCACAGACAGGAAGTTCAGAGTTAGCCAAAAGCTAGGGTGTATTTATTTACAGAGTCACAAGATGGATGAGGTACAGTAATCAAACAAACGGGGATCTGGTATGTGACGATGTAGCGGCTCTGCAGATACTCCCAGTAGATAGTGGTGAGGAATTGGCATGTGACGTTGTAGCGGCTCTGCAGATACTCCCAGCTTTCACTCACGGTGGAAAACGGAGAGAGAGAGAAGTCAGAAACAGCCCAATGAACACACAGAGGCAGAGAGGTGACTGAGTCCAGTATTAATCCCAAGTGACTTGATCTTCGGTGTACCACACACAAGTTAGCTGAGTCCAGTGAAAAACAACACAGTATTCTTCAGTGTTATTCTAACACACAAATTAGCTGAGTCCAGTGCGAAACAAAACGGAATTCTTCAGTGTTATCCTAACACACAAATTAGCTGAGTCCAGTACAAAACAAAAACGGTATTTCTTCAGTGTTCACCAAACACACAAAAAACTGATAATCCAAAAGGACTGTTTCCAAAAACTCACCAGAGCGCAACGTGTAAAGCGGGCAGATAACGAGGCGTGGCTCCAAACGGGGAACCAGGTTCTCCACAGCGGTTCTCCACAAAAAGGTCCTGGAGAGAAAGAAGACAGGAACAGCGACGGGGAAAGGCAGGTATATGCAGTTGTATTCCAGAACGACCCAACATCGATAGCAAGGAGGTCTGTGTATATAAAGCCTTCAGGGGCGCTAATTACAAACTGTGACAGCTGCGGGATGAGATTGATACTTGCTCCAAAAGCGTGTGGCGGGGAATGCACCAATCAACACGGCACCTTAAAGTAACGGAGCGCGTGGCGGGGAATGCATCAATCAACATAGTACCTTAAAGGAACGGAGCGTGTGGCGGGGAGCGGACCAAACCTCACAGTACCCCCCCCCTCCACGGGAGCCACCCGGCGACCAGCCCGACCCGGCTCGCCCGGATGGGCACGATGGAAGTCGGTGATCAGGCCGGGATCCACGATGAGCTGGCGATAGTTGATTCAGGGTCGAAGGTCTCCGTCCTTCTTCCCAACAAAGAAGAAACCGGCCGCCACAGGAGAGGAGGAAGGCCGAATGAGTCCTGCTTCCAAGGACTCAGAGATATATTGATCCATCGCTGCCTTCTCAGGGATGGTCAGACTGTAGAGGCGGCTGCCGGGAAGGGGAGCCCCTGAGCGGAGGTCGATGGCACAGTCGTAAGGCCGGTGAGGCAGAAGGGCCTGAGCCCTGGACTTACTGAAAACCTCCTTGAGGTCGTGGTACTCGGGGGGTATGGTCGAGAGGTCCGGAGGCGGCTCACAAACGGATCTCCGGTGCGAGGGACAGGACGCCGCCTGAAGACACTGGGCATGACAGGAGGAGTCAACCCCCTGATGGTACCGGAGGACCAGGCGATGTGGGGCTCGTGCAGCGCGAGCCAGGGCCGGCCCAGGACTACTGGGACAAGAGGGGATCTGGTGATAAAAAACTGGAGTCTCTCAACGTGGTTACCAGCAATGGTGAGCAGGACAGGACAGGTGCGTTGAGTGATGTCAGCCAGGCGGTGTTGGTCCAATGCGAATACCTCCAATGGCCTCACGAGGTCCTCAAGTGGAATGTTGGCCCGGGTAGCAAACTCGAAGTCTAGGAAACTCTCGTCAGCCCCAGAGTCAATGAGTGCCTCCACCGTGGCCCGTTGGTCCGACCAGGCCAGGGTGACGCTCATCAGACGGCTAGGTGGTGCACGGCTCTGGGAATGAGAAAAACGGCTCACCAGGATCTCCCGGGGTCCCGGCGAGCCTGGTCTTTTGGCCGGGTGGGGCAGTTGGCGATACGGTGTCCCTCCCGACCGCAGTAGAGGCAAAGGCCGGACCTGAACCTCGCCTCCCGTTCAGCTTGGCTAAGATGTGAACGTCCCAGCTGCATGGGTTCCTCCCCGGGCACCGAACGGGAGGGGAAGGGGCCACCAGTCGTGTTGGGAGCAGGGCGGACCGCAGTACCGTCACGAGTACGGGGGTCTGGAGAACCTCTGGAGGTCCCTGTCGGGTTCTCTCACGTCTTCTCTCCTGGAGGCGTCCGTCGATGCGAATGGCGAGGCTGAATAGGTCCTCGAGGGACTCAGGTTCCTCACGGGTCGCGAGCTGGTCCCTGACAGCATCGTTGAGCCCCCTCATGAAGGTGAGACGAAGCGCTTGATCGTTCCAACCGCTCTCCGTTGCCGCCAGTCTGAACTCCAGCACGTAGTTGGTGACCCCGCCACTGCCCTGCCGGAAGGTGCCCAACCGGGCTCCAGGGTCCTGGCCACGGGCTGGGTGGTGGAAAACCCTGCGGAGCTCAGCCACGAAGTCTGGGTAGGAAAAACAGAAATCAGCCCCCATTGCCCAGGAGGCAGTGACCCACTGGGCTGCCCGGCCTGAGAGCAAGTTAGTCATGTAAGCCACTCGGGCTCCCCTTGAAGTGAATCGGCTGGGTTGATGACGAAAAACCAACTCACATTGCATGATGAATGTGGCACAATCCTCGAAGTTACCATCGAACAACCGTGGTTCGGAGAGACGGGGCTCCCGAGGTGCGGGATCGGGAGGCGCGGGGCCTGCCAGGGCTGCGGGTGATGCTCCGGCCGAGGCTCCTGAAGTAAGTGGGGTTACAAGCAAGGTGTTAACGGTTTCACTCAGCGCTTGTAATTGGTGGAGAATATTAGACTGCTGGCTAGCCAGAGAGCCAAGGGACTCCTGAATAGGCAGGACCTGGTCTCGGAGCTCCTGTACAGCAACCGCAGCCGCACCTAGCTGTAGGCTGTGGTCGTTGGTTAACTCAATCTGGACCGCTAACGCTGTTCTGACCCTCTCTGTGTCGACTGAGGTCATCATGGTTGGGTCGTAATGTTATGGTTTGTAACCGACCTCAAACGCAACGGCACAGACAGGAAGTTCAGAGTTAGCCAAAAGCTAGGGCGTATTTATTTACAGAGTCACAAGATGGATGAGGTACAGTAATCAAACAAACGGGGAACTGGTATGTGACGATGTAGCGGCTCTGCAGATACTCCCAGTAGATAGTGGTGAGGAATTGGCATGTGACGTTGTAGCGGCTCTGCAGATACTCCCAGCTTTCACTCACGGTGGAAAACGGAGAGAGAGAGAAGTCAGAAACAGCCCAACGAACACCCAGAGGCAGAGAGGTGACTGAGTCCAGTATTAATCCCAAGTGACTTGATCTTCGGTGTACCACACACAAGTTAGCTGAGTCCAGTGAAAAACAACACGGTATTCTTCAGTGTTATTCTAACACACAAATTAGCTGAGTCCAGTGCGAAACAAAACGGAATTCTTCAGTGTTATCCTAACACACAAATTAGCTGAGTCCAGTACAAAACAAAAACGGTATTTCTTCAGTGTTCACCAAACACACAAAAAAGGACTGTTTCCAAAAACTCACCAGAGCGCAACGCGTAAAGCGGGCAGATAACGAGGCGCAGCTCCAAACGGGGAACCAGGTTCTCCACAGCTGTTCTCCACAAAAAGGTCCTGGAGAGAAAGAAGACAGGAACAGCGACGGGGAAAGGCAGGTATATGCAGTTGTATTCCAGAACGACCCAACATCGATAGCAAGGAGGTCTGTGTATATAAAGCCTTCAGGGGCGCTAATTACAAACTGTGACAGCTGCGGGATGAGATTGATACTTGCTCCAAAAGCGTGTGGCGGGGAATGCACCAATCAACACGGCACCTTAAAGGAACGGAGCGCGTGGCGGGGAATGCATCAATCAACATAGTACCTTAAAGGAACGGAGCGTGTGGCGGGGAGCGGACCAAACCTCACATAGAGGCTTTTAAATAACCCTAATCCTAACCCTGTTAGTGAGGGGGGCCATAAAGTGATGCTGCCAACGCACTAGAAAACTGAGAATGAATTGGATTTGGTTTTTGACATTTTTTGATGTGTAGTAACTGCAAGCTTATGAGACTTGCTTTTTGTATGATCTGTAAATCTCTCCACAGCCTTTTTCCAATTTCTGAATCCAGCAGAAACAAATGCTGGATCAGTGTTTTTCGCCAGGGAAGACTTCTCAAGTTGAAATGCTTTTGCATAATAAAAGCACAGGACTCCACTCACAGTATGACTATATAGTGAATCCAAGAAAATTATTTAAACCATTTCTCTTGGAAACGTAGAGTTTTGTTTGCCAGTTTTTAAACTGGTATTTCTTTTGGATTGGGCTGATTTGGCTCAGTTATCTGCTCTTGCTCTCCTCTTCCATCTTGTGCTCCTTTATTGCCTGAGCATCCATTAACCTCTGCCTGCTGCTGATCCAGCTACGGTAAACATAAACAAAAAGTGGAATATCTATGAGCCATTTCTAATGTTTTACAATTATAATAATAATAATTACATTAATGACAAAAGCTTGTTGCCAAATAACCTACTTTATGCTACTCCCTCCTCATTGTGAGTTCCTGATCGAACTCACTGCTTAGAACTAGGGATGTCCCGATCACATTTTTTTGCTCCCGATCCGATCCCGATCATGTGATTTTGAGTATCTGCCGATACCGATCTTTCCCGAGCCGATCTTTCACATTAGTAACCGATTTGACGCATTTGTCAGAAACTGGCGAAGCGAGACAGCCCCTTGAGCGTGGTGGCTCACATTACATTCACCCTGAGCCCCTGGGAATGTGCTTCATATGAGAAATATTCAAAGTTTCAATCTGTTTGCACATTAGTATACATTCACAGTGTTCGACTTACGTAATGATTTGCTCCATTTTTGTCTGAAACGCAGACGATAATCCTCACAAAGCGAATGTTGACGTTATCCAGGCGAATGTTAACTTCATTCAAGCGAAGCATTGCAATCAATACATTTACATTTACAGCAGTTTGGCAAAGCACCAGCCGCCTCCGCCATTCCTTTGTTGTTGTTTGTGGCTGTTTCTCAGGTGGCATATTCAAATCAAATCAAATCAAATTTATTTATAGGGCCCGACAACACACGTTAATGTCCCCATGGGCCGTACAGGTCTTCTTTAAACAAGTCAAGAAGACAACATAACAATAAGTCAAGAACAGAACAAGAACACCATAAGGTCCAAACATTTTTTAGATGAATGCAAATAAATGAAAGAATGCAAGCACTCCCAGACATACCCCACGCGAAGGTAAGGAAAAACTCACTAAAACCTAACAATAGGGAAAAAAGCTCCACAGGCAGTGTGGAGGAGAGAAACCTTAGAAGGGCCATTCAAGGGGGGATCTCCCTTCTTAGATGTTGGTGATAGTAGTGTTGCAGACGGACAGTTGGTAAGCATGCACTCATGTGTGTGGTGAAACACAGATGAGTGCATGCAATAGCAACTGTACATTTTGAAAAATTAAAGATAGAGCTAATAGCGATAGCAACTGAACATTTTGAAAGATTAAAGATAGAGTTGATAGCGGATCTATTTGAGGCACAGGGGCGGCGCAAAGAGGGTCACGTCCTCCCCGTCTTAGTCACGGGACATTCAACACTCCGGTCGTTGCTCAGGGACAGCCGGAGACAGGGAGATAGGGGGTGGCGCAGAGAGGGTCGCGAACTCCCCGACATCATCGCGGGACATCCGGCACTCCGGTCACCACTACGAGACCTCCGGAGACAGGGGGGCACGCAGAGGGGGTCGCAATCTCCCGGCCTTCGTCACGGGACGTCCAACACTCCGGTCAACACTCCAGGACAGCAAGTCATAGGAAGACAGGGAGACGGGACAGGCGTTAGACAGCTCATGAGATTGTAGTAGGCGGACATAGCAATAGATACAAGTGGTAGGCATATATGTGAATGGAGTAGATATATGAAGTAAGCGTATTATGTGAATAGAATAGAAGTACTTAACCCAGCAATGAAACCGCGTTGACTGTTAATCTGTTAACAGTCTGTTAATCAGTTGACAGGACCACAGACAGACGGCGGTGAATAACTGATCCAAGGCCTCGGAGGTGCATGTAGAGCAGTCACTACAAGCTTGGCCAAGACCCCGAGGCATCCATCACCTTAGTCAGCGCCAGGAGACGGGTACTCAGAGAGAAGGGGGAGGGAGGGGGGGGGGGGAGGGAGGGGGGGGGGGAGGGAGGGGGGGGGGGAGAGTTAGAGAGTTCCCATGTTTGTGGTGCTGCAAAGGAGCAGACATGCAGTACCCTGTAGTGCCATGTAGTACCCCGTAGTGCCATGTAGTATCCTATAGTACCCCATAGTGCCATGTAGTACCCCGTAGTATCCTGTACTACCCTGTAGTGCCATGTAGTACCCTGTGGTGCCTTGTGGTACCATGTAGTACCCCGTAGTGCCATGTAGTTCCATGTAGTGCCATGTAGAGCTATGTGGTACCATGTAGTACCCTGTACCCTAACTAAACTACCCTATAGTAAACTACCCAGTGGTACCATGTAGTACCCTGTACCATAACTAAACTACACAGATTAATCTAAAGGTCAGTCCCCGACCAGGTGAGATCAAGGTAGGTTGAAGGAGAGAGAGAAAAGATGAGTCTTAAGCAGGGATTTAAAAGCTTCGACAGAGCAGGCGCCCCTGATGACGGCAGGTAATTTGTTCCACAGGTAGGGAGCGCGGTAGACAAAGGCTCTGTGGCCGGCGGATTTCTTTTTAGCCCTAGGGGTCGATAGAAGCCCCGCATTTTGTGAGCGCAGAGCACGAGCGGGCGAGTATCGGGAGATGAGATCGGATAGATAGAGCGGTGCAAGCCCATTTAAAATTTTGTAGGTGAGGAGTAGCACTTTAAAGTCAGAGCGGGCTTGGATAGGAAGCCAATGTAGCGCGGACAAAACTGGTGTGATGTGATCAAATTTTCTAGTTCTAGTTAGTATCCGTGCAGCCGCATTTTGCACGAGTTGAAGATTTTTGATGCTTGAATTAGGTAGGCCTGAAAAAAGTGCATTACAGTAGTCCAGACGTGATGAGACAAAAGCATGAATCAGGGTTTCAGCATCAGCCAGAGTTAAAATGGGGCGTATTTTTGCGATATTACGAAGATGGAAGAATGCAATTTTGGTGACATTTTTTATATGTGCATTAAATGAGAGGGAGGAATCAAAAATGACTCCGAGGTTTTTTATGGTGGAGCTCTGGGATACATGACAGGTATCAAAGTTGAGGGAGATGTCCTGAAACAGGCCTCTGTGGTTTGGGGGGCCAACAATTAACATCTCAGTTTTATCTGCATTAAGGAGTAGAAAGTTTTGCGACATCCATTTTTTGACGGCAAGCGAGCAGGCCTCAAGGTTTTGTAGTTGGGAGGAATCATTTGGCTTAATAGGTATATATAATTGGGTGTCATCAGCGTAAAAATGAAAGTTTATGCCAAATTTGCGTATGATATCGCCGAGGGGTAGCATGTAAATCGAAAATAGCAAAGGGCCCAGGACAGAGCCTTGTGGGACACCACATTGCACTGGGAGGGTCTCAGATGTTAAATCATTATAGACCACGCAGTGTTTTCTATCGGTTAGATAGGATTTAAACCAAGCTAGTGCGAGACCCCGAATGCCAACATGATTCTCAAGCCGACCTAGAAGAATCGAGTGATCGATAGTGTCAAAGGCTGCACTGAGATCAAGCAATAAGAGCACAGAGGTGAGGTTTGAGTCAAGAGAGAGCAGTAAGTCATTTGTGACTTTGGTAACCGCCGTTTCGGTGGAGTGTAAGGCTCTAAAGCCAGATTGAAATGATTCATTAAGATTATTGTTTGATAAATGGTCAGTAAGTTGCGTTGCGACGATCCGTTCTAACACTTTGGATAGGAATGGGAGATTGGAGATAGGTCTGTAATTTTTCAAGATTAGAGGGTCGAGGTTCGGTTTTTTAAGTAGTGGTTTAATGACGGCTGATTTAAAGGCCAGGGGCACCACGCCAGTAGACAAAGAGGTGTTGAAGATATTGAGTAGGGCAGGGCCTAGAGTTGGGAAGAGTTTTTTGATGAGAGTTGCTGGGAGAGGGTCAAACAGACAGGTTGAAGGTTTAGCCGCGCCAACCAGTTTAGAGAGGGCACTAAGTGAGACGTTTTCAAGGCAGCATAGCGTATGACTGGAATCAAAGTCAGGGGGAATGCCCGTCAAAGGTTGGGAGGGACTCTGATTGTTGAGTAAAGCAACAATTTCATCTCTAATGAGGTCAATTTTCTTGGTAAAAAATGTCATGAATTCGTTAGCCGAGAACGCATGGTTTAGGGCACTTGGTTGTTTCTGCGTAAGTTTTGCAACTGTGTCAAACAGAAACTTTGAGTTGTTTTTGTTTTCATTTATGAGCCTGGAAAAATAAGAGGTTTTGGCAAGTGAGAGTGCCTTTTTGTAGTTACGTAAACTATCATTCCAGGCGAGGCGGAATACTTCGAGTTTGGTCGAACGCCATTTATGTTCAAGTTTGCGACAAGCCTTTTTAAAGGAGCGAGTTTCCTCCGTAAACCAGGGGGTTAGTTTTTGCGGAGGACGTTTAATTTTAGGTTTAAGGGGAGCGACAATGTCGAGCGTGCTACGAAGGGCGGCATTAAGTTTGTCTGTAAAGAGATCAAGGGGGCCAGAGTAAGAGAGGAAGGGAGAGAGGGTGTCTGGTAGGCAGTTAACTTGAATTGGGACAGTTGAGGCGTTAATACAACGGCTCATGTAGGATTCTACACTGTCTGGGCGAGAAACCGTCAGATCAATTTGAAATTTGATGAGGTAGTGGTCTGAGAGAGCAGGAACATAGGGGGAGACGGTCAAATTTGACACAGTGAGACCGCAGGCTAGGACTAGGTCAAGGGTGTTCCCACCACTGTGAGTGGGTTGGTCAACGATTTGAATGAGGCCGACAGAGTCAATGATGTCGGTAAAAGCCTTATTTAGGGGATCTAGAGTTTTATTGGAATGAATGTTAAAATCACCAACAATTAAAATGTTATCTGAGCGCATAACAAGCTCAGAGATGAAAGTTGAAAATTCATCTAGGAAGAGGGTGTAAGGGCCTGGGGGGCGGTATAGGACAGCCATTACAAAGGATGCAGTGGAGGTAGGAATCAGACCGCCACACTTTCCTTTGGGTGGAGAGGGATGCAACAGGAGCACCTCAAACGAGGAAAACGTACAGTTTGCGTCGGATGTAAAGTTGTGCTTAGAGTCATAAATTAGAGCAACTCCACCTCCTTTCTTGGAGGTGCGTGCGATGTGGGAGCTACTAAAATTAGGGGGTGAGGCCTCGTTTAAGGGCAGAAAGTCATTAGGTTTAAGCCATGTCTCAGTGAGGCCAAATAGGTCGAGACTATGGTCCGTTATCAGTTCATTTACCAAAAGAGCTTTGGTTGGCAGCAGTGATGCCACTAACGCGTTACTAAGTAACGCGTTATTGTAATCTGATTACTTTTCCGCGAAAATGGTAATCTAACGCGTTAATCTTTAAAAGCCAGTAATCTAATTGCAGTTACTTGTCCAAGTGGCTGTGCATTACTATTTCGTTACTATCTCATCATAAATTCATAATGCAGGCGGAATGCAGTATTTTATTTCGTTTTCGACAGTCAAAAATACGCTTAGAGCTGTTTACTTCTCTTTGGGAGTGACGTCACATGTCACGTTTTCAAAGCGTGTCTGAGCACGTAACCTCGCGTGTTGATCCATGCTGGTGGGCGCGGCTGTTATTGTTATTTTCAGGCTCACCTAAACTGCGCGCTAGCAGGGAGAAGCTCGCGCTCGTAACGCTTTCTTGCAGCACTGGAAGTTCACTAGTCTACTTAACGTTTGTTAAGCCGGGTGAAAAAAACATTCACTTTGCGGAGGAAACAAAATACTGTCTACCGCATATGGAATATACAGCAGCTGCACAGCACGACCATCGACTTCTACAGGACTCGGAGCTGCACCACCAGCCAAACAGTATGTTCCACCTTTGAGTTAAACATATTTTGCATTGCACTATTCCATGAACATGGAACACCATACTGCAGTATGTAGGTTGTCAGTAGCACACTGACAACACTGCAGTATATATATTCCCTCCCCGCCGTATATATATTTCCCTCCCACCCACCCACCCCCTCCTAATGTACAGTCCCCTCCCCATCATATGTATATACTCTGTCATGATCTAGGGGTAACAGTACTGTATATTTGAATACCGTTTATGTCACAAATGTATCAGTACTAAATACCTATATGTCCCTATGCCATAAATGTCATGTATGTTGTGTATGTCATAAATGTCTATATGAATTGAAACCCTGATGGAAACAAGACAAACGTCTTTCTCTGGTCTGCATCCCCTTAACAATTGTGTGTATTGAGCCGTACTGTATTGTACCCATTCTGCAATCTGTTAAATAAAGTGTTCATTCATTCATTCATTCATTCATTCATTCATTCATTCATTCATTCATTCATTCATTCATTCACACAATAATAAATAATAATAACGTAGAACCATATCTGAATGGGGCAGGCCTCAAAGGTAGGCTACATATCAGCCTACATGTGGTGTTATTGACCATTTATCTTTTGTGAAATCTATAGATCTATAGATAGCAAGATAGGCATACCTGCCCTATTAGTACATTTTACTCAAATTGAGTACATTTTACTAAATTTTTTTGTCATTCTTATGTTGTGGCAGCAGCAGGGGGGACGACTTCGTAACCTAGTTACTTTCAAAGTAACTAAGTTACTCTGATAATCAAGTAATCAGTAAAGTAACTAAGATTACTTTTTAAAGGAGTAATCAGTAATCAGTAATCATATTACTTTTACAAGTAATCTGTGGCATCACTGGTTGGCAGAGAGCGGATGTTGATAAGGCCAACCTTCACACTCTCTGTATACTTAGCAGCGCGGTTTTCAGCCATGCGGGTAGGTTTAATCGCAATTAAGTTGGCATGGTTTATCGCACAAGGACGAGCTGGGTAAAGCGGAGCGTAACGGGATATTCTAGTTTTGATTGGGTATACAGGTTTAGGGGTAGAGATAGAAAGAGAGGAGTGGGGAGCCTGGTGGAGGAGGGACCGAGCAAGAAAGGTATAAGGATTGGCAGGGTCCATCAGTTTAGCATGACTAGCAGGCTCGCTAAGAGCCTGCACCCTGGCATGCTTGTGGGGTGGCTGTCAGCCCGAAGCTATAATCTTGTCTATATTGCGAGATAAGAGAGAGGCGCCTTGCATGTTAGGATGCACGCCGTCCTTTCTCAGCAAGCCAGGGTGCCCCCAGAAAGAGGACCAATTATCCACGAACCCTAAGCCCTGTTCTTTACAGTATTTTTCCAGCCATCGGTGTAGAGAAGCTGTCCTACTCACGAACTCATCATCATGCCGGTTTACAGGCAGGGGGCCAGAGAAGATTACTCGATGCCGACTCATCTTTCTGGCGAGGTCAGAAAGCCTAACTATGTTGATCTTTGTGACCTCAGAGACTTTCATCCTACAGTCATTATTTCCAACGTGTATAACAATATGGTCGAATTTATCTTCAGTGGGTGTGATACGTGGGTTACCTTTTGCCTTGACTATGCTATTCGCCAGAAATCTCAGGTTGGCTTCAATGTCGGTAGCTCTGGCTCCCCCATAACATTTGATCTCGGCTGGCTTCTCTAGCTTAATATGCCGGGTGATGGAGTCGCCAATCACAAGGACGGGAAGACGGGGTTGCAGTGGAGGCCGCTGCGTACTGGGACCGGAACCCGCAACACGTGTAAAATCATGTTGCGGAGCAGGTGCTGTTGAGGCCGAGGCCGAGCGGTTACACTGCCGCTCCGTAATGGGCGCAAAGGCCTTGTCCTGAGCACTATGTCTGGGACTCTCCAGACGAGAAGACCTCGCTAGAGGCTCCTCAGAAAAGCCTGTAGTGTCCAAGACGTCTAAAGCTGACTGTTTTCCTGACTCAAGTTCAAGGACACGACTCTCTAACAGAGTTAACCTTTCTAGGAGAGAGGGACAGACATGACAGACAGAACACATAGCCAAGCTTACACCAGGTAGAGCAGGAACAAATAAAGATACAAAGTACTATGGATCAACTGCTAAAGGCTATGTGTATGAAGCCGATTGAAGGTGTAGCTAAGGAGCTAAAACCAGTGGGTCGAGTAAGTTGACAAGCTAACAAGGCAAGACCAGAAAATGCAGGTACAAAGGAGTGGCCTGCTAGAGGAGGGCAGGTGAGGGGCAGTAGATACTCTAGTGCACTCGGTTGCCTCCTCGGATGACTCCAGCAGGAAAACTCCAAGTCTTTGTCTGTCTTAGTCGGTCGCCGGCGCTCTGCTGGCGCTTAGATAGGCTACACTTAAATCCCTGATGAATATTGTCCCACACCTGTAGGGGGCTGGTCTCTGAGTGATTGGACTAATTACACAGGCTGCTCAAGTCAAACCCAATAGGGTGAAGAGAGCCTGATTGATTGAGAACAAACAATTATCAAAATATACAATGGATTGAGTACTAACTTACATTACTCAGCAAGATCACAGTGAAGTCAGCTCAGCTTTATATTAGATTGGTCGTGTTGAACGCAGCTCTGTTCCTTCCTCCACGCGGAACCTCCGCCTTGCAAACATTGCAACTGGCTATTGGACTGGCTTCGGTTAACATTTTTAAATGCTTCCAAACTTCTGAGATTTTGTCTAGCTGCTCTGAGTCATCAGGTCGACATAACCTGCCGGTGTTGCGGGAGCGACGCGTTGTGAGCTTCTAGGTCTGCTATTTTCGGCATACGTCACTGTCGTGCGACGGTGTAAATCAAAGGAAATGCGTTTGTTTTGGCAAAGTCTTCTGCTCTGTGCGACAATAAATAAATTAATGATGATATGTAATTTAAAACCAAAACTAAAGCCTTTTTATTATTTTTTTTACTCCCGATCTTCTGAAAATCATGTGATCGGCCCCTGCGACATCCCTACTTAGAACTATAACTTACCATTTTTCACAAACATTACAGAATCTTTAATATGATGATAATAATAACCTTGATCTTGCAATATGTGCCATGTTTATTAACACATTCGGTACCATCCACGTATATATACGTGACTGGGAGCCAGCGCTTGATGGCCAATCACATACGTGTTTAACTCGTTATTTCTTTTATTGGCTATTGCCATTCATAATTCATCAAGGCACCTTGTGCATACTGTTCTTAGTGTGTCTGCGATTGCAGACGGTCAATACCGCCCCCTAACGCATTGTGGCAACAACTGCACTACATTAGAAACGCTGTGGTTTGTTATCTGGGCCGAGCTAAGCCGTGCAGGCGGGGTTTAAATACTCCGTCGAGGTAACCTGTTTCAACTATACATCTGCAAGGCTGCCCCCCCCCCCCTCAATATGCAATGCTGTTGAACGTGGCACAGACCTCCGCGCCCAGTACTTCAAATGGCGATCAGATAATTGGATTCTTTTTTTTGCATTACATCAGAGACAAGGTAAGAACACTATATATAAAATCTTGCGTTGATCTGATATTTCTTTCTCCCGCGATTGAAGCTGTGTGTGGGCCGTGTTGTGCTTTCTACCGTTGGCTGTGGTGGGTGGGGGGGCAAGCGCCGCGCTGCAGGGCCCTTTTCATTCTTGCATGAGGAAGGATAATAGCGATAATCTAGCGTTGATTTCAGGATGATTAGATAATCAGGCGAAAAATGACAACGTGTTTAGTGGATTCCACTAAAACGCTATTATCGCATATTTTCCTGGGATTACTAAGAATCACCAAAACTATACTCATATTCAAAACGGTATAAAACGGAAATGTACGGATGAAAAAACAATCTTTTTTGTGCATGTTGACTGGAAGCAACTCACTGACAATCGACAGGTGTATTAGACCCATAGCTATAATATAAGATATATTTTAAGCACTCGCAAGTGAACAAAGCGCCCCATTGACTTACAGCACTGGTGTTCTATACAGTAGGTAAACAGCGACCCCTGGCCGTGAATGTGTTAAGCTCAATGCACAGACCAGTATAGTATTTATAAGTACAGTATTATTTGTTATATTATTCGTTATACCTGTACTTGTATAATGACAAAGTAATTTATTCATTCATTAAAAAAATAGTTTTTCGGGCATTTAGCAATGGGAATTAGCTCGTCAGGTCAGACTGATCCTGTTCATGAACTCCCTGCTAATTACTATTTCTTGTTGTTCTGACTCGGGAGTGCAGGGAACGTTACGAGGGGGTGGCGGCTGTTTGTTCATGACCATGTCCGTGATTTTTCTATATTTGGTGGCATCCACCACAAGTTTTTTTAACTTGGCTTTTTTAGGAGGAGGAGGAGGCATTGTGTTATGTGTACAGTCAGTCACTGTGTCTGTGTCTCTCACACACAAACAGTTCTCCGCTGTCTCATTGCAGTGTGACACCAAGCACAAGACTCGTTGCCCTGCTCCTGGCAGGTGAACTTGAGACGTGATTGGGCCAGCCAAGTGTTATTTAATAGTATATAGACCAATGCACCACTGTTCCTGCTTGTGGGTGGTCTAAAGGGAACTAGCAGCCGTTTTCCGTGTGGTCCTAGTGCTTGTCGAGGGTCCGTTTATTATCGTGTTGTTTTTGGACGGTAAAAAAGTGCAGGGGACAAAAACTGCCTTCCGAAAAAGTGCCTGGGACATGTGTAATGGTTGTGACAACGTCACCTCAAACTTCAATGCCCCGAGTGGGAGTTGAACCCTGGTCTCCCACACCGCGGGCAGCAACACAGACCGCTATACCAAGAGGTGAATTCACTTCTTTGTACCGTGTCTATGCGTTTTTTGAGGATGTGAGAGTGAGTTTAACCCATAGCACCGCTACTCACCCCAGCCCTTCGTGACTGTGCTTCACGATACCATCCTGGCACCGCTACTCACCCCAGCCCTTCTTGACTGCGCTTCACGATACCATCCGTTACACATGTCCCCTGCGTTAATTACGCCCCTGGTCCTAACAGTTCTCAAGTTATCTTGCCGTTAGCTCTCCTGGATCTCATTACAGAACCATGTAATCCATAATGCAGTGGGCGTGTCCATCAATATCCTCCCTATCCCCCATGTGTCATCTCAAACAGGTCCTCCTCAATGACCTTGTATGCTTGCATGCACCTCCTTCACTCTTTCAGACAAAGCATGGCACCTCCTTCACTTTGTAACATACTCCTGGCACCTACTTTACCCTTTCAGACATACTCCTGGCACCTCCTTCACCCTTTCAGACATACTCCTGGCACCAATGTTCCCTCTAATTATTTTTTGGTCTGAGCAAACACTCAAACCTCCTGAGCAGACATCAGCAACTACTGAGCAACATACGTCACCTGCCGATTAACCGGTTAGTTGATAAGTGGTGGTTTGTAAAGAATCTGAGAATCTTAATTTCCCTTAATGTCTAACATAAAATATATACATTTTGCTGATACACAGATAAATAATACAAAAAGGCATATATATTCGTTAATCAAATATTTATTTGACCATTGATTGACGATACAGAGCATAGTCCTTACTTTGGCGGCGGCGGTGTGAGTCGTGTCACTAACTTTTGTCTTTTTAGGAGGCTGACTAGTCATTATTTTATTAAGTGAATTATAATGCGACTTCAAGGGTGACCATATTGTGATTTTTTTAAAAGAGGACACTCTGCCTTCAGCCTCAAGATACTTAATCAAAGTTTACTCAAAGATGCCTTATCATTATAATATATTTAAAGTATACCTCCTCTGTATGGATATAAAATTATTGTTTATATTATTTTATATAACAAAATAATATCTCTCTATAACCAAAGTTACTCAACATGCTGTATTATGCCTAAAGTAATCTATCTGACAAATCTCAAGAAAATAACTAAATCAACCTATGACAAAATAATATATATTTTCAAGTCTTACTGGACAAAATAAATAACAAGAAAAATATGATGTAATGTTCTAAATAATACCTCTTCTGTATTAGAAAATCCAGCTTTAAAAAATATATCTTTATCTTTTCAATGTAATGTAAATTATAAAACAGTAACATCACAAAGTTACTAATTTAAAAGTGCACTATGCAGTTTCAGATTTGTTGCAATTAGTGTACTAAACTAATTTATTACACACATAATCCTTATGATTGTATCATAAGCATCTTATCAAACCAAAACATCATTTTGAGGCATCAAAATAGTTTTAAATTATTTTCTTTCTCTCTCTGTATAGCTGCATTCTTCAATCAATTTGGTCAACTTTGCCATCAAACTCTCGCCTTGCACTGCTTTGTTTGTAATGTTTTGCTGTGTCCATGTGAGCTTTGAGATCGCCAGCACCTTTATTAGACACATAAACATATGGTCAAGCTTTGCACGCGTTGCACTCCGCTTCCAATTAGTCTCGACCGGGATGATAAATTGGAAATTTTCTCTGCAGTTCATCTGTAATGTACATTTTCATATATATATATACATATATATACATATTTATTTTTTATCCCAATTTCTCACATTACATTCACCCTGAATGTTAATGTTATCCAGGTGAAAAGTTAACTTCATTCAAGCGAGGCATTGCAATCCTTGACATAAATCATTTGATGTGTAATTAAATCAAAGGAAATGCGTTTGGGTCTGAGAGTGTGGCTGGTCAGCCGTTCTGCAGCTGGATACTATTGGTTTGTTTTGGCAAAATTCTTCTGCTCTGTGTGACAATAAATAAATGAATGATGATATGCAATTTAAAACCAAAACTAAGGCCTCAGTATGAGTTTAAGACGTGGACATGGTCATGTTTGTTGAAAAAAATAGTAAAAAAAAACGATTTCAGATGTGGGCGGGAGCGTTTTGCCATGTGCGCGCGCGCGCACGGGCGCACCTTAGGGGGAACATTGCCTGGCACCTCCTTCACCCTTTCAGACATACTCCTGGCACCTCCTTCACTCTTTCAGACGTACTCCTGGCACCTCCTTCACCCTTTCAGACATACAGTACTCCTGGCACCTCCTTCACCCTTTCAGACATACAGTACTCCTGGCACCTCCTTCACCCTTTCAGACATACAGTACTCCTGGCACCTCCTTCACCCTTTCAGACATACAGTACTCCTGGCACCTCGTTCACCCTTTCAAACATACTCCTGGCACCTCATTCACCCTTTCAAACATACTCCTGGCACCTCCTTCACCCTTTTAGACATACAGTACTCCTGGCACCTCCTTCACCCTTTCAGACATACAGTACTCCTGGCACCTCGTTCACCTTTTCAAACATACTCCTGGCACCTCGTTCACCCTTTCAAACATACTCCTGGCACCTCCTTCACTCTTTCAAACATAATCCTGGCACCTCCTTCACTCTTTCAGACATACTCCATGGCACCTCCTTCACTCTTTCACTCCTTCACTGCACCTCCTTTACCCTCTCAACTGGCAATAGTAAAGTGTCCTGAAAGTAAATACAGAAATAACCACAGCCATAATGGTTTACATTAGCGTGTTTGTTTTCCATATCCCTCCCCTGCTGTTCCTGCGTGTGCTTTGTGGGGAGTTTGCCTTCATGAAAATTAAGTGTCATTTCCCCTATTCTCATGAATTATTGGTTGTAATTTCCATTTAAAATCTACAGTCTAATTAACAGGTTTGAAACTGCATCAACAGTGGTGATAACCAGTGTTTTATTAATGGAACAAGCGTCTCCTAGAGTCTGCACACAAAGCCAAGGCAAAGATGGATGTCTCTGCTTTAATTAAGCAGAATTATTTACTGACTAGGGCTGGCTTATGGGAACATCACTCAAGTAATGGATATATTAGCAAAAAGACTGAGGGAATTAGCCGCCACAGAATTAATAGACTGCAGGCAGTTCATCTTCGCTGAAACGTTAAGGCACTGTACGATATGTATATATATATACAAACTAATATTATAGGGAATGGTCTGTGTGTGTGTTTACACATGTGTGTGTGTGCGTGCGTGCACTCGCGTGCATGTGTGTTTACAGTATGAGTTTTTGCCAGCAACAAAACAACAACTTATGATCCTTGACAAGATGTATAACAGAATGATGCCATCTGTTCTTTGCTATGAAGCCCAAGACAAGGGGCCAGACCTTGTGAGTATGGCGCAGGTCAATACATTTTCGTCTTAACTTAGCTGAAGCGACATACTAGTTCTGTACAACAAGTCAGCAGGAAGGGTACAACTCTGGTAGCTAAGGGTTAGTGGTATTGTTCTGCAAACAGTGTTGAACTTGAGTGGTACAGTCTTGAGTGTATAGTAGCATAGACATATTAGCATAGTAGGTAGTAATATAGGCACATTCGCATAGTATGTAGTAATATAGGCATATTAGCATAGTAGGTAGTAGTATAGACATAAATGTGCCTAGTAGGTAGTAATACAGGCACAGTAGATTACTTCATTTTCACCACTGTCATAACAAAAGTACCAGACATTGAGGCAGCTCTCGTTCATATTTTGGGCGAACGTGAACTGAACGTACTGTATTTCCGCTAGATGAACGTAATTGTCAATGCGTTCATTCTCAGCGCACTATCACAGTATAACTTTGTTCAAAAGTGTGCCAGATTTGGGACGGGCGCACACACACACACACACACACACCGAAAGGTTTCTGTGTGTGCATGTTGTGCACGGAGAGAGACTCGTTACGTGCGACGCGGACTGCCCCTTCAAGGCAATGGTAGGGGAAACACTGATAAATAATCACAATGTGATGGAAATGCCAGTATTCTGATTGCTGTCTGTCATTCTATATGGGTTGTGGCAATCATTTTGACTAATAATAGCTTGCAGCAACGTATTGAAAAAAGAACTATAAACTATAAACTAGTTCATTTTTTAAACCATGAACTTTAGTTCAAAATGTTTAACTATGAAAATTTGTGAACTGTGAACTGACACTGACTGGCTGTGATGTGTCCAAACAAATTTTACTTTGTGGACCATCGACATGTGGCACAATGGGTAAATGTAAAGGTGGACAGCGGGAGGCAAAGCATAATAGAAATTATTTTCCGTCAAGCGATTCCGATGAAAATGTCACTTAGGCTGCATTCACACTATATTCACACTATATTCACCAACAGTCTATTCACCAAGCGGTGCGTCAGCATGTCCTAAAAGTCCCCAGCCACCCAAACCACAAACTGTTTGAGCTCATGAGGTATATTTTAATCTGTTTATAAGGAATTATAAGTAAATACAGTGATAGAATGTTAAATGTCAGTTACTTTAAAAAAGGTTAGTTCTACAGTGTCAGTGAGAAGAGGAATGTGAAGATATACTGTTGAGGTCATAAAAGTGCAAGAATAGATAGAAGCCTGGGAAGTCAAGTCAAGTCAAGAGTTTTATTTGTCACGGCATACAAGTATACAATGAAATGCGGGTGGTCTTGCCCGCGACGATGTGCAATACAGTGGTACAACATATAATAGAATCCAATAAAAAAACAACATTGTGCAATAAACAGGTAACAGGTAACAT
Organism: Notolepis coatsorum; assembly: GCF_963971535.1. NCBI lineage: Eukaryota > Metazoa > Chordata > Actinopteri > Aulopiformes > Paralepididae > Notolepis > Notolepis coatsorum. The sequence continues at coordinate 89,253,998 of NC_140166.1, forward strand.
GGTGTGACATCTCGGTATCTGTACATAGTTATTTACAGAGCATATAGGACATGCTAGGTAGCTTTAGTAGTGCAATACACTGTTCCTGTTGTTATACTAATTTAAAGTGGCCTTTCCTCTTGGCCATAAGTGTGCGTGTGTGCGGCATGAGTGTGTGCCCGCTCTTGTTAAAGTGTTAAAGTGGCTGCTAGTGTGTGAGCGTGCACAGCGTGCGTGTCGTGTGTGTGCTCATGTGTGCTTGTGTGTGGATAGTTCAGTGTTCTGTGGCACTCAATGTTCATTGTTCAAGGCTCTGATGGCCTGGGGGAAGAAGCTGAGCCTAAGCCTCTCCGTCCTAGTAGCTGGGGTTCGCAGGCGTCTGCCTGACCTCAGCAGCTGGAACAGGCTGTTATTGGGGTGGTGGGGGTCTTTCATTATCCTGCAGGCTCTGGATTTGCACCTCTTGTTGTATAGAGCCTGCAGGGGAGGTAGCGCAATACCCGTGGTACGCTCGGCTGAGCGCACCACTCTCTGTAGGGCCTTCTTGTCCTGTGCCGTGCTGTTTCCATACCAGGCAGTGATGTTTCCGGTCAAGATGCTCTCTACAGCTCCTGAGTAGAAGGACTGGAGTATCTTCCCCGATACTCTGAACTTCCTTAACTGTCTCAGGTGGTAGAGGCGCTGCTTCGCTTTCTTTACTACTGTGTCTATGTGTGTTGACCATGTCAGATCCTCTGAGATGTGGACCCCCAGGTACTTAAAGCTGCTCACCCTGTCCACGGTAGCCCCGTTAATCATCAGTGGTGTGTGTGTCTCCTGCTGTCCTCTCCTATAATCCACGATCAGCTCCTTGGTTTTACCAATGTTCAGGAGCAGGCTGTTGTCCTGGCACCAGCGTTCCAGTACCTCAACCTCCTCCCGGTAGGCCTTCTCGTCGTTGTCCGAGATCAGCCCCACCACCACCGTGTCGTCTACGAACTTCACTATGGAGTTGGAGCTGAACTTGGCCACACAATCGTGTGTGTAGAGTGAGTAGAGCAGGGGGCTTAGAACACAGCCCTGGGGGGACCCGATGCTCAGGGTGATGGTGTTGGAGGTCTGACCCCCCACCCTGACCGCCTGGGGTCTTTCACTCAGAAAGTCCAGTACCCAGGCGCTCAGGGCGGAGCTCAGACCCAGCTCGATCAGCTTGTCCACCAGTCTGGTGGGGACTATGGTGTTGAACGCTGAGCTGTAGTCAATGAACAACAGTCTCACATAGCCCCCCTTCTGACGGTCAAGGTGGGAGAGAGTGCTGTGCAGTACCTGGGAGACCGCGTCGTCAGTGGACCTGTTTGTCCTGTATGTAAATTGCATAGGGTCCATATCACTGGGGAGGGAGGCACAAATGTGGTCCTTGACCAGCCTCTCGAAACATTTCATGACCACAGAGGTGAGTGCCACCGGTCTGTAGTCATTTGGACATGTTGGGGAGGGTTTCTTCGGTACAGGGATGATGGTAGACATCTTGAAGCAGGCAGGGACCACTGACTCCGCCAGGGATTGATTAAATATGGCGGTGAACACCAGGGCAAGCTGGTTGGCACAGGACTTAAGTATGCGTCCTGTTATACCATCTGGGCCAGCAGCCTTCCTGGTGTTCACCTGCATGCTAAGGTACAGTATACGAAACAACAGCTGAGGAAGGCAGATAGTATCATAAATTACTGATAAGAGACAAGGCTATTGTGAGACTCAACTGACCATCTGGCTTTTTCATTCAGATTGAGGGTTTATCTGTGATTTTCAGTGACAGGAAGGAAACAGGAAGCTAAACCTAAGTTTAGGAGTGTAACGTTCCGCCCGCTACTGGACTGTTCTCCCCTGATCTACCTCTTCCCATCCCTGTATGCTTGTTCCTCGTGTCCCTGGCCCTCAGTGTTCTCCCCCTCCTCTCTCTCATGCTCTCTATCTCTCTTGCCCTTCATGTTCCCCTGTTAGTCTTATGTTCCTAATGTCTGTTATATTTCTAGTGTTGATGTTATGTTCCTAATGTATGTGATATTCCCAGTGTTTGTCTCGTCAGCCGTAGTTGTAGTCATTTGTGTTGTTTCCTGTAGTTCTTTGTCGGTCGTCTCCCCTCCCAGGTGTCTCCAGTTGTAATCATCCCAGGTGTTTCTCATTTGTAACTTGTGTCTGTATTTGAGTTCCTTGTTTCCTGTTCTCTGTGTGGGTTCATCATCGTTTCCTGTTGGTTCCCCTGCGTTTGTTACCCTGTCCGTGTTAGAGTAAGTAAGTGTTTCCTTGTTAACACATAGAGTGCCACGCCCCTTTGACCATATATGAGCTAGAGTGCCAGTAAAGAAGTCAATGGGAGGTCGGGGAATTTTGCAAACGCCTAAATTATGGGTCTAAAACACCCCTCGCTTATCAATGACTTGCTTGCAGTCAACATGTACGAAACGGATTGTTTTTTCATTGGTACATTTAAGTTTTATACCGTTTTGAATACGAGTATAGTTTTGGAGAGTTCTAGTAATTCCAGAGAAATTCCGCGATAATAGCTCTTATTTTCGTATCCACTTTTTCTCCTTATTTTATATTTTTCCATCCCAATTTCGTGTATCCAATTCTCCCCTCCCCTGTCTTGAACTTTGCTTGACTATGCCCCCCACTGGTCGGTTGTAGAGAGGATAGAAGCCTTGCATCACGTGTTCCCTCCGGCACACGAGGAGGCAGCCTGTCACATCTTTTCGCCTGCCAGCGCGGACTCTCATTGGCGAGGTGTAATGCATGGGAGGCTCACACTACCCTCGCCACTTCCTGTCTCTGCTGTGCAGGCATCTCCCAACCGACCTGTAAGGGTCGCTGTCCACAACGTCCAATCCCCACCCATCGACTTCCACCCGCTGACTCTGCCAAATGAGCCAGTACGACGGCCGGCCCAAGCCGAAGGCAATGCTGAGACTGGAATTCGATACCGGAGTCTCTTGCATTGGTGACAAGCGCAATCTCCGCTACGCCACCCAGCCGCCACGAATATTCTATATTGAAATTAATAATCGACTTGTAAAATAATTTAAAAATAATATCAATTATATTAGATTGTGAAAAAAACAGCCCCCGGTGGGCGGTTGTTAGTGGTTAACATACCGTTGTATTCGTTCGGTACACTACACAGCTGTTCGGTATGATACGGTACACACTGAAACGGTTCGGTACGGATACGTGTACCTTTACACCCCGTGCCTACAATATTTTTTAAATATAAAAAATAAAAACGGTCACGCTCCTGAACCGAACCACATGTGCAAATGAACAATAACGAAGATGGACAGAAATAAATATGATGAATGTCAATCTAGAGTGACGTACAGTACAAGTCGCATGACTGTTCAGACTGAGGTTGCATTGCAAAAAAGATCAGACCTGTATCTGATTAACCTCTTTTTTTTTGCATAAAACGCCTGACAATTGCATACCCAAAGTAGTGGTCTGCAAGGGCCTTGAAATAAAGCCCGAGCCCTGCCCGAGCCCGTGAACTTCAGGCCCTGCCCGAAAATAAGCCCGACTGTAAATAATATTTTAAGCCCTAGCACGCGTGAAAACCAGAAAAAAATTATTATTGTTATTATTATTAAAATATAATTTTTTTTGTATTTGTTTTAAATATTCGAAACACGGTTTTATATGAACGTAATAAATAAACAAAACTAAGAAGCATTTACATAGCCTGTTTCGCAATGCCGTCTCTCCCAGTGCTCGCTTATATCTCTGACTCACACATCAGCCTCGTAAAACGTATTGAAGGCTATAGAATCTTCTTTGACACACACACACACACACACACACACACACACGACACACAATAGCCTACTCAGTCAAACAAACAAACAGAAAACAGAAATCAGATTTCGAGCAGAGCAACGTAATGAAAATCACAACAAAACATGTAGCGAGTCGAGACCCAGCAAATAATAACATCACTCACCAGACGTCAGCAACGCGTTGAACACCGTTAACAAAACCGGCTACATACATCCCAAGAACAAATTAAAACGTTCGCCAACTGGCTATATTCCAACACAACCAATCGAGTTGAACTTGTCCCCTGAGTTCTCCCTGCACGCTGCAGTAATTTCATCCAAATGTTTCTCTGGCGCAAAAGAGAAAGCAAATCTTAAAACGAAGGTTATCCTATAACCCTAGTTATATGAAAAAAAAAAAAAAAAAAAAAAAAAAACGGCGGTGCCCGGGCCCGGCCGAGCCCGAATTATTTATTAAAAAAAAAGCCCTACCCAGCCCGAACCCGCCGGGCCGGGCCGGGCCCCGTCGGGCCTGGGCAAGGTTGCAGTGCACTAACCCAAAGTAATTTGCGATTTAGGCTTGAATCACTTATAGCACATGCATGGGTCTGGTCTCTTTTGAAAGGAAACATTCTGAACGTTCTTCCACAACAGGTAGAATTACTATTAAGAGTGCTAAGGTAATAGAGTTACAGAGGTTTGAACTGTGAGGATTCGGAGTTTAGGAGAGATGTAGGATTCAATCGCAGGACATTGTGGAGTGAAGGAGAGGAGGCAACGAGTCGACGTTCCGATAATAATAAGCTTTACTGAGCATAGTCACAAGGCACACGTTACAGGGGAAAACAAAACCGTACTTGAAAACACGGGAAATCAAACCTCAGCAACGCTGGAAAACATGAGCTACAAATACGGGAACAGACTCACGAGGAAGTATAGGATAACAAGGGTTTTCACGAGGGGAACACAAGGTAGGCAGAACAGCACGGGAAAGTACTGACCCAGGAGATAACACACAGCACGGAAGGGTACTGACGGGATAACCAAACAACAAACAATGACGCGACACTGGAAGATAGGAGGCGGCATGAATATATACAGAACTAATTATAATAGACAAGGAACAGCTGGGGGCTGACAGGCTAGGACACATGAATATAAGGGAAGGAGACTAGACACTAAACAGGAACATGAATATGAATACACACAGGGAACAACAGGGCTAGACTATGACCGATAGCAGAAACATAGGGAGCATATTAGAAATCACAGTCAACAAGAACATAGGCAGTGCATTAGTGATAGCAACCAATACCAGGTACAAGTGCATGACCGGAGCCAGCAAAGTCATTAACCCCAGAATTCCGCCAGGGGGCATCAGAGGATTGCCTATGTTCAGAGAGTTCATGAGTCCAAAGGGCAGATCATGACAGTACACTGAAATAACAGTTTTGTTTACTCACGTCTTTGTTTATTTGCAAACAGATGCCTGTTTTTGAGTTCCAGCTGAGACGTAGGAGCCTATAGTCTTATCGAGTACAGGTCCAAAGTTTATAACAATTCCATGGAAAAGTTGAGTTTTACACATGTTTTTTTTGTCTCTGCGGTGGTAGACAGACGCTTAGTCCGCTGCGCTACCCGGCCGCTAGTTTTACACATGTTTTTGTAATGTTTGTATCGGCAATCATTTGTCCAAAATGGTCGACCACTGTCAATCAAATGTCTACGATTTTACCTTTCGAGCAATGTGTTGGTTGATCGGCAAAAATACAGCCTGAAGCTGACAGAAGAGTGCAAATTGCCGCGATGTGCGTGCATGGGTGACGGCCCGCGGTCCGATGGATAAGAGGTTAAGGACCACATATGAATGTGGCCCAAATCAGAATTGAAAAGATCAGATTCCATCTGATTTGTGCTGTTCACACTATTGTGAAAAAAATCTGATTTGGGCACCTGTCGTCTGCAGTCTGAACGTAGCCTTTTACTGATCAGGACCAGGAAATGTTGCACTTCAAAACCGACATCCATCTTATCGTGTGTTGTCATGTTTGTTTATATGTTTGTTTAAAAAATAATAATAATAAAAAAAAAAAAAAAAACGACATCCTGAAGTCTGACGTTCCTGGGCTAAAACAATCTCTGGAGAACAACGGTGCTCTCATTGAAGAACTTAAGGAAAACAACTTCCTTCACCACTTTCTGGACTTTCGGAACTCATTTCAGTTTCTCAGTTTATCACTCGTCCATCTCAGACCTTAGGGGCTTCCCAGCTGAGGCCTCACCCTGACCCTCCCAGACACCAAGACAACAGGAACAGGTTGCCATGCTGACCTCCAAACACTAGCCCTCAATGATTTTATTTATTCTGAATTTGCCTCTCTCTCTCACTCTCCTTCATTTATTAGGTTTTCAATCCCAGCATGTAAGGGACCAAGCAGCCAGATGAGGAGGACACAGTGGTGTAGGCAAAAAATAGGGGTTTTATTTACCCATGCAAATATATAACTTACAAAATAGAACATAAATGGTCCAAATAATAAAAGGCAGGACAAAAACAGACCTGAACGGAACGGTAGACAAAGACAAATGAGAACTAAAAACGATATATAGGTCCTGGCCAGATAATAAACAATAAACACACAACATACAACATAACTACCAAACTGAACAACCAATAATCTTAATTAATAAGGAAATACATATAACAAAACTAAATTACAATACAATGAACATTGTATGAACAACGACATCTCCTGCTGTCCACCACCCCCATCCGGCTATTTAGGGTGGACCAGTCGCAGCTGCTCTGTTTGCCCAGAGCGAGGACGGCTGGCTGCAGAGTTGAAGAAACAAACAAATGAACGAGATGCATGCACTTAAACCATGTAAGTCAGATAATAAATAATGGATATGATATCAGTATTCAAATCTATGTGTCGTGTGTCTTTATGTGAAATAGAAAGTGTATGTGCATCATGAATGTAAACCTGTACAACATTAAAGGGGACATGCATTGCTATTCCTTGCACAATTTGGGCAACTTTACACAATTCCTATGAGAGTCTATGGAATACATCTGTAAGGTTTATTTATTTTTTTATTCATTGTTTTATATTTTTGATCAAGTACTCAAAAGCCAAATTTTTTCATAATTTCAGGCTATTTTTGGATGGGCTCCGCCCATAAGCGCTTTGAGTGACAAGTCACCCACAGTATGCGACTGGCAGACAGAGAGAGAGAGAGGGGGAGGGAGGGAGGGAGGGAGGGAGAGAGGGACACAGAGCATAAAGTTATCTCTCCACTGCTTCCCCCGCGCGGTCCAGGTTGTGTGTAAATGTGTGTGTGCCACTGCTTCCCCGCGGGTCCAGGTTGTGTGCAAATGTGTGTGTGCCACTGCTTCCCCGTGCACGGTTTGTTTCCCTGACAGAAGCTCCTGTCTCTCTCTCCCTCTCTATCTCTCTCTCCCTCTCTCTCGCTGTTCTCTGCCTCGCTCTGTTTGAGGAAGTGAAGATATTTCCACTCGCTCTGCTGTCGCTGTCAACCATAGAGTTAGTTATGCAAATCAGTACCCTATTCACGTCAGCAATATCGTCAAATCAGAACGGCTTAGTTGAGTGAGGGAAGATCTTGTGAACTCAAAACTAGACTGATGAGTCAATATGGTAATTAGAGACACAGACCCATTGATACTAACCCCTATTGCTATAAAACATTGCTAAATACTTGAAAAAGCCATTTATAATGCATGTCCCCTTTAACTAACTAAACCAAACAATAAGGGTGAGGGAACAAGCTAACATGTGCGGGTGCGGCGCACAGACGCATCCGTCACACAGCACAATAGCCCACATGTAGCAGTACACTTTAACGCTGCCTGCCGCTTCCTGTGTCACCGGTCTGCGGCTAGGAGGGAAACATACCAGTTATATCACCTCAAACCTTTTTTCATTGAATTTCATTGAACGGAAGAACATTTTCTGACACAGGGACCTCTGTTCCTGTTTCCTTTGGAACAGCATTCTTAGAAGGCCTGACCATTGGTGACAGTGAAGAGAAAAAAGTGTTGGTTGTTTTTGGTTTCATTGTACACTTAAAAAAATACACGAAAAAAATATATCGGCCTGACACACAAATGTTAATGTGTCATTTACATATTCAGTAGATGCATGAAGGCGGCGTATTAGCGCTATACATTCTTTCCATTTTCATGTCAGGGAAGTCGGAACAAGAGGATAAGACATGAAAGCGACACGTTACACGTAACCTAAAGACGCTCTCGTAAGTCTCTCTCTCTCTCCGTCTCTCCCTCGCCTCTGGTGATTCAGAGATTGTCTGTTCGGTATCAGAGGAGCATGGTCTTTCTTCCTTGCTGGGATTCGGTGTGATCTAGGGAGTGAGATTCAACACATGGTGATGAAAGGCTTATTAGCAACAGCCAATGCGGTTCTCTCACATGACAATAATTCTCGGTCTCATCCTCGGAGCTTTGCTGTCGGTTTTAGAGAAGATAATGAGAGAGCACCGTTTGGATGAGACTGAGACGGAGCTATTATGCGCAGGGGAGAGTAATTTGGCAGCAACACTCTAGATCACACTGTGTTCCGGTCTTCGACAGCAATGGTTCTCAAACCACGGGTCACGACTCACTGGTGGGTCTCCCGACAGGGGGCCAGGAAGGAGAAATTCTGTATTGTGCATGAGCCAAAGAAACCTAACATTGTTAACCAAGTAAAGGACAAGCGGGCTGTTAGGATTGGGCCTATTTTTTTTTTATAATAATAATAACTTGGGTTTATATAGTGCCTTTCAAGAAATCCAAGGACGCTTTACAGGCAACAAAAAAAACACTCAAGGAATAAACAAAATACATGATAACAATAAATTATGGGGAGATGACTAGAGGCTGTAGGCCTTCATGAACAGATGGGTTTTCAGGGTTGTCTTGAAGGAGTCCAAGGATGTGGCAGAGCGGATCTCAGCCGGGAGAGAGTTCCAGAGGGTGGGGGCCGCCACACTGAAGGCTCTGTCCCCAAAGGTTTGTAGGCGGGTGTGAAGGATGGAGAGCAGATCGGTGTCTAAGGATCGCAGCCTCCAGGAGGGAATGTAGGGGTGGAGCAGGTGAGATAGGTATTGGGGGGCAAGGGAATAGAGGGATTTGTATAGGTAGGGACGAGAGACTACTCACCAAGCCTCCTCACCAAGCCTCCTCACCAAGACTCCTCACCAAGCCTCCTCACCAAGCCTCCTCACCAAGCCTCCTCACCAAGTCTCCTTACCAAGACTCCTCACCAAGCCTCCTCTCCTCATCTGTTGTCTAGCAACTCTTTTCTCTCCTTTCAATTCAGTGCAAGTGTGTGTGTGTGTGTGTGTGTGTGTGTGTGTGTGTGTGTGTTATGTACCATGGGCTTGATTACTCCTGTGTCACTGTGCAGGCAGGTGATGGCTGCTAATTAGCTGATTGCTGCTGATTGGATACCATCCTGGCAGCTTAAAGCCACTCCCTAAAACACACATGCAGCCTGACTGTTGCTAGAAGAGATTGTGGAAACAGAGTCTTTTCACGTTCCACCATTCTTTGATCTTTAGTTGGTACTAGTATTCATTGTTAGAGTAGTCTTTTGGTTTAAATACAGGCATTGGTGTCTGTTTGCACTTATGTTGCGTCCCTTTGAGCCAGGGTCGTAACAGTTGGGCGCTCGTCCGGGAGTGAATTTGGAAACAAATACCCCTAGAATTTGTTTGGTGTTTTTTTTGTTTTGCATGGTGTGTCGTGGTGCTATAGTGTGGGTAGTGATCGTTACATGTTGTGTAACGTGGGGGCTTGAGCCGAACTTCAAACAGGTGAGTATGCCCTTATTTTTTGTTTGTAATTTGATTTGACTACTTATATGCTGTTAATATAGTTTAGTGGACACCACAGGTAGGTAGGGTCCTTATTTTCTGGTTGTTTGTCATCTTCCTGTGTACCACCTATTCTGGGGCAGTCAGAGAAGTGATTAGTACCATCTACTTGTCTTGTACCATACTATATGCTTGACGGGTGGATGGTCAATATGATCTTTGGCTGGTAGCAGGTGTGGTTGAAGAGGGTTAAGTCTACAGGGCATTAGCTTAAGGGTAGGTAGGTTAGGGTGCCAGAAAATGCAGGTAGTGTGGTAGGGCCTGATGTAGTTTTTTTTTGTAGGATAGACATGTGGTGGGCCGTTTGACTGCAGTTTAGATGTAGAAGCTGTAAGTAGTCATGTCAGGTTACAAGGGGCACCTGTTTGAATTTGTTTGTTGTATTTAATTTTTTGTTTTGAGTGTAACTCAGTGTTTGGATAGCCTACCTATTAGCACATGACCTCCTGCGCGTACTACACATCTACTTTTTTTTTTTTTTTTTGCAAATTAGAAAGGTGTGCTCAGTCTCCACATCTCCACCACATCGCACGCCGATCACACAGGCGGACAGGCACAAAGGCTGACTGCTCTCCTTCTAGTTGGTGGTATTAGCATTAGCGTGTTAACACTAACAAGGGGTGCTTCAGTGGTTCTTTAGTGGTTCTTCAGTGGTTCTTTGGTAGCTCTTCAGTGGTTCTTTATGGTTCTTCAGTGGTTCTTCAGTGGTTCTTTAGTGTTTCTTCAGTGGTTCTTTAGTGGTTCTTCAGTGGTTCTTTAGTGGCTCTTTAGTGGTTCTTTAGTGGTTCTTCAGGTAAATTGTGTGTATGCTAGCGTGCTTTTGGCAGTTTTTGGTAACTCTAAAGTTAGCAGTTTGTGTGAGCAGTTTGTGGCGCTGGTGCAGTAAGGATGGCTTCCATTAAGGATTTTGTTGATCACCCTTCTCATGAGATGTTCGATAGGTTTTCCAAAGAACAGCTTCTGGAGCTTGCTGTGCACTACAAGGTAGAGCTTACTGCCAGTGAGAAGCATTTGAAACCAACTGCCTTGAGTGCTTTGAGGGTTTTACTCATTAGGGAGCAGGTGCTTGTGGCGATGGTGGAGGAGCCTCTTCTTTCTGACGTGTCTCCGCTACTATCTGGGGTGGCGGAGGGTGAGTGGAGGCTTAGAGAGTTAGAGTTTAAGGAAAGACAGCTACAGCAAGAGCGTGAGGAGAGGAGAGAGGAGCGTGAGCATGAGCGTGAGCGTGAGCTTAAGGAGAGAGAGAGGAGCGTGAGCATGAGCTTAAGGAGCGTGAGCTTAAGGAGAGAGAGAGGAGCGTAAGCATGAGCGTGAACTTAAGGAGAGACAAATGTTGTGCAGAAGGAGCTTGATTATAAGCATGCTGCCTTGCAGGCGGGTGCTCTGCATTCAGAGTCGCGTTCCGGTTTTTGGACAGGTATTTTCCCCTTTTTGAACGGGTGGCAACCACATTGAAGTGGCCTGATACAGCCTGGACGCTGCTGCTACAGTGTGTTCTTGTTGGTAAGGCACAAGAAGCGTATACTGCTCTGTCCCTTGAACAAAGTGCTGACTATGAGCTTGTTAAGGCTTCCATATTGAGGGCTTATGAGTTAGTCCCCAAGGCCTATCGTCAGCGTTTTAGAGGCTATCGCAGGTCGGAGGGACAGTCGTATGTTGAATTTGGAAAAGAGAAGGAGAACCTGTTTGACAGGTGGTGCACCTCTCAGAAAGCAGAGTCAAGAGAGCAGCTTAGACAGTTGATTCTCCTAGAGGAATTTAAAATGTGTTCCTGATACCGTTTCCACGCATCTAAACGAGCGAAGGGTATTGAAGATAAGCGATGCCGCTGTCTTCGCTGATGAGTTTGTGTTGACACACAAGTCCGTCTTCGTGGAGGAATACCGTGTTGAGTCCAGGGGTAGGCGTCTTTTTCAGGGGGGCCGTTTCCCAAAACCTGTGTCTGCTGGTCAGTTTACTTCACCTCCTAGGCGGGGTGGTTCTGCTAGTGCATTCTCAGAGGGGATTATATGTTTCTACTGTAAAGAGACTGGTCATATCGTTGCTGGGTGCCCGGTGCTTGAACAGAAAAATGTCAAAACTGTGGCTCTGGTAGAAACCGTATGCAGAACACCTATGCCAACGTTAGAGGGTGATGGGGAAAGTATCAAACGTGTGGACAAAGAGCTCAAGGGTTCCTCAAGATTTATGATGGATGGATTTGTTTCCCTGACTGATGCACTAGAGTCCAAGCAGGCTATAACAGTTTGGAGAGATACCGGAGCTTTTCAGTCCCTCATTCTGGAGGGGATTTTGCCATTTTCAGAAAAGTCTTCTTTGCATTCCGGTGTCGTTGTTCGTGGCTTTGGAGGTGGATTTGTGAATGCACCTTTGCATGAGGTCACACTCAACTCTCCCTTAGTATCAGGCAATGTTGTTGTTGGGGTATGTTCTCACATTCCCATAAGAGGGGTGTCCTTCATTCTAGGGAATGATTTGGCTGGTGACAAAGTGCTGGCTACTCCAGTTGTAACTCCCATTCCTGTGGTTTCTGAGGTCCCTGATGAGCTGACACAGAAACGAGTGTTCCCTGTGTGTGCTGTGGCACGGGCAATATCAAAGGACAAAAGTGATGTTGTTGATACTTCAACTTGTGACATTACACTTAGTGACACATTCTTTGTTGAATTAAAAAGTGAACCTGTTGAGAATTTTGGAAAGCACACTGTGGATGTACCTCTGCATAATGATTTTCTTGATTGTGCCTTTGTGTCAGGCCCGGTGGTGGAACCAAAGGTGACATGCGTGCCGGATATGCATGTGGCAGGAGATGATCTGGCAGCGCAGTGTCTCAAGGTCTTTCCGGCCTGTACGGTGGCTGAGGCCACAAACGAATTGGAGGATGAGTGTGGGAAGGATGCTATGAGAGATGCTGTTGATTCATGTGACACCGTTCTAGTTGAAGAGGCTACAAGGCCTGGCTTAGGCTGCCAGCCTTCCCACAGTAGCTCTATTGTTCATGATGTTTCACTTGTGGGCAGGGATGGTCCCAGTATGTCAGTTGATGATTCTGACATCGATTCACGTGTCCACACTGACTCTCTGCCACGCACTAGGTGTGCTAGTCAACCTAGTTACCTGTGTCCTGCACAGCAGGAGCCGCCTTCACAACCTGATCTGATGAGTGGCAACCATTTTGATCAGGACAATGTTATTTTGTGTGATGCCATTTTGGATGGTATTCCAGACGCTTTTGTGACTGATGTATTGCCATGTTCCAGGAACGGTGGGGCTGTACCTGAGGCGGTGCATCCTACTCTGGATGTTCACGGTTTGCAGTATCCTGAACTGCCAGTGCCAGGTGGGATGGATATGGGCGCTGTGGTGGTATCAGAGATCTATGGTTTTTGTTTTTCTGTGTTCTGTCCTGTGGAGCGCAGTGAGCTTAGCTCTCATATTGATTTTGGTTTGCAGTCTCTTTTTGACAGGTCGGTATCGGTGGAGGGGCCTGTTGAAATGGAGCTCATATGTGATAACGTCTTGGTTTGTCGATGGGGTCCTAAGCCTTACGCCTCGGTGGAGGAGGAGCCTGCCCCACTCCAGCCATATACCGCAGTGGAGGAACCTTTTGTGAGGTCTAGCTTGCCCGAGAGTCGGCACAGGGTTGTTTTTTGTTTTACACCGCATTGGCGAATGTTCCACAGTGGGGAGCATGCGACAAGGTTGATGGTCGTGTTCGACAGGGGCTGGCCCGTTATCGCTGTTGTGGTAGTGGCCCTGACAATTAATGGGTCACAATATTTTTAGTTTACGGGTTTGATGTGTAGTGGTTGCCTCTTGGGCAACCATTTTGGTGGGGGAGGTGTTATGTACCATAGGCTTGATTACTCCTGTGTCACTGTGCAGGCAGGTGATGGCTGCTGATTGGATACCATCCTGGCAGCTTAAAGCCACTCCCTCAAACACACATGCAGCCTGACTGTTGCTAGAAGAGATTGTGGAAACAGAGTCTTTTCACGTTCCACCATTCTTTGATCTTTAGTTGGTACTAGTATTCATTGTTAGAGTAGTCTTTTGGTTTAAACACAGGCATTGGTGTCTGTTTGCACTTATGTTGCGTCGCTTTGAGCCAGGGTCGTAACAGTGTGTGTGTGTGTGTGCAGCATTAGAGCCTGACATTTGGTAGGGATTCCGCCGGGATGGTAGTCACTATCAATCTCGTGATCACAATATCCATGGGAGTGGGCCTAATATATCTTTTTTCCCCTATGAATATCCAATGTTTTTTTTATTCTGAATGGAAGTATAGCCAAGAACAAGAGAGGGAGCGCTGTTATACTGATATCAGCACGGCTGTGATAATCACAGTTCTACAATCACCATTGATTAGTTAACAGCAATAAGTGACAACAGATTATTCTTAGTTTGTTTATTTAAACAGTTATTTAGCGCCGTCAACAAATAGTTCCACAATTGAGCTCTTGAACTTGAGCGTTGCCAGGCAACCTGAACACAAACATTTTCCTGCACAGCTACTTTGTATTGGGCTACACACACGTGCGCGCGCACGTCAGCACGCACGCACACACACACACACACACACACACACACACACACACACACACACACACACACACACACACACACACACACACACACACACACACACACACACACACGATACCGCTGGCTACTTTGTATAATGTACATTAAACTGGACTTTTCCATCTATTGTGCAACCAGGGATATACGAGTCTGTTGACACTAGGGGTGTAACGGTACGCAGATACGTACTGTACCGCCTCAATGTGGTCCTCCGGTACAGTACGGGCTGTGCACCGAGCGATTGCAACGGTATGGCAACTTTTTTTGCGGAACATAAATCCCTCCGGCCCTAATATAACATACAACTAACCGGACGTGTGGGGAGGCGGGCCGCTGACGTTACTAGAGCACAGCACGGGAGCTCCTGTGAGCACATAGCTTAACTACATTTCTCAATAGTGTTGCTCCTTTTAACATAGCATTCTTTGTAGTGTAGGCTAGCTATTTTTAGACCCAAGTAGTTACTCGCTACTGCCCGGAGAAACTGGACTGCTAAATAAAGATTAAAGATCTAGCGTCGTTGATGCTATTCAATATTAGCTAAATAGCTAACAAACAAAATACAATGTATAGCATAGCTGCCTACAACACACAATAACGTTAATACAATTACATGCATCATTGTTTACAATGAACGGGTGGGGCTAGTCAAAGGACTGGACACGGGGACAAGTTAAACATAAATTAATTTATTATTGTAGTTTCGAGTCGTGCCTAAGTACGCACACAGGGCTATTCTATACGGCTTTGACACTTCCTCCTCATCGTTGATTGCCTGTAGTAGCTGCATCTAACGTTAGTAGCTAACGTTAAAACTAACCTAAAGTTAGTTGTTCACCAACAATCAACATTTGTTTTATCATTAGCTCAAAAACACAGAACCGGATGAGACAAGTTCTTGCTGAGTAATTGTTGACCGGAGTGTTGGACGTCCCGTGACGAAGGCCGGGAGGTTGCGACCCCCTCTGCGTGCCCCCCTGTCTCCGGAGGTCTCGTAGTGGTGACCGGAGTGCCGGATGTCCCGCGATGATGTCGGGGAGTTCGCGACCCTCTCTGCGCCGCCCCTATCTCCCTGTCTCCGGCTGTCCCTGAGCAACGACCGGAGTGTTAAATGTCCCTTGACTAAGACGGGGAGGACGTGACCCTCTTTGCGCCGCCCCTGTGCCTCAAATAGATTCGCTATCAGCTCTATCTTTAATCTTTCAAAATGTTCAGTTGCTATCGCTATTAGCTCTATCTTTAATTTTTCAAAATGTACAGTTGCTATTGCATGCACTCATCTGTGTTCCACTACACACATGAGTGCATGCTTACCAACTGTCCGTCTGCAACACTACTATCACCAACATCTAAGAAGGGAGATCCCCCCTTGAATGGCCCTTCTAAGGTTTCTCTCCTCCACACTGCCTGTGGAGCTTTTTTCCCTATTGTTAGGTTTTAGTGAGTTTTTCCTTACCTTCGCGTGGGGTATGTCTGGGAGTGCTTGCATTCTTTCATTTATTTGTATTCATCTAAAAAATGTTGGACCTTATGGTGTTCTTGTTCTGTTCTTGACTTATTTAAAGAAGATCTGTACGGCCTATGGGGACATTAACGTGTGTTGTCGGGCCCTATAAATAAATTTGATTTGATTTGATTTGATTTGTCCGCTCAATACGTTCGTTTTATATTGTTTAATACAGTTAAATAAATAGATAAATGAAAAGCTATTTTTTTTATCCCCCCCCCCCCCCCCCACTGTACCAAAAAAATACCGAACCGTGACTTCAAAACCGAGGTACGTACCGAACCGTGGATTTTGTGTACCGTTACAGTACACCCTTAGTTGACACTGATAACGACAGTTAATGTAGCCTAATTAATGGTTATAAATATAAGACCTGTGTTAATGTTGCCTAATTGACGGTTATTAATAGAACACTTGTGTTAATGAAGCCTAATTAACAGGTATTAATATAACATGTGTTAATGAAGCCTAATTAACGGTTATTAATTTAACACATGTGTTAATGTAGCCTAATTAATGGTTATTAATAGAACAGGTGTTAATATAGCATTGTTGGTGGTGGTCGGAGGGGCCGTAGGCGTTGATTATTCGCCACGCTTCCGTGAGTCTGCCTCAGGGCAGCTCTGGCTGCAATTGTAGCTTACCACCACCGGTATGACTGTGTATGAACGAATAATGGACTCTGTGAAGCGCTCTGAGTAAAGAGAGAGCGCTATATAAATCCAATCCATCATCATCATCATCATCATCATCATCATCATCATCATCATCATCATAATTAACGGTTATTTGTAGAACACCTTGTAGCGTCCCACCAGTCCATGGACTGTTCTCCCCTGCTCTACCTCTCCCCGTCCCTGTATGTGTGTTCCTTGTATTTCTGTCCCTTAGTGTTCTTTCCCTTCTCTGCTACTGCTAGCACAGCCTCTAGAGCTAGTACGGCTACTACAGCTGGCACGGAGCCCTACATGGAGCTGCTGAGAGGTTACCCTGGTGTCCAGGCGTCGCCTTTTGAGGGGTCTCGTCTGGCCATTTTCACAGGGTGCCGTGGAGCCTCCAATAAGAGACGGGGTTCCCAATGCCACAGGCTCTTTCAGCAACCCTGTGCTACTGGGTTTCCACTTCCCAAGGCTACAGATTCTTCACTGCCCAGTGCTATGGATTCCCCACTGCCAGGTGCTATGGATTCCCCACTGCCCAGTGATACGGATTCTTCACTGCCCAGTGATATGGATTCCCCACGGCCCAGTGATATGGATTCCCCACTGCCCAGTGATATGGATTCCCCACTGCCCAGTGCTACACATTCCCCACTGGCCAGTCCTACACATTTCCCACTGTCCAGTCCTACACATTCCCCACTGCCCAGTGCTACACATTCCCCACTGCCCAGTGCTACACATTCCCCACTGCCCAGTGCTGCACATTCCCCTCTGCCCAGTGGTACACATTCCCCACTGCCCAGTGCTACACATTCCCCACTGCACAGTGCTGCACATTTCCAACTGCCCAGTGCTACAGACTCTCCACTGCCCAGTGCTACATATTTCCCACTACCCAGTGTTTCCTTTCCCGTCTCTGTGGAGCTCCCTGCTCCTGTCTCTGTGGAGCTCCCTGCTCCTGTCTCTGTGGAGCTCCCAGATTCTGTCTCTGTGGAGCTCCCTGCTCCTATCCTGGTGGAGCTTCCAGATCCCGTCTCTGTGGAGCTCCCAGACCCCGTCTCTGTGGAGCTCCGTGCTCCTGTCCCTGTGGAGCTCCCAGATCCTGTCTCTGTGGAGCTCCCTGCTCCTGTCTCTGTGGAGCTCCCTGCTCCTGTCCCTGTGGAGCTCCCAGATCCTGTCTCTGTGGAGCTCCCTGCTCCTGTCCCTGTGGAGTTTCTCGTTCCTGTCCCTGAGGAGATTCCTGCTCCTGTCCCAGAGGAGATCCGTGCACAGGAGATCCCTGCTCCTGTCCCCGAGGAGATCCCTGCTCCTGTCCCCGAGGAGATCCCTGCTCCAGTCCCAGAGGAGATCCCTGCTGCTGTCCCAAAGGAGATCCCTGCTCCAGTCCCCAAGGAGATCCCTGATCCTGTCCCAGAGGAGATCCCTGCACAGGAGATCTCTGCTCCTGCCCCAGAGGAGTTCCCTACACAGGAGATCCCTGCGTCTGTCCCAGAGGAGATCCCTGCTTCAGTCTCGGAGGAGTCTCCAGTTTCTGTCCCGTCTCCCAGAGCCCCTTGAACCTCCGGCTCATCCTATCCTCAGAAGGACCCCTCTTCTTCCTGCTTCCCTTCTCCAGCCTTTCCTCTCCAGTCCCCTTCCTGGTTCCTTTCCCCAGCCTTCCCTCTCCAGTCCCCTTCCTGGTTCCTTTCCCCAGCCTTCTGTCTCCAGACCCTATCTCCCTGGATCCTTTCCCCTGACTTCCTTTTCCAGTTCCCTTCCTGGTTCCTTTTCCCCAACCGTCCAACTCCAGTCCCTATCTCCCTGGACTCTTTCCTCAGCCTTTGGTTTCCAGTCCCCTTCTCCCTGGTTGTTTTCCCCAACCTTCTGTTTCAGGTCCTTGTCCCCAGCAATCTATCTTGAATCCCCTTCCCCAGCCTTTTGTCTCTTGTCCCCTACTCCCTTGCCCCAGTTCCCCTTCGCTGGATCCCACCCAACGACCATGCTAATCCCAGGCAGTCGTTTGAGACATCTAGGATCCGTCCCTTGAGGGGGGGGGGGGGGGGGGGGGCTACTGTAACGTCCCACCGGTCCATGGACTGTTCTCCCCTGCTCTACCTCTCCCGTCCCTGTATGTGTATTCCTTGTATTTCTGTCCCTTAGTGTTCTTTCCCTTCTTTCTCTCTTGGTCTCTCTCTCCCCTTCTCTCTATTGCTCTTCATGTTCCCATGTTAGTCTAGTGTTAATCTTGAAAGATATTACTTGTTTTCATTATGATTATAACAGGATAAATACGTAAAGTATGTAGGTATAACACCTTATAATTCTGGAAAAGTGGTGATTCGTTTTTTAGACCGAATCTGTATTAGACAGACACATTTCACATTCATTTATACAGTGGTAGGTGTACAAATGGTTGACAGCTCAGGCTTATCTATGATTCAATGACGGGCCCGCTCTGGAGAGAGAATATGGGTCACAGGGGGGTTGCTATGATGACGAGATAGCAATCAGGGGCAAAGTCACAACAATCGACGAGGAGCTAGTGCACAGAGCTAGTAAATGTCGGCATTCCTTAAGAGAGATACCATGCCCATTAGGGAGAAGCTGGTAGAGTGAGACATTTTTTTTTTAATTTTAGTTTAGTTTATTTGACAATTATTAATTTAAAATACATTACATGTTACAACAGGTCATGCATCCTAAAATTATCAAGGATAGCACAGAAAAGTCACAGACTTATTTCCATTGTGGTCCTTGGTCTCAGCACATAGTATTTACATAAACATGTATTACACATGTTATCATCAGCCTACAGTATATTGCTAAAAAATATAATTAAAAAGTTAAATACAACATTATTAATAAAATATGTACAGACACTAAAACTACACTACTGTAAGAATCTGGTTGTTGGTGTGTGGACCCAGGCGCACTACAGGAATGAGAGAGAGGCAGGACACAAGCGGGGTGTAGTTGAGAAGAGGCTTTACTTCACTTCTTTGGAGTACAACTACAACAACAAAACAATAAAGACGAGTACCACAGCCTAAGCTGGCAGATAATGATTATATAACAAAGGGTACGAATTAGAGACAACACGGAAGGGTGCTGAATCACAACCACAATGGTATAATAATGTTCTGACAACAACGGACGACACAAGATACGTTTACAAACCGACAGGGAAGTAACAGGACAGCACAGAATATATATGAGGACTAATCACACTGATTACTAAACAGGAACAGCTGGGGAAGAGAGGAACATGAATATGGATACACACAGGAACATGAATACACAGAGGGGACAAGACTAGACACTAACAATAACAGGGATAATAGGGACACATAATACAATGAATACAAGGACACTAGACTAATAGGCAGACATCTGAACATACTGGGGAGCACACAGGACCGATAACAAATACAAGGGGAACACATTAATACACACATTCAATAATCTCCAGAGTAGGCACTCCTGCAGTACCGCAAACAGAGCGCCAGAGGGTGGCAGAGTATTGTCTGTGTCCAGCTAGTTCAGATTATGACAACTACATTAAAACAGGAAGCTTCCTGAGTTACTCTAGGACATTTTCTAGGACCCATTTCCTAATGTTCAACTTCAAACTATACAGGTTCAAGCCCTGTTTGGTGGTCAAAGGCAACTCATTCCACTCCTGTGCTCCTGTGTGAGCCAATGAGCACTGTCCCATCTTTGTTCTACACCTTGGAGGATGCATGCTTGCTATGCTAGAACTCGGTATGTGGCTGTGTGATTCCCTAACACTAGGAAAATAGTTGCAAAAATATTTGGGGGCCCTGTTATTGATTCTTTTGTGTACCATGTTGAGCCTAAGCTGGGCTAGTCTGGCCTCAACTGGTAGCCAATTGAGCTCCTGAAAATGTCTCCTCCCAACATGATCACGAGGGCCTAGGCCCATCACAACCCTGATAAGCTTATTCTGTGACACCTGTAGTTTCTTCTTTAATGAAACTGACAGTCCCCCAAACCAGGCTACACTAGCAATAGTAGTCTAAGGTCGCTTTCACATATAGTTTTGGTGGACTCGGTGCGGTTCTGGGGGTGAAGTTGCAACATTGTTGCATTCTTCATTTGGTTCGCCTGCTTTCACATAGAAATCTGTCAGGCGGACCGAGACCTTCTGAACAATGTCACGCGGTCGAAAAGGGCGCTTGTCTATTGGACAGTGGAAATGTGTGTGTGGCTGCGATCCCGTGTGTGCGCGCGCGCGCGCGTGTGTGTGTCTGTGTGGACTGCGGAGCCCTCCAGATCAGCGGAGCCGAGTTTTGACATGGCATTGATCCATTGTTCTATTGAAGCACATTACCACCATCCTCTCGCTAAACAACTTGTAGACCATGGTGTTTTTATGAGTGCCCACAAGTAGCTGTTTTATTAATAATATAATAAGCCGCGCGCCTCGGTAATAATAATAAGCTGCGTTTTTTCTTCCTTCTTCCCAAGATGCACAGATATATAGATAGATAGATAGATAGATAGAGAGATTAGATGCAGTGTGCTTGTTTTGCAGTGAGTGCTGCGAGCAGTGGTAATAATAATCACTTCCTATATTTGGTTCGCGTTTGGTTCGATGAAGCCGAACCGAGACCGACGTTTTCAGGCGGACCAGAGTTCGACTGTTTGGTCCGCGAACCGAGTTCGACGCGCATTCACACAGACCCGAAAAACCGGACTATCGAATTCTGGTCCGAAAGTCCGGACCAAACAGCCCCTGTGTGAAAGCGACCTAAGGCTTTCCCTGTCAAGTAGATTGGCCTTTTTTTTTTTTTTTTTTTTACAGTTTTTCTTTATTTTCCCTTTTCAACATGAAACAAGACAATACAATACAATAACAAAACTAATAAACAAGACATCACAGGACAATAACAGTAATAATAATAATAATAATAATAATAATAATAATAATAATAATAATAATAATAATAATAATAATAATAATAATAATAATAATAACGACAATGACAAGACCATCAGTTAAATCAGAATAATGAAAAATAAAATGGTCATGTATAAATTAAATATATAAATTAATAAGAATATATATATATATATACATATACATACACACATACATATATATACATGCACATACCCACATGTATGTACCATAAGGCGAGATTACTTGAGCACCCGTCATCTCCAGTATCGACAACCAAGGTCCCTACCCCGTGAGGACCCCAAATCCGGTGCCCCAGCGAGCCAGAGCATCATGCCTCTTTAACACTCCGACTCACCAAGACCTCGAATCAGGGGCCCCCACCAGTCCGAGACCGCGTCTTGTTTGCTTTTCTCATATTTTTATATTCAGAGTTAATGATATTGTTTACACTGTTCATTTTTTCTCATACGTATTTTTAAATAAACAATAATAAATAATAACAACAATGACAACAACAACATCATTGTTATACAACAGACAGGCCTCTTACGCGTCTGTTGTACAACTTCTTCAACTAGGGAAACCCACCTCCAAAAAATACACAACCGGGGATAGACATCCCAAGACCCCCGGCCCCCACCCCTCCCCCAACCAAACAGCAAAACCACCAATCGACACGGCCAGCGACAGCATGCGGATATATTCACATACCGCCACTAGCCGTATCAATCAACAGCCCCTGTGCTCAATCGAGAAAACAGCGGAGACCAAAGGTCCCGGAACATCCACCCCCGGCCGCGCTTTGGCCTTTCTAGCCAAAAACCTGGTGCAAGCATTTACTTTACCCAGCACCTGTAAGGCCATCCCCCCCACCCCCCCCAGACATCCAGCATACAGCCCAGGTACTTCACTTCACACACACTGTTCTTGCTGCTATAACCTCTGACCCTAATTCTACCTTGAGTTCAGGAGCCTTTTTTAATCTGGGTTTAGATCCGAACAAAATAGACCCTGTTTTGCCTAAGTGAAGTGAGAGCCTATTGTCAGACAAACCAATTGCTAACCTTAGAGAGTTCCTCTCCTAGTGTAGCGTGATGAATTCTGCGTTGTGTCTGGTGTGAGGTGGACGTAGACACTCAGACAATGGTACCCAGTTGATGATGTTTATTGCCTGTTAATCACAACAGCACGCACACAAGACACGACGGCGTTATTGGCCATTATCAGCGTGCACTCCACCTCGGGCTCTCATGCTGCACATACACAAAGAGCGCCGCACGCGCACATTTAGAACAGCGCGCCGGCTACAGTTACAACCATTATATACATTTGCTCCGTGCAAGCTAGCTTCAGTAACAACATATGAAACAACATGAAATAAAAGCCGGTTAAACCATTTTGTGCCTTAGTTGAAAGTATTTACAATACACCAATTGTTCAATGGAAAGATATCTTATCTTCTCTAAACCCATTATAAAGGACCCAAACGGTATTTCGTTTGTGGAATTGGTAACTCAATGTGAGGGAATTAATATACAGTAGTAAACCAGACACCCCTCCAAAACCTAGAATGGACTCGGTGCAAGTTGGTCCACGTTGATCCACTTTTGTTCCTTCAAAATAAGAGTGTTTCTGTTTTGACCCACATATTTAAGATAAAAGATACCAGTTTCTGTCCATGATACTAGCATAACCACTTCACTCTGCTACATACTCCCCCACTGACTTATGCCAGATCATGGACAGTGTTCCCTTCAATCAGCTCAACAGCGTAAGTATAAACCAAAGAAACAGAAAATAAAATAAAAAATTACAACAAGTCAACGTGTCACCTGTAACTCAATGTATCCCCTTCATTCCAGACCCAGAAAATAGGTCGACCAGCTCAAAAGCTATCCGATAAAGGATCAGGAAAAATAAAGGGTAGCTAATCCCTTATCCAACCACAGGCAAAAAAACATGCCATGTACATATTTATACCACGGAATACACCAAAATTACCAAATCATGTCTAGTGCAATAGACAACCGCAACTACCAGTATGACTCAAAGAAAATCAAACAGCAAAATCAATGAAAGAAAAGAAAAAAAATTCCAGTAATAAAAATAATTACTCAAAAGAAAACAAAAAAAATTGTATCATCTTCTAGGATGACAGCAGAGCCCTGACTTGTACTGCCATTGTCTGAATGAGCCTGTTAACTGGCCTGATTAGTCTCCCCCGCCTAGTGTAAACCCCTTGAGGTGGCTCAACTACACTTGGTGTGACATCGACAATGGCCGATTCAGGTTCACTCACTGGTACCAATAAGGATGCATTACAAGGGGCCTCCTCCGAAGCTGATGTCTCCAGTAAATGATTCCACAGTTGTCGTGTCTGACGACTGATCACTATCCTGATAAACAATTACAGAGTATGACTCCTCTGATTCAACATCTGCATCTGGTCCCTCCATCCAGAAGTGGCGTGGTTTCTTCAGTTTACACTCCTGCTCCTCACCACTATGTGACTCAAGTGCAATATTATGATGTTGATCACTACTCATGCTCCCCACCTGCTCCTCTGCTGGCTCTGATACACCCATCCCTGTCGTGTTATCTACTACCCTCTCCACACTGGACTCAGGAAGATGAGCAACCCACCGGGCAGTTCTCAGCTCATCCTGATCAGAATCATCTGTCATTTCCTCACTCGGACCAGTGCCAGGAATAGACACCTCAATCTCTGGCTCGTCCCATGACGGCAGAGGCAGGAAATTGACGGGCATAATCAAGTTCCTATGAACAGTCTTAATCCTCCCTGTGACAGGATGACGGATACTGTATATGTTCAGCCCACTGTTCTTACACACTACAGTATAGACGGCACTCTCCCAGCGGTCAGCTAGCTTTCTCTTGCCTCGCTCCCCCTTATTTGCCAGTAAGACCCGATCCCCCTTCTCTACTGCATGTCCCTTCAACTGTCTGTTATACACCTCAGCCTGCCTGGTCTGTTGCTTCTCAGTATGCTTTTGAGCAAGCGCCATTGCTTCCCTTAGATCCTTTCCCAGTGACTGGACATACTTATCCACATCTACCGTATCTCCATCCAAAAGGACACTCTGAAACATGACATCGACAGGCAATCTTGGAGTGCGACCAAACATCAAAAAGAAGGGTGGGACCCCTGTGGTCTCATGCACTGTGCAATTATAAGCAAACGTCAGAGTGTTCAACATCTGAGGCCATTTCACCTTGGAACGAGGTGGCAAGGCACGTATCATACTACCTAAAGTGCGGTTTAGACGTTCTACCTGTCCATTTCCCATAGGATGGTATGGCGTGGTATGGGACTTTTCAACCCCTGCCATCTGAAGCATGTCTGCTATGAGTGCGCTCTCAAAATTAGCTCCTCTGTCGCTATGAATGCAGGCTGCAAAGCCATAAACAGAAAATAAATTATTCCAGAGCACTCTGGCCACCGTCTTTGCAGACTGATTGGGACACGGATAAGCACACGCTAGTTTGGTAAAATGGTCAGTTATAACAAGCACATCAATGGACTTATTATTGGCATCCTCAGCCGACCAAAAGTCAATACACACCAACTCCAGTGGTGCGGTGGTGACTATAGATACCAGCGGGGCCCTCGCCTCCGGCTCAGGCGCTTTGCTCAGTACACATCTCTTACAATGACTCACATATTCTTTGACATCCTTTTCCATGGAGTCCCAATAGAAACGTTGTCTAGTGAGCCACAATGTGCGCTGCTGGCCCTGGTGCCCAGCCTCGTCATGTACCCCTTTTAGCACCTGTCCTCTCAGAGCGCTCGGTACAACATATTGAAAGACCTTCTTCCCACTCACAACGTGTTTTGAAACACGGTACAACACTCCCAATTTTGTTGTGAGTTTTCCCCACTGTCTCAATGTGCGGTTTGTTTCTTTCGACTCATGAACTCTCTCTCTTCGAGATGGGCGGCGGCCTCTATCTACAAAGAATTTGACTCTACCAGTAACAGGGTCCTGGCACTGTTTGTCGTACAATTCCTCATGAGTCAGGACAGGCAATGGGCTCTGTCCCATGGACACCAACCTTTCTAGCTGCTGCACGTGAGAGACTGCTCTCATAGCTGCGCCGTCCTCCCAACAGCGATGTGTGTGGAGTACAGCAGATACCTCTTCACGAGATATGCTCCCACTGTCACTACCCACCTCACCACTGGCCTTAAGGGAACTCTGAATGGACAATCCTAGGCCCTTCCTCCTCACCTCTGGTTCCTCACAGGTAAGACGGAACATGTTCTGCACGTCATCCACCTCTAAACCTCTAGCCTCCCTCAACAAGACATCATACGAGGTCCTTGTCAGCCTGTGCATCACCCTAGGTTCAGCAAACGGCTCCCTGCTCTGTGCATCAGCTACTGTATTTTTAGGCCCAGGAATGTACTGAATGTCAAAATCAAAAGGTGCCAGCTTCGCCACCCATCTCTGCTCGCATGCATCGAGTTTTGGCTTTGTGAGGATGTACTTAAGGGGATTATTGTCTGTCCACACTGTAAATCTATGTCCTCGCAGCCAATGGCTAAACTTGTCGTGTATAGCCCATTTCATGGCGAGAAACTCAAGCCTATGAGCGGGATATTTAGACTGAGCATGATTCAAAGATTTACTAGCAAAAGCTATGGGCCTGGCTGTGCTACACCCTTCCTGCACTTGTGAAAGCACAGCTCCCAATCCACTAGTGGATGCATCTACAGACAATAAAAATGGCTGAGAAAAGTCAGGGTGAGCCAACAGAGTTTGTCCCACCAATGCGGCTTTTAACGCCTCAAAGGCCTCCCTACACTCCACAGTCCAGTCTGCTGCACTAAGCCTACGAAGAGGGGCAGCTCTCTTGCTTTTTACTTTGCCTCTCCGTGGCTTCTTCACACCCGTGGTCAACTGAAACAGTGGTCTTGCAACTACAGAGCAGTTCTCAATGTAATGCTGATAATACACCATCATTCCTAAAAATGACCGGATCTTATTGGCAGACGGGGTGACCCCATCCGACTCCATAATATCGCTCTCCGTCACACCCACTATCGCCTGCACCTTATCGGGGTCTGTGGCTATCCCCTCCCGAGAAACAATGTGTCCCAAAAACTTCAGTGACTTTCTCAGAAACTGACACTTAGATGGAGACAACTTCAGGTTGTGTTCTCGTAAACACTGGAATACCATCTCCAGCCTCTGCAAGCTCTCTTCCTCCGACTTGCCAAAGACCAGAAGGTCATCTAAGTAACAAAGAAGACTCAGCGAGTTCTGATCACCAAAGATTGTGAGCATCATTCTCATGAACGTAGCTGGACTGTTACACAGCCCCTGGGGCATACGGTTATATTCATGTAAACCGAGAGGAGAGGAAAACGCAGTGTATTTCTTATCATCCTCATGCAGTGGGACATTGTAATACCCGGATGTCAAATCCATGGAACTGAAAAAGGCATTACCTCCCAGCGCTGCAAGTACATCTGCTTGATGGGGTAATGGATGTGCATCTTTCACAGTACGAGCGTTTAACCACCTGAAATCTGTGCACAGTCTCAATTCCCCATTCTTTTTCCAACAGAGAACAAGGGGAGATGCATACTCGCTACTCGACTTCCTAATTATCTCCCTGTCCTCCATCTCGTTCAGAGTCTCTCTCAACTTTTGGTAATGGGCGGGGGAGAGCCTCCGGTAGGGTAACCGAAAGGGCCGATCGTCTGTCAGTCGGATACGGTGACAGAAGCCACCAGCCTCCCCACAATCCAACCGGTGTCTAGAAAACACATCTTCATAGTTCTCAATCAGATCAGTCAGTCTATCTTTCCAGACTGGTGAAACCTGACAGTCATCAACTGACAGGTTCTGGAGCCCTAGACTAGCCAGTCTATCGTTCCCCCTAGCTACATTGTTGCTATCACAACTCCTAGCTGTCAAACTGCCGAGAGAGCTGTCACTACTCACTCTACCGGCATTCTGGTGTACTGACGTGTCCGTATCATTGTCAAAATCTTCTAATGCAATGCATGGATATACGTCAGCCACTTTTGCATTTCTTCTCAAGGTGATAGCCTTGTTAGTCGGGTTTATAATCTTGACAGGAAGCCACCCATCCCCCCAGAGAGGTGTAACTACCCTGCCAACTAGTATGTTACGGTGTACACAACGAGCGGCGCTGGGCTCAACAATAACAGTACTTCCCATAGACAGTTTTGTCTTGGGTGGGAGACGACCCCACACTACATGCTCACTCATCGGCTCAAGAGTTACGGCCTGTTTCAACTTGACTGTTCCCACTTTGTCAGGAATTTCCTCCCCCCTCCATCTCTCAAGATTGGCCATGAACCTGATAATGGTTCGGACATGGTGACTCAGCTTTTCCCAATATGCGCCAGTAGGCTCCCGTGGATTTGAATTGTCTAATTAAGGGCTTCATTACATTGGTGCCTATAATGAGCTCATCTACCTGACCCTCCACTATCAATACTGGTACTATGTATTCAAACCCGTAAAGCTTAAGTTTCAGCTCACACGTTCCCACCGGGCTAGTTTGTTTCCCACCACACCCTACAAGAACAACATTGGTAGTCGAGATTAGATCACCCGTCACTACCCCTGCCTCCCTCAGCCGAGGAACCACATCAGCGCGCGTAGCCATGGATCCACTATCTAACATCCCCTGTAACTCAACCTTGTCTCCCGTCAATACAGTGGTGAAAAATAAACTGTCACTTTGGGATGTTCTGGTCACATTCTGCATAATTACTGTCTTGTCCTTGGGTGCTGCTTCACAAACAGACGTATATACAGACTGGATATCATCATTGCCATTGGAGGAAAAACCATAGGGGCCCACATTGTCCTCCTTTGAACGAGGGCCGGCTAGTTTTCCTGAGAAGGACCAGCCTGTCTCTGACCAGGGGGCTGTCTAGGAGTGGTCTGCCCACAATAGATACCAATATGCCCTGGACTCAGACACTTGAAACACAGCCTGTCCGTCCTACAATGCGTCCTAGTATCGTGCTCCGAACTGCCACAAACCTGACATTGTTGAGAAGGTCTGGGGAACTGTCTCCGGGGGCCATTTTGTACATAAGGACCATTTGGTACGTAAGGACCATTTTGTACCGACTGAGTGTTGTTGCCTAACGCCATTTCTAACACTCTCAGCACCCTCTCCATTGTGTTATTCTCAGCTACAGGCGTCAGCTGCTCTAGCTCTGGGCTACTGACAGCCACTGGGGGCGCGCTTTGTTCGTGATTAACAACCACCCTCTCCTGTGATGACTCAATGGCGACCACTTGTTGTGTCAACCGACCTCGACTCGCTCTATGTTCTCTCAAGTATTCATCCAAATGTCCCTGCACCTCACCCGCTGTCCACTCACGAGATGGCTTACTTTTGAACACTAAGGACAGCTCCTTATCGGGGCAGTGACGGATGAACATGAGAACTAGATGCTTGCTCAGGCTAGTCTGGGATTCCCCCGCGCTAAGAAGACACTGCTCTGTGGCTTCTGCTGCTTTGTTAAGCCTAATCCAATAGTCAAGAGGATTCTCGCTTGCATATGGTTTGACTGCATAAAAGTCAGCTAATGGAAGTTCTGAATGAATAATATCACCAAAATGTTGTCTCAAAATGCTAAAGATAACACCCACTTCACTGTCAGTTGAGTTGCTACGCAGCCATACTTTGGTAACGTCCCGGGCCCTCCCCATTAGCTTGTTCATAACCTCTTCAACTTGTTCAGCTCCAGTACAGTTATTTTTCTTTCTGAGATACGTCCTCATGAGTTCCTCCCACTCAAAAACAGAGTACTTATCTGTGCTATCACCTGTAAAATAGGGTGGGGCATTTGCATCTGAACGTAACACGAGATTCATTTTGGATGCATCAATCACAGTATTCCCACATTGGTCAGGTTGAAACGTCTGTCGGAGATTTTGAGAAGCTAACACAGGTGAAATCCCCGTAATTGTGTTCTGCATTAACGTCACTATAATAGCTTCCCCTATTTCGGACCCAATGGATCTTATCAAATTGGCCATTTGACTGGGGGATGTCTCAACACTAGTGTTGTTGATTTCACTAGTTGAGGGAACAACCGGCGTGAAAAGTAACTGTTGGGCAGTTCCCTCTACGTGACCCTCTTCCCTCCTCCTTTCAGGGCTAGAGGAGCCTGAACCATTTTGACTCCCCGGGGTAGACTGCATAACCGGTGTGTAGTCGAGAACCCCTCTCCCTCTCCCCACATTCAAGTCCCTTGTAGGAGTGTTTCCTTCATTCAAAGTCATTTTCAATCTTCAAATCTTCTGGTTCTGGGTAACACACTTGAAATAAATAAACTTGATTAGAGACTTTTTTTAAAGGATTCAGTGCTCTCCAGCCCCCTCAGGAACAGACCTCAGGACTCGGCGGCGAATGCAGCGTCCCCGTGGCTAGGTCGCGCCAGCAGCACCACGCGTCTAGGCCGCACCTGAAGCCTCCACGTCTCCCCAGCTACACCGGTGGTCGGCCTCTGCTGACCCGTTGATCCGGTTGTCTCGGCACCAGTTGTAGCGTGATGAATTCTGCGTTGTGTCTGGTGTGAGGTGGACGTAGACACTCAGACAATGGCACCCAGTTGATGATGTTTATTGCCTGTTAATCACAACAGCACGCACACAAGACACGACGGCGTTATTGGCCATTATCAGCGTGCACTCCACCTCGGGCTCTCATGCTGCACATACACAAAGAGCGCCGCACGCGCACATTTAGAACAGCGCGCCGGCTACAGTTACAACCATTATATACATTTGCTCCGTGCAAGCTAGCTTCAGTAACAACATATGAAACAACATGAAATAAAAGACAGTGTGTAAACATTAGTTAAACCAACGTAAATACAAAAACAGCGGTTCATACCTGTTAATCACAACAGTACGCACACAAGACACGACGGCGTTATTGGCCATTATCAGCGTGCACTCCACCTGATATTTCCAAACAGAATGCCGAGTTTAGTACACGAACGTACTGTTGCTGTTTTACACAGGCGAATTAATGTCATTGCACAACAAGGTATTTCAATAGCAAAACAAGTTATACAAAGCATTTAAATCCCATATTAAGTAAACGAACGCTCATACCTCGGGCTCTCATGCTGCACATACACAAAGAGAACGGAAGCTGGCGCCAGCATGCCTCTCGTTCTCAAGCCGGTTAAACCATTTTGTGCCTTAGTTGAAAGTATTTACAATACACCAATTGTTCAATGGAAAGATATCTTATCTTCTCTAAACCCATTATAAAGGACCCAAACGGTATTTCGTTTGTGGAATTGGTAACTCAATGTGAGGGAATTAATATACAGTAGTAAACCAGACACCCCTCCAAAACCTAGAATGGACTCGGTGCAAGTTGGTCCACGTTGATCCACTTTTGTTCCTTCAAAATAAGAGTGTTTCTGTTTTGACCCACATATTTAAGATAAAAGATACCAGTTTCTGTCCATGATACTAGCATAACCACTTCACTCTGCTACACTAGCATTCTTTGGAGTGTACTCAGATCCTTATGGGAGATGAGCAAAGCTGAATAATCTGCAAATAAGAATAAATTACGAGAATATGCATCAATCATATCATTTATGTACAATAAAAATAGCAATGGTCCTAAAACACTTCCTTGCAGCACCCCACAAACTATTGGTTTGGCATTCGATACAAATCCATTGACCTCCGTCTGTCAGATATAAGGCAATCCACTTTACAGCTGTATCATTCAGTCCCAGAGCTTTCAGTTTATTAAGCAGTAGACCATGATTTACTGTGTCAAAGGCTTTTTGAAGATCAAGTAAGACCATTCCACACAGTTTCCCTTCATCCATCTCCTTTCCTAGATGGCCTACCAGGAGGAGGTTGATGTACTGGCACGTTGGTGCCGTGATAACAGCCTTCTCCTGAACATTGGTAAAACCAAGGAGCTGATTGTGGATTTTAGGAGAGTACAGCAGGGGACACACAAGCAACTGTGCATAAATGGGATTATCATAGACAGGGTGAGCAGTTTTAAGTACCTGGGAGTCCACATCACAGAGGACCTGACATGGTAAACTCACATAGCCACTGTGGGGAAAAAAAAGACAAAACAGCGTCTCTACCACCTGAGACAATTAAGGAAGTTCAGAGTATCAGAGAAGATACTCCACTCCTTCTATTCCGGAGCTGTAGAGAGCATTCTTACTGGGAACACCACTGCCTGGTTTGGAAACAGCACTGCCCAGGATAGGAAGGCCCTAGAAAGAGTGGTGCGCTCAGCAGAAAGGACTACGGATATTGCACTACCACCCCTGCAGGATTTATACAAAAATCCAGAGCCTGTAGATTAAGGACCCTCACCACCCCAATAACAGCCTGTTCAAGTTGCTGCGGTCAGGCAAGCGTCTCCATATACACACGCAACAAGAACAGAGAGGCTAAGGCTCAGCTTCTTCCCTCAGGCTATCAGAACAATGAACACTGATCTCTCCACACACATGAACATACACAACACAACATTCTGCACTTGCACACACACAAATGCACCACCGGTCACTTTAAACACACAAGAAAAGGTAACTTTAAAGGAAGGAAAAGGACACTAAGAAAATAACTTGATTGTTGTACAGTATCTTTTTATTATTATTACTATTCTATTGTTTTTATTGCACAATCAATGCAGGCGTGGCCAACCGCATTTCACTGTATGCCCTGGTATGCATGTGATGAATAAAACTCTTGAATCTTTCTAATAAAATCTGTTAGATAAAGGAGGCATGAGTTTGTAGAATATGACTTCCTAAACCTTGATTGGAATTCATATAGAAGATTTTCCTTGCCAACATATTCTGATATCTGCTCATCCACTCTTTCTAAAATCTTGGATGTGACATTCAAAATAGATACTGGCCTGTTATTACCAGGCTCAGAGCTATTCCCTTTTTTGTACAATGGAATGATCTTTGCATGTTTAGTACCACTTGGTACAGTGCCTTACTCCAGGGAGAGGTTAATAAGATGCAACACAGGGAGCTATTTCGTGTGCCCCATCTCAGAAAAGTTGTCCAAGCCAGTGGATTTTGCTATATTAAGCTCGGCCAACATTTCCGCTACTTTCACTTTGGTCAAGGTAAATTAATTGGCCTGTACCCCTCGGCCAGAATAACACCTCTGAATAAACTCCTCTCCATATACTCCTGTCTTAGGAGGCAATGCATCAACAAGCTTGTTGGCTACTGAGGTAAAGAAGACATTGAATCCATTGGTCACCTATGCTTTATCAAATTCTATCTTACCTTTGATATTTAGGCCAATATTGTGCTTGCCACTGCTGGATTTGCCGCCACAACCCATGTCTTTCAGAGCTTTCTATTGCTTCTTATGTTCATTTTTGTTTTCCTTTATTAGATTCATGTAGTACTCCTTTTTGGTTTCCTTAATCCTTCTTTGAGCTTCATTTCATATATCAGGATCTGCTTGCTCGTGGGATTTCTTACATTTCAGAAAGGCCTCCTCCCTTGTAGCATTTATAATGTCTGAGTTAAGCCACAGGCTTGATCTCTGCTTTAACCTAACTTGCTTATATGGAGCCATAGTATTCACTACCTGAAGGAAACAGTGGTTAAACAAATCCCAGGCACCATCAACACAATAATTTTCCAACACTGCAGACCAGTCCATGTTCGTAAGCTGCTCCCTAAAGGTCTCAACACAGTAGTTCTTGAAATATCTGATTTTAATGATTTTATGGCTAGAAAATATTTCTCTATGAACCGTCCTGGTACAGTATGTGATGAAGTGGTCACCGATACCATAAGCAATCACACCATGTTGCGAGATATTGCATTTGTCTGACACCATGATAAGATCTATTGTAGTTTGGGTAGTTTTACTTATTCGGGTAGGTTAATTAATCAGCTGAGTTAAGTCAAACAGTTTGCTAAACCTAGTAAAAGCACCATGCGTTGGACACTCCTTGTTAGATACATCAGTATTAAAATCACCCATCAAAATACATGTTTTTTTTGTCACACCACAGTTAGCAAATACATTTTCTAGATCAGTGGTTCTCAACTGGTGGGTCGCGACCCAAAAGTGGGTCGCGGGGCCATTTTGAATACACACATTTTTTTTTTTTTTTTAAGTTTTTTTTTCACTACCTATCTTTGTGAAAGTGGCTTCTCAGCTCTGGTCCAGCTGAAGACAAAGCGGGGGAACAGATTGGACATTGAGCATGACCTCAGAGTTGCTTTGTCTACCATCACCCCAGACTTTGAGACTCTTGTCAGGAGCAAACATCATCCCCAGTTATCCCATTAGTTCCCTGCATGTTAAGCTAAGAAGTCTGCTAAGAAGGATATATTATTTATTATTATTATTATTATTTTATTTCATTGTGTTTTTAGCCCTTAGTTGCACTTTTGTTGCAACCCCAGTTATCCCATTAGTTCCCCCAAACGTAGGTCTGTTATGTTAAGCTAAGAAATCTGCTAAGAAGCATATTATTTATTATTATTTTATTTCATTGGGTTTTTAGCCCTAGTTGGACTTTTATTGCAATCCCAGTTATCCCATTAGTTCCCCCAAACTTAGGTCTGTTATGTTAAGATAAGAAGTCTGCTAAGAAGCATAATTATTTATTATTATTATTTAATTTCATTGGGTTTTTAGCCCTAGTTGCACTTTTGTTGCAACCCCAGTTATCCCATTAGGGGCGACAGTGGCTCAGGAGGTAGAGCAGTCGTCTGGCAATCCGGAGGTTCCCGGTTCGATTCCTGCTCCTCCCAGGCAGCGTGTCGATGTGTCCTTGAGCAAGACACTTAACCCCTAATTGCTCCCGATGAGCAGGTTGGCACCTTGCATGGTTGCCTCCGCCATCGGTGTGTGAATGGGTAAAATGTGAGTAACAAATTGTAAAGCGCTTTGGATAAAAGCGCTATAAATTAAAAAAGCAGCCATTTACCATTAGTTCCCCCAAACTTAGGTCTGTTATGATAAGCTAAGAAATCTGCTAAGAAGCATATTATTTATTATTATTTTATTTCATTGGGTTTTAGCCCTAGTTGCACTTTTGTTGCAAACTCAGTTATCCCATTAGTTCCCCCAAATTTAGGTCTGTTATGTTAAGCTAAGAAATCTGCTAAGAAGCATATATTATTTATTATTCTTTTATTTCATTGGGTTTTTAGCAATAGTTGCACTTTTGTTGCACTTTTTTGTGTTTATTTCATGTTTTGAAAGATTGCGTATTACTGCAAATATATTTTTTTTACATAAATCATAGTGGTTCAAAATTTTGGGTCGCGACTTAATGACTAAGGAAAATGTTGGGTCCCGAGGCTAGACCAGTTGAGAACCACTGTTCTAGATTATCATAAAATGCACTTTGATCAGGTGGTCTATATAACATACTCCCAATAGCATTGGTTTTGTTTTTGTCAGGTGAATGTCCAGCAGCACAACTTCAACTTCATCAACCACGTCTGTCCTAACAGTAAAATGTATATAATTTCTCACAAAAGCACATACCCCCCTCGGTTACGACTGCAATCCTTTCTGACTACAGAGTAATTGGGTATTCGGTATACCTCCCAGCTCAGGAGAATGTTTAGAAAGCCCTCTTCTATTGCAACACACCCTGCATGCTTTGACTCTGTATGGAAAGCCTTGGTGTGGATTCTCCTTAATCCCCCTCCAGTCTTACTGTGATAAGAAACAAAGCCAATCTCTCCGGAGGAAAGGACAAGTCTACCAATCGAACAATAGAAGCCTCACACAGAATGTTTGTCGTTTTGTTTCTTCCAGTATGGCTGCCTGTGTAACCGAGGGTGGAAAGCAACTAATTATGTTTACTCTCAGTTCATGTAATTGAGTAGTTTTTTTTGTGTAATTTCAAAATCAGTCATTTCCTTTCATCTGGATTTTTATAATTGTTTTTGTATTGAGTTAATTACATTGTTTACACTGTTTATTCCTCCTCATATTTTTATATTCAGATCTAATTTTATTGCTTACACTGTTTATTTTTCTCATATTTTATTCAGATTACATAGTATTGCCTATATTCATGTATTTTGCCTATTACTCTGCCCATACCTGTACCTCACCCCCCCCCCCCCCCCACCCGTGCTGCTATGACACCCACATTTAAATAAAGGGATCTCTTGTCTTATCTTTTTAAGTAGATATTTACACCAGCACTTTAACTTTTACTTAAGTACAATTATATCAAAGTAACAGTACTTTTACTTGAGTACTTTTACCTACCACCTCTGCCTGTAAAAGAAATCGCCAACTTTCTGTGCAGCGGCGGAGCAGGTAAAACACTGAGAAAGCACAATATTACTGTTCCACTGTGACTCGTTCACAACATCCATTAAGACAACACTGTAGTATGTGTTATAATAAGCAACGGATCATCCACGGTATATACAGCACTGTATATGCGTTCACATGCTTTTTGTCAGATGTGCATTGCACACATGTACACACTTGTGCTACGTACAGACACACACACACCGGCACGCACATACAAGTAATGCCATTTACTCAATTGCGTACAGTATATCACGCCCACGGAACATCTTCCTGCACAGTGAGACAGACGCAGTGGCGGGTTCCACAGGGGGTTCCGTCCATGCAACTCAATTATATAAATTATATCACGTCATAAATAAATCTCTCCAGACTGTTTGACAAAAGTATCGTTTTATTTTTCAAACGTATTCAAGTATAAACCTCATACTCATGTCACAACAGCATTTATAATGTATATTATCATCAATACGTTAGTTTACCAATAGGTTAAAGTGTTATTAGATAGATTTTCATTTAGGTGTTATTTAGTTCGCGAAAGTCGGCATTTTGGAAAATTTGAACTTCGGGTATTGTAGTTTCTTTGCAGCCATTTTGTAGAGGACATCGATAGCTTTCGATGAGTGTTGGAATTTTTCCGAACGACACTTCCCAAGCAGTCGTCCATGATTAGAACATGCTGGAACGTGATCAATGCTCCCCTCAGAGCGAGGTGAGGACCCGTCCTTCTCACTGTTCAACTCAATCAATCAGTGTTCAATGCTATTGAGCCGTATTGACACAATAGCAATACGGAGTGGTATTAAGCACCCGCCCGCCCGCCCACACACACACAGACACACCCACATTCTCTCTGACACACACGCCTGCACACATACACATCCACCCACCCACACATTTACTCTCTCATACACACACACACATTTACTGTCTCACATACACACACATTTACTCTCTCACATACACACACACTTTACTCTCTCTCACTCTCACACACACATTGTTTTATTGTTTTATTGTGGATCCCCATTAGTCTACACACCAAGGTGAGAGTACTCTTCCTGGGGTCCAAACATTTAAAATACAAACACAAAAGAAATTTAATACAAATATAAAACCACACACATTGAAGTACTCACAAGAAAACCTCACAACACACAAAACAAGTGAATCAAAGCTCACTCAATATTCATAACTCAAATATCACAATTCTCCAACCATAGAATACATATTCCATAATCAGTCCATGAGAACAAAACAGATACAAATCGTTTATATGATTTTAACTCATAAATTAGCACTAAACTCATGATTAGCATAACTTGTCTCACACGTGTACTGTCTCTCACATACACGCACGCACTCACATTTACTCTCTCACATACACACCAGTGGAGGTTTCTGTATGATTACAGGCAAAGCAGTGATTCACTAGACACAGACAAACAAAAAACATAACACACTTATTACATAAAACAATTTTTTTTTAGATGCCAACATTTCATTAGAATGACTATTTTCCTCTGTGAATATAAAAAAATGCCAGTGAATTTTTTTTTTCAAGTGACTTGTGTAAGAGCTTGCAATCACTTACATTGGCTAGTGCAGCAACATTCCTTTCTTCTTCCCTAACTAATGTAAGTGAATGGAAGCAAAATACCACATTTGATTGGATAGTAACTGTTTTAAGTGATTGCCCGTGAAGCAATGCCTCACTCATTCATTCGAATGAGGCTTGAATGATTGACAGTTTTGACACTTTTTTGACACCAATCAGAGAACACCATTTCCTATCCCATGCTGCTTGGCAGTGATGGGCAAGCTACTTGGAAAATGTAGCAAGCTACACTACAAGTTACTCTCGATTAAATATAGCTCAACTACAATGGAAGCTATCGCCAGATAAATGTAGCAAGCTACACTACAAGAACATGGCAAAAATAAGTAGCTACATCTGCACTTTTTTTTTTTTTTTTTTTTTTTTACTGTACCACTTTTACTGTACCCTTTTTTATATGTACCACTCCTGCTGACTTGTTGTACACAATTTGTAAGTTGCTTTGAATGAAAGTGTCAGCTAAATGACCAAATGTATTTAAATATGTAACTCACAAAACATTCCATGGCCCCAAAATCATGTGGGGACCCCAGACCACAGATCAGATCAATCACCATGGTAAGTTAACAGACGAAGAAAGTGCCAACACAGCCCAATGCTGCAGTGCACGGCGGCAGTTTAACAACATTATTATTGTCCCTTACCTTAGCGCCTGCATCCCACAACTTCATCTTTTCCATTCATTCATTCCATGGAGAGGCATTGTTGTTATTGACATCATCTTCATCAATGCCATCACAAGCCCTGGAAACATTGAATCCCTCTGCCATTTTGCGCGGACTGGTTCATTCATCAGTGGTCTGTTTTGATTTTCACTTCCTGATTTGCGGTTGGAGTCCCGCCCTATCCTGCCTCTGATTGGCCATACCCGTAATGTTTTGGCCTAACCATACCCAATCGTGAGTCGTCATACTCATATCTAAACCAACCAACCAATCATAGTGGGTTTTCTACTGGGATTTTTTTTTTCTCCTCACAAATCTTTATAGTCTAGACTGTTTCTCCCGATATAGTAGCGTTGTAGCGTTTCCTCGTCGCTACGTCACTACTTCGTTCTATAAATAGCTGCGCTACAGAAAACGCTACATGATTCAAAAGTAGCGACGCTACCATCACGCTACTGAGAAATGTAGTTAAGCTATGTAGCGTCGCTACTTGTAGCTAGCTACTGCCCATCACTGCTGCTTGGCATGCTATTGTTCTCGATTCTTCTCATCTGATGACTCATCTCCTTTGGTATTCAAAGTGCGGTGAAAGAGAGAGAGAAAGCGAGAAAAGAAAAAGAGATTAGCCTAATGTAATAATTATAATAATTAATTCGTTCAGCAGTTCTCGAGTTACATGCCGGTATTTGAGGCTTGTGCAAAGTACACGGTATTGCGCAAAATACCACTCCCGACTCAGGCTGCAGTAGTTCCGTCAATCTAGATCCGATCTCGAAAATGATTGTGGATCGTTGTAGCCAATGAGTGTGGCTTCCAATGATACCCCATGTGGGGATGTGTGAATCAGGGATCTAGGTAAACAACTAAATTCTTTAACAGGAAGCCAAATTAATTGAAGTCTATGAGAAAACAGAGTTTTTCTTTGTACGCAGTTTACCAAAATCACACCTAATCACTCATTTCTGAATGGATCTTTATGGAATTTGGATATGTACTACATAAGGCTTCAGGCTATGGCTCCGTATGGATTTGAAAGCCATACCACCTTCTGGGGAAATACTACCTCTGGACAACTAACTACTACAGACTTGAGTAACAAGTTTTTCTACAACTCAAGTTCAGACCTATGTAACTCTATTACGTTAGCACTAAAAGTGAATATTTTTTCTGGAATCAGAAACTTCAGAATGTCATCTTTCAAAAGAGAACAGGATCATGCATGTGCTATAAGTATACAGTATGTTGTTTTGGTTTGCAAAAAAGTATGCAGTCCTCAAGTTAAAGTAAAAAAATTGCCACTTTTCTGCCCGCTTGATAAGAGGTTAAGATCTTTATTGTTCGACTTTATTGTGCATCGTTTAGTTTGAACGTGACCTGTAGGCTAACGTCGTAGCTAGCTAATAATAGGTAATCATTTTTGCAAAGAATAATAATTATGGATGCAAACATCGTAGACCGGATCCTACGGGAATCTTTTCACACCTTCTCCTATGAGGAAAAACTATGAGTGAAGGCAGAGGGGAGACCAAAGCCCAACATCAACTTGCTGCAGAAAGTTGGCTCCGTACGTCGACATTGTAATTGTTCTAAGTATGACAAGGTGTGGTGGCTAACGGGGAGTCTGCTAACAAACCGCATGTATTGCTGGCCGGGCGTGCATGATGTTTAATCTCTTCCACCCGTGCGGTCCATCGGCGGACCGCAAATTATATCACGTCATAAATAAATCTCTCCAGACTGTTTGACAAAAGTATCGTTTTATTTTTCAAACATATTCAAGTATAAACCTCATAACCATGTCACAACAGCATTTATAATGTATATTATCATCAATACATTAGTTTACCAATAGGTTAAAGTGTTATTAGATAGATTTAAATGTTGGTGTTATTTAGTTCGCGAAAGTCGGCATATTGGAAATTTTTAACTTCGGGTATTGTAGTTTCTTTGCGGCCATTTTGTAGAGGACATCGATAGCTTTCGATGAGTGTTGGAATTTTTCCGAACGACACTTCCCAAGGGCCTCTATGGGGTTTCAAGCAAATTACATCTGTATAATTTCTTATAATATCTCTTATTATTCGGGATAATAAACCACACAACTTAACGTTATTGACATATATTGAAGCACAGCTCGTTTCTCTTCCATATTGTTAGCATGTAGCAACATTTAGATTTGAAATTAGTTTCAAAATGGTGCCACCCTGATAAAAATAAAAAAGCTACTGTACATACAGTAGATTTCATTATCTGTTCTTATGCCACTGCCACCAAGCCTCTTCAACTCAATCAGAATGCAGCGGCCCGCCTGATCACAAACCTACCGAAGTCGGCCCATGTCACCCCACTTCTTTGGAACCTGCACTGGCTCCCCATTGCTGCACGAATCCGCTTCAAGGCCCTCAACCTAGCATACCGTGCGGCAAAGGGAACCGCTCCCGCCTATCTCCGGTCAATGGTTTCTAACTACACACCCTCAAGACCCCTACGCTCTGCATCTTCTGGCCGCCTCAGACCTACTCCTATCCAAGCTCCGGGAGGGTCATCAAAGAGAAGTCGCCTATTCTCAGTCCTTGCCCCACAATGGTGGAATGAACTACCCACCCCAGTTAGGACAGCCGAAACCCGTCCAATCTTTCGCGGTCGACTAAAGACTCACTTCTTCAACCATTATCTGAATTAAAAAATATATATATAATAATAATCTAACCCTAACAAACCTTACTGTCATGCACTTGTCCTAATAAACTAACCTACACTGTAGCACTCAACACTTTGATGAACATTGTTACTCAGCTGATAGAGTTGTGCCCTTCCTGATGACTTGTCGTACAGAACTTGTAAGTCTTTGGATAAAAGCGTCAGCTAAATTACTAAATGTAAATGTAATGCACGCCTGGTGATACTAAATCCAAATTTGAAAGATAATATATGTATATATATATATATATATATATATATATATATGTTACGTTCCAAGGCCCGGTCCTGGCTGGACCAGGCAGGAGAATAACATTGGACAGTGCTCTCCTCCTGACATTCGCTCCCTCCCTCCCTCTGGTGACCTAAGCCCGATGGTGCGGTCGGCCATTTTGTGTTGGTTGCACATTATTGATTTGATTTGTAATATTATGTTATCCTGGGCCATCCCTGTCTGTGTTTGATGTTACACCCCTGTTGAGTTGTTGTGTGTCATTACCTTAGTGTCTAGTTGTGTTTAGTGCGTCAGTGCTTTTGTGTCTAGGTTGTGTTTGTGATTCTGTGTTTTGGCCTGGCCCTGCCAGGTGTTGATTGTTATTAATTAGTGTTGGTATTTAGGTGTCTGTTTGTTCCTCACTTCCTTGTGGTGTAATTTCCTCCAGTATACCGTGTTTTCCCCGTGTCGTGCCTGCCTTCCACGTTGATGTCTAGTGAGTCCTTGCCTGTATACTCTGTCGTTTTCTTGTTTTCCTTCGTTGTGTTATTAGTAGTAGTGTCTTGTATTTATATTGGATAAGAAGTACACCCCTTCTTCAAGCATCGCTCCTCGTCTCTGCCTCCGTTCCTTCTTCCTTGTCTGCAAACTGTGTTTTCAACTTCATTAGCAA
Source organism: Notolepis coatsorum (assembly GCF_963971535.1). Lineage (NCBI taxonomy): Eukaryota > Metazoa > Chordata > Actinopteri > Aulopiformes > Paralepididae > Notolepis > Notolepis coatsorum. Next base: position 89,295,534 of record NC_140166.1, read on the forward strand.
ACCAAGCGTTACAGAATGACACCACCAATCAAAAGCACAGCAGGCAAGGTGGTAGACACCTTTTTTATACTTCAGAGCTTGATGGACGGTAATCTGGAGCAGTACTCACCTGCCAAGTGGGTGTTCTGGCTCCAGACGATCGACAGGGTTGCAAGGGAGAGTCCGACACAGACGCCTGCGATGCGGATTATGGCCGACCACGTCTCTGCCCTCATGGAGGGGTTTAGGCCGATCCCTAGTACCCTACCCACCAGTCTGGTCCCGCTTGCTAGCTTTTCCCCCGCAGCTAGTCAGCCGACTAGCATACAACTCACGGTCAGCCTAGCTCCTGTAGCTAACCGTGCGTCCCCAGCTAGCACAGCTCCGCCCGTTAGCATTTCTCCGGTAGCTAACCGTGCGTCCCCAGCTAGTGCAGCTCCGCCCGTTAGCGTCACTCCTGTAGCTAACCGTGCGTCCCCAGCTAGCGCAGCTCCGCCCATTAGCATCACTCCTGTAGCTAACCGCGCGTCCCCAGCTAGCACAGCTCCGCCCGTTAGCGTCACTCCTGTAGCTAACCGTGCGTCCCCAGCTAGCGCAGCTCCGCCCGTTAGCGTCACTCCTGTAGCTAACCGTGCGTCCCCAGCTAGCGCAGCTCCGCCCATTAGCTTAGCCTCTGCAGCTAACCAGGCATCTACAGCTAACCCAGCCCCTACTGTTAGCTTAGCCTCTGTAGCTAGCCAGGCCCTCCTAGTTGACACAGACCCTACAGCTAGCTCAGAGCCCACTGTTGGCCTAGCCCCCGCAGCTCGCAGGCCTCAGAGTTCTGGCAAGACTCGGAGGGCGGGCGGGGCTAGTGCCACCAACAAGGCTTCCACAGCTGATCCGGTCGTCGCTGCCAGCCTGATTCCGGTCGGCGTAGTCCCGGCTGTCACCACTCCTCCTCCGGCTTCCACGCCCTGCCCGGCCTCTACACCGGCTCCTGGCTCCCCGTCTGGTCCAGCTCTACGCCGTGATCGGCGCCCTGGTCCTCGCCGTGGTCTTCGCCGTGGCCTTTGCCGTGGTCTTCGTCGTGGGCTGCATTGGGTCCTGCTACGGGGATCGTCGCCGCCGCGCCTCCGTTCCAGCTCTCCGGAACCGGTCCCTAGTCCGGCGGCTGGAGGGTTCCTCATCCGGGATCCTGCTCCGGGGTCCAGTTCCCCTTCCCGGGCTTCTGCACCTGTCCCCACCCCCCCTCGTCGGGCCTCTGTTCCCAGGTCCTGCCCCCCTCCCCGGGTCTCGGTGCCCGTTCCCACCCCCCCTTGCCGGGCCTCTGTTCCCGTCCTCGCCCCCCCTCTCCGGGCATCTGCGCCCGTTTTCAGCCCCCCTGGCTGCTGTACCCCTCCTGGGTTTTTCGCTCTGCCTCCCGGCCCCAGGTCTCCGGGTCCTCTCCCTGGGTCCCTTCCGGGGTCCCGGCTTCCTCCCTCGCCTGTGTCCGGACGTTGTTCTCGGGGGTCTGGAAGCCCCCCGTTGAGGGGGAGGTACTGTTACGTTCCAAGGCCCGGTCCTGGCTGGACCAGGCAGGAGAATAACATTGGACAGTGCTCTCCTCCTGACATTCGCTCCCTACCTCCCTCTGGTGACCTAAGCCTGATGGTGCGGTCGGCCATTTTGTGTTGGTTGCACATTATTGATTTGATTTGTAATATTATGTTATCCTGGGCCATCCCTGTCTGTTGATGTTACACCCCTGTTGAGTTGTTGTGTGTCATTGCCTTAGTGTCTAGTTGTGTTTAGTGTGTCAGTGCTTTTGTGTCTAGGTTGTGTTTGTGATTCTGTGTTTTGGCCTGGCCCTGCCAGGTGTTGATCGTTATTAATTAGTGTTGGTATTTAGGTGTCTGTTTGTTCCTCACTTCCTTGTGGTGTAATTTCCTCCAGTATCCCGTGTTTTCCCCGTGTCGTGCCTGCCTTCCCCGTTGATGTCTAGTGAGTCCTTGCCTGTATACTCTGTCGTTTTCTTGTTTTCCTTTGTTGTGTTATTAGTAGTAGTGTCTTGTATTTATATTGGATAAGAAGTAAACACCCCTTCTTCAAGCATCGCTCCTCGTCTCTGCCTCCGTTCCTTCTCCCTTGTCTGCAAACTGTGTCTTCAACTTCATTAGCACACCAAGCGTTACATATATATATATATATATATATATATATATATATGTAAGATAAGATAAGATATTCCTTTATTGATCCCCTTGGGATCAATATATATAAACGTGTGAATTGGCTATAATAAGGTAATTTATAAGCCTGCTATTCTATATTCTATAATAATATTTCAAATTGCATTGGTCTGGATGGGATAATTCAGAACTGTATCTACAAAACCTTCTGTTTAATCATCTTCCCTTTATTAATTTCCTTAGATATTTTGTACACATGATCTCAAGAAGGTACCGCACAAGATCATTGGCAGTTTTTCATGTATGGTAATTTTTAGCATGGTGTTATTCACTGTCAAAGATGCAAAGAAAATAATTCATATTCTCCTTTGTTTCATAACAATAATAGACAATCTTTCTAGACTGGGAATACATTCACTGAGGCGGAATAGCAGCAATCATCTCCACTCAATTTGTGTGCAATGATATTGACCTGGGAACATTTTTATCATTTGAATACCTTGCTATTGTATTGAAAACAGAAATGCCAGTAATATGTGTGACATTGTATCGACCACCAAGGTACTCGCCACTCTTCATACAGGAATTTTCAGAACTCATATCGATCTGCATTACCAGGTATGATAGAATCATTCTTAATGGAGATCTAAACATTCATATCAACAAAAAGGATGACCCCAGGGGTTGTGAGTTTCTGAACCTACTGGACAGTTTTGGACTGATGCAACATGTTCACGAGGCCACCCACCAACATGGCAACACTCTGGACCTACTAATAACAACAGGGCTAAACATTGAGAATGTATCAGTAAAACAAATTCCAATTTCTGCGCATTATTGTGTGTTCTATGGTACAAGCCTAATATTACATAAGACCAGAAGCGAATTCCTAGTTCACAGAAGGCTTCTGGACGCTAGAGCTGAAGCAAAATTCTCTAGTATGATGAAATCATATGACCAATGCAGTGAATCCTCCTTAAATCAGAAAGTGCAAAACTTCCACAGCACCTTGTCAACAGTGTTAGATACTGTTGCCCCTCTGAAGGTTAAAAAGGTAAAAACTGATAGAATCTCTCCATGGTTAAATAAAACCAATGTTAAAGATAACAAGAGAAAATGTAGGATAGCCGAGCGAAAATGGAGGAAATTCAAACTCACAGCTCACTTTAATTTATACAAAGACGCCATGGGCGCATACAATAAGGCAATACAACTTGCGAGAAAGGAATATTTTTCCAAAATGATCTCAGAAAATATGGGTAACTCCAGGGTACTTTTTTCCACCATCGACCGGCTGATTAACATACCACCCCCCCCATATACCACAGCAATCAGCCACAAAATGTGAAGAGTTCGCAGTTTTCTTTAATGAAAAAATATCATTGATTAGAGCAAGCATTACCGCTGATATAGATCTGGCTGTGAGTGAAAACCCACCTGAGATAACTATGGGGGAATTCACATGTATTACATTACCTGACCTCCTGCCTCGATCCTATACCAACAGCATTTCTCAAGCGGGTGTTCGATAGTGTCTCAAATCATGTCCTTGAAATCATAAATATGTCTCTTCAAACAGGCACTTTTCCAGATGCATTTAAAACGGCTGTAGTAAAACCACTACTAAAGGAAACAAACTTAGATGTAAACGAACTAAAAAGCTATAGGCCAATATCGAACCTTCCATTTATCAGCAAGATATTAGAAAAGATAGTCTCAGTACAAATAAACTCCTTTCTCAAAGATAATAACATCATGGAGGAATTACAATCAGGTTTCAGAACAAATCACAGCACTGAAACTGCCCTTACCAAAATAGTTAGCGACCTCAGGCTAAACTCCGATGCTGGCAAAGTCTCAATTCTTGTCCTATTGGACCTTAGTGCAGCGTTTGATACGATTGACCATAATATCTTGATCAGTCGTCTTGAAAGACTGGTTGGCTTTTCCGATCATGTATTAAATTGGCTCATAACATACATTAAGGGGAGAAGGTTCTATGTTAAGCTTGGAGACAATGTATCCGAGGAACATGACAGCAGCTTTGGAGTTGCACAAGGAAGCTGCCTTGGTCCATTACTCTTCTCACTATATATGCTGCCCCTCGGGGACATCATTCGAGACCACAATGTATGCTTCCATAGTTATGCTGATGATACACAACTATATATCTCCGCAGAACCAAATAACACTACAGCCATACAGTCCATTACAAATTGTCTGTTAGCAATAAACAAGTGGATGAACAATAACTTCCTAAAATTAAACGAAAGCAAGACCGAAATCCTATTGATCGGCCCAAAAGCGAAAAGGAAAGTGCTGTGTGAAAACCTGGGAAGTCTGTCATCCTATGTAAAGACTGAGGTTACAAGCCTAGGTGTCATCTTGGACTCAGACCTGACCTTTAAGTCTCATATAAATAAGGCCATGAAAACGTCATTCTTCCACCTAAGAAACATAGCGAAAGTAAGACCTTTCGTAAATAAAAAGGATGCAGAGAAACTTATTCATGCTTTTGTATCAAGTCGGCTTGACTATTGTAATGCACTGTTCACTGGTCTTCCCAAAGCAACCATTGGGAAGCTTCAGCTTATCCAAAACTCTGCAGCTCGATTACTAACTCATACAAGGAGAAGAGAACATATCACTCCAGTCCTGGCCACTCTGCACTGGCTTCCAATAACTCATAGAATTGATTTTAAGGTCCTTTTCCTAACATATAAAGCTCTTAATGAGCAAGGCCCAAAATACATAGCAAATTCCCTAGTTAGTTATCTGCCCTCAAGAACGCTACGGTCATCCACTACAGGTTTACTAGACACGCCCAGAAACCAAAAGAGGATAGGAAGTATGGCATTTGCCAACTATGCCCCAAAACTATGGAACACACTACCAACACACATCAGAAACGCCAGCTCCATACAAATTTGTAAAGGAAAATTAAAAACGTACCTATACAGTCTAGCTTACAAATAGTTATGGCTTGGAAAAACCTGATGGATCCATGAGGCTAGGATAAGCCTTATGGACCCAACTTTTTAGATGAAGGAACGGGTACATACGCACACAATACACGACCACTGATGGATCCGTAAGGCTTGGAAAAGTCTTGTGGACCCAACTCTTTAGATGAGTGAAGGGGTACATACGCACACAAGACGCGGCCACTGATGGGTCCATGGGGCTTGGATAAGTCCTGTGGACCCAACTCTGGCCACTGACCACATGAGGGAACGGGTACATACGCACACAATACACGGCCACTGATGGATCCATGGGACTTGGTAAAGCACTATGGACCCAACTATGACCACTGATAAAAACGTAACTACACTAGCGTTATAAGAGCTAAACATTGCTACCTACCATACAAGTGCATTGGTTTAGTGCACTTCCGGTTGCTACTGAGCGGACATGTTTGTGCGGACCTGTTCTCCCAAACTGGTAAGCAAATTACTGTTTTTACGTTATTTTCATTTTTACGTTACTATTATTATTATTATTATTATTATTATTATTATTATTATTATTATTATTATTATTATTATTATTATTATTATTATTATTATTATTATTATTATTATTTTTTTTTTTTTTTTTTTTAAACATTGATCTTAACTGATCACTGTGACTTTATTGCTTTTATCGTTATATATGCCTATATTTGTGTACAGCACTTTGAGCTACATGACATGTATGAAAGGTGCTTTATAAATACTTACTTACTTACTTACTTACTTACTTACATAGATGTCAAGCCAAAACGGATTATATGGATGATGATTATGGATGATAAGGTGCGTTTCCACCAGACTATGTTGAACTTCTTTTAAAAAATAAAATCTTTTTCCTCCTTTTTTCTCCCCTCCCAATGTTAGTCGTTATGCCAATTCCCAATCCCCTTCCTGGTCGTTGCGCACTCTACCCCCTACGTCGGTCTGGGAGGGCGGAGACTATCACATGCTTCCTCCGATACATGTGTACCCAGCCCACCACTTCTTTTCACCTGGCAGCGCGGACTCTCACTGAGAGAGTGTAACGTGTGGAAGGTCACACTACCTCTCTTAGATCCTTCCCGCGCTGTGCAGGTGCCCTGACCGAACTGTAGGAGTCGCTGTCCACAACGACCCAGACCCACCCACCGGCTTCCCTCCCGCTAACTCTGCCAATCGAGCCAGTATGATGGCCGGCCAAGCCGGAAGCAACACTGACAGCTGGATTCGATACCAGTGATCTCCTGGTTGTTCCCCACCTAGGTTATCGAACTATTGCGCAACTGCAACTAGAAACACTGGCCTGGCCTGCTTCTAAGTTCAGTGGCCTGACTGCATAAAATATATATATATTTGGATATTTTTGTCATTTTTTTACTATTATCTGGCGCGATCCAAATGCACTTGAGTGTGTATATTGATCCACGCCACAATATATCTCTGGCGGAGGAATTTCCTCGATGCACCGATCGCCACTTCCGGTTTGGCGTGAGTGTAACTCGCCCGACCATCCACCAGGCGGCGGTATTGAGGCATTGCAATCTCAGACAGGGTGCCGCTGCAGTCCGGAGGGAGGCTGGATGAATTATGAATGCCATGGCGAAAAAATTAAATATTGATCCCAAAAACTATTTACGCCGTTGTTGGCGTTCAACACATGGAGGGCAATAACGACTTACGCCGTTTATGGCGCACAATGTGTTAAGGTCCTGGGAGCGTGAACACTTTGTGCAACCAACATGTACTTCCGCGTTTCTCTGATTGGCCAGCGTTCTCCTTCGTGAATACCAGCCGCTCTACGCTCGTTTACCCCCTCATGAGCAGTGATGCCACAGATTACTTGTAAAAGTAATCCGATTACTGATTACTGATTACTCCTTTAAAAAGTAATCCAAGTTACTTTACTGATTACTTGATTATCAGAGTAACTTAGTTACTTTGAAAGTAACTAGGTTACGAAGTCGTCGTTCCCCCAACAGTTTTTTTTAAACGCTTTATTGAAAGTGCATAAATTGTTTTTAACTTGTTTCTCTGCACATAACGTAAATTGTTAAACTAGTGCTTCAGCTTCTGTACCATCAAGTATGGTAAAGCAACAGTCTATGATGCTCACAGCATTAGAGCAGCCAGCCAGTGGTTTTACAAAACCAGTGTATCCATTCACATCTAACAAATGCAGGCTGAACTATTCAATTATATCAACTGTAACTATTAAATTGTTTTTATAAATGTCTCTCTATAAACATACAAGCAGTCTCTCTTTAACATGTAAATTAACTGTAAATCTGGCAAATAAGAGCTTTTCTCTCTCTCTCTCTCTCTCTCTCTCTCACCCCTCTCTCTCTCACTCTCTCTCTCTCTCTCACCCCTCTCTCTCTCTCTCTCTCTCTCTCTCTCACCCCATGCCTCTTTCTCTCCAACCCCACCCAGACAGCCTACATCTCTAATATAATAATAATAATAATAATAATAATAATAATAATAATAATAATTATTATTATTATTATTATAATATAATCCCTTCTCTCCCTCTCTGTGTGTATGTGTGTGCGCGTGTGTGCGTGTGCTTGTGCTTGTGTGTGTGTGTGTGTGTGTGTGTGTGTGTGTGTGTCTCTCTCCCCTCTCTCTGTCACTCGTGTTCTCCCACCTGAAGAACTGTGGGAGAGCATTAGAGCAGCCAGCCAGTGGTTTTACAAAACCAGTGTATCCATTCACATCTAACAAATGCAGGCTGAACTATTCAATTATATCAACTGTAACTATTAAATTGTTTTTATAAATGTCTCTCTAGTCTTCTTGCGGTTTCACTTCGTTTAGACAAGCGTTTTGGGGTGGAATTCTCAGACGAATGCAACGGTGCCCTGCTGTCAGACGATTGGCGCATATGTCACATGACGTGCTGTGAAGACCCGCCCTACTCTGCCTCTGATTCGCAGACTGTGGATGGGGAATGTGATTGGGCCAAAGCAGAGTCACTCACAGACAGAGAGTCCAGTCACGCCGCGAGGACACATTCTTGTGTAACCCTTTCACTGCCACACCACGTCACTCCCAAATAAGAAAAACAGCTCAAAAATGTATTTTTGACTGTCGAAAACGAAATAAAATACTGCATTCCGCATGCATTATGAATTTATGATGAGATAGTAACGAAATAGTAATGCACAGCCACTTGGACAAGTAACTGCAATCAGATTACTGGCTTTTAAAGATTAACGCGTTAGATTACTATTTTCGGGGGAAAGTAATCAGATTACAATAACGCGTTACTTAGTAACGCGTTACCGGCATCACTGCTCATGAGTCACGTGAAACACTGCAGACCACTGATTGGTCAGAAGAGAGACGCGTCACTCATTGGAGGCTCTCCACCAAAACAGAAAGCCGCCATCTTTAATGTCTCGCATAGGGGATTTCATTTGCAGCAGGAACGAGTGCAATAAACAAAAATGGATACAGTCACTGTGTATTCTGCCTCATTTATTGATGAAACAAAACCGACATCAACACAATTTGCCACAGAGCGGAGAGTTTAGTCTCACAAAAAGATCGCTGACTTGTTAAGCTTGTTGTTGTTGTTAGGTTAGGTGCCAATGTTGTGCTAGTGTTTTAGCATGGCTATCGTACATAGCGTGATCAATATAACTCGCTATTGATTGTTTGTACTAGTAACTAATGGTTAATGCTAGTAGAATAGACACAACGTGAGGTAATCACCATCCGTTTTAAACCGGTTATTACCTAATGCTAGCGTTAGCAGATAGACGCGAGACTGGTGCCGTTACAGCTTGTTAGCTTAATGCTAACGTTAACGTTAGCAGATAGACACGAGAGCCTAGGTAACGTTAAAGCAATGAGAGGTAGCGTTAGCAGAATAGACACAACGAGAGTCTCGTTAATGTTATTATTGATTGAATGAAAACGGTGTTTTACTCTGGCTTGCGCCTAGCTCGCGGACATAAGATAGCTATGCTGGAGCTCTCAGCTGTACACAGGGAGACAAGTACGAACGAGCGTAGAGGGCTGGCCGATCGCTGGCCAATCAGAGAAACGCGGAAGTACATGTTGGTTGCCGAAAGTGTTCACGCGTCCTGGGATGGGGGGGGGGATTCTGTGTTGTTTGTGATGTCATTATTATTTTGACTTGATACACACACACACACACACACACACACACACACACACACACACACTCAATGTTCAATGCTATTGGCTGTCCAGGGGGCGTCAATGAAAACAAAGTGTTTGGTCTCGTTTGGTTGTTGAGGCTAAATATGCCAGTTCCTATGAGTCGTATGGAACTATTGTTAACAGTTCTACTTAAAAAATAGTGAAGAGACAACGGCCAAATCAGCAGACGGGTCTGGTGTTAGTGTGTGATGTTCTCATTTCACCCTCATTTCAAGTCTGTCACGAGAACCATTTCCCGCCTCCGCCCCTCACTCTCCGACACCTTAGTGGAAACACTCATTCATGCCTTTGTCACTTACCACCTCGATTACTGTAACGGAATCCTTCTTGGTGCCTCCAAGAAGGTTCTGGATTGCTTACAGTACGTCCAAAACTCAGCTGTGAGGGTCCTCACACGCACCAAACCCTGGCAGCAGATCACCCCCACCCTGCAAAAACTCCACTGGCTCCCCAGCAACTACCGAATCCCCTACAAGATCCTCCTCACCTACAAATCACTGCATGGATTGGCCCCTTCCTACCTGACCGACCTACTCCACCCCTACACTCTAGCACGAGGCCTCCGCTCCTCCAACTTCGACCTCCTCACCATCCCCCCCACCAGGCGTTCCACACTTGGAGACCGAGCTTTTTCCGTAGCTGCCCCCAGGCTGTGGAACTCCCTCTCCCCCTCCATCCGAGGCTCTGACACCATCAACCTCTTCAAAACCCACCTAAAAACCCACCTGTTGCCCTGCTCCCAAGTAGCCAACCCCCTTCCCCCCTGACTATTTTATTTTAAGCTACAGATCCCGTTGTTTTTTTTGTTAATTTATTTATCATTATTATGTTTTTGTTACTGTTTCGTCCAATGCTTCCTTTTTTATAATTTTTTTTCCTGTTGTTACTATATATAATATATATTCATATATATATATATATATATATATTTGTACCCCTTTTTTTTTTATATTTTATTTTTTTATTATTTTTTAAACAAACATAAACAAACATGACAACACACGATAAGATATACAAGCATTAATTAACAGTGCATATCCAATGAAATTACCATTTAGTCAATTGTCTTATACAGGATATACCCCTAATACCTGTTATCTAAAAACCTACACACATATGCTCTAGCTCGTACCCCCCCCCTCCCGGACTCCCCATTGGATAATCCAACCATTATAACTAGCTTTTATTCTCTCCACCACTTCTAACCACATTGTCATTTTGGATTCATTGAGACCCAAAATTCTTGCTGTAGATATTTCTTGATAAATAACATCGAGATATGTCCAGACCTTCCGGCAAATTTTTTCCGGTTGAAACCATTGTGATGCTATCAGCTTTTTAGTACCCTTTCTTTTATATAGCTTCTCTCTCTTTGTAAAGTGTCCTTGAGTCTGAGAAGGCGCTTCTCTCTTTAACCTCTTAACTCTTTGAGTGCCACAAGCTTTCCCCATCTGCAATGGCTAGCGCCAGCTTTTCTTGACCATTTTCACGATATTTCACGATCTTTGTGGAGCTATTGTATATTCTATATTATAGCTATGGAGACAATAGAATGGCTCATTTGACAGACACTATTTCTAGTCCAAAATGTAAAAAATAAATAGAAAGAGCTTGGTTTAGTCCGGTAAAATAAGACTGTGATCGTTACAGAAACATGTTTCAGTTTCGGTAAAATAGACGTAGAATATACCTTACCTTAGCCAGAAGCCAGGTACTCCAAAAAGAATAATTCCAATGATCCCATCTGCGATCGCGATTACTCGTTTATATGTAATTACTCGTGTTTACGGGAAACTATAGGTTTTGAGGTAAGCAGATCTCCTAGCGATTGCTCTGCAAGAGCTCCTCCCCCTCAGAGCGAGTCTTGACAGAAAGAGATATGTCTGAACTGGACTATCAGAGTTCAAAAGGTAGGCGATACTGCCACCTGGTGAGATTCGATCAGCATTGCAATTCCAACGTAGGCAAATGAGCCAAGGACACCTAGAATGATCCGGCTGACCACTTAGAATGGGGATCAAAGGAAAAAGATCTAGCGTTGGCAGTGAAACATGAGATATTACATGTTTGGCCGTCAATGAGTTAAGCCCGACGGGTCCGGTACCGGACCCAAGCCATAAATCCATCTCCACAGATGGATGAATTAATGTTTTGTTTTTCTTTCAAATGTAGCCAAGAGTGGCGGCTAGGTGGCGTAGCGAAGATTGCGCTCGTCACCAATGCAAGAGACTCCGGTATCGAATCCCAGTCTCAGTATTGCCTTCGACTTGGGCCGGCCATCGTACTGGCTCATTTGGCAGTGCCAGCGGGTGGAAGTCGATGGGTGGGGATTAGACGTTGTGGATGGCAACTCCTACAGGTCGGTTGGGTGATGCCTGTACAGCAGAGACAGGAAGTATCGGGGGCAGCGTGAGCCTCCCACGCGTTACTCCTCGCCACTGAGAGTCCGCGCTGTCTGGTGAAAAGATGCGACAGGCTGCCTCCTCGTGTACCGGCTTCTATCCTCACTACAACCGACCAGTGGGGGGCATAGTCTAGCAACGTTCAAGACAGTGGAGGGGAGAATTGGCAATACGAACTTGGGATGGGAGAAAAAGTTTGTCGTCCGCAAACTTCACTACGGAGTTGGAGCTGAACTTGGCCACACAGTCATGTGTGTATAGTGAATACAGCAGGGGGCTCAGAACACAGCCCTGGGGGGACCCGATGCTCAGGGTGATGGTGTTGGAGGTCTGACCCCCCACCCTGACTGCCTGGGGCCTTTTCACTCAGAAAGTTATAGAATATAGAATATGAGGCCTATAAATGACCTTATTATAGCCAACTTGCACATCTATGGATCGGGCCAAATCTACTCTTTCCAATGGCAGAGTTCAATTTGGATTTAGTATCACCAGGCGTGCATGAAGAACCAAGAATGAAATCTACTGTGAATAGTCAGCTTTTTATTTTTGCGACAGGTCCGCGAAAATATGATCACATTTCAAAAACTAAAATCTCACTAATAACACTTTAACCTAATTGGTAAACAAACATAATACAAATACACTATGACTGCTGTTGTGATATGGTTAGGATGTTTACTCTTGGATACATTTGGAGAAAAAAATTGCTAAAAATCATAAATGACAACAGGGATTTTAAAATCAGCTTTTAGCTGATCGCCAAAGATGTAATTGGCGAAGGCGACTGTATTTCATATCCCCACGATATAGGCGGGGTAAGGGCCCTGAGATGGCTATGGTCTTACCCGTCTCCCAGAGTGTCCAGTAATCTATTAAAATCCTCTTTTATCAGTGCTGATGCATCAGCTTTGATATCATTGGCTCCAATATGAACCACCAGGGAGTTATGACACACCTCAGACAACAGACTAGGTATCATAGTGTTAACTCACTGGAGGCCAAACCCGAGATAGTCCGGGTTGCGTCTATTCTTTTACCAACTAACTTGCATTTTTCCGCGATCTGATTGGCCACTGACGTTTCTGGTCATGTGACATGTGCGGCAATCGCGTGACGCCTGTTTCTGCGCCTATTTCCGCCTCTAACAGCCTGCAAACTACCTACCACCTACCTCACTGGTTAAGCTTAGGCGACTCTTTCGAAGTTGGTTAAGGTTAGAGTTTGGAATCAGGGCTGGTGTTCTATCGCCCTGCTCTAAGACAAACTCTAACCTTAACCAACTTCGAAAGAGTGCCTAAGCTTAACTAGTGATAGAAACAGGCGTCACACGATTGGCGCAGATGTCACATGACCAGAAACGTCAGTGGCCAATCAGATCGCGGAAAAATGCAAGTTAGTTGGTAAAAGTATTGACGCGTCTGGGTTAACTCGCCAAACCCGAGAAAATCTGGGCTTTAATCCATATTTCTTTTATTCGCGATATCCATTCATTTTTCATCCATCCAGCCTGACGTTATCATTGGGAATGGGTCTGAGCTCGCAAAGGGCAAATACCGCCGCCTATCGTCTCCCGGATGGTATTGCACATCATTGGATTGGATTGGTTCGGACTGTGCAACAAAAAAATTGTGTCCGGTCCAGGTTTTACTTCTCGGGGATGCAGCTACAGTAGATTAGCATTGACTGTGGGGACTGGGAGCAGCGTGGATCTATGTGTTTTTGGATGTAACGTTGGATCAATAAACGCGATCAATATTTGGAATGGCGATCAGGAATTGGATTAATCTTTTTGCATGACATCAGATGTGAGGTAAGGCCTTTATGTTACGAGTCTTGGGGTAATCAGATGTTCCTATCACCACCATCGGAGCGTGTGTGTGTGTGAGTTTCGTGCCGACCAAAGTATGGAGAACCGATTTTTCAGACCCCGCTGCTCTTTGTGCATAAGTACACATATAATAGCGATAATCTAGTGTTTATTTAAAAACTATTCATAAATCAAGCGACAAATGGCACGATTTCTAAGGAAATACATTTAAGCTCGATTTGCTGGGGTTTATTGAGATGAGACAGAACGCTCAAGAAATATCCATCACGGTATAAAATGGAAATGTATGTATGAAAAAATTATCTGTTTCGTGCATGTTGACTGGAAGCAACTCATTGATGACCACTGTGGTGTTATTTAGATCTATTGCTATTATATTTTATATGTTTTATGCACTCGCAAATAAGTCCTTTCCTCCATTGGATACAGCGTTGGCCCAGAAGGGCATCAGCAGAGGGCGCTGTTGGCCCTGAAAGAGTTAATGTCCGCCACTTTAGCACCAGAGTAGCACCTTGTCTCGCAGCCCTTCACAGAGACATAGCGGACAATTGAGTCACCTATAATAAGAGTGTCCGAGACAATAGGGGACAAAGTAGGAACAGGAACAGCTCTGTCGCTGAGAGCTGCAGCTGAGTCCAGCACGTCGCTGGGGGAACCCCCATTGACGATGCTGGCAGCGGGAACAGGGATTTCCTTGATGACGTTGATGAAGTCACAAATTGCCTCAGCTGTGTCCAATACTCCGTTGGTCAGTGGGGGCGAAAGCTGCAGCCGGCTGGTTGAGGGGACATGCTCGGACAGTAGGACAACAGGGGGCGGGGGGTTCTCCGTTGGGAGCGTTTAGTGGATTAACGGGGTCGAGGGACAGGAACGCTTCCTAGTAGCCACCTGTGCAGGCGGTGGTGTTGGACCGGTTTGACCACATTCCCTGTGGATAGCTTGGGGGGAACCCGTCACTGTCCCAGAGCGGTGATCCACAGACTGGAAAGCCAGCATGGGGAATTCCTGCAGATCCAGGATGTTGTATCTGTTCTCCAGCTGGATCCCCTAGGGCTCTCGAGAGTGTGACTTACCGGTATGTTTTCCCCTGCCAGCAACAACATCGGTCCAGCCCTTCACACGCTTACGCCAAGGAGTGGAGGTGGCACGAAGCCTGGGCCTAGCTCCCAGGAGTGACCAGGGATCCCCAGGCTGCCCGGGAGCCTCCGGAGCCCCGTCTGAGCTAGAGAGACCGAGGCTAGCCCCCGGGGGTCCGCTTGTGATGCACAGAGACCATGGAATGGTGGTGTCACTATCCGAAGGAAGAGGACCCATGGAGCTGGCTGACAGGACAGCGATTATTTTCGCCTGTGTTGTGGAGATTGTTGAGATGTTTTCTTTCAGCTTCGAAAAAAGGTAAGGTTGCTGCAGGACTCACATATGGCCGTCATGTTGTTACAGGTCATTCTCCTAGTTCTCTTGCTTGAAGACAGGGCTGCTTAAAACTGCAGGGCTGGGGCTAGCTGCTGCAGGGCTCGGGCTAGCTGCTGGTAGCTAGCTGATGCAGGGCTGGTGGGTAGCTGCTGGTAGCCAGCTGCTGCAGGGCTGGTGGGTAGCTGCTGCAGTGCTGGTGGATAGCTGCTGGTAGCTAGGTGCTACAGGGTTGGTGGGTGGCTGCTGGCAGATAGCTGCTGCAGGGCTGGGGCTAGCTGCTGCAGGGCTGGTGGGTAGCTGCTGGTAGCTAGCTGCTGCAGGGCTGGTGGGTAGCTGCTGGTAGCCAGCTGCTGCAGGGCTGGTGGGTAGCTGCTGCAGGGCTGGTGGATAGCTGCTGGTAGCTAAGTGCTACAGGGTTGGTGGGTGGCTGCTGGCAGATAGCTGCTGCAGGGCTGGGGCTAGCTGCTGCAGGGCTGGTGGGTAGCTGCTGGTAGCTAGCTGCTGCAGGGCTGGTGGGTAGCTGCTGGTTGCTAGCTGCTTCAGAGCTGGTGGGTAGCTGCTGGTTGCTAGCTGCTTCAGAGCTGGTGGGTAGCTGCTGGTAGCTAGCAGCTGCAGGGCTGGTGGGTAGCTGTTGGTAGCCAGGTGCTGCAGGGCTGGTGGGTAGCTGCTGCAGGGCTGGTGGATAGCTGCTGGTAGCTAGGTGCTACAGGGTTGGTGGGTGGCTGCTGGCAGATAGCTGCTGCAGGGCTGGGGCTAGCTGCTGCAGGGCTGGTGGGTAGCTGCTGGTAGCTAGCTGCTGCAGAGCTGGTGGGTAGCTGCTGGTAGCTAGCAGCTGCAGGGCTGGTGGGTAGCTGCTGGTTGCTAGCTGCTTCAGGGCTGGTGGGTAGCTGCTGGTAGCTAGTTGCTGCAGGGCTGGTGGGTAGCTGCTGGTAGCTAGCTGCTGCAGGGCTCTTGGTAAAAAATATAAAAATTCCAAAGTCCAAATCTGACCGGATTGGTGGAATGACCCAGCTGCAGGGCTGGTGGGTAGCTGCTGTTTGCTAGCTGCTGCAGGGCTGTTGGTCCACCAATCCACAATGAAAATCCTTACTCAGGGTTGAAAGAATGGCAGGGTGAAGGACATCTGCTGAGGAAGGACAGGACACTTACTGAGAAACATTGATTCATTAATTTCATATTAGATAATGCCAGTGCAAAAAAGCTAACAAATCTTTATCAAATGCTGGAGGGAGATATGTTTTTAATTATTGACATTCCGGTGAGGATTAGCATTTTATGCTGCCTGATGCCACAGATTGTCATAGCCTTGGTGGAGGTTGTCTTTGCCTGGGTGGAGGTTGTCTCAGTCTGGGTGGAGGTTGTCACAGCCTGGTTGGAGGTTGTCTCAGGCTGTCTTGGTCTGGTTGGTGTGTGGGGTGGCAGCTGTCTTGGTCTGGGTGGGGGGCTAGAGGCTGTCTTAAGTCTTTGTGGGGGGGCTAGAGGCTGTTTTGGTCTGGGTTGGGGGTGGGCTAGAGGCTGTTTTGGTCTGGGTTGGGGGGTTAGAGGCTGTCTTGGCCTGGGTGGGGGGCGGCCTAGAGGCTGTCTTGGTCTTTGTGGGGGGCTAGAGGCTGTTTTGGTCTGGGTTGGGCTAGAGGCTGTCTTGGTCTGGGTAGGGGGCTAGAGATTGTCTGGGTGGGGGGCTAAAGGTTGTCTTGGTCTGGGTGGGAGCAAGGTTAGAGGTTGTCTTGCTTTGTGTGGGGGGCAGGCTAGAGGCTGTCTTGGTCTGGGTGGGGTGCGGGTTAGAGGCTGTTTTGGTCTGGGTGGGGGCGGCTTGAGGCTGAATTGGTCTAGGTGGGGGGATATAGGCTGTTTTGGTCTGGGTGGGGGGCTATAGGCTGTCTTGGTCTGGGTGGGGGGCATGCTAGAGGCTGTTTTGGTCTGGGTAGGGGGTGGGCTAAAGGCTGTCTTGGTCTGGGTAGGGGAGGGGCTAGAGGCTGTCTTGATCTGGCTGGGGGGCTAGAGATTGTCTTGGTCTGGGTGGGGGGCGGGCTAGAGGCTGTCTTGGTCTGGGTGGGGACTAGAGGTCGTCTTGATCTGGGTGGGGGGTGGGCTAGAGGCTGTCTTGGTCTGGGTGGGGGGGCGGGCTAGAGGCTGTCTTGGTCTGGGTGGGGGGCAAGCTAGAGGCTGTCTTGGTCTGTGTTGGGCGCGGCTAGAGGCTGTCTTGGTCTGAGTGGGGGGCAAGCTAGAGGCTGTCTTGGTCTGGGTGGGGGGTGGGTTAGAGGCTGTCTTGGTCTGGGTGGGGGGGCAGGCTAGAGGCTGTCTTGGTCTGGGTGGGGGGCGGGCTAGAGGCTGTCTTGGTCTGGGTGGGGGGGCGGGCTAGAGTCTGTCTTGGTCTGGGTGGGGGGCGAGCTAGAGGCTGTCTTGGTCTGGGTTGGGGGCAGGCTAGAGGCTGTCTTGGTCTGGGTGGGGGGCGGGCTAGAGGCTGTCTTGGTCTGGGTGCGGCGGCAGGCTAGAGTCTGTCCTGGTCTGGGTGGGGGGCGGGCTAGAGGCTGTCTTGGTCTGGGTGAGAGGGCGGGCTAGAGTCTGTCTTGGTCTGGGTGGGGGGCGGGCTACAGGCTGGGGTCTGATGATTTCAGGGACAAAGGCTGAGTGGGGGAGGAGGCAGAGGTTTAGTGATTCACATGCAGTGCAGAAGGCCTCTCTGTACCGCCCGCCCCTCCCCTCCCCCAAATCCCAGCGGCACAGAGGGGAATTGATGAAACGAGCAGGAAGGCCTAATTAAAGGCTCTCAGCTCAAACGCATTGATGTATTACATCTATTATGCCACAGTTCGATAGGTCTACCAGGCCAGCCCTGCCGCGGCCACTGAGCCCCGCCAAACAAACTGAATAAATAATGGCAGCTGAGGGAGAGGGGAAGAGAGAGAGAGAGAGAAACAGAGGGAGAGAGAGAGAGACAGAAACAGAGGGAGAGAGAGAGACAGACGAGAGGAAAGGAGCACAAGTGGTCACTCGCCGAGATGCAGTGTCCCATAGCAACAGCCGTGCTAAATAGACCCAGATATTTATAGGTACCTAAGGCTCCATATACATTCCATACACCTGGCAGTGAGGCGAGTGGAAGCGGCCAGTGTATGGGAGGAGATTGATATGTGTGTAGTTGTGTGTGTGTGGAACTGGATCTCTAGATGGCAGAGAGGTGAAAGCTCCGCTTGCCATGTGGAGTGGCTGCAAGAAACACAATATGTGGAAATAATGAACTTTACCCGCAGAACAAGGGAAGATCCCACGATCGGTCCGTGGGAGGTTCTCGGGACCGGTGGCACACGGGAGGAGAGAGAGAGACTACAGAGAAAAAAAACTTGGCACGTAAACATTTAAACATGTTTAATGCAGCTGTCGAGGGCGGGACGGAAATTAAAAAGAAGTGGAGGTGGTACAGTATATGAGCCAAGGACATTTATCTAAGAATGATATGCATCATGTATGCGATTTTTGTGTGTGTGTGTTTGTGTGTGTCTGTCTGCACGTCTGTGTGTCTATGGCTACTGTACGTTCACACTGCCAGCTGTAGTGCTCAATTCTGATTCATTGCCCAGATCACATTATTTAAAAAATCTGTCCCAAGATCAGATTTCAGTGTTAACTGGTCACACTTCTGATTTGACTCACATGCACAGATAAACAATAACCAAGATTGATTTAAACATGGAAGACACTGAAGTCACAGTTTACATTTTAATTCACAAGTTGATGGCAGTGGAGGCCAGCTAATTCGTGAGCAGATGATAATGGGGGTGAGGAGGAGGTGAATGAGAGCCATTTGTTCTTTCAATATGCTTTCAAACACAGACCGGTTATGATATGTCCCCTCAAGTTTTCCTTGTACAGAAGTATCACCCCAAATACTTGTAAGGTAAACACCTCACTGTCCCTCCACTGACCACCTCCATCACAGCTGTCTGTCTTCCATGTTTGTATTCACAGCGTGACTCCTGCAACAGAATTGTGATGAATGTCAATCTAGAGTGACGTAAAAGTTGCAGGAATTATGACACGAAAGTTGAGACTTGAGTCGCATTGCAAAAAAATCAGACCTGTAGGGGAGAGTGGGGTGAGCAGTGCCACTTTTGACTTAAAGTGCCTTTAAAGCAAGAGGATTACAGTAATGCCCCCAACTAAAATATGTACATATAGTTTAGGATGTTGTGCATCCCTGGGGACAATCACTTTGGATCTTAAATAAACTGTTTCAGAAATATAGCTTTTTTTTTCTTTCGCGTTTTGTGGCACAACGTGCCCCCGGTGCGGGGTAAGTTGTGACATTAGAGAGAATCCACTGGGGTAAATTGTGCCATTGATAATTTTACGGAAAACAGATAATTTTAATCTCAAAAGCGGTAAAAGCATCCTGCAGATCTTCATCTCCTTTCCAACCCGACGTATAGTCTTCCCCTGTTGCACCTCTTTCACTGCTCTTTCCAAATTCTCAAGAGGAGTTGAAACCCTGTCTGTCTTCCGTTTGTATATCTGCGTGACATGATGGATTTTGGTCTAAAATTAAGAATATCACATAGTTTTAGTGATCAAATGCAAGAATGCAATGTACAATAACAATAAAATACAATAAAGTAATATATATAGTTAATTAAATAAGTTGGGGCAACTTAACAAAGAGAATATCTGGCACAACTTAACCCAGGCCCTTTGGCACAAATCACCCCAAGCCTACCATTTTGAAAAAAATGCATCCCCCAGCTGTGTTGAGCTAGCATCATGCTAACGGTGTAGCTTACTAAAGCACTAAAACATGTGTGAACTGTTTTCAAAGTTGTGTATAATTGTTCAAACACGGCAATCAAAAAACCTTGATCATACAAATTTTACTTTGGAGGGCAAAAAACTGTTTTTTGAACTTAAATGTGCTTACCTCTCAAGCCAGGTGTCTCCCTTCTCTGCAGGTTGAGTGAAATGGATGCCTCTTCAAAAATATGTTGTCACATGACCAACTTCTTCTATGGTTTTCTAGATAACAGGGGTGGAACTACATGCCCCTTGGCACTACTCACCCCACTCTCCTCTATCTGATGTAGGACTCAAGTTTCAAGTTTCAAGTTTCTTTAATAGTTGTCATACAGAAGTACAGAATACTTTTATACAAAATGCTTCTTACTGTTACGCTCCAGAGACTGTGCAAGACAAGATAAGTATGAAATAAAATAACATAGTATAGCAAGTAAAGCAAGTAAAAAAAAAAAAAATGCTTCTTACTGTTACGCTCCAGAGACTGTGCA
Organism: Notolepis coatsorum; assembly: GCF_963971535.1. Taxonomy (NCBI): domain Eukaryota; kingdom Metazoa; phylum Chordata; class Actinopteri; order Aulopiformes; family Paralepididae; genus Notolepis; species Notolepis coatsorum. Next base: position 89,315,766 of record NC_140166.1, read on the forward strand.
AGACAAGATAAGTATGAAATAAAATAACATAGTATAGCAAGTAAAGCAAGTAAAAAATAAAAATAAAAATGAGGTCACAGTGTTCAGTATAGACATATGTACAATGTTCGATGCAGAATAGACGTAACTGAGTTACCATATAATATACAATACTGTGCAGTGTACTAATACAATACTATATAGTGCAAGGCAGAAATGGGATGAGGTGCAATTTAGGTACAATTTACAGTTGTAGTGCAAATCCTTTATCAATAAATATAAAGTGTGTTTGTGTGGTTTAAGTGAGTGGGTGCGTGTGGGTGTGTGTGCTGTGTGCATTTGATGGTTGTTGCATAGTGTTTATTGTTCGTTTAGCAGCCTGATGGCCTGGGGATAGAAGCTTCTTTTGAGTCTTTCTGTGCTCGCCTTAAGACTCCGGTATCGCTTGCCTGACCGCAGCAGTTCAAAGAGGCAGTTGTTCGGGTGGCTCGAGTCCTTAATAATTCTCTTAGCCTTCCCCCTGCACCGCTTGCTGTAAATGTTCTGGAGGGTGGGAAGCCCCCCTCCAATTGTGCGTTCGGCTGAACGTGTCACTCTTTGTAGTCTGCTACGGTCTTGTGCAGTGCTATTCCCAAACCAGGAGGTGATGTTGCCAGTCAGGATGCTCTCTATTGTACATGAGTAGAAGTTCCTATGGATCTTCTGACTGACTTGGCACTTCCTTAGGCGCCTGAGGAAGTAGAGGCGTTGTCGTGCCTTCTTCACAACACTGTCAATGTGTGTGGTCCATGTCAAGTCCTTGGATATGTGGGCTCCGAGGTACTTGAAACTGTTCACTCTCTAAACCGGTGCCCCGTCGATGCTGAGGGGGCTGTAGTCCTTGACCCCCGACCTCCTGAAGTCCACAATCATCTCTTTTGTTTTGCTGACGTTCAGGGAGAGGCAGTTCTCCTGACACCACTGTGACAGATTCTCTACCTCTTCCAGGTAGGCCCTCTCGTCGTTGGTAAAGATCAGGCCCACCACTACTGTGTCATCAGCAAATTTGATGATTGTGTTGTTGTTCCGCTGTGCCACGCAGTCATGTGTGTACAGGCAGTAGAGTAGGGGGCTCAGAACACAGCTCTGGGGGGCCCCTATGTTGAGCGTGATGGATGAGGAGGTGCAGTTGCCTGCTCTTACCACCTGGGGTCTGCCCGTCAGGAAGTCCAGGACCCACTGGCAGAGGTCATAGTTCAAGCCCATGTCCCTGAGCTTGGCTATGAGTCTGGAGGGGACTATGGTATTGAATGCTGAGCTGTAGTCGATGAACAGCATTCTCACATAGTTCCCCTGCCTCTTGTCCAGGTGTGATGCTGCTGTGTGCAGCACATGGGCTATGGCGTCCTCCGTGGACCTGTTGGGGCGATATGCAAATTGCAGGGGGTCCAGGTTGATGGGGAGGGAGGAACTACATATGAACGTAGCACAAATCCAAATTGAAAAGATCAGATCCCATGTGATTTGTGCTGCTCACATTGTTATGAAAGAATCAGATCTGAGTCACATTAAGGTCCCTAGAGTTTGCAGTGAATTATGAAGATCTGCTTTTAGCTTTTGTGCCCCAGAAACATGGAATGTTTTGCAATTCACTTTAAAACTCAATTCATGAGTATCTATTTGTTAACTTTCAAATTACTTTGGGTATGCAATCGACAGGCGTTTTATGCTAAATGTGCCCGCCTGTTAAGATGTTAACAAACCACTTCACCACAGTCTATATTGTTTTCTTTGTATTCATAATGTGTTGTATTTCTCAACATCATTGTAAATGAGAGCTTGTTGTTTAAATAAAGATTCAATTAATGAATAAATGAATCAAAAATCAGATTTGGGCCACTTTCGTCTGCAGTGTGAATGAAGCCTGTGGGTGTGCATTTATCCCATTTGCTTGTGTACAGCTGTGAGTCAAGGTCACTTCAATGTCTTGTCTCCCTTCACTGATTTTATAAGCCTCCACATGTGGTGATCACGTGGTAATGAGATACAGAGCTGTAAATACGTGCCATGTCATTTGTGGCCAAACCACAGGAAACATGTAAAGCAAAGGGAAGAAGAAGTGAGAGAAATCTGTGAGGTGAAAAACACTAAACAGGTTAGGCCCCCATTTTTAACGTTCGCTCGTAAAGCGCCAGTGTTTTGGTTTTTGACACGTTGGTATAAATCATACGCATTCTTGTTAGCAGAGGAAGTGGAATTCAATGAGGTTCCAAACCACGTCTCTGAAAATAATCTACGGTAGGCACATTTATTTTAGAACCATTTTTGTAATATTCTCTTTACATTCAGACAGGTTATCAAGAAGTCTGCACGGACTGCCAGTTAGTGTACCTTGTGTATACTGCACCTTGTATATACTGTTTACTTTTACTCTTATTTCTCATAGTTTATATATTCAGATTAAAATTCTTTATTGCCTATATGTATTGTAACGTATAATATAACCAATTACAGACCCTCATTTATACCTTTGTTTACACTGTTTATAAAAAATGTATATTCAGATCTAATTGTATTGCTTATGTCTTTCATCTATTACCCTGCCCATACCTGTACCTCCCCACTCCGCCATGCTGCTATGACGTCTGCATTTTCTTAAGAATCTTAAGAATACTGATAAATTAAACTCAAGTAAAAGATACACTACAGAGAAAAGTCACTTGTCACACCTCATCTGAATTATCCTCATTCAATGGTGACATCAAGGTAACAAAGTGCGACATAGAGATGTCCCAACAGCTCTTTTCAGGTTTGCCGGGTGTGTCTAGGTGAGCCCCATGCCTTGACTTGAGAAAAGGTTCGACACAATATCCCACTCAGTCCTCCTCAAATGCCTCTCCGACAACCTAGGCATCACCGGTACAGCTCTGTCATGGTTTCATTCATATCTCACAAATAGATCTCAGTTTGTCAGCGTCAGCGGCTTATCCTCCCCCCCGGCCCCAGTCAACCACGGTGTCCCCCAGGGCTCTGTGCTGGGTCCCCTACTATTCACCATCTACATGCTCCCTCTCGGTCAGATTATACGTCACCACAGACTCAACTTTCACTGTTATGCTGATGACACTCAGCTCTATATCAGCACCTCACCATCCTCCCAGCTCCCCCCACAGTCTGTAGTCAACTGCCTCCACGCTATAAAAACCTGGATGGCAACCAAATTACTTAAACAGCAAAAAGACAGAGCTCATGGTTGTGGCCCCCAAGGCACTGCTCGGGAAGGTTGGAGATCTCCTCCTCCACGTTGACGGCTGTTCCATCTCCCCGTCTCTCGAAGTCTGTAACCTGGGCGTCACCCTTGACTCCACACTTTCATTTCACTCCCACATCAAATCTGTCACCAAGTCTGCCTTCTACCACCTCAGGAACATCTCCCTTCTCCGACCCTCACTCTCAGACTCTGTGGCTGAGACCCTGATCCACTCATTCGTCACCTCCCGGTTGGACTACTGTAATGAAGTCCTGTTCGGGGTACCCAGCAAAGCCCTGGACAGGCTCCAGTATGTCCAGAACTCAGCTGCCAGGGTTCTCACTCACACCAAGCCCTGGCAGCACATCACCCCCACCCTCATCCATCTCCACTGGCTTCCAGTCAGGTTCCGCATCACCTTCAAACTCCTGCTCCTCACCTACAAATCCCTCCATGCCCTCGCCCCCCTGTACCTGTCTGATCTCCTCCACCAGTACACTCCATCCCGGAACCTACGATCCTCTGATCTAGGTCTCCTCTCCATCCCTCGCACCAGGTTACGGACTTTTGGGGACGGAGCCTTCAGCGTGGCGTCCCCTGCCCTCTGGAACTCTCTCCCCCCCGAAATCCGCAACGCCCCAACCCTGGACACCTTCAAATCCGCTCTAAAAACACACCTCTTCACCAAGGCTTTCCCCATCAGTTAGTTTTAGATTAAATTAAGTCCATTATCCCCTACTTTCCCTCATCCCCTCTCCCCCCCCCCCCCCTATTTTCCTTGCCCTATTTTTTGTCCTGATTGTAAAGCGACCTTGGGTTCTATGAAAGGCGCTATATAAATTTGATCTATTATTATTATTATTATTGACAGCCTTGGACTCAGACGACTGCAGCCACTAAGTCTTATCCAGGGATGAGAATATAGCACTCCCACAAGGGGGGGATGGTATAAACGGTATACGGTATGAATTTGCGCTACGGTATGGATTTTGACTATACCTTGTGACCGGTAGACTAGAGCAGGTAGTCACAGCAATAGCAATGACGTTAACGTTACTTGACGATTCACTCAACGTTTGCAGTGGTCGTTGCATAGTGTACTGAGTTGTACTGAGTTTTTCTCCACTTGCTCACGGACCTTGCCATATAGTTTTGGCATTTAAATTTGGCTAAGGAGGCTGAGAGGAGACTTGCTTTAGCGCAGCAACGGGCTAACGTTAGCCGCTAAGCAAACGTTCAACGTGACTCCGCGGCACCAGTTCCATTGGTGAGGAAAGGGGGGGGGGGGGGGGGGGGGGGGTTATATTGATGAGGCTTGACAACAGAGGTTCAAAGATAACTTCATATTTATTTGCTATTCGTTTCTTTATATCGCTTTATCCATCGGGCTGCTCCCGTTTCCAACTCTGTGTGTTGACAATAATGACATCCTAGTGTGATATCATCAACTACGGCAACTTAGGACGCTCAAACTCAAACCTATTACATCACGCTCTCTCGCTCTCTCTCTCTACATTGTCAAACATGTACACTAAAGTTAAGTTATGTTGGAGTTGTATTGTGTTTGAGTTGTTTGAGGGAAAGAAACCCCTGTCCTGCTGTAGTTTTTATTTTCACTTTGTGCCACTTGATTTGATTGTATTTCATGAAAAACGTGTTTTTCAGAGATGGAAGTAACTTGAGAAAAGGTTTTGCATTTTTCTATTGCAGTTTTGCACAATAAATGTTCTTAAAATACCTCTGTACTATGTGAAATATGTCCTAGTAATACAAGAGTGCAGTAATAGCTGCCATTACCCCTTCAGAAGCATTTATATAGACATTTTAAGATAAATGAATATACCGTGATATATACTGTTACCGTCTATGCTTCAAATTATACCGTCCGTGATATACATTTTAGACCATACCGTCCAGCCCTAACTCCCACATCATGCACCAGGATATCCGGAGCATCCTTGGCCAACTTCCCGGGTCTCCTGTACTCCAGTGCTTTGGCCCCTGTTACCATCCAGGAGGAGCAAGACGACATGGTTGACTTTGCCAGTTCTGTAGCTTCCTCTGCCTCTGCTGAGCTGCCAGTGAGAAAGCAGCGAGCTGGTTTCCCAGATTTTTATGCAGATCTACATTTTTACTTTTCCTGGGGTCAAACACAAAACCTAATAAGACAAATAAAACGCAGACAAAACAACCACATCAAATTAAACTCTGAAAAGAATAACAATATTCTTTCTTGCAAACATCTTCCTATACATATTTGTAAGCACTTACTTAATATATATACAAAGTAAAATCTTACAACATATTCATATATTGTAAGATTTGTCATACTGTATCATGTATATACCCCCCCCCCCCCAAAGAGGGCCCTTAGGTGTTTCTTAAAGCTTTTGAAGTAACATTTATGTTCATATGGCAAATAGAGTTGATACCAGTGTATTTTTGATTGATTATTAATGGTTATTCAACAGTATTTTAGCATAATACTAGTTACTAATGTGTAAGGCCAAACAGACCCGACCAATTTGTTTATTGAGAACACAGCCCCCAACTGTCTCATCACAGGTTAAACTGGTCATCCACGCACCTCGAAAGAGCCAAATGCAAATGATTTAATCAGACACACACTAGCCACACACACACACACACACGCACACACTAGACACACACACGCACACACTAGCCACACACACACACACACACACACACACACACACACACACACACACACACACACACACACACACACACACACACACACACACACACACACACACACACACACACACACACACACACACACCCACACACACACACACACACACACACAGAGAGAGAGAGACACACACATACTCAGGTGACACCCACACACACACAGAGAAACTCTGTAAGGAAGGCTCTGAGACACCCCTGATCACAATACCACTGTCTGATTGAAGCCTGTTGATCAAAGGCCGTGTGACAAGACCAGCTCATCTTGAAAATCTGGGCCAACAGTTTAGATATAAAAATGATGTCTGACCATTGGTAGGGACTCAGTCTAGTCGAGGCTGGGTCAAAGATGGACTTGTTGTTGCTGTGCTGTGGAACCTATGCTTGTATGCTGAATAAATCACCTTTTCACCAACTGGGCCATTGCCTCTGAAAACAATCTCCAGTCTGAATTCTTTCGGGAAACTCACAAAATCTACTTCACTTTATTGTGTGTTTATCTAAGCTCATCACGGCTGCATTGACGATGAAGGCGATTTCTCTTCCAGTGCCTCCAATCTGCCCCAAGCATGACGGCATGGTGGGTGACCTGCTCCTTTGGCTGTCACAGACCACCCTGACTGAGGCCCAGAGGACCAGGCACCTCACCAGACTTGTTGAAGGTATTTTCAGATCTCGCTTTGACAAGGCCAAGGCTGCCTTCCACGCAGCAGAGGTAGAGAAAGTCTGCCACTTTCAACACCAGCCAGCTGAGCCTCGTCTCTCCTCCCACACAAACACTTTTACCCGCCTGCCCCTGGCGCCCTCTGGTTTCTCAACTGCTGCGTCCCTTGCCAGCATTCCAGCCGCTATCCCAGCCTCTGAGAGTTGACCGCCTGCCAAGTCCCAGAGGTTGGCTCCTACCTGAAACAACCTGCCTCCAGAGATGTCCATGCTCCCACAACAAAATAAAGAAAGATGAATTACATTTTCTTGAAAGAGCACTATTCCATTGAAACTCACTTTCATGAATCCTGCCTGATTTCCTTGTTTATCCTATTTTCTTTCAGAGTCTGCCACTTCCACTGACCTGTAATTTTAGAGATCATCCTCACCTGTTCCCCCATCTGCTTGTTATCGAATCACCTGTCTTCCTGCTTGTTATCCAATCACCTGTCTTCCTGCCCATAATCGAATCACTTGTCTTCCTCCCTGTTCAGCTGCACACCTGTTTCCCCATTTGTCTCTCTAGTATATATACTAGTCAGATCACCTGTTGCTTGTTTCCTCATTAGTATCTCTAGTATATATACTAGTCAGATCACCTGTTTCCTCATTAGTCTCTAGTATATACTAGTCAGATCACCTGTTGCCTGTTTCCTCACTAGTCTCTCTAGTATATGTACTAGTTAGATCACCTATGTTGTTTTCCAGATCATCATTGACATTGCCAGTTTCTGTATCAACTTGCCTCCGTCCTGTGGCCTGGTTCTGCTCTGCAAGTAAGCTATTTTCTTTTATCTCTGAAAATGGTTTTGTATCTCTGCCTGTTGGACTTTATTTTTGGAATTTGGACTTAACTGTTTTTGGAATTGTCTCTTCCGTCTAGTAAAGTTGTTCCTTTTTGCATACTCCTGCCTCCAGTTTCTAATTCTGCATTTCAGTCTCTGATCCATGACACTCACAAACACAACTCCCGCCATCTGTCCCTTACTGCTAGCAGCGTTTCTGAGGTGGCAGTAAATTCCAGTCACAAGTATAACCCCTTCTCTCTTCATCCCTCCTCATTGAGCTTGAGTGGCTGAGATCAGATCTTTCTTGCTGTCCAAAGGCAACGCCGCTGGTCGGCAAAACATTCAGCCCCAGTTGTCACTCAGGTACGGTAAGTCATGCTGGCCCTGTCCCCTTGAAATACGAGCAACCGAGTAACAATGTTCATCAAACAGTGCTGAAATTTGGGTGCTGCAGTGTTGAGTGCATAGTAGTAAAGACATATGTGAGTCGGCACAGTCTAGGCCGTCTTGTTAAGGAGCTCACGATTCCTCAGAAAACCCCAAAATGTTGCGCAATTCAGAAATAGGTCGAAATGGAGATATTGGCCATTTTGAGTGCTTTGAAATGTTCTCTATATGTCTCCTTATTTGCAAAACGTAATACGACATGTAAATATGTTAATTATTGTTCTGACAGTATTATTTTCCTCGTTGTGTGAAAAAACTACAGTTGCGTCGGAGGGGAGTGGCTACTGGCTAAGTACTTTCTGTCTCAGGTGTCGCACATAAATGAGGAGAGGAGACACACCAAAATCCATTCTGAGACAACGGGCCCAGTACTTTGTTGGTGGTGTGAAAATATGCAGAGAAACATTAATATCTTTGGAACCGTTTGTGTTCAATTGTATCTGAATCGGGAGATGATCTTCTCTCTGTCACAATTGAAAGTGTATTTCTCCGTCACATAAAAGCTGGCTGGCAGTCGCATAGAATCGACCCCAGTACGGACTCCGCAAGTCTGTAAGCTTGCGCATAATGGAGTATAGAGAGAGGGCTCGCGGACCGGTACCTGGCTGTGTATAATTTGGTACCGGGCCGCAAAGAAAGAATAAAGTTGTTTAAAAGGAAATGTATTTTATTTTCATTAGTCTTCCGAGTATTTAACTTTGAAAAATTGCCACTTCCGCCCGTGCCTCACTCTTTTTCTTAAAATAAGTCTCCTGCCATAATGCTCTGTGTAATTCACTCACAGTCGTTGCAGCAATGTGAGCGGAGAAGTTCAGCCGATCGTCAAGGACTACACCAAGGTTCTTGGCGGTTGGGGACGAGGCCACGGCTACATTTTCCACTGTGATGGAAAGGTCGGTCAACGGGTGTAACGGGGAAGCCCGTGGGTATGTCCACAGTCACGGAAACAGGTGTGTTGACGAGTGGCTGTGGCAGTGCGGGCTGGTAAGTTAAACTCACTTCCTCATAACAGGATTAACAGACCCATAGGTACGGTAGTTAGGAGTGAGTTCACTTCTTAGTGCAGCGGCCTGTGTCGTCGCCCGCGGACGCGGGAGCCCCCTGTTCGACTCCCCCTCGGGACATTCTCATTTAACATCAAACACAACGCAGACCCAGTATGATCTGTCACAGTGGTGCCCAGTGACCCGGATGTCCTGAGGGGCGTGAGTTTAGGGCAGTGAGTGTAACGGGGAAGCCTGTGGGTATATCCACAGTCACGGAAACAGGTGTGTTGACGAGTGACTGTGGCAGTGCGGGCTGGTAAGTTAAACTCACTTCCTCATAACAGGGTTAACAGATGCATAGGTACGGTAGTTAGGAGTGGATTCACTTCTTAGTGCAGCGGCCTGTGTCGTCGCCCGCGGCGCGGGAGCTCCCCTGTTCGACTCCCCCTCGGGACATTAACATTTAACAGCAACACAACGCAGACCAATATGATCCGTCACACGGAAAACACTGTTTTCCTTCAGTTTGAGGTGGAGATGTCAGACAGACAGGCTGAGATTAGCTCAGAGACATGGATATCTGAGGGAGGAAAGGAGAGGAAGAGTTGAGTATCATCGGCATAGCAATGATACGAGAAGGCATGAGACGTGATGTTACCCAGATATTTGGTGTAGAGGGCCCTGGGGTACACCCGTCCAAAGGGGGTTGGGGCCGACATGGTCCCTCTCCATGATACTTGGTAGGAGCAGTCGTCGAGGTAGGATGTCAGCCATGCCAGCGCAGAGCCAGCCACTCCCATTCCTGCGAGGGATGTGAGGAGGATCTGATGGTTGACTGTGTCGAAGGCTGTCCAGGATAATCAGGACAGAGGAGAGCCTCTTTGCTGTGAAGAACATAGTTGTCTTTGACGGTGGGGTTCATGGTTGTTTTTTTTATGAGCAGTGTGACTCTGGCTTGTTTTAAGGAGGTTGGAACCACCTCAGAGTTGAGGGAGGAGTTGATGGTTGCCGTTAGGTATAGGAGGATGTTTGGTGCTATGGTCTGGAGGAGTGGGGAGGGTATCGGGTCCAGCTGGCATGTAGTGGGATGGTTCGACATTACCAGTGTCATGGCCTCTGGGTCTGTAACGGGAGAGAAAGATGACAGAGTAAAGGATGAGTTTCTCGATTCAGCATTTGGAATGGGCAGGGGTTGGGAGAAGGAGCTGCGGATGTTCTCCACTTTCTTCTCAAAGAAAGTCTTCGGCAGAGAGAGAGGAGGGGGGACATGGTGGCATGCAGTTTGCAAAGGTTCTTAGCCGAGGCCTCAATCTTATGGTGAAAGAAAGAAGCTTTGGGAGTAGTAATGGTTTTGGAGAAAGCTAACAAGAGGTTGTGATAGGTGGTGATGCCAGTGAGGCGTGACTTTCTATCTTCCTCTCGGCCGCTCTCAGGACCGGTCTTTCTTCTCTCACTGCATCAGACAGCCATGTACAGGGTGGGGAACGGCGGGCAGGCCTCTCGGCGAAGGGACAGAGCTTGTCGAAGTAGGTTGATAGGGCTGAGAGGAGGGTGGAGGTTGCTGTATCTGTGGGGAGAGCAGAGAAAGTCTCACTCAAAGGTAGAGCGGATAGGATGTCGGTGGAGAGAGGGAGGGGGATAGGGAGCGCACATTATGAAGAAGTTGTCAGATACATGGATGGGGGCTGACCCCGACTAGTCGAATAGTTGACTAATCGATCAAAAGGAGCCAGTCGACTCCCAACCTCTGTGGTATGATTTTAATTGACCTTCCAAAGGCTTTTGACACTGTCAACCACAGCCTTCTTTTTAACAAACTGTCAGCCCTTGGTATGAGCCCTGTCAGCCTAAAATGGTTCTCCTCTTATCTTTCCGATAGAGACCAATTGACAGACATCCATGGCCATCACTCATCTGCCCTACCAGTGACTTGCGGAGTCCCTCAAGGGAGTGTCCTGGGCCCGTTATTGTTTTTTATTTACATTAACGATATGCAAGCTGCCTGTAATGTGAACCTGTTTCTCTATGCAGATGACTGTGCTATCCTTTCCTCCGATAAGGATGTGGACAAGCTACAGGCCACTCTCAGTAAGGAATTCTCTACCATAAAACATTGGCTCATTGACAATAAATTATCTCTGCATATGGCCATAACAGAATACATCATCTTTGGTTCCCAACCCAGGCTGCAGAAGCTGGTCTCGCCCAGCACAAATCTCGAGGGTCAGCTTTTTGCAGCAAAAAAGTGTATAAGCTATCTAGGTTGCCACCTAGACAGCAGCCTGAGCGTGGAATCCATGGCTCTCAAAACTATGAGCAAGGTGAATGGCAGAACTAAATTTCTGACCAGGAAAGCACATTTACTAGACCCTGAAAGTCTTCGCATTCTGGCAAATTCTCTTGTTTCTTGTTGCTTCGACTATGCTATCTGTTCTTGGTATGGAGGTCTGACCAAAGTTTTAAAAGATAAGTTACAGGTTTCCCAGAACAAACTCATCCGATTAACTCTAGGACTAGCCTCCAGAGCACATGTGGGCAAACAACACTTCCAGTTGCTGGGCTGGCTCCCTCTGGAAGCCAGGTCCGTTCAACTTCAGCTCAACATAGTTCACAACATTTATAATAATAGGGCCCCCTCTTATCTTACAAATTATTTTCAGTGGAACAGGGACATGCATACCCATAACACCAGAGCCAGCATTGCTGACCTGCGTATTCCAAGGTTCAAAACTAATATGGGCAAATGTTCTTTTAAATTCTGGGGAGCCACAAATTGGAATTTGCTACCTACACAGCTAAAATGCATCAGTAGCCAGGCACAACTTCAAGAAAATAGGTAAAATCTTGGCTCCTTGACAATGTCCAAAACTAGACTTTAAATGCATGAAAATGGCGTCTGATACATTGTTGCCTGTACGTTTGTACTGCTTTTAAAATGTTCATGTCTATGTAGTTTGTCAAATTGTTATTTATGGTCCTGTTTTGTATTGCTTGTCTGTCTGAGACCAAGGACCACAATGGAAATAAGTCTTGACTTTTTTGTGTAGCATCCTTGACGTTTTTCTGGAATCTTGTATCTTTAAAAATTTCGAATAAAATCAAATAAAATCAAAAACCGCTTAGTCAAATGCAAATCTGTCGAATTTGATCATTCTTTCCAAAAGCAAAGTTTCAAGTTTTCAAGTTTCAAGCTTTTTTTGTTTTTGTTTTTATTTGCAACACATAAACGTTAGGGGTGGAACGGTTCACAAAATCCACGGTTCGGTTCGTATCACAGTTTTGGGGGCATGGTTTTCGGTTCGGTATATGTTGTTTTTAATTCTTTTTTAACTGAACACTCCAAAAATACCATACATCAGCATAAGATATATAGCCTAAAAATAATCCAACTTTTCACTTATTCTCAAGGACGTAGTCATGCAAAAACTGAAAGAATGAGGCAGTTTGACATCAGGCACATTATTTTGACAGTGACCGGTTAGAGCTAGGAGAGATTTTCGTACAGCAAGAGGGGATGCATTGCTGATTTAAACATGCTTCTCATTTATTTGGTAAAAAAAAGGTTTACAGCCGTTTGCCTTAATGTTTGGCACACAAAGACCGAACTGACTGAAAAATATAGGCAACATTTGTCAACTTAGTGCAAACAAACAAAATACTTAAACCTTTCTATTTTTGTGGCCACAATATAGACAAAGGCCATCAACATAAAGTATGCATATGCTCAACCAGCACTAGACTTTATTATCAAAAAGGAAAAGTCACTGTGTTATTTAAAATAAATAAATCATGTGTACTAAATATATATTAACTTTTTAATTGCATGAAACTTTATGAAGTTATGCCGCTTTTCACTGCATGGTACCTAATCGACTCGACTCGCTTTTGCTTTTTGAGCATATTTGACGTGACGTCACACGAGGAAGTAAATAGTCAACAGTAACACAGTGCTGGAACCTGGAGAAGCCCTGATGATATAATATAAACCAACAGCCAATAAATGTGAAGTTATCTTTGAACCTCTGTTGTCAAGCTTAGTCAATATACCCCCCCCCCTCCCCACTAATGGAACTGGGCCCCGTTCCCCGTACCTGGCTAACTGAGTTAGCCGGATAATTTCCAGCATAGCTTGACTTAAGCCAGACCTTTCTGTTCCCCGAAGTCGGATTTTCTAAATCACCATGGTAACAGATCAGAAAGTTTGAACCTGGTCGGGAGCAGGGTTAAGTTCAGTTAGCTGGATGAACCATGGCCACGCCCCCGCAAAGAAATGCCAGCTCGCTTCCTGAAATATTTCTCACAGTCTAGATCCCATTATACCATTCTGAATTATGTTTTTGTGCTTTGTTTTCCTAGAGGGGGCTTTTGAAATGTATAATAATAGAACTAAATGCTGATAATAAATCATATTCAGCCTATAGATTTACTTTGTCCTAAATAAAATAATGCACGTCATATACGGCGCTCGGAGTCGTGATACACACTGCATGTGGTTATTTTAATAACGGCGCATTGCAAATGTGAATCCCGCAGGATATTTTTAATGAATGAAACCTATCGGCCGTTTGGCTCTGATTAGTTTCATATATTCTCCGCTGTAGATTTGCTTAACGGAGCGCCCGGATTGTGTTTCATTCAAGCATAAAATTGAAGTGTCTATGCGTGGATTGTGGTTTTTGTGGATTATGAATTACGAGGAATCTGAGGATTGTTGAATTGTATCATCACTCACACGTTATTGTGATATTGTAACTGGGATTAAAATGTCTGATGAGATGCGCTGTTTGACGGATTTGAGCAATTGAATGAGCCGTTGACGTCACATTAATGCATTTGAGAATAAAGAGATAAAACTTCATTCAAAAGAAAAATATTCTAAACACAGGTCTCTTGTCCATTGATGGATACACAATGAATATATCCCATCTGGCACAGTGGTGCTACGGCTAGTGCTCACTCCTGTCAACCGGACGACCCGAGTTCGAAACCCTGCGTTTCCAATATAATTTTTTGGAATATAATATTAATGAATATACGCAAAAGTAGCCTAGTTTTAAGTTAAAATATTATAAATCTACATGCATTGAGGATGTCATTCTTTATATAGCTCTCAACGTGCACCAAATTGAAATATTTACATTGCAAAAAGAAAAAGAAAACTAGAAGAAGGGGGATTCGAACGCGGGTTGTCCGCGTGAAAGGCAAAATGACCAACCATCACACCACGGTGCCAGAGAAATGAAACATCAACCATACATCCATCAATGGATAAGAGAGCCGTATCCTTATTCTGAAACTGTTGAACAAATTATTTTCGCTAGCAAGATCTCATTTGATTATCCATTCCATAAACCTACTGCCAGCAGGCAAGTTTAAAGAAATATAATCTGATTGATTGGGGGTAATGAGGGACTTAAAATTAGCCTATAGATTATGCATTTAACTTGTTGGCGAGGCTATTGAGCCGTACTGCAATCTGTTAATAAAGTTTTAAATCAATTAATCAATCAATGCCGTGAGAAAATCAGGATTTCTGCTATCGACACTTGCTGTCTTTTCAGCTGAGGCGGGCGCGCGCAATTATCCTGGGTCTTAAGTCTGGTTCAAATGAACGAGACTGAATCCACCTTCGAGGACCAGGAAAATCCCGGATTCAAACATCGGGTTAATTGAATCTGGATAATGGGACTCTTGATCGACTTAGTTGAACCAGGTACGGGGAATAGGGCCCTGGTGTCATGGAATCACTTCGCTGTGAGCGTTTCCACGGTTAGTTTGCGGCTAACGTTAGGTAGCCTAGCTTGCGGCTAACTTAGTTACTGCCTCTCTGCATCCCAATAACCGAACAATACACACATGCCCCGAACCGTGGAGGTCGTACCAAACGGTGTACGGTTCGAATGCATACTGTTCCACCCCTAATAAACGTAATGTACTAAACAGTGAAATGATTTGTTCTGTGAGCCCCTGAGAATGTGCTTCATACAGTAAAAAAAAAAGGTAAAGGAGTAATAATAATGCAGGACCTCTTTAGAGGTCTTTATTCGGCATGCAACGAACTGGACATGCAATGGGAGTGGCACACACACACTGGAATACACACACACAACATGTCTTTTTCTAAGTCGCCGATGCGATTGAGCTCTGCGCTTAACCCATCTCGTCGTCCTTCCCCCCAAGGGCATTCGGGAGCAGAGAGGGCGTCGACGAGGGCCCGCGCCCAGGGACCAATCCAAGTGCTACTGCCCGTCTTCGTCAAGGACGTGACAGCATCAGCGACATCGGCGTATTTAGACCACTATCAGTGATCATCTGTGCCCCACTGATAATTTTTTATTTAAAAAAAAAAAATTAACAAATGTTTTTTATTTTCCCTTTTTTAACATGATCAAATGATCATTTAACATGATCAAATAATTATTATAATATTTTTTACTTCGCTTTGAAATATTATAGTGAAATATTTTGCACTGTTGTCGCATTTATCTTGTTGAAATCCTCCAACAGGCTCTTTTTTGTAAGTTGACTGGTTTGCACACCCCTATGACAGCTAATACATGGTACATCCCATGGTGCTCAGCAGGCAGCTGGCGCCTCGCGCAGTTCACAGGTGCTGCATTGCATTCTGTCATGATGCACAGCTAAGAAATTCGGGCATTCCAGCCCTCGTGGACAGACTACTACGGGTTTGTATGTCAGAAGGACACTGCTGTGTGTACTTATGTTGAAGGCTTGCCAAACAAAGAGACAATCAAATCAAGGATAAAAGCAAAAAAAATACAAAATGCTTCTTACTGTTACGCTCCAGAGACTGTGCAAGACAAGATAAGATAACCAGGGATCTCAGGTAGGCAGCGGTTTATTACACATGGCGCTGCAGCATGTTAACTTGAATGTCTTTCTCTCTCTCTCCCTCTCCTCTCCTCTCCTCTCCTCTCCTCTCCTCTCCTCTCCTCTCCTCTCCTCTCCTCTCCTCTCCTCTCCTCTCCCTCTCCTCTCCTCTCCTCTCCTCTCCTCTCTCTCTCCTCTCTCTCTCTCTCCCTCTCCTCTCCTATCCTCTCCTCTCTCTCTCTCTCTCTCTCTCTCTCTCTCTCCTCTCTCTCTCTCTCTCTCTCTCTCTCTCTCTCTCTCTCTCTCTCTCTCTCTCTCTCTCTCTCTCTCTCTCCTCTCCTCTCTCTCTTTCTCTCTCTCTCTCTCTCTCTCTCTCTCTCTCTCTCTCTCTCTCTCTCTCTCTCTCTCTCTCTCTCTCTCTCTCTCTCTCTCTCTCTCTCTCTCTCTCTCTCTCTCTCTCTCTCTCTCTCTCTATCTCTCTCTCTCTCTCTCTCTCTCTCTCCCTCTCTCTCTCTCTCTCTCTCTCCTCTCTCTCTCTCTCTCTCTCTCCTCTCCTCTCTCTCTCTCTCTCTGGCCTTCCTCTGGTGGAGGGATTGGAGGAGGTGTGCCTCAGTTAAACCGTGCAACGACTGAGCTGTGTTCTGGTCATGTGACACTACACATATTTAATTGAGACCCTTTATTATTTCAATTTAGCTGGAAATACATTAATACATCATTCAGTAACATTTTCAGAGCCGTATAACAAAAACATTATTACGGTCACCATTGTGACCAGTGTGATTCTTTTTACTCAAAATGTGAGTATTACCAAGTCACCTTGTGCTCTTAAAACAATGACAATAAACATAGTTTTATTGGGTTGAAATAATCTGGTTGTGTACTTATTTTTTCTGTTAACTTACTATGTATTGAAAACTGAAAACCAAACAAAATGTGCTATATATAGCCTACCGTCTGCGTCGAATATGAAATAAAGGCATCTTAATGATACATTTTTTCTTAAAAAAAAACAAGCTCAATCAAAAGATTCTACATGATTCCAAAATAGTGAAGAAAATGACTTTAGGAAGAACAAAGGCAGAGGCTCTGGTCCAAAGGCAGTGGGTGATGTTCTCAAGGCCTTAACATCAGACAAACCCCTCCCATTCTCCATACAGATGGATGCATCTAACCTAACCCTAACCCTAAAACCGAAATAAAGTAAAAAATTAAATAGTTACAAAATCTGCAAATTTTTGCCCAAAAAACGGGCAAAATCGCAAAAAAAAAAGTTGAATGAATGAAAACTTTATTTAACAGATTGCAGAATGGGTACAATACAGTACGGCTCAATACACACAATTGTTAAGGGGATGCAGACCTGAGAAAGACGTTTGTCTTGTTTACATCAGGGTCCCCCATTTTCAATTTAAATAGACATTTATGACATACACAACATACATGACATTTATGGCATAGGGACATATAGGTATTTAGTACTGATACATTTGTGACATAAACGGTATTCAAATATACAGTACTGTTACCCCTAGATCCTGACAGAGTATATACATATGATGGGGAGGGGACTGTACATTAGGAGGGGGTGGGTGGGTGGGAGAGAAATATACATACGGCAGGGAGGGAATATATACATGCGGTGGGGAGGAGACTGTCTATTAGGAGGTGGTGGGGGTTTTGGGCATTTACGGTGGCCAGTTTCGAATTGCAGCCTCCCGTAGGTGCTCTTTAAGAGCGGTTTTGAATGTGGGTAGGGATTCACATTCCTTTACAGCTTTGGGTAGGGTGTTCCACATTGATGTGGCATAATTGCGAAACGTGTTTAGTCCCTTGTTTGAGCCGAATCTGGGTTTAACATGATTTGTTGAGCTTCCTCTGGTGTAGTGGTTGTGGTACTCACTGACCTTTGGGAAGTATTTTGACATGTACATGGGTACCTTAGTCGTATAGTGTATCTTGTAGACCAGGCCCATTGCAAGTTGCTGTACTCTGTCGTCTACTCTAAGCCATCCTAGGTTGTCAAAGTGGGCAGGGGTGAGGTGGGTTCTGGGGGTAAGGTCAAGTAGTAGTCTGACCAGTTTGTTTTGTGATGTTTGTAATCTTGTTTTAAGCGCTTTTGAGGTGCTTTGGTACCATGAGGTGCACGCATAGTCGTAGTACCCTTGAATGAGTGCTCCTGCCAGAGTCTTCAGGGTATTCTTGTAGTTGGTTGACTTTTTTTTATTACATTGAATGCCATTTTGTCACAGGAAATATTTGCCTCTAGGATGGAACCCAGGTAGGTAATTTTGTCTTTCCTTGTGACAATATTGTCACCCACTGTAACTGAGAAGCCGTCGGTCTTGCTGAGTTTGTTATTTGAGCCGAAGAGAATGGACTCTGTTTTGCCCATGTGTAATGATAGTTTGTTATCAGCGAGCCATATGCAGATTTTGCCTAGTTCCGAGCTGAGGGTTTTTTCAACTTGCAACTTGTTCTTGTCAGAGACCAGCAGGGATGAGTCGTCCGCAAACAGGAACAAGTTGCAGTCACAGGCTGACGACATGTCATTTGCATGAATTAGGAAGAGTAGCGGTCCTAGTATGCTTCCTTGTGGAACACCACAGCTCACTGTGAGGGGGGGGGGGGGGGATAGAGTACCGTTTACCTCTACCATCTGTTCCCTCCCCTCCAGGTAGGATTGCATCCAGCTCACTGATAAACTATCAAAACCAATTGCTTTTAGCTTGTCAATCAGAATGGAGTGATTGACAGTGTCGAAGGCCTTTTGTAGGTCCAGCATGACCATGCCGCAGTATTTGCCCGCGTCCACCTCTTGTTTGATGTGGTCGTTCAAATAGAGGAGGCATGTGTCAGTGGAGTGGGACGTTCTGAAGCCAGATTGGAATTCGTAGATTAGATTTTTTTCCGCCAGGTACTTTTCGACCTGTTCGTAGACTATTTTCTCCATGACTTTCGAGATGGAGGTAAGAATAGAAACAGGGCAGTAGTTGCCTGGGTCTAATTTGCTGCCCTTTTTGTGCAGAGTGGTCACTCTCGCAATTTTGAAGTCCTTGGGGACGTGTCCCTGTTTTATAAAGAGGTTTATTATGTGTGTGATGACTGGGGTGATGGCGGCTGCTCAGTCTCTGAGGAATTTGGAGGGGATGTTGTCATGGCCAGTGGCCTTGTTAGGTTGGAGGGCGCTCAATTTTTTTAGTACCTCATCGGTTGTTACTAGAGATGTTCCGATACCATTTTTTCCTTTCCGATCCGATTCCGATACCTAAGCTGTGGGTATCGGCCGATACCGATACTTATCTGATACCAGTGCATACATTAAAAAAATTAAAAAATATTATATAAATTATAAAACTTTTTTTTTTTTTAATACAGCTACTGTTTTATATATACTGTTTTTTAGTAATAACTATAAAGTAATGGTATTTATTCAACAACAGGTGATTGTATAGATTAGTATTAGTATCAGTAATTGAAAACTATCTCAATGAGTTCACCCACGGAAAGGTTGTTGGCACATTAGTTCCACACAGACATTATTTGTTGCTGCACTTGCTTCCACAAGAAGGCTCCGTTTAGTACCAGAGGCTCTGTTGTTGTGATTTTTGCACAATAAATATTCAACATTCTCTTTTGAGACTCCGCCTCAGACTCTTATCATTTGGCACTAAAAGCTAAACATTGTCGCCGATATGGCTGTCCGCAACATGTCATTAATTGTGTACGCGACGTGCAATTGTGCAATGACAACGTTACCATTACGATATTGATGACCGTAACTGGCTGCGCTAAGCCAC